>NC_062558.1:76113848-76749473 GCF_016906955.1 Phacochoerus africanus | reverse complement strand
ACCTTGCATTTTGCTAATTCTAGCAATTCAGTTTGTCCCTTTAGTGCTCCTTTGACTTTGTTTTTTAGCTCTTATTTGTTTATTTATCAAAATACAAATTTTCTATTGAAATGTTTATTAAAATGCAGAAGTTGAATGAAGAGAATTGACTGAGGTCCCAACTCTCATTTTTTAGTTCTTTTAATTATTATATAAAGTTTTAAAGTTTTTTTTTTTTTTTTTTGTCTTTTTGCTATTTCTTGGGCCGCTCCCGCGGCATATGTAGGTTCCCAGGCTAGGGGTCCAATCGGAGCTGTAGTCTCCGGCCTATGCCAGAGCCACAGCAATGCAGAATCCGAGCCGCGTCTGCAACCTACACCACAGCTCACGGCAACGCCGGATCGTTAACCCACTGAGCAAGGGCAGGGACCGAACCCGCAACTTCATGGTTCCTAGTCGGATTCGTTAACCACTGCGCCACGACGGGAACTCCAAGTTTTAAAGTTTTTACATATATGTCCAAGTATATCTTTAAACGTAGAAATCAGGCTTTAAAACTTACCAATGTATAGTGTAAGCAGTCTTCAGGTTAGAAAACAAACTTAGTTTTAAGAGTTTGTCTCTGGGAGTTCCTGTCGTGGCTCATTGGTTAACGTATCTGACTAGGAATCATGAGGTTGTGGGTTCGATCCCTGACCTTGCTCAGTGGGTTAAGGATCCAGTGTTGCTATGAGCTGTGGTGTGGGTCGCAGACGAGGCTCGGATCTGGCATTGCTGTGGCTCTGGCATAGGCCGGTGGTTACAGCCCTGATTAGACCCCTAGTCTGGGAACCTCCATATGCTGCGGGATCGGCTCAAGAAAAGAGAAAAAGACAAAGAAAAAAAAAAGAAAAAAGTTTGTCTCTAAAGGATTGCTGCTTTTTATATTACTGCTTTTTAAAAATCTTCTAATACTTACTGATATTCCTGTTATGAAATACACAGTTTCATTAATATAACAAGTTTATACAACCCAGAGAAGATACTGCAAATTCTTAAAAGGAGAAATATAGACTGTGTTGATATGTGTGTGGTAATACCAGCATTTATCAGCAACAAGGAAAGTATGAATAATTTAATGTTCACTTTTTCTCCTTCTTCCCTTCCCCTTCCACTGCCTCTGTCCACTTTCTTCTCCCACTCAAATTTCTAAATTATATAGACTCTGCATCTGTTTGCCAGTAGACTGGGTTACTTGGTCCTTCTCACTGCCTTAACCTAGAATTGAGGTTGCCTTGGTTCCCACAGTTCTCCAAGTCTCTTCTTTTTCTATGTCCCTTGAGATACCCTTGGCAACAAATCTAGCTATTCTTGAGTTCTTGCTCCACATCAAGAAGTAACATTTCTTGGAGTTCCCTTTGTGGCTCAGTGGTTAACGAATCCGACTAGGAACCATGAGGTTGCGGATTTGATCCCTGGCCTCGATCAGTGGGTTAAGGATCCGGCATTGCTTTGAGCCGTGGTGTAGGTTGCAGACGAGGCTTGGATCCCAAGTTGCTGTGGCTCTGGTGTAGGCCGGCATCTACAGCTCCCATTAGACCCCTAGCTTGGGAACCTCCATATGCTGCAGGAGCGGCCCTAGAAAAGGCAAAAAGACAAAAAAAAAAGGAAGTAACATTTCTTAAGTGTCTCCTGTGTGTCAGTATTGTCCAAGGCACTTTCGTCTGAGGTATTGCTGATTTTTTATTACTGGCTGGTGGTCAAGTGTTTGATCTCATATTTGGTCTCATATTTGATACCTTACCCTTTTGCTTATTCTTCTACCTGTTAAAGGGACCACCAAATGAAAGTGGATATTATTGATAAATTTTGCTAAATTGTGGGCTCTTGGTATCACTCATGGAAAAGTTTTTCCTCTTCTGGGAATAGGAATCCTGACCTTAGAGCCTATATTGGGAAATATATGCATTGCTAACTAAAAGTGTTTGAAATAGTTGAAAGGTATAGCATACGGTTTAAAGTACATAGTTTAAAAGTCAGTGAGGCATGGTACCAATTTAATTATAAATAAGATTCATTTCTTTCTCAAACCTTCCTCTCAGCCTACATTTATTTTTAAAATGTTTCTGGTTTAAGGGAGCTTGACTTTCCTAGATGAAACAGAAACTTTAAATATTGATTTTAAATTCAGTTGTGAACCCAATTTAAATCTTTTTTAAAAAATCCTGTAAAGGAGTTCCCGTCGTGGCGCAGTGGTTAACGAATCCGACTAGGAACCATGAGGTTGCTGGTTCGGTCCCTGCCCTTGCTCAGTGGGTTAACTATCTGGCGTTGCCGTGAGCTGTGGTGTAGGTTGCAGACATGGCTCGGATCCTGAGTTGCTGTGGCTTTGGTGTAGGCCAGTGGCTACAGTTCTGATTAGACCCCTAGCCTGGGAACCTCCATATGCCGCGGGAGCGGCCCAAAGAAATAGCAAAAAGACAAAAAAAAAAAAAACAAAAAAAACCCCTGTAAAATCCCATGCGTTCTTAAACCTTATACCTCAGATACAGAAGTACCATTTATTGGATCTCTAAAATTAAAAACATTTAAAAGATTGGGAGTTCCCTTAGTGGCACTGTGGGTTAAGGATCCCGCATTGTCATGGCTGTGGCTTGGGTCTAATCCCTGGCCCTGGAACTTCCCCATGCTGCAGGCATGGCCAGAAAACAAAAACAAAATAAAAGGTCATTGAAAAATATTGCTTTCTGGTGCAGGGGAATAGAGAGAGGTAAATATATGAGAGTTATTTACCTTGTTATTTAGTTTGCCTATAAAAATATTAACTAAAGGGTTGATTAGAGAAACTATAAATTAGGACTCTGGGTTAAACAGAGACCCAACTCATACTAGTCCAGATTGAATTCATTTTAGTATTGTGGGTCTAGGTAGTTGTCTTAACAGAAGTCAGGAGTGTGATTACGTTTTAAGAATAACTGGAACATCAGAATGTTTTCTTGTGTCTCTTGTCTTCCTCTCTGCATACCTGCTTCATTTAAAAATCTTTCCAGATAAGCTTCATTCACTTTTTGACCTGTATATGCCAAAACTTGCTCCCTAACTTCTCCTGAGCTGTATTTATGAAATAGTTCAGGCGTTCAAAGAGTGCCTGCCACTTCTTGGTTTCATTTTCAAGTTTTCTAGCAAAGAACTTTGAACTTGTTTGGGAAGAAGTATCATGCTATATAACATGGCTGCTAAAACTATTAGGATGAATGAAAGGCAGAGTGGGGCAGTAAAAAAAAAGTGGAAGGAGGCAGTTTCCAGAAGAGTAGGAGCCGTTGAGGTGCCAAATAGGGAAAAATGTGCTTTTGAAATAATCTTATCTTCAGCTAATTCCTAAGAGGGGAAAACTCTGAATTTAGGAAGAACCTCCAAAAGGCAGCTTGTTAGTTAGGACTTTTAGTTAGGGCAATATCTTGATTTAAAGCTTCTTTCCAGTCAAATCCTCAACTGCTGTTCAACTGGAATGATGCCAACGGCTGGGTCTCCTGCTGAATTACAAACAATTGTGGGAGAGGCTAGTATGATTTCTGAGTTTTTGATAGAAAAGTTGGTCATACCATTAAAGCACTTCTCCATCAGACTGTAAGTATGTACTAGAGATGTAGCTCACTTTCTATGGGAAGTATGACTGGAATTCATGGATTTAAGTGAAAACAAATGGCAGTTTGCAGAGGGATTATAGGGAAGAACAGAAATATAACTAATTCTCTTAGTAATTACTCTTGGTTATTTTGGAAAATCCATTCTGCTTATATGGCAGTGATACGCCGTCTTGATGCATATACCACATTGCAGTGGCCTGAACTAGAAGCCTAAATGTGTGTTGGTCTTTTGCACAGAAAAACTGTCAAAAAGATTAAAGTCTAACACAGATGTCAGGAAAACCAACAGTTGAATATGGAATTTGTATGAGGAAAAATAAACTTAAAGCTGGAGCCTTCCAAAAGAAGGTTTGGAACAGTTGTCAAAGGTGTGGAGAGACAGACTGTTAGGAGCCCTGTGGAAAATTTTTCGTGTCTGAGAAAGTTTAGATTAGGATATCAAGCATTCTTTAGTCTGTCTTAATAATTTTTGAATGATTTGTCTGTGAAGGACAAACTTTTAAATGTTAGTCTTTTTCTTGGAAGAAAAATATTAGACCAAAAATCTAATAGAATTATTTGCCAGATGCCCTGTTCTAGTAATTCATTGAATAACTTGAACATTACAATTTAATGAATCCTAATAACTCAAGAGTTGTAAATATATGCAATGTGTTAGAACTGTTTTAAAATCTTTTTCCTAAGTTTGATTGATCTGTATGTGGGACTGGATTTCCTAGAAGAAGGACTGTGGGAAAATTTTAGATAAATAGTACGCTTTGCAATTTGTTTTTATTCAGGACTACCTGAGAATGTGTTTCCCAGGAGGCTCTTTTCCATGTGTTTTTTTTTCTTACAGTTTTACAAATCTTACATTCATCCATATCAACCATTGTATGTAATATACATGTATTATAAAAAGTAAATACTCATGAACCTACCACCAATCAAGAACAAAAATATTATCATTTATCTATAATGTTTCAGCACTAAATTTTATTTCAGTATAAATTTATAATTGTATCTTTGACTCTTTAGCTTTTTTTTTTTCTTTTTCTTTTCTTTTCTCTTTAGGGCTGCACCTGCAGCATATGGAAGTTGCCAGGCTAGGGAGCTATACCTGCTGGCCTACACCACAACCACAGCAGTGGGGGATCTGAGCCACGTCTGCAGCCTATACCACAGCTCCGGCAACACCAGATCCTGAGCAAGGCCATGGTTCGAACCCACATCCTCATGGATACTAGGTGGATTCGTTTCTGCTGAGCCATAATGGGAACTCCTGGCTTTCTTTTCTTTTTCCTTCTTCCTTCCTACCTCCATCCCTTCCATCCTTCCTTCCTTCCCTTCATCAAGTCTTCTCAAGGAACTGAGATTTACCTTTCTCTTAAAAGAGATTGCATCTTTAACCCATTTAAATTCTGTTCTAAGCTTGTTTGAGAATTTAGAACAGATGGCATTTATATCTTACTATTTTTAATAAAATCCTAATGTCTTTTGGGATGCTTCACTGTTAGTTGCTTATAATGATTTGCTTGGCAAACTGCTAACTGAATGGAGGTGGTTAATGAATGGAAGTGAGACATCATAAGTAAAGAAACCATTATGTTTTAAAAACCTGTGATTGATGAAGTTATGCCTGACTATTAACATGTCACTTAAAGTCTGTGAAAGGATGTGAATGAGACATAGTATTAAAACAGAGTAGAGGAACCATTCCCTAGAGTAATTGGAAATTCAGTGGCATTTTTTCAGAAAATAAGTCAAAGTAAAATGTATTTTAAAGGCAGAGAACACCTTTTGTGTGATTTCAAGGGGTGTTTGTATCCAGTGGTTCTCAAAGTGTGATCCTCAGAGTAGCAGCAGCAGCAGCAGCATCGATTTCAAGGGGTGTTTGTATCCAGTGGTTCTCAAAGTGTGATCCTCAGAGTAGCAGCAGCAGCAGCATCACCACTTGAGAACTTGCATATATTATCTAAGTCCATTGATCTTTAGCTGATCTTATACAGCTAAAGTTTAGAACCACTGCTATACAGGGCTATCCACATTTTTATTAATTACCTTAGGTTGGCACAGTAATTTGGAGTAATGCTATATAGGGCTGAACTATACTACAAAGCAACAGTCATCAAAACCGTATAGTACTGGCACAAAGACAGAAATATAGGTCAGTGGAACAGGATAGAAAGCCCAGAATTCAACCCACACACCTACAGCCAACTCATCTATGACAAAGGAGGCAAGAATATACAATGGAGAAAAGACAGCCTGTTCATTAAGTGGTGCTGGGAAAACTGGACAGCCACATGTAAAAGAATGAAATTAGAACACTCCCTAACAGCATACACAAAAACTCAAAATGGATTAAAGACCTAGATGTAAGACTAGATACTATAAACCTCTTAGAGGAAAACATAGGTCAAACACTCTCGACATAAATGACAGCAACATCTTCTCAGGTCCACCTCTTAGAGTATTGACAATAAAAACAAAAATAAACAAATGGGACTTAATTAAACTTAAAAGTTTCTTCACAGCAAAGGAAACCCTAGACAAAACGATAACCCACAGAATGGGAGAAAAATCTTTGCAAATGAATCGACTGACAAGGGATTAACCTGCAAAATTTATGAACACCTCCTGCTGCTCAATACCAAAAAAACAAACAATCCCATCAAAAAATGGGCAGGAGATCTAAACAGACAAGTCTCCAAAGAAGACATATGGATGGCCAAAAAACACATGAAAAGGTGTTCAACATCACTCATTATTAGAGAAATGCAAATCAAAACCACTCTGAGGTACCACCTTACACCAGCCAGAATGGCTGTCATCAAAAAGTCTGCAAACAATAAGTGCTGGAGAGGGTGTGGAGAAAAAGGAACCTTATTACACTGTTGGTGGGATTGTAAATTGGTGCAACCACTGTGGAAAACAATTTGGAGATTCCTCAGAAAACTAAAAATAGAACTACCATTTGATCCAGCAGTCCCATTTGAGAGAAAACCATGACTCGCAAAGACACATGTACTCCAGTGTTCATTGCAGCACTATATACAATAGCCAAGACGTGGAAACAATCTAAGTGTCCATCAACAGAGGAGTGGATCAAGAAGATGTAGTACATATACACAATGGAATATTACTCAGTCATTTAAAAGGAACGAAATAACAGCATTTTTAGCAACATGGATGGACCTAGAAATAATCATGCTAAGTGAAGTCAGCCATACAATGAGACACCAACATCAAATACTTTCACTGACATGTGGAATCTGAAAAAAGGACACAATGAACTTCTTTGCAGAACAGATACTGACTCACAGATTTTGAAAAACTAATGGTTTCCAAAGGAGACAGTTTGCGAGGGGCGGGGGGGGGGAGTGATGCGCTGGGGGTGTGGGGTGGAAATCCTATAAAAATTGTAGAAAATTGGATTGTGATTATCATTGTAAAACTATAAATGTAATAAATTCATTGAGTAATAGAAAAACAAATAAGCTTAATCTTTGAAGCAGAAAAATTTAGAGGTTTATAGAGTTAGAAAATGATGTTCAGCATGTATAGTATTTGCTAGCTACTTTATGGTGTTAGAGTATGGTTAACCATATCATTAAAGGCTAATGGTGCCATAACATGAAAGTTGATGTTTTAGATTTATTATTTTGTACAGAGTTAGTTTTTTTCTCATTGTAAAAGTAAATACACCCTATGACATCTGGAAAATACAAAGAAATAGAAAAAAAATCACCTGATGTTTTCTCCAGGGACAACTACATTTTGGTGAATTTCCTTTTGCATATTTTCTTGCATAGTTATGATCATACTTTGATGTTAATTTCTTCTTTGTTTTGATTTGTACTTATTTATAACTTTCTCTCAGAATGTAACAGAAACTTAATCTTATTCAGTACAGATTCCACCATAGTCAAGATATTAATTTTTTAAGACAGCATTTTTGAAAAGTTTTTGCTTCACAGTGAAATTAAGAGGATGGTACAGACATTTCCCCTGTACTCCCTCTCCCTGCACATGAATAGCACCCTACTGAAGTGGCATACTTGTTATAATTAATGAATCTATACTGACATTTCATAATTGCCCAAAGTCCATAGTTTAACATTGCCCCTTAACTCTTGGTGTTATTCTTTGAGTTCGTACACATGTATAATGATGTGTATTTGTCATTTTTATATCGTAGAGTATTTTCACTGCTCTAAAAATTCTCTGTGCTCCATGTATTCATCCCTTCATCCTCCCCACCAACCTCTGATCTTTTTACTCTCTTCATAGTTTTGCCTCTTCCAGAACATTATATAGTTGGAATCATGCAGCATATAGCCTCTTCAGGTTGACTTCTTTCACTTAGTAATACATATTTAAGATTTTCCCACATCTTTTCATGGTTTGATAGCTCATTTTTTTTTTTAACATTGAATAATAATCTATCGTCTGGATGTATAACGGTTTATTTACATATTCCCCTCTAAAAGATGTCTTGGTTGCTTCTAAGTTTTGGCCATTTTAAATAAAACTGCTATAAATATTCGTATGCAGGTTTTTTAGTGGACATAAATTTTCAGCTCCTTTGGGTAAATGGTAAGGAGCATGACTGCTATATCATCTGATAAGAGCATATTTAATTTTTACTTATTTATTTATTTATTTATTTATTTGGTTGTGCCCATGGCATATGGAAGTTCCCAGGCCAGGGATTTAACCTGCAACGCAGCAACCACCCAAGCCACTGCAGTGACAACATCGGATTCTTAACCTGCTGCAACAGGGGAACTTCATAATTTTTTAAGTTTAAAAAGACTGTCCAACTATCTTCTAAGGTGGCTAGACCATTTTGCATTTCCACCAGCAATGAATGAGAGTTGATGTTAATTTTTAAGTCTTGTTTTTCATTTAAATTCACAAGTAAAGAATATTTTCATTTTAAGTTTCTTGACATATAGCACCATAATTTGATATTTTATTGTTAATTTGTTAATTTTGTCTAATTGTTCGATAGGCAAAAACCACCTAATGTATTTCATTTTTTGTGTCCTTGACTACTAATGATTGAGTTTTTGTTTTGGTTTTGGTTTAGTTAACTATACTTCCTCTTTTGTAGTTTTATGTGTTCTTAATCCATGTATCTACTAATGTCTTAGTGGTTTTCTTATTGATTTCTATGAGTTCCTTAAATGAGGATCTATATTCTTTAAGTTTTCTAGCTTTTAGTTGATAGTTTTTTAAAAACTACATATAAACAAATTATTTTGTGTATTTAATTCCATCTGGTTTTTGATAGATTATTTGTCTTTTTTTTTTTTTTTTTTTTTCTTTTTTAGGGCTGCACCCACAGCATATGGAGGTTCCCGGGCTAGGGGTCTAATCAGACCAACAGCTGCCAGCTTAAGCCACAGCCACAGCCACATCAACACCAGATCCAAGCAGGTCTGGTACCACAGCTCATGGCAACGCCGGATCCTTAACCCACTGAGGGAGGCCAGAGATTGAACTTGCAACCTTGTGGTTCCTAGTTGGATTCATTTCTGCTGCACCACAATGGGAACTCCTGGTTATTTTTCTTACCTTTTTTTTTGGTCTTTTTAGGACTGCACCTACAGCATATGGGAGTTCCCAAGTTTGGAGTTGAATTGGAGCTGTAGCTGCCGGCTTACACCACAGCCACAGCAATACCAGATCCGAGCCATAACTGTGACCTACATCACAGCTTACAGCAATGCCAGATCCTTAACCCACTGAGCGAGGCCAGGGATTGAATCCACATCCTCATGGATACTAGCTGGGTTCGATACCACTGAGCCATCATGGGAACTCCTTATTATCATTTTTAAGTTCAAAAATTCTTTCCTTTCAGAGATCCAATAACTTTTGTTGTTTTATTTTTTGTTGATTATAACTCTTATTTATTTACTTTTCATTTTTTTTCTTATTTTTATTTATTTATTTATTTGCTTTTTAGGGCTGCACCTGAGGCATGTGGAGGTTCCCAGGCTAGGGGTCCAATTGGAGCCACAGCTGCCGGTCTACGCCATAGCCATAGTAATGCCAGATCTGAGCCTCGTCTGTGACCTACACCACAGGTCAGGGCAATGCTGGGTCCTTAACCCACTGAGGGAGGCCAGGGATTGAACCCGCAACCACATGGTTCCTAGTCAGATTCATTTTTGCTGCACTACCACGAGAACTCCATAACTCTTTTTTTTTTTTTTTGTCTTTTTGCCATTTCTTGGGCCGCTCCCGTGGCATATGGAGGTTCCCAGGCTCGGGTTGAATCAGAGCTGTAGCCACCGGCCTACGCCAGAGCCACAGCAACGCAGGATCCAAGCCGCATCTGTGACCCACACCACAGCTCATGGCAACGCCGGATTGTTCACCCACTGAGCAAGGGCAGGGACCGAACCCTCAACCTCATGGTTCCTAGTCGGATTCGTTAACCATTGCACCACGACGGGAACTCCTCCATAACTCTTTATTCCATCTGGAGTAAAGGCTTTCGTTTTTGTAATGGTTCTTGATTCATTGTGAGGTTTAAGGATATTTGAAAGATGACAGAAACTTTAGTGACAAAATATATTTTAGTAGTGAAAATGGATAACTTCTTATCTAACAAATCTAAACTTTCTCATCAGAGTTAAATGGTAGACAACATTTCTGCTTAGCCTTCTGTTAGTACAGCAAAAGCATTTGTATTTGCTGGAAATACCATTTATTTATAAAGAAAATTATGGCATAAATCTGTCTAAACAATGAGAAAATTCTAGACTGTTCAGACAGCCTAGGATTTTGAAAAAGCCTTGTGCCTTGGCAGGAGCCCAGGAGAGGAAGTGTCAGCATCTGCTACATTCTAGAAGCCTTCCCAAAAAGTTACTGTAGAGCAGCCAAGAGAACAGTGTATTTCACTACTGTGTGGTTCTGGAAGGATCTGAAAGTTTGCAGAAAACTTGAGGGAGGAGACTTAGGAGTACTTCCAGAATGTCCGTGTGTGTGTGTGTGTGTGTGTGTGTGTGTGTGTGTGTGTAAGTAAGTGTAATAGGGAGTTTTCCAGTGTGGACTTGAACCTGTTTTAGGTGAAGTCACTTGGGAAGAATCAGAGGTGCCTTTACAAAGAGCAATAAGGTGACAAGTCAGAGTAACCAGTGGGTGCCTGTTATAGGGCATACAGTACTGCAGTGGTAACTCATTCTCCTATAAGATGTTAAAGGGGAAGGACTTAAAGTTGATTTGTATGGTGGAGAAGGAGCAAGAGAAGAGGGCTAACAGGGCATTGGGGAAAGCAGGGTAAAATCTTTCTGCTGGTTAGTTGATAATCTGCGTCTCCCATCAAGAATCTGTTTCAGAAAAGACAGTACTATGTGAGACAATTAGAAAACACAGAAGGGCTTTGCTGCCAGGTTTTTGGGTTTTTTTTTTTTTTTTTAAGCCACAGCTATGTACTGGGCTAAGGATTTTTTTTTTTTTTTTTTACCTAAAACACTGTAAAAACTCAAAATTGGGTCCTTTCAGAGAAAGCGATAGCTTAAATGGACAGGGCTGTTTATTCTTTTTTTTAGTCTATGCAACTTTTCTTTTTAATTGAAGTGGAATTGATTTACAGCATTGTGTTAATTTCTGCTGTATAGCAAAGTGATTTTGTTACACATCTATGTGCACTCATTCTTAAATATTCTTTTCCATTATGGTGTATCATAAGACATTGAATATAGTTCTCTGTGCTATATATATAGGATCTTGAGTTTTGTATAACTTTTAAAAAATAAAACAGTTTATTGAGAAGTAGTTTATAAACCATACTATTCACCCACTTACTGTTTACGATTGAATGGCTTTTAGTACTTTCACAGTGTTTTTCGACTATCAATCATCTCTGTCAATCCTAGAATATTTTCATTACCCCCAAATCTACAACTTTTTTTTTTTTGTGTGTGTTTTTAGGGCCACACCCAAGGCATAGGAAAGTTCCCAGGCTAGGGGTTGAATCGGAGCTACAGCTGTTGGCCTACACCACAGCCACAGCAACATGAGATCAGAGCTGCATCTGCAACCTACACCACAGCTCACAGCAATGTCAGATCCTCAACCCACTGAGTGGGGCCAGGAATCGAACCAACATCCTCATGGAAACTAGTTGGATTCATTTCCACTAAGCCATGACAGGAACTCCTGCAAATCTACAACTTTTAATTGAACTTATTATAAAATTTAAAGCTATGTAGGGAAGAGTTGGAACAAGCTAAGAATTTAGAGGATTAATCAATCAGAAAGCTCTGAAACATTCTTCCCCTTTAAACGTATACTGATGTTTTAGAATGCATTTTGGTAATATTTAAATATACTTTTTTTTTGTCTTTTGGGGGCCGCACCAGTGGCATATGGAGGTTCCCAGGCTAGGGGTCGAATTGGGATCCGAGCTGCATCTGTGACCTACGCCACAGCTCACCGCAACACCAGATCCTTAACCCACTGAGCAAGGGCAGGGATCGAACCCGCAACCTCATGATTCCTAGTCGGATTTGTTTCCACTGCGCCATGACGGGAACTCCTTAAGTATACTTTAATGAAGTGTATTTTTACAAGTCAGTTTACAAGAATTAACAACAGTTCCATGGGCAGTCCTGGGGTCTGACTTAACATTTTGCTCATAGGATAAATAGGAACTCTTCTTATCCTTTTTTTTTTTTTTTAAATAATGGCTGTATTTCTCTTGTAGGTGTGTGAACCTGTAAAATTAAGCCTTTGAAGATGATCTGGTGTATTTTAGTTGTAGGGATTCTACTTCCCCAGTCCTTGGCCCATCCAGGGTTTTTTACTTCAATTGGTAAGTCTTAATTATTTTTTGTTGTCTTCACTTTAAAATTTTTCCATTTTTTTAGTGTTTTTAAATCATTAAAAACAAATACCATTGTAATCCCAGAGACCGAAACTTCGCCTCAGTCCCCACCCCTGTAAAAATCTCTCCCTTTTTTAAATTCAATTTTTTCTTTAAATTAGTTTTTTTCTAATTACAAAAGCAATACATTTTCAGGTTAGGAACTTATGGAAATTTAGAAAAGCATACCAAAGAAAATTCTCTGGTAATGAGTCCACCCAGCAAATCACTTAGTGTATTTATTGTCTTTTATATTTTCCTGTATGGTTACTTCTCTGACTTAAAAAGAGATGTTTTCCTTTATCTTGTTGACCAGTTTTACCCTTAGGTGATTGTAACACTATCTAAAACATAAACCTATCTATTTATGACACCTAATTTTAGGATGTAAAATGATTTCTCTCATCCTCCTATGAATACTTCAGTTGTAAGGTATACTTTTTTTAGTGTAGTCTTTGTGTATTGAATAAACATTTAATTCTAATTAGTTTCAAAATCAGAAAATAGAGAAGAAGAAACATTGATCCTTGGAAAGCAGTATTTTGAAATTTAAAAATAAAATTTTAGATGAAAAGACAATTTATTATTACAGGCCAAAGCTTACAGAACTAAGGAATTGGAATTGGAACACATGATTAGAAACATTTTTGGCTCCCTTTTTATTTATCTGGTTTTAAAAGGAGGAAAAAAAAAGAATCCTCTCTCCAGCATATCTGATTCATGCCAGTTAAGTCTTCTCATAGCATGAAACATTCTCAGTCATTCTTAAATTATTCTAAAATACTGTTTTGGCCACTATGGGTATTTGATCACTTTCTTGCCTTTTCCTTCTCCTAGGTCAGATGACTGATTTGATCCATACTGAAAAAGATCTGGTGACTTCCCTGAAAGATTATATTAAGGCAGAAGAGGACAAATTAGAACAAATAAAAAAGTAAGTGAAGTATTTTACTTACTATGACTCTGACTCCACCTGGATGTTTTCTTTCTAGAGTTAAAAACATTTTTCCAGTGGAAATGAAAGCCCTCCGGTTGAAATGGCTAAAATAGGATTACAGAAAACAAGAGTTAGGCCTGGGATAAGACTTCACTTGGAAGACTATGGATTGAGATAAGGATATAAATGGGTATGGGTCATTGTCTGACAGTTTTTTTAAATGTTTTCTAATATCTTCTTCCTCCTCTAACCTCCCTATTTAAACCACCTTCTGAAGCAATTTTCCGATTGTTTATCCTTTACTCCTGTGGTTCCATGCTAGAGATCACAGTGATAAGTAGAGTTAGTATTTAATTGATACAGTTCTTCCTCAGATGCTCATTTCTTTTCTTTTTCTTTTTTTTTTTTTTGTTGTTGTTGTTATTGCTGTTGTTGTTGCTATTTCTTGGGCCGCTCCTGCGGCATATGGAGGTTCCCAGGCTAGGGGTCCAGTCGGAGCTGTAGCCACCGGCCTACGCCAGAGCCACAGCAACTCGGGATCCGAGCCGCGTCTGCAACCTACACCACAACTCACGGCCACGCCGGATCGTTAACCCACTGAGCAAGGGCAGGGACTGAACCCGCAACCTCATGGTTCCTAGTCGGATTCGTTAACCACTGCGCCACGACGGGAACTCCGCTCATTTCTTTTTAATTGGCTCAGGTTCATAGTTAATCCTGACTTGAGAATTCCTCTCCTTTGTTTGAGTAGCTAAGTATTCAATTTTTTCTTTTTTTTCTGTTTTGCTGTGAGTTTGATTTAAATGAACTTGGAACTGAATTTGGATTGGGTGGATTTGTATTTCATAATAATCAGTCATTTGGCTTTAAGGGTGTGGGGGAAATGAAGTTTCAGACTCTTATTAGAGGTATTAGATCTAGAGGCATTAGAATTTTTACTAAGATAGGTTACATTTACTGAAACCATTTGGAAGAAACAAAACTAAAACAGGAAGTGTTGTAGTTATATTTTAATTCTGCCAAGCTAGATTTTATCCATAAAAGAATCTTGCTTTTTAAAAAACCTTTGTCATTTTACTTGTAAAAATTTTTAGATAAAGTTTTAACTCAAAGCCTCTAATATCTTTTTTTGAGTGCTTTATTAAATGTTATTCTTCATTATTAAGTGTGCATATACTCCATTTGCGTGTTACATTTTTAGATGGGCGGAGAAGTTAGATCGATTAACTAGCACAGCAACAAAAGACCCAGAAGGATTTGTTGGACACCCTGTAAATGCATTCAAGTTAATGAAACGTCTGAACACTGAGTGGAGTGAGTTGGAGAATCTGGTCCTTAAGGATATGTCAGATGGTAAGACTAATGAGCCCTCAAAAGTAAGGCGTTTTTGCTACCACCTGTAGAAATGCCAAAAGAAGCAGTAATTTGGTTCCCAGAATACCAAGTGTTCAGTCTTGTTTCTGAATTATTGCTAGGATGTGTTTGATTTGGCTAGAGTTAATTTAGCCTAGATCCTGAATTCTTCTTCTTCTTTTTTTTTTTGGCTGTACCCACGGCATATGGATGTTCCCGGGCCAGGAATTGAATCTGAGCTGTAACTGCAGCTGTGGCAACGCTGGATCCTTTAACCCACTGCCCTGGACTGGGATCAAACCTGTGCTTCTGGAGCAATCTGAGCCACTTCAGTTGGATTCTTGATCCGTTGCGCTGCAGTGGGAACTCCCTAAATTCCTGATTTAAAAAGAAGATGAATAAAAACTAGAAACAAAGAAAAATTTCATTGTTTAAAAAAAGAAGTAAAAGAATTTCTTGTAAAAGAAAGTAGTTTTTGCTGTTGATTAACACTGGCCCTTTTTGTTTTGAAATCTACAAAAGTGAATTGATTATTTGGCATTTACCTTCTCTGAAGGTAGTCATTTTCATTTTATAGGATTACCTTCAGATTTAAAAAATTTATGGGTCAATCTTTATCTTCAGATCAGTTTTTAATGTACTGAGGGTAGGTACTATTAAGGAAAAATGTTAGCTGTGTTTTACATAGTACTTTGAAGGTTAGGATTGTTTTGCTTAAAATAGATAATAAATTTAAAAACTGAGGCTGCAAACAGCGGTAGTAAATTTCTTTCTAATTGAAACAATAAAATTGTAGTTGGATGCACACTACTATATATAAAATAGATGACAGACAAGGACTTACTGTATAGGACAGGGAACTCTAATCAATATTCTATAGTAACCAGGAGTTCTTGTGGCTCAGTGGGTTAAGAACCTGACTAGTATCCATGAGGATTCAGGTTCCATCTCTGACCTTACTCAGTGGGTTAAAGGATTGTTTCAAGCTGTGGTATAGGTCAAAGATGTGGTCGGGTCCCGAGTTGCTGTGGCTGTGGCATAGGCCGGCAGCTGCAGCTCTGATTTGACCCCTTCCCTGGGAACTTCCATATGCTGCAGATGCAGCCCTGAAAAGCAAAAAAAAAAAAAAAAAAAAAACCCCAAAAAACCACATTTCTGTAGTAACCTATATGGGAAAAGAATCTCAAAAAGAATGGATATATGTATAACTGATTCACTTTGCTGTATACCTAATTACTACTACAATATTGTAAATCCACTATACTCCAATAAATTTTTAGAAAATTATAGTTGGAGTATTGGGATGTTTTGGATGTTTTAGTAACACACAGAAAAATAAGTCTGGAGTTTAAAGAAGTAAAATTATGCTTAGTACAAAATATTTATTTTTTGATTGAGGAAATGGCAAAAAAAGAGAGAACTGAGCCAACTGGGTAGTGAAATGCTCCGAGGATGCTTTCATGTGTTTGTGAGCAGTGAACTAAACTGTTATGCATAGGACAGGAAAGCTTGAAAAGAAAAATTAAGGCAAGCACTTGTGAATACTTCTTTGAGATGAGGAGGAAATGCCTATGATTATTTGTTCTCTTATAAAACACCATGAGAACATTTTTAAGGCCATGTATGTATGTGTTTATATACATTATACATATAGATACACATTTATCTATTTAAAAAAATCTCAAGTAATGACTTCTATAACCTAGGTTCTTTTATAAGGTAAACTTTGAGACTTTGGCACTTTAATCTGTGGTAACCATCCCATAATACTATAATAGATATATATTTTCTCTTTATTCAGAGAGAATTTAGGCAACTTCCTGGATTTTGTTTGGGGGCATAAAAAAATTACAGTCTTCTGTAAAACTTGCTTGTAAAATTCCATGTGGATATTGTGACTAAGAGTTGGTCTTAAAACTAAAAAATTGGCTTGATATGAACTTAGGCCTCTTCCAGCTTGTTGTCTATTTGTACATTTTAATTAACATAAAAATGCCTGGCCTTCTGGTGATCAAAATATGCATAGCTGATGATAAGTAAATGAGAGAGGAGGGATGCCTTGCATTTGTCTAACTTTGATTTGCAAATGGTGACACAAATATTATTAAAATTTTTTTTTCTTTTTAAGGGCTGCACCCGAGGCATATGGAAATCCCCAGGCTAGGAGTCGAATCAGAGCTGCAGCTGCTGGCCTAGGCCACAGCCACAGCCACACCGGATCTGAGCCAAGTCTATGACTACAACTACAAAAGCTTATGGCAACTCTGGATCCTTAACCCAATGAGAGGGACCAGGGATTGAACCTGCATCCTTATGGATACTAGTCGGGTTTGTTACCATTGAGCCTCAATAGGAACTCTGTATTATTAAAATATTATCTTATTTTATTTATTTATTTATTTTTGCTTGTTTTTTTGTCTTTTCTAGGGCTGCACCTATGGCATATGGAGGTTCCCAGGCTAGGTGTCTAATCGGAGCTGTAGCCGCCAGCCTACGCCAGAGCCATAGAAATGCGGGATCCAAGCCGAGTCTGTGACCTACACCATGGCTCATGGCAACACCAGATCCTTAGCCCACTAAGTGAGGCCAGGGATCAAACCCACAACCTCATGGTTCCTAGTCGGATTCGTTAACCACTGAGCCACAGCGGGAACTCCTGATTATTAAAATTTTAAATCACTATTTTTGTTGTCGTTGTATTGATTCCTTAAGGAATATTTAGCATCCATTCTCCTTAGGAGTTATATAGTTACCAGTAATAAGTTTGGTAGTTTGATTTTTGCTGTATTTTATGTAAAGCCTTTTAAAATTAATAATAGGGTTTATATAGAGCAAATCCTGCTTCATGAACAATACATGCAATAATTAAACAGATCTAAATATATTTTAATAAACTAACTTACCTATGCTCTTAAATATATAATAAATGTCTTTTTCTTTTTCCTAAAGAATTCCACCAAACTTTTATACATTTATACACTTATGTGGCATGTGGCACATGATAGAAGAAAACAACTCTAAGAGTATGCATTTTACTTACTGTTATCTGAAAGTGTAATTGGTTGACAGTGAATGTCATTTTCACATCTTTATATCTGTTTACTTTTCAACCTTAGTGGAGGCTATGTTGTATAACCAAAAACTCAATTATTATGTTAGTTGATCTTTACTTACTCATTTGGATATAATTTATGCAATGACATCAGATTATTTAACCAACATTAAAAATAATTTGGAAGACTGAACATTTAGAGGTATATCAACTCATTCAGTGTATTTAATTTTTCCTTATTGCACATGGTATGATGGAAAATTATAAAATAGATTTTGAAAAATCCTTGTCAAGACTCTGTATTGGAAATTGGAAGTCTCTGAGGTTCAGAGTCTTTTTTTCTTCCAGGTTTATTGAGATATAATTGATATACAGCATTGTATGAGTTTAAACTATTCAGCACAGTGTCTTGACTTACATCATGGAATGATTAACACAATAAGTTTAGTGAACATCCATCATCTCCTATATGTACAAATTTAAGAATAGGGAGTTCCCATTGTGGTGCAGCGAAAAATGAATCTGACTAGCATCTATGAGGACACAAGTTTGATCACTGGCCTCGATTAGTGGGTTAAGGATCCGGCGTTACTTTGAGCTTTGGTGTAGGTAGCAGATGCAGCTTGTATTTGGTGCTTCTGTGGCTGTGGCATAGGCTAACAGCTGTAGCTCGATTTGACCCCTAGCCTGGGAACCTCCATGTGCTGTGGGTGCAGCCATAAAAAGACAAAAATTAAGAAATAAAAAAAAGATGTTTTTACAGTGATAAGAACTCACAGGATTTATTCTTTAACTTTTGTAATAACATATAGCAATATTAATTATATTTATCATGTTATACATTTCATCCCAGGTACTTATTTATCTTATAACTGGAAGTTTGTACCTTTTGACTACCTCCCTCCCTTTTCCCACCACCCCAACCTCTGATTACCGCAAATCTGATCTCTTTTTATGAGTGTGTTTGTTTTTGAAACACAATCTACAATACTACCTTAGTTCCTGTTATGCAACATACTGATCCTGTATTTCTATACATTTTAAAATGATTACCATGGTAAGTCTAGTTATATTATGTCATCATCATATGAAGATATTATATAGACTATATTCCCCACACTGTACATTTCATACTCATGTCTAAAATCTTTTTTCCCCCCCTGTTTTAAGGCTTTATCTCCAACCTAACCATTCAGAGACAGTATTTCCCTAATGATGAAGATCAGGTTGGGGCAGCCAAAGCTCTGTTGCGTCTCCAGGACACCTACAATTTGGATACAGATACCATCTCAAAGGGTGATCTTCCAGGTAAGATTCTAGTCTATTAAAAAAAACTATCATGTGGCTTTTCTGTTCAGTCCATTAGGAGAGTGTTGCTGTAGAAAGACTTTTGTATTTTAAGATTTTTAATATTAGTTTGTTTCATAACCTTTAAGAATAAAACAACCCATCCTCTGGGACTTAATAGTTGTGGATAGGCTGCTAAGTTGTTACTTTGAGAACTTATAATTATAGGGACTAGCTAAAGTAGGCATTTTAGCATGTAAGAAAAAGCAACAACCATTTTCCAAATGTCTTTCTTTAGAATACCCAATGTTTGTATGTAAAGTTATAAAGGAATTTATAATCAAAATTTGACCGTTCAGTAATTTGAAACCAAGACATAATGAGTATGCACAGATTTTCAGTGTGCTCCATAGTGTGGAACATCCTGCTTTCCGACCTGTTTTTGGCAAAATCCTCTTGTTTTTTTTTTTTTTTTTTAAGTCATAGCTGATTTCATGATAATTTGCTTAAATTTTTTTTTATTGTGAAAAATCTTAAAACAAAATTTACCATCTTAATCAATTTTAAACATGCGATTTATGGCATTAACCACATTTACATAATTGTGCAGCCATCTCCATAGTTCTTTTCATCTTGTAAAATCGAAGCTCTGTACCCATTAAACAGTAACTCCCCAGTCCCCCTTTCCCAGCCCCTGGAACCCATAATTCTTTCTGTCTCAATGATTTTGGCTACTCTAAGTACCTCATACAAGTAGAACCATACAGTGTTTGTCTTTTCGTGGCTGGCTTATTTCACTAAGCATAATGTCCTCAAGGGTCATCCATGTTGTAGTATATGTAGAATTTCCTTTCTTTTTGAGACTTAATAATAATCCATCATATATATATATATATATATATATACATACTATACTTTGCTTATCCATTCATCTGTTGGTGGACACTTGGGTTGCTTCCATGTTTTACCTATTGTAAATAATGCTGCTATGAACATAGGTATACAAGTAGTTCTTCAAGATACTGCCTTTCATTCTTTGGATATATAGCCAGAAGTGGAATTTCTAGATCATATGATAGTTCTATTTTTAATTTTTGAAGAACCACTATACTGTTTTCCATAGTAGATATACCATTTTACATTCCCATCAACAGTGCACAAGTGTTCCGATTTCTCCATATTCCTCGCCAACACTTGTTATTTTCTCTCTTTTTTTTTTTGATAGTAGCAATCCTAATGGATGTGAGGTGGTATCTCATTGCAATTTTGCATTTCCCTAATGAGCAGTGATGTTGAGCATCTTTTCATATATTGAGCAGCCATTTATGTATCTTCTTGGAAGAAATGTCTGTTCAAGTCCTTTGTTTTTTCATTGGGTTATTCATTGTTGTTGAGTTTTAGAAGTTATCAATATATTCTGGATATTAATCCCTTATGAGATAGATGATTTGCAAATATTTCTCCTAGTCTGTGTGTTGTCTTTTTACTCTGTTGATAATTGTCTTTTGTATACAGAATATAAAACTGCTCCTGAAGTCCAGTTTGTTTATTCTTTCTTTCGTTACCCTTTCCTTTAGTATCATACATAAGTAATCATTGCCCAATCCAGTGTTATGAAGCTTTTGTCTTATATGTTCTTCTAAGAGTTTTGTTGTTTTAAGTCTTACATATAGGTCCTTGATTTATTTTTAGTTAATTTTTATGTGTGGTATTAGGTAAGGGTCCAACTTCATTTTTTTTGAAATAACATAGCATTTTAATTTTGAAACATATCAACCTACATTAATTAGAGTATTTTTGTGCAGATAGAAATATATATCCAAAACAAAGAAGTTGAAACCATAAGTCATGGCAAAGCTGGCAGTGTATCTGAATTAGAAATTGAGTTTACAAAATAAATAAAAACATATTATAGAATAAGTGTGTACTTTACTACATTCTTTTGGGGATTGTTACAAATTGAGAAGAAAATAGAAATGTATGGATTATAATACATTCTATTTGTCAAAACACTAACACAAATAGATGTATGAGATAACTGCTATTGTCATTAATCTGAATTTACACACATCTTGACTTTTCAATGAAAAGGTGAAGAAAAATAAATGAACTCCTCATCAGCATTAACTGAATGGCAAAGCAATGTTAAAGTTACACTTACCACAAACTTTTAATCAAAATCTTTATACTTTTCATTACTAGACATCCTTCTATTTGTTTAAGAGTTGGCTACTATTAATTTATTAGATAGACATGATATGACAAGAGGACAAAGCTAGACAAATGACTTTAAGGAAACTTTCTATTATAGTTCACTGATACTTTTTCTCTGGTACAAAGACAAGCATTTATTCAGGTTGCTTTTGCCATGTAAATTGAATGTTAATTTAGCCAATTCAAGGCTTGAGTAAGCATTGTTTCAAGTATAGTTCTTATCATTAGAAAAAAAAAAAGAAAAAAAACCACACCAAGTCAACTAAATATTATACCGAGATTGGATAACTTAACTGAGGAGGTAGCAATTCTATTAGTCATTACATTGTTCTTTCCCATTCTTAAATCAGGACATTTTTAATCTAAGTTAAATTTTTTCTTAAACTCTCAACCACCTCTCTTTTGCTTACAGTTGAAGTCTTTAGTTTTTTTTTTTTTTTCATTGTAAGGGAAAGGCTTCCCACTTTACCTGATAAAATTATAGACTTTTATTCTCTCTTTTTTTGGCAACTTCCCTTATTTTGCATGTGAACATTCACTTTTCCTAGCACCATTTGTTGAAGAGACTGTCCTTTCCCTAGTGAATGATTTTTGCCACACTTGTCAAAAATCATTTGACCATATTATATATACAAGGGTTTATTTCTGGGCCCTCTATTCTATTCCATTGGTTTATAAGTCTGTCTTTATGCTGGTATACACTATTTGATTATTGTAGTTTTGTAGTAAATTTTGAAATCGAGAGGTGTAGTCCTCCAGTTTTGTTCTTTTTTTAAGATGGTACTGAGTCTTTGAGGTCCCTTGGGATTCCATATGAATTTTAGATTGGGTTTTTCTATTTCTGTCTTTGGTATTTTGGTAAGGATTATATTGCCTCTGTAGATCGCATTGGGTAGTATTGATATTTTAGCAGTAACAGTATTAAGTCTTCCAATCCATGAACATGGGGTATGTTTCCATTTATATATATTGTATTTCTTTCAGAAGTTTTTTGTAGTTTTCATTGTGTAAGTCTTACACTTTCTTGGTTAATTCCTAAATATTTTATGCTTAGACTTGTTTTTACTAATTTTCTTTTCAGATTGTTCATTATCAGTATGTAGAAATGCAACTGATTTTTGTGTGTTGTGTTTGCATCCTTCTACTTGGCTGGATTCATTTATTAGCTCTCACAGTTTTTTTGTGGCTTCTTTAGGCTGTTCTTTTTCTTTTTTAAGGGTCACACCTGTGGCAATTGGAGGTTCCCATGCTAGGGGTTGAATTGGAGCTGCAGTTGCCGGCCTATGCCACAGGTACAGCAATGCCAGATCCAAGCTGCATCTGTGACCTACACCACAGCTCATGGCAATACCAGATCCTTAACCCAGTGAGCGAGGCCGGGGATCAAACCTGCATTCTCATGGATACTAGTCAGTTTCTTTTCCACTGAGCCATGACAGGAACTCCCTCTTTAGGATTTTCTAATGTAAGATAATGTTATCTGTGAACAGAAATCATTTTACTTCTTCCTTTCCAATTTGAGTACCTTTTAGCTGGTTCTTGCCTAATTGCCCTGGCTAGAACTTCACGTACTAAGTTGAATAGAAGTGGCAAAGATGGTCATCCTTGTTCTTGTCTTGATCTTAAAGAAAAAGCTTTGAGTCTTTCGCTGTTGAGTATATTTGCTATGGGTTTTTCTAATATATCTTTTATTATGTTAAGGTAGCTTCATTCTATTCCTAGTTTGTTGAGTGTTTTTTTTTTATCATGCAAGAATATTAAATTGTGTTAAATGCTTTTTCTGCATCGAGATGGTCATTTTTTTCCCCCTTTAATCTGTTAATGTGGTGTATTACATTGACTGGTATTCATAAATTAAAACACGATGGCATTGCAGGAATAAGTCACATGTGGTTATGGTGTATAATCATTTTAATATACTGCTAAGTTTTGTTTGCTAGTATTTTGTTGAGGATTTTTGCATCAATGTTCATGAGTGATATTTGTCTATAGTTTTCTTGTATTGTCTTTTGTATAAATTTGAGAAGGATTGCTATTAGTTCTTTAAATATTTGGTAGAATTTATCAGTGAAGCCATTAGATCCAGGGCTTTTCATTTGTCAGGAGACTTGATTACTGATTCAGTCTCCTTTCTAGTTATAGGTCTATTCAGATTTTCTATTTTTTTTTCTTAGTTTTGATAGGTCTTTTGTTTTTAGGAATTTGTCCTTTTCAAATTCTTAAATTTAGCTTATTCAATTTGTTGGTAAGATAAAACTCTTTTTAAATAGTATTTTACACTGTCTAAATTATTCTGTAGTAATTAAAAGTTGTGTACATTTTTTTATGTTTTTTTTTAGCCACGCCCACAGCATGTGGAAGTTCCTGGGCCAGGGATCAGACCCATGCCACAGCAGTGGCTCAAGCTGCTGCAATAACACTGGATGCTTAACCCACTTTGCTACAAGAGAACTCTTGATTTGTTTTTTTAATCGACCCCCCACCCCAAATCAGAGAAATGCCTGTTTCAGTGGATTTATGTTGATGCCATGTTACTCCTTGATTAATTTTGTCTGTTTCTTTCTCTTTTGGGGGCCTACCTTTTGAAATGCTTTAGCGATTTTAATATAAAATCTGGTACCAAATATAAAATATGCATTTTGGTATCAGTCATGCCTTTACTGTTTATATAGACTGTTCCTTTAGTTTCAGGTTCTTTCTAACCTTGATTTGAATAGATTCATATCTGCCAAAGATATTACACTATTTTATTGCTGTGGTTTTTGGGGTTTCCTTGGTCTAGAAATTGTCCTACATATAAAATGTGATTTACTTCACGTGGAAGTTGAATGTTCTTGTTTGTCATTTGCATCATTATCTTGGTGAGGTATAGATTTTCCACACCTCTCTAGAGCTCACTATGAGTGTAGTACCCCCCATAGTGCCTCAGATGGAAGACATCACCTTCCCAATGTGTGCATTTTAAATGTAGTTATCCCTTACAAATCAAGTTTTTATCCACTAAGTGTTCCTATGAAGTGTAAGAATTTTTTTTAAATTAAATGTCCTAGCTTATGGATGACCCACAAAGAGTGTATTCTGTGTAAACTTTCCTATACTGTTACAATTTTATGGTTTATATTGTGATAATAAATTACAAAGACTCTTTTTGGTGATAGTTTTAACTTTAAATTTGGGTTACTACATTCATTTTGATGTGCTAATATCAACCATCCATGCTACTTCTTTGGAACCAAAGGAATTTGCAACTTATTCTTTTTTTCTTATAAAATTCTAACTATTTGCTCTTTTTATGAAAGCTTTTAATAGCCATTTTCTGCCAACAGCGCTTTCCTTATCTCATTTTCTTTGTCTCCTTGCCTATTTACTTTTTCTTCTCAAGTTCTCTATTTTGGAAGCAGACCTCCATTTCAAAAGCTGTATCACTTCTTTTTCACTATCTTTAATATAATTCCCAGACATATTGCCTTTAATAATTGTGAACAGATTGATAGGTAAGATAAATAGAGATACTTTAACTACCAAAGCAGAATAGCTAAAGATCCTCTATTGTCTCCATCATGCTTTCAAATAATGTTGCCAGGTTATCATGAAATGCAAAAATATTATTGGTGTTACCTACATGTATTAATTGCTTACTGTCCTCTTATGTCTTTTGCATCACCTGAGGGGGGAAAAAACATTCTTAATTGCAGCGTTTTAAGCTCATCTTAGAATTACATACCAGTTATCATAACTGAAAAATAATAGGAGGGTCAAAATTTAGTATGTTTCTTTTGTTTCTGGAATTGTATCATGTAAAACTATTAATAGGTTAACTTCTTGGTATCCTTTTCTTTTTTTGCTTTTTAGGCTGAAGCTGTGGCATATGGAAGTTCCCAGGCCAGGGGTTGAATCAGAACTGCAGCTGGCAGCCTACCCCATAGCCACAGCAATGCAAGATCCAGGCTTTGTCTGCAACCTACACCATAGCTCATGGCAACACCAGATCCTCAACACACTGAAAGAGGCCTGGGGATTGAATCCACATCCTCATGGATAACATTAAAGCTCATAACCCATTGAGTCACAACAGGAACTCTGGTATCCTTTTCTCGATTTGCGTATGGAGTAAAGATTTAGTAACTGTCAAAATATGGATCTTCATTTTCATTTTAGGAGCACACTGATAATCAGTTACTATTTATAAATGAGTAAAGGAGGCAAAAAAATTAGTGAATGGAGGTAGTTGTCTGATTTGAATATTTAATTGTATTGGTTCATGTGATCCTCCAGTCATACACCTCCATACTTGGACTCTGCTTGGTACTGGAACATAACAGGTCATATCCTCAGACCACGGCATGCTATCCCCTGGACAGTGAGTGTCTGATCACTAGCAAAGTGTGCCCATTACTTCATTGCCTCTTAATTTACTTCTCATGAACTCCTGTTCTGCTAGCATTTAAAATGAAACATATTTGGCTACTGTTGGATAGGTTAGGACTAAGTTTGGTTCTAGCCAATTTACTGACTCATTGCAGTGTATTCAATCAAAATTTATTAAGGAAAACATTACTGTGTTGCTTTTTCACCAATTTTCCTTTGTGATCTTTTCAGACATGTGTGTCTTTTAGTTAAAATACCTTGGAGTGAATTGGCTGAGTTGCATGGTAGGCATGTATTTAACTTTTAAGAAACCACCAAATTGTTGTACCATTTTATACGCCTGTCATCAGAGTGTGAGAATTTCAGGTCCCCCACATACTTGCAAATACTTGTGATTAAGTCCTCCACCTATGTTCTTTGTTAAAGTTGCTTTGGCTATACTAGATTCTTTGAAGTTCCATATATATATCTTAGGATCAGCCTGTGAGTTTCTATAAAAATGCTTGTAGGGATTTTCATTGGGGTTTTGAATCTTGGAGAGAATTTCGGTAGCCTTGTCATTTTATTTTATTTTTTTCTCTTTTTTTGTCTTTTTAGGGCTGCACCTGTGGCATATGGAGGTTCCCAGGCTAGGGGTCTAATTGAAGCCACAGCTGCTGGCCTACGCCAGCGCCACAGCAACACCAGATCCGATCTGCGTCTGTGACCTATACCACAACTCACGGCAACACTGGATCCTTAACCCACTGAACAAGGCCAGGGGTTGAACCTGAAACCTCATGGTTCCTAGTCGGATTCATTTCCACTGTGCCATGACGGGAACTCCCAGCCTTGTCATTTTAAATAAGAGAATTTTCTGACCCATGAATATGAATATGCTATATCTCTTTATTTACATAGGTCAGAAGGTTGTATAGGAGATAAGATATTTTGACATTAACATGGTTTACACTTTGAGTCTCACAATTATTATGTGACTATTGGTATCAAAAGTTGGATACTCTTCTTCCTTTTTCTTCTTCCACATCTTCTTCACTAAAGCAAATTTATGAAGGCTCAGTTTTATTTTATTTTATTTATTTTTTATTTTTTTGCTTTTTAGGGCTGCACCTGCAGCCCATGGAGGTTCTCAGCCTAGGGGTCGAACCAGAGCTACAGCTACTGGCCTACACCACAGCCACAGCAATGCAGGATCCTTAACTCACTGAGCGAGGCCAGGGATTGAACACGCAACCATGTGGTTACTAGTCGGATTCGTTTCCACTGCACCACAATGGTAACTCCTGAAGGCTCAGTTTTAAATTCTTCTCCTGTCTTTGTCCTTTTCTGTTGTTAAAAATTTTTATATTGTTTTGCTTTCTAAATAGTATATAATATAGGAACATGGAACTATAAACTAGCATAGTGGGCAATATCCATTTTGGGGTCTAACGTAATACCTTTTTCATTAGATTGCCATAAAGATCAAATGACCTAAAAATATGTGAGATCCAAAACTGCAAAATGCCATTTATTAATGTTTTTATTTAAAAGAGGTGCCCAGCTACACTTACAACAATTGAGATACAGTGGACATATAACATTGTATTAGTTTTGGGTGTACAACATGACTTGGATGTATACATTGTGCAAAATGATCACCCTAATATGTTTAGTTAACATCCACCATCACACAGTTACAAAGTTTTTTTTAATCTCGTGATGAAGATTTTCGAGATCTACTCTTAGAGTAGCTTTTAAATGTACAGTCATGGTGTATTAACTATAGTCACCATCCTACATTTTTATCCCCAGGACTTTATCTTATAGTTGGGAGTCTGTACCTTTTGACCACCCTCAGCCAGTTCTCTCATATTTTTAGTAACATAAAACTTTTTATATTCTTTCAAAGTCTGAACTGTACTATAATAAGGCCCACTGACGGAAGTCTCGCTTTCATTTCTGTACTTTTCAACCTGTTCATTTCTTCTTCCTATACATATAGCTACCACTTACTAGTTTTTTCATTTTCACTGTTTCATTTGAAATATAAACCAATGTACATATATTCCTGTTGCCTCTCAACATCAACACAGAAGGCCACATGGTATAAATACTTTCTGTACTTTGATATTTTAACTTATGGATATGCTCTAGCTGTTACTTCATATCCTATATAGAAATCCTCCTCACTTCTTTTTACAGCTGCTTGTTACTCTGTTTTGTGGAGTTACCTTAGTTTATGTAACTGGGCCCTGATTAACATCTGATTTGTTTGCAGTCTTTTGCTGTTATAAAAATAATTCTGCCAATAGCCTTGTATATATGTTATTTTGCATTTTTTTTTTCTTTTTACAGCCACATCTGCAGCACATGGAAGTTCCCATGCTAGGGGTTAAATCAGAGCTGCAACTGCAGGCTTACACCACAGCCACAGCCATGCTGGATCCAAGCTGCATTTGCAGCAACACCAGATCCTTAACCCACTGAGCCAGCTCAGGGATCAAACCTGCATCCTCACAGACACTATGTCAGGTTCTTAACCCACTAAGCCACAATGGGAACTCTTTGTTTTTTATTCTTAATCTGATAACACCAGCGTCTGAAGTCCTTGGGGGATGTCTAATACTGTTTTTGAATAGTTTCTGCTGATTTTACTCATAGTGGCTTGTTTCATCATGTGCTTTATAGTTTTGGATTGTGGGGGCTTCATTATGTGTGGGAATGTTGCAAACTGAGGTGAGAGTGCATTTTGCAGAGTATACATGTTGCTTCTGCCAGATGCCCTATGATATTACCAGCTTACAACCACTTTAAGTTAAACTCTTGGCTTTAGTTTCCCAGACTATGGAGATAGCATGTATTTGAAATCATAACCTCCCTGAAGGCATGCCTGTGGAATTGTAAGGGAATTTTTTCCCCTTACCTACAGAGCAGACTGAGAAAAATAAGTTCTTTCATTGTTTCTCTTTGCCAGCTGATAGAATTTTTTTCTAGTTCAGCCTTTCATTCAAGAGGTAATTCTTTGGAGTTCCCGTCGTGGCACATTGGAAATGAATCTGACTGGGAACCATGAGGTTGCAAGTTCGATCCCTGGCCTTGCTCAGTGGGTTAAGGATCCGGTGTTGCCGTGAGCTGTGGTGTAGGTTGCAGACGCTGCTCGGATCTGGTGTTGCTGTGCCTGTGGCATAGGCCAGCGGCTACAGCTCCATTAGACTCCTAGCCTGGGAACCTCCATATGCCACAGGTGCGGCCCTAAAAAAGACAAAAGACAAAACAAAACAAAACAAACAAAAAGATGTAATTCTTCAAGAATATGCTTTGCCACTTTGCATGGGCCTGAGGCTTTATCCCCTGGCCCTTTCTTGGTTGTTAAAAATCAGGCTTCTAGGTTTCTGGTCTGGTGACTGCATCCAGAATAAATGCAGCTTCATCCGCTGCTTCCCTGTCTGGGTTTCAAGTTACTTTGTGGTTTTGACCTGAGAAATTTGCTGAATTTCTGTGAACTTGGCAATAGTATAAATGGATAATTATTAACACTTTATCCAGCATTTCTAGGTAGAGGCTACCTTTGAAAAATGCTGGGGGTAGGGGTGCTGACCCCCTGAACAGCTGAAAATCTGCATGTAATTTTTGACTGTCCTAAAACTTTACTACTAATAGCCTACTATTGATAATTTAAACAGTTTATTAACACATATTTTGTATGTTATATGTATTATTTATTATATTGTATCTTACAATGAAGTAAGCTAGAGAAATAAAATGTTATTAAGAAAATCATAAGGAAGAGAAGATACATTCACGGTACATAAATGTATTTATTGAAAAAAAACCTGCATATGAGTGAACCTGTGTGGTTGAAACCCTCATTGTTCAAGGGTCAACTGTGTTTTGTATCAGAAGGCATTCCTTCCCTTTCCAGCTCAGAATATGTGGTCCAGATGTAATTCTCTCTTTGTTGCTTACTTAACATGATATAAACAACATAAAATATGCAGGCCCTTAAAAAGCTCCATTTAACTCGTCTAATTTACTGTTTATAAAAATGGAATGGCTCAGTGGTTAACGAATCCGACTAGGAACCATGAAGTTGCGGGTTCGATCCCTGGCCTTGCTCAGTGGGTTAAGGATCCAGCGTTGCCATGAACTGTGATGTAGGTTGCAGACTTGGTTCAGATCCCGTGTTGCTGTGGCTCTGGCATAGGCCAGCGGCTACAGCTCCGATTTGACCCCTGGCCTGGGAACCACCATATGCCATGGGAGAGCCCCAAGAAATGGCAAAAAAAAAAGACCAAAAAAAAAAAGGAACGTATATAGTTGCTGTTGTTTTATACATGTCATTTAGAGTATATTTTTATATTTATCTCTTTCTGTAGTTCTTTTTTTCTTTATTCTTATGAAAGTAGTGGTAATTGTATAATATTTGAAAAGGTAAAGAGTTGTTTAGTAAATAACTTACTGGTTGATAATCCATCCCTCAGGGTAACAGTTTAACATTTTGCCATATTTCTGTCTAGAATTTTCCGGCTTTTCTATTTGGCATTTGAAACTGTCTTTCTTAGTGAAAAATACTATTCCATTATGTTGACATATCTGCCTACACATTTCCTTGCTTTCAGCTTTTTATAATTTTTTGCTGTACTACTTGGTTCAGCTATAAAAATTGTTTATTCCCCAGCCCCTAATATAAACTCAAGAAAACAATTGAAAAATAGTAGATTCAGTTCATTGGGTATAAAATTATTATTCTTATACTGTTTTTTTCAAAATTAATTATTATTATTTTTTGGCCGTGCCTGTGGGATACAGAAGTTCCCAGGTTGAGATTGAACCCAAGCCACAGCAATGACAAAGCCAAATCCTTAACCACTAGGCAACCAGGGAACTCCTTACATTGCCTTAAAAGTAAATGTCTTAGAAGGAAAGTTACTAGTTTACTCCTTCCTCCCCCTATAAGTTTTGCCATTTTATGGTGTAATATTAGGAGCACAGACTTGTGGGGCCATACTTGCAGATTCTGGCTTTTAGCTATGTGACCTTGAACAGGGTAATTAACCTCTCCCTACTTTAATTCCCCATCTGGATTGTTTTGAGGGTTAAATGAGTGATAAATGCCTAGCACGTAAATTTGGTAGGCTAAATATTTTCCCAAGTGTTTTGGTTTTATTATATATATTTTATCTCATGTGAACTGTAAAATATCTCCTTTTTTTTTTTTTTTTTTTTTAGGGCTGCACCTAGAAAATATGGAAGTTCCCAGGCTAGGGGTCGAATCGGAGCCACAGCAGCTGCCAGCCTATACCACAGCCACAGCAACACAGGATCCAAGCCACATCTGTGACCTACACCACAGCTCACGGCATCATGGATCCCTAACCCACTGCGTGAGGCTAGGGATCAAACCCGCATCCTCATGGATAGTAGTTGGATTCACTTCTGCTGCGCCACAATGGGAACTCCAAAATATTTTCTTTTCTTAAGATAGAAGTTTCACTTCAGAAACCAGTTGACCTACCAACACCAAAAGCACAACTGATAAAAGATTAATAAGTTAGACTTCATCAAAATTAAAACTTGTGTGCTTCAAAGTATACCATCAAAAAAGTGAAAAGTCAACCCACAGAATGGGAAAGACTATTTGGAAAATCACATACCTGATAAGGGTCTTGCATCTGGAATATATAAAGGACTTTAACAGTTAAATAATAATAAACAAGTTTTTAAATGGGTAAAGGATGTGTATAGACATTTTTCCAAAGATGATATACAAATGGACAACAAGCATGTGAAAGATGCTTAACATTATCTTATTGGGGAAAAAAATAAATTTTAAAACCACAATGAAATACTACTTCATACCCAACAATGGCTATAATAAAAAAGATTGACAATAACAAATGTAGAGAAATTAGAGCTCTCATACATTGCTGCTGGGGTTGTAAAACAGTGTGGCCACTTTGACAATTACTGAAAATGTTAATCACAGAGTTGCTGTAAGACCCAGCAGTTCTGCTGCTGCATATACACTCAAGTAATGAAAACATGTGTCCACACAAAAACTTATACGTGAATGTTCACAGAAGCATTATTCCTAAGAGCCAAAAAGTGGGAACAACTCAAATGTCTCTTAACTGATAATCAAACTGTAGTCTATCCCTACATAGAGTGAACTAGTATTTGGCTACAACATCCTTTGAACCTTAAAAACTTTATTCTGAGTAAAGGAGGCTAATCATAGAAGACCGTACATTGTATGATTCCATATATGTGAAATAGCCCTGAATAGGCAAAACTACAGATACGGAAAGTACGTTAGTGATGTCTAGGGATAGGGAGGAAAAGGGAGATAATGGAGTAATGGCTGCTTATGGTTACAGAATTTCTTTTGGGGTTGGTAAAATGTTCTAAAATTATATTGTGGTGATTGTTGTACAACTCTGTGGATATACTAAAAAACCTGGATTCTTTAAATGGGTGAACTTTATGGTACGCAAATTATGTATCATTAATGCTTTTGAAAAGGGGGCTGTAGGGGAAGGGAAGAGGGCAAGGAACCAGTTGACAGGTTTGCTTCTCTTCCTGTCCATTTATCCCTTGCCCAGATTGCTGGTTAAGAGTAAAATATGTTGATTCCTGCTATGTTAGAAAATTGCATTCTTCAGCTTAATTGATGCTTCATTTTGGTATAATGGCTGGTAATTGAAGTCATGGTTTGTCTGTGTCCCAAGTTCCCCATTAGATGTGTGGTCCTCGCCATGTTTCATTATCTTGTAGATTGTTCCTTTGTTTATAAATTTAGGATAAGTCCTGCTTTTCCTCAAGGTTGTTGTGAAGTTCAAATGAAAGTGAAATAGTACTTTGAAAGCTGTGTAGTCCTAAATGAATATATAAAAAGTATTAAGATTCCTCAAGTTCTCTGTATTTTTTTTTTCCCCATAGGAGTAAAACACAAATCTTTTCTAACAGTTGAGGACTGTTTTGAGTTGGGCAAAGTAGCCTATACAGAAGCAGATTATTACCATACAGAACTGTGGATGGAGCAAGCACTAAGGCAGCTGGATGAAGGCGAAGTTTCTACCATTGATAAAGTCTCTGTTCTAGATTATTTGAGCTATGCAGTGTACCAGCAGGGAGACCTGGATAAGGCACTTCTGCTCACCAAGAAGCTTCTTGAACTAGGTATGTTAATTTGGCCTAATTCAAGGTTATAGATATATTGGTATATATACTAATTATAACTATATAATGATTTTATATATATATAGTACCAAAGTTATATGACAAAAAAATACATGTGACTATATATTTTATCATATAGCTTTGGTACTTTTTATTTCTTACAAGTGAAGGGCCTCATCTGTCAGACATACTTTATCCTTTATAGTTTATCCTCTAAATAAATTGGCAACTTATTTTTCTCACCTAATAGTACAGCAATAGCAGCTGTGTTTCTCTGCTTTGTACTCTTCCGGAATTTCAAAATTCAAAATGGATCTAACCTAATTAACATGATTAAAAATATTTATTTACCATGTTGCCATATTAAATATTAACCAGTATCCTTTGAAGAATGTGGGGTATTTTTGTTTCATTTCATATTCAGAAGTAGTGCTTTGAAATGTCAGACTAAATAAAAAGATAAAATGAGGCAAGCTCAAAATTGTCAAAAAGCTGCATTTATTCAGGGATAGCAGCAGAATTGCAATTTGGGACACATAAACTCTAGGAAGCTACAGGCAAGTAGTCTGTATTTAGGGACAGGGAATATAAAGAGGGGAGAGTTCAGTCAGAGTCTGTTAAAAACAGATGGAGATGAGCATTGAAAATTTCCTAAGCAGACAAAACCACTCCAGTCATACAAACAAAGGTCAATGGAGCTTATTTTGTGAGACCAACCCAACCTGGGTCCTTTCTTATTCATGCTCCTGGAAACTATAAACAAAACCTCCCTGGAAAATTTAAAAATTTTCTTGGAAACTAAAAACAAGATTGATATGAGGCAGCCCTCGACCAATTCCCTATAATTTAATAAAATTCCAATATTATCAATTTTCTGAAAATCAGGCATTTGTGGGAAATCAGTCTCTCAGTTTGTATGTTTTTTGTTTTGCTTTTTTTTTAGGGCTGCACCTGCGACACATGGAAGTTCCCAGTCTAGGGGTCGAATTGGAGCTGCAGCTGCTGGCCTACACCATAGCCACAGCAATGCAGGATCAGAGCCGAGTCTATGACCTACACCACAGCCCACAGCAACGCTGGATCCCCAACCCACTAAGCAAGGCCAGGGATGGAACCCACATCCTCATGGATACTAGTCAGGTTTGCAACCTGCTGAGCCACAACTGGAACTCCAGTCCTTAAATTTTGTTTTCCTGAGGGCACATGTGTGGGATTTTACATTTTATATCCTCTGTTTCCATTGTAGATTAAAATTTTCACAGAAATAGACTGAAAATACGTTTGTCATATTCAGTGACTTTTTGTTGTTGTTGTTGTTGTTGTTATTGTTGTTGTTGTGGTTGCTATTTCTTGGGCCGCTCCCACGGCATATGGAGGTTCCCAGGCTAGGGGTTGAATCAGACAGAGCTTTAGCCACCGGCCTACGCCAGTGGATCCGAGCCGCGTCTGCAACCTACACCACAGCTCACGGCAACGCCGGATCGTTAACCCACTGAGCAAGGGCAGGGACCGAACCCGCAACCTCATGGTTCCTAGTCGGATTCGTTAACCACTGCGCCACGACGGGAACTCCGTATACCACTAGTATTTTCAACAGAGATGTAGTGTTTTCTAAGTGTCATCCAGGGGCCACATGCTTCAGAATTACTTAGATACTTAGTAGAATTGAAAATTCCTCAATCTCCACCCTAGACCTACTAGATCAGAATCTGTGGTGGTAGAGTTGTATACAAATAAATTCATGTGGCCTTTGGTATATACCAAAGCTTTAAAGCTTAAAAAACTTCTTTTTATGAATAGGTAAATATGTGTATGTTAGAAGAGTCAAATAGTTCAAAAGAACTGGTCATCTGAACTTTTGATAATAAGGTTATTTCTTAGTTTAGTAAATAAATTAAAATATTAATTCAATTACCCTTCCCCCCCCCAGCATTTTTTAGTGATTTTTTTTTCCTCCTGACATAAAAGGTACTTTGTTACAGAAAACATTTTAAAGTAGAAAGAGATACAGAAGAGTCAGCCATAAGCGAGTCACTCAGAGATACCCACCAGTTTTTTCTTGCCTTATAGTATACCCCCTTTCTCTGCCTCACACTTTTTCTCATTTACAAAGTTAGGTTCAAATTGTGTATATCACAGCATATATTATGAGCAGCTTCTCAAAGACAAAAAGTATTTTACAAATCCAAGACTAAATTTCTTAAACATTTCAATTGTCACAAGTGAAGTTTCTTGGTACTATTCCTTTTTTTTTTTTTAGGGCCGCACCTGTGGCATATTCTGCCTTTTTTTATTTGTGTGTATGTGGTTGTTTGGATTTTTTTTCTCCCGGATGGGCGGAGTGGTCCTCTTTTCCCCCACTAAAAGATAGCTGAAAGTTATGACTAGCAATTCTGAGGCAGTTAGTGGATTCTAGCTTATTTGAAAAGTATATACTTAGTTTCTTTTTTCCGTCTTACTTAGTATTTTAGGACTCAAGCCCACTCAGTCCTTAGACGTAGGCTGTGTTCTTTCTGTGTTTATAATGTAGCAGTGGTAAAGGTTGCTTTTGAACTGTATTCCATATCTTTCCCCTGGTGATTACATTTCTGTCTCAGAAAAATCTTTTCCATCTCTTAAAATAAGTATAATGAGTAATATTTTAAAATTCATTTGACATCAAATTGATCATAGTTTCTCTTGCTGATTAGTAACTTCTCAAAGTAGAAGCAGTAATTGCTACTTTGAAATGAAGAGCTGGTTCCATCTCCAGAACTCTTTAGAGGGTGACTGTATGTCCTGATTTGCTTAGGGCAGTACTGTTGTTTTGGTATGGTAATTTTTATTAGTGCCTCCTTTCACTCTTAAAAGCATCCTGGTTTGGCAGGTTAATGATATGTTCTTCCATTTTTATATTGTTTTATTCTGATGCTTGAACAACTGTAAACTTACTCATGAACATGCCTTCTTTCTTTTCTAATAGATCCTGAACATCAGAGAGCTAATGGTAACTTAAAATATTTTGAGTATATAATGGCTAAAGAAAAAGATGCCAATAAATCTGCTTCAGATGACCAATCTAATCAGAAAACCACACTGAAGAAAAAAGGGGTTGCTGTGGATTACCTGCCAGAGAGACAGAAGTACGAAATGCTGTGCCGTGGGGAGGGTATCAAAATGGTAAAGTGGAAAAGCCAATTGTGTGTGTGAATGTGCATATATGTGTGTTTTTACATAGTTCTAGAGAGAATCAGAGTTCTTTTATATTTAAGCTTTTGTGATAAAAATCGGAATTACTCAAAGTATTACAGTATGCCACATCACTTTATTGTGGGTGTCACACTTAATATACTCCAACTCTTAGTAAAATAGCTTTAAAATAAAGCTTGTGAATTATGTACCAGTACATGCATTTTCGATAATTACCCTTTTCATAGATTAAAAGAGGTTTGTTTAAGTGGAAGGATCAGATGATTTAAGGGAAAGTGATAAAGTTTTTTCTTGTATCTTACGCAAAAGAGGTTTCAACAGTTGAGTAGAAGTAATACAGCGTTCTAAACCATCCTGTGAGACAATGGATTTATTTATAGAGTAGTCTGTGTTTTTGCTTCTAGTCAACCTTGACAAGATTGCCTAGTGAAATATTTTAGTCTATTTAAGAAATATTAAAAATGCAAAGAGACTTTAAAGAAAACATTCTTTAAAATACTAAATTGTGTCTATAAATATCCCTTTGTTATATATCGGTATACATATTTACACTCAGTATCAGGGCTTCAGGATGCTAGTAGATAATCTGCCAAAAATAAAAATGTTCAGGCCTGGGCAATATAGGTTTTTGTTCAGCCTTAGGACTTTTCAGAGCCTTTTTATGATAATGTGCATTATGGATATGATGTATTTTGTTTCCCAATGTTAAATGATCATGAAACTCCTTTTTAAGGAATACCACGTGGTGCTAGTGTTCAGCCGAACATAGGCATACACCGAAGGAGTTAGTGAATTTTCAAAGTAGTTACTTTTAAGTGAAAACATTTGAATAGTGTTTAACTTTTTCTTTACTACTGATAAACTCTAGCTGGGTTTAGTGTTTTGATATTTATGACTTCTTGATATTTGATGACTTACTGTTGACAGCCTACCTTCTAACAGCAAATAAGTAGATCACATGTATGTTGACACTTATATCAGGTTCATGGATTCCCAGAACATGCTTACTTTTGCTTTGGGAGCTAATGAGTAAATACAAATTAGACTCATGAAACATTTAAAAAAATTTCACTTCTAAGTATTTTAGTATATATCCTTCAAAGACTCTTAAAAAATAACCACAGTACCATCATCACAATATTTCCGGTATTAGTAGTTCTATAATATCATCAGATATCTAGTCAGCATTCAAATTTGCAATAGTAAGCAGATTTTTAAAAATTGCCCTTAAAAACCCTTAAAAAAGAGCAAAATAGAACTACACATATAAAAGAGAAGTCTGTTAATTTACTAGTTTATGGTTGTGATACACACATGTCAATTCTGTCCAAGATCAAAGAACATCCTTTTTCTCAAAATAGTTCAATTCATTTCATCATCATGTAGAAGACTTAATTGATATAAAGCAATGGATTTGATTCTAGGTAAAGTACAAGAATAAACATGAATCATTATTTATTTTTGTGTAATTAATAATTTAAACCCAAACTAATGTTATTCCTAGTTCATATATGTCATATTTGTTTGATAAAGGGAAAAATTAGAAATGGAATAACTTATTTTGTTAACATAATACATAAATGATTGAAAGGAATATGAATTTTTTTGTTGACCACTCTGTTTTTAATACCTGCTAATAAAAGCACCTGCCTTCTTTAACAACTTTCTTTTTTCATAGCTACCAATTTTCATCTTTACTTTAAAAAAGAAATCCCTTAATTAAAAAAAAATTGGGACATATTGGGGAAAACCTGGTTGGGTTTGTTTTTCCTTTTAGAAACTTTCTGGGTGCTTCCCAGTTACTTTGTGAAGTTGCAGCATTGCGGGTCATTCATTTCATATTTCCAAAAAATTTGATTATTTCTCTCATATTTATAATGCCTGAACTTTATTTTAATGAGAGAAAGGTTAAAGAGAAACCTCACCTTTTAAAAATTTGAGGCCTATCATCTCTTCCAGAAAATAATCATTAATAAAACTTTTTAAATCCTGAAAGTCCTGTTTGATACAGAATATTTGCAGAGAACTATTTCTTTTGTATAGCCTTCCTCAGATACTTGGTGTAAACACTAACATGATGATTGTTTATCTTCATAGGAATAAGCATTATTACTCTAATACATTTATCACCTTTTAAAACTTTATGTTTAGACTCCTCGGAGACAGAAAAAACTCTTTTGCCGATACCATGATGGAAACCGGAATCCTAAATTTATTCTGGCTCCAGCCAAACAGGAGGATGAGTGGGACAAGCCTCGTATTATCCGTTTCCATGATATTATTTCTGATGCAGAAATTGACATTGTTAAAGATCTAGCAAAACCAAGGGTAAATAACTTTTTTTCTTTTTTCTCTCCTCAATTTACCAATGTTTTAGTTTTTCCTTTCCAAGATTATAAAAGTGATTATTGATATGGCAGTAACTCTAGAGATAGTTCTAGATATTGTTGCAAACTAATGGAATTGTTAACTAAGCTCTATTTATACCAGTTGGTCTGTATTTGTTATCACCACAAATAACATACCTTATAACTGGGTTTTAAGCACTTAATTATGAAAGTCATAGTTGAGATTTTTATTCTTAATTAACAAATTTGTGTTTCAGCATATTCCTGAAAAAGTTTTCTTTGGACTTTGGAGCCTTTTAATCTCAGTGACTAATCAAAGACCAACTTTTTATACCTTCTTGTAGTTTCACCTGAAATAATAATTGAAGTAATTTTATTCCCATTTAAGCAAATTATTACTAGAAAGATATAATTGGGCACAAATACCTTGCTAATCTGAAATAATGACATCATATTTTCCTGACTTCATCTCACATCATTTATCTTAATGAGAAAAACAATTCTGTAACCTTAGCATTGAGCATAGAACTTCTTTTGTGAGAATGTGAGAAAGACTGCCCTTTATGCTCTTGCCATTTTTCCCATCAGCTGTTGTTAAAATCCGTTTGGTGTTATGGATAGTAAAATACAAACTGCCATCATTTTCATAAAGAAGTTGTTAAATAAACACTAGAAATATTTTTGCTCTCTTATTACACAGGAGTTGGCAAGTTTTTCTGTAAAAGTCCAGGTACTAGATATTTTTTAGGTTTTATAGGCCATGTAGTCTGTCATAACTAATCACCTTTGCTGTTGTAGTGCAAAAACAGCCATAGAAAATATATAACTGAATGTGGCTATATCCCATAAAACTTTATTTCTATAAGCAAGTGCCCAGCTAAATTTGGCCCATAGACTGTAGTTTGCTGACCTTGTTATATCATAAAAGTTGAATTATCTGGGTATTTGTATTGCAAAATGAACTTGAAGTCAGAATTTTTGTTGTTAAGTTTTACTACTTTTCCAAGTGAGTACCATTGTTTTTTACTGAAGATTACATTTTAAATGGAAAAAGACTTGTTTAATATATATGGGTGTTGTCCATGGGAGTTCTTAGAAATCTTTCAAGCAGAGTGCTACTTAGAATCACATCATATTTTGTCATTCTCTTTTGGATTCCTATATTAGTCCATTATTTGTAGTGAGTATACCCAGTAAACCAAAAATACCTTGATAGAATAATTTATTAAAAATTTAATCTCAGCTTAGGAAATGAGGTCTTATACCTCTGGGTTTGGAGGTCTCAGGCTTAAAAGGCAATGACTCAGTTGGATTATTTGGATCAAGAAATTCAATGGCAATAAAAATTTCTTACTTTTTTGTTAACCTCCAGATCTTCCATTTTTAGAAAAAAGTTTAAAGTCATTATCATCTCTTTGTGTTCTTTAACATTTATGAGTTCTTTTCATTTGATTTTGTGCCCAATCCAAGATTATTTCATTGTTTATGTGAAATATATTAGCAGCTATCTTGAAGGAAGGGAAGATTCACCTTGAAACAAATTTTGAACAACATTGACTTTGCACACATTTCCATCGCTGAAAAAAATTAAAAGTGAAAAGTTTGGAATGGATCATTAACTGCAAATGGCTGTTCTTAATAACTATAAATTTGACTTCATATTTTAGAAATTTCATTTCCTCACTTTATTCCTCTAACCATTGAAGAAATTTAATTTCCTGTCTATTAGTGTATCTTCAATTCGTGCAAAACAAAAACAAAATTTTAAAAATAATTTAAAAAACATAAAAATTTAAAAAAACAATTGGCTTTCCAGGCTCAACACAGGTGTTTGGAAGTCTATGGAGTTATTTTCTTTTTTCAGCCTCCTTTGTAAAAGTCCCAGAATTCTGACTGATTGGATAAATGCGATTCATTTTTTGTTTTGTAATGCAACTATTTTGATGGTTGGCTTCACAGCTGAGGCGAGCCACCATTTCAAACCCAATAACAGGAGACTTGGAGACGGTACATTACAGAATTAGCAAAAGGTAAGAGATGTGTATATTGCATATTTTGCTCTCTAATGAGTTTTTGTACATCTTACAGGAATTATTCATTAAAGGGAAGTAGTAGGTCATTTTCAGTCTCCAGTCAAGTCACCACCTATTTTTATGCATGGATAAACTGCTTTGTGTTTCACAGGTCTTTCCCTTTAACTAGAAGTTCTGTTTTTGATATTTAATTGGTCTGTTATTTTTAAGGAATTAATATGCTTTGCATCTCTCTTCAGGTTAGGAATCAGGAAATAGATTTATACTTGTTTTCTTTTTCCTTTTTCTTGCCAAAGAGGGGAGAAAAAAAAAGCAGCAGCCTGGATTAATCTGGGAATAGTCTTTGTTTATGTATTTCTCTCACATTTATAAATGCTGCAGTGAATTCACGTCGTTCTTCATGGTGATTGTATTGGCATGTGTTCATGCATCTTGTAAAATAACATTGTCATTTTGGAGTAATCTGTGTTTCTCCTGTTGGAGCTTTTATTTTAAAAAACTTTCTGACTTAAAAATTGGCAGTGGAACGAATGGAGTTATGCTTCAGATCTGAGTCTTCCAAATGCTATTACTTATGAGTTGAGTTGCCTTTTACTTCACCAGAGAGATTTAACTACAGTTTTAGCTCGATGAGAATTTAAAAATGAATTTAAAGAGGCTACTAATTACTATTTTGTCAAATAATTCAAAGAACATTAAACTTCTAGATCTGAGAAAGCACCTGTGAAACCCAGTGCAATAAATCATTGACATACAGCGTCAAATGATTTGTTTTTAAAAAAAGTGAAAGGACAATAAATCTACAACAAAAATCTGTCAACTCATTTTTTATTGATTTGGAAGTGGCTTTTCTTATTGCCACCTTTTGAAATGTTTTTGTTGATTTGAAACCATTACCTACCATCTAGACCAATCTGAACTCTTCCAATCACCTGTGGCTTGGCAAAACAAAACAAAACAAAGTCCAAAATTGCCTGCTACGTGAGTAAGTCCTTGTCCTTTCTCTTTTTTTTTTTTTGTAGCTGAGCCGAGCTACAGTACATGACCCCGAGACTGGAAAATTGACCACAGCACAGTACAGAGTATCTAAGAGGTAAGGGAGTAATGGGAAGAATTTTAGTCATATTTGGACTATTTTCTTTCTTGAGAATCTAATTTTCATAAAACCCACCATACAGTTTCCAAGCCTTCGTTTATTAGGCATAAGGTATTTGATGATATCCGTGATGTTTCATGATGAACTAATAAACAGACAAGGTTATGCAGCGGTTTAATGGAGATTTTCCAAAGTAACTTAACTAGATTTTAAAATACCTGCTGAGGAGTTCCCGAAGTGGCGCAGGGGTTAACAAATCCGACTAGGAACCATGAGGTTGCGGGTTCGGTCCCCGCCCTTGCTCAGTGGGTTAACGATCCGGTGTAGCCGTGAGCTGTGGTGTAGGTCGCAGACACGGCTCAGATCCTGCGTTGCTGTGGCTCTGGCGTAGGCTGGTGGCTATGGCTCCGATTAGACCCCTAGCCTGGGAACCTCCATATGCCGTGGGAGCGGCCCAAGAAATAGCAAAAAAAAAAAAAAAAAAAAAAAAAACCTGCTGAGATAGCCCAAGCTCAACCTGATAAGTGAAGTTGTGTTCTCATATTAAAGTAAGGGAAGTTCCCAAAGGCCCTTCACAGAACAAGGCCTAATTTGGCCTCTGTAGAAAAGAGGGCATTTAAAAGTCTCTGGTTTACTCAGTAGCTATTGGTAGTGAAAAAATCAATGCCATGAAAGAATACCCAACAAATCCTTTGCAAGTCAGTTGGCTTCAAATTCTTTGCTTTTAACATTATTTAAGAGAATCTATTTAAGTTATTGGCTGATAGATCACTAAAGTAATTTTTAATAAAAGGTCATTCTGATACTTAATACGTGTATAGAACTAATAGGAGCTCACAAAATAAGGGACATTATTCTAACAGAACTCCTTTTTCACCTACTTATTTATATAAAGAAGGTTTCTCAGCTCGCATCAAGATGAAGATAGAAGTATCATTGAACTGAATTTGGTCTCATTATAGCAATAGATAATATTTATTGTGTGAATAAATATTCAGATACAATACCTAATTGAAAATGAAATAAGAAGCTTCCTCCATCTCATTAGGAACATATTTTCACTTTTTATATTTGATGATGATTATTTAATCACATTATTTAGATTAACAAATACTAATAATATTTGTAATAACTCACTCTAGGAGACATCATTTTTAACACTTAGACCTTCATATTACAGGAAATTTGTATTTTTATCAATTTACATAAATATTTTTGTTGTAGACAAGTACAGTGTGGTGAATAAAAGACTTTTAGGCATTGCAATATATGACTCTAGGACAGGGCTTCTCATCATCAACACTATTGACATAGTGGATCAGATAATGGTTATTGGTTGATGGACCTGAGCCTTGTAGGATGTTCAGCACCATGTCTGGTGCCCACCGAATGCCAGTAACACCCTTCATCTTAGCTGTGACAATCAAAAATGTCTTCAGACACTGCCAAATGTCTCCTGGTAAGCAAAATTCCCACCACTATCACTGGGGACTCCACCTTTCCGCCCCTGTTGAAAACCACTCTTCTAAGATAAGAATGGAATGAAAATGCAAGATCAAGGAAGAACAAGAAACAAATGATGTAAAATTCCCAGATGAAACATTTAAAAAATGTTTCATGTATCTTTTAAAAGTAGATGATGGTGGGTATCAAATCGTTATGATATCTGGATTCCACCAGATACATAAAATAATCATTTTTCAGAAATTACCACTCTTCAGTATGACAGAATGAAAACCTTTGAAACTCTTAAGATGAAAAATTTCATATGTCAACTAAAAATTGTGCAAAGGAGTATATAGACTTTTACAACTATTTTGGGGGCACTCAATCAAAAAAAAATTAATATTGTTGCTGTAAGTCATAGCAAAGTACTGTAAAGGCTAGATAGAATGCATTGATCTGTTCTCATAATTACTTTTTGGGCAAAGCTTTATGTCCTTCATATATTAACTTTCAACATCCTTACTCAGATATCCTGGTTTCCTGTCTGCCCTATACCATTGCCTGTACCCTTGCCCCTATTAGAAAACAGGAAGAAAATTAAATTTCCTATAATGTGATTTTGATTTCAGTAACGTTAATAGATAAGGATTGGCCGTAACTAATTTGGATAGACATGTTGAGCCAGGAGTTATGGTGCTTCTGTGTATTTTAACTAACCTTCCTTTTAAGCTGAGTAAGCTAATTTTCCATATTATTACAGAACCGTATTCATGTCTTTAAAAAAAGAGCCCATTATCCATTTAAAAAAATAACTTAATTCATTATTTATTTTATCAGACATTATAGCATGGTTTTAAGGCATTTTTACTGTCAGAACTTGTAAGCATCTAAATTCTCCAGATTTGGATGTTTTTAGGAAGCATATAAAACAAAATTTCATGAACTTAGTATTTTGGAAGTGATTTTTGGAAATTTTCTATATATACACAATGGACCTTTTGACAAAATATTCAGCCCACAGAGTCATTGGACTCTTACCAGCAAGTCCAAATAAATTACTCCCAGAAAGGTGATCTACAAACATTTTTCCTTAGAAGCTAAATATTTCTAAACATCTTGAACTTATTTTTTGAGTATTATAGTTTTATAGCTCTAAGAAGCCATTTTATTGGATTTTTGAGAAAGACACAACAATACTTTATATTATATAATAGCAGAAGGTATTAAGCCAGTAGCATTAGAAGCCACAATAAATTTACCCAGTCTTGGCAAAGTATGTAGTGTGGGTGTGTGTTTGTGTTCAAAACAACTTAGTACAAAGAAACTCCGTAGCATAGTGATTATCATCTTTACTCAAGGAAAACAGTTCAGCAGTTATCTTAAAAATAAAAAATGTATGTTGAGAGAGAGGCCTTAAGAAAGGAATGTGCTCCATAAAATATCCAATATATGTCATATTTTAACAAATAAAGAGTTTTTACTGTTTTGGAAATTTAATAGCTATATCAAGACATTTTCTACCCACCACTGTAAATCTAAATTTTGAAGATTTCTAGAAGTAAATTAAATGAGTGCTTTATGTTTCCTTCATATATTATGCCTCTGAAAAAGGTATCTCAAATGCAAAATAGAAAGGATTTTTGTGTGCTGTATGTGATCCCTTTTACTCTGGGAACATCTGTATTTTGAAAAGGTCAGAAGGGAATTTCAGATATCTGTATTTTGAAAAATTTCTAAGTGGTTGCATCATCAGCTGTGGAAGTGAAAATATGTTCCAGTCTTCTAGCAAATAGAATTTTCTTTGGGCAAAGTATGTGTGGAAATCCATTACTGTTTAAGAAACATAAAAGTTTTTATTTACTTTATTGACTACTTTGAACTTTTGGCAAATCAGCTTTGTCTTTTCCAATTAAAAAAAAATAAAAATTTACTACAGCTTGTTAATGAAGAAGGTAATAATTTCAGCTAAATCAGAGAAACAGAATTTTAGTTATTGAGAGGTAAACATTGTTATGTGCTCTGAAAAGATAATTTAGTTATGTGAGCTTGTAAGCCCAGTTAAAGTATATAAATAATCAAATGCAAATAAACAATCTATTTAGTGTGGTAGAAAAAGCTTCTTTGATTCTGATGGAATTAGAATCACTTCTTGGAAGTGATTTTCATTTTTTTACTTTGAAGTACAGGTTTCCTATAATATGCTATTTTAGTATGCTTAAGATTTAATTACCCCATGTTAATAAGGAACAAATACAGTGTAAAAAGTGTATTTTTACAATATAGAAGCCAATACAAATAGCTTTGAATGATTTCAAATTTTTTTTTTTAATTGGAGTAACTTTTAAAAAGTCTTGCCTTCCATTGAGTTGAACAGTGGTTCTTAGATTGAGATAACTGAAATGGATAGATCTATGGTGTTATTGTATAATTGTCCCGCAGTTGTCCCAGAACCAAACAACTAGATAAGTTCCCAGCCTAGATGATTAGCCTTTCTTTATTAACTTATTAAGCATTTAGAGAAGAATTATTGAATTTTGCCCACTGTACCTGGCGCTTTGGAAATTATCTTTTTTGCCTTTGCAAAAAAAATCACATAGTGCATTTATATTAGCTGATTGTAAATTGTTAATCTTTACATATGTTGAATTAGAAGAGGACCCCTAGCCTGGGAACTTCCATATGCCGTGGGTGTGGCCATATAAAGTAAAAAAAGAAAAAACACCGTATAACTTAGTTGACATTCTAAAACAATTGACAATTAGTTGACAATTCTGGTTGTAAAAAAGAATGTTCTTCAAATGACTTTTTTCCTGTTAGGGTAAATGCTCTAACTTTACATTCTCACTCAATTAAAGCACTGAGCACTAGAAGAAAGAACCTTGATTTCTGATGATTTAATTTAATGTAGCAATAATACTTCCAGATCCTAAAGAATAGTTAACATATATTATAGTATCATTGTCTCCACTGAATTTTCAGCAATGTTAAAACAATTTAGAACTAATTTCTTAGACTGCCTGATAGGTATACAATCATGTCGCTAAAGACAGATTAGCAGTGATGCTTTAAGGATGGGATTCCAATTAGTAAAAATTTTTTTTTTTTTGGTCTTTTTTGGCATTTCTTGGGCCGCTCCTACGGCATATGGAGGTTCCCAGTCTAGGGGTCAAATCGGAGATGTAGCTGCCAGCCTACGCCAGAGCCACAGCAACATGGGATCCAAGCCACGTCTGCAACCTATACCACAGCTCATGGCAACGCCGGATCCTTAACCCACTGAGCAAGGCCAGGGATTGAACCCGCAACCTCATAGTTCCTAGTTGGATTTGTTAACCACTGCGCCACGATGGGATTGGGAACTCCGGTAAAATGTTTTAAATGTATGGAGTTCTCTAGTTTAGGAGAATCTTACTAAAATATTTTTGAAGAGGTTTTCATGTAAAAGTCAAATTAAGTGAAATAATTTCTGTGTAGAACTCATTTTCCTCTGAGCAAATATAGCAGAACCACCATTAAACAATTTTAAGCTACAGTTCAATGAATTACTGTCATCTGAGGCTTAACTGCTAAGCTTCAAACCTTCCATTGAGACTGTTCATGATATAACAAGAAGTGCAAATTAAAACTTTTAAAAATGTTTAAACAATTAAATATATATATATATATACACACACATTCTCTTTAGAGCCACACCTGCAGCATATGGAAGTTCCTAGGCTAGGGTTTGAATCAGGGTTGTAGCTGCTGGCCTAACACCACAGCCACAGCAATGCCAGATCCTTAACCTACTGAGTGAGGCCAGGGATCAAACCCACATCCTCATGGATACTAGAAAGATTCATTACCGCCACGCCACGATGGAACTCCCATCAATTAAAATATTTTTGCCTCGGGAGTTCCTGTCATGGCTCAGTGGTAATGAACCCAGTTAGTATCCATGAAGATGAGGGTTCGACCCTTGGTCTCCCTCAGTGGGTTAAGGATCTGGCATTGCCATGCGCTGTGGTGTAGGTCTCAGATGCAGCTTGAATCCCACATTGCTGTGGCTGTGGTGTAGGCCATCAGCTGCAGGTCCTATTTGACCCCTGGCCTGGGAACTTCCATAGGCTGCAGGTGCAGCCCTAAAAAGACCAAAAAATAAAAAATAAAAAAAAATGCCTCTAAGGTTGGGAGAAGATTAAAAAGATTTGTACTGACAAGGATTTTATGAAATGGGCACTCTTATAAACAGTTGGTGTAAGTATAAATTACTGCATCTTTTTTAGAGGGCATTTTGACATTTATCAAAATTAAAAGTCATCTAGCCATTCCACATCTAGGAGTTGATCCTACAGAGATATTCCCATAAGTGTGCAAACAATATAGAAATTTCTGTTTACAATATTGTGTGTAATAGAGAAAAATTAGAAACAACCTTATTTAATCAGTGCTTTACTGATAGACCTTCATGGGTTTTTTTTTGGAATTAAAGTATTTTATTTTAAAAAGAAAAGCAGTAGTTTAAAAAACAAAATGAGAAATGGAAATGTAAGGTGATATAGTTTCTATGGAAAATAGGTTGGTAGTTCCTCACAAAGTCAAACATGGATTACAGTATGATCCAGAAATTCTACTCCTAAGTATATACCCCAAAAAACTGAAAGGAGGGACTCAGATACTTTCACACCCATGTTCCTAAAAGCATTATTCACAATATTCAGCAGGTAGAAACAACCCAGATATCCATTAATGGATGAATCAATAAACAAAATATGGTATTAACAAATAATGTAATATCATTCAGTCTTAAAAAGGAATTAAATTCTGATGTATACTATAACACGGATGAACCTTGAGGACATTATATTAAATGAAATAAGCCAGGCACAAAAGGACAAATATTATATGATTTTGCTTATAGGAGGTACTCAGAATAGGTAAATTCATACAGATAAAGAAATGGATTAGAGGTTACCAGGGGCTGGGAGGGGAGAGAAATAGTAAATTATTGTTTAATGAGTATAGAGTTTCAGTTTGGAATGATTACAAAGTTTTGGAACTAGTGGCGATGGTTATATGACTTCATGAATATATTTAACACCACTGAATTGTGCATTTAAAATGGCTAACTTTAGAAGTTCCCTGGTGGCTCAGAGGGTTAAGAATCCAGCATTGTCACTGCCATGGATCAAGCCGCTGCTGTGGCATGGGTTAGATCCCTGGCCTGGCAACTCCTGCATGCTGTGAGCATGGCCAAAATGGTTAATTTTATACATGTTTCACCGTATTTTTAAAAATGGTTAAAATGGTTAATTTTATGTTGTTTATTTTTACCACAATAATTTTTTTCTATGATTGTTTTCTTTTGGCTACACGTGTGGCATGCAGAAGTTATCAGGCCAGGAACTGAACCCCAGCCACAGCAATGACAACAAGCCACAGCAGTGACAATGCTGAATCCTTAACTACTAGGTCACTAGGGGACTCCAATAATTTTTTTAAATGAGGTCGTGGTCTGTGTATTGATGAGGAAAGATGTCAAGAATTTTTTTGGGGGAATAAAGTGTATGTGTATATTGAGATGGAAGATTGAAGGGTGGGTGGATTCCTTTTTTTAAAAAAATTCTCTCTGTATTTTTGTTTACATATAGGGGAAAAATGTTGAGAGGATATATACCTACTTGTTAATAGCATTTACCTGTGAGGAGTGGGACTAGGAAAGGCACTTCATATACTTTTGTGCTGTTTGAAATTTTTATAATTACATATTTTAAAAATAGCTTTATTGGGTATACCACACAATTCACCTATTTGAAGTGTACAATTCAGTGGCCTTTAGTATATTCAGAGGCTTATGCATCCATCACCACAAGTACTCTTAGAACATTTTCTTTAGCCCAAAGAGAAATTCTATAATCCTTAGCCATAACCATCCAATCCTTAACCCCTTCCTGCCCCAGCCCTAGGCAGCCACTCATCTGCTTTCTCTCTCTATGGCTTTGCCCATTCAGGAGACTTTGTATAAATGAAATTATATAATATGTGGCCTTTAGTGTCCAGCTTTTTTCACTTAGCATTTTTTTCAAGATATAGTTGAACAATATTCTTTTGTATGGATATACCACATTTTATCTAATCTGCTGACATTTATTTGGGTTATTTCTACTTTTTGGCTATTATAAATACTGCTGCTGTAAAGTTCATGTCTTTGAAAGTTCAAAAGTTTATTTTAATGATATCCTGTTTATTTTTTCTGTTGTTGCTTGTATTTTTGAAGTCATAGCTAAACCACTGTGTAATCTAAGGTCACAAAGATAAATGCCATGTGTTTTCCTGAAAGTTTTATAATTTTAGCTCTTATATTTAGGTCTTTAACCCCTTTTGAGTTAATTTTTAAAATACGGTGTGAGGTGGGGGTCCATCTTCTTTCTTTTGCATATAGTTTTCAAGTGTCCTACAACCATTTGTTGTATATAACAAACATTTCTTACTTTTATAATTTTAAAACTAAAAAGTGACTGACTGGAATGATAATTTTCTAGAATGGCAAAAGTGAAGGTGGTCTTCTTGCTAACAGGAGACTTCAGGCTGAAGAATAAGTAAGCACAGAAAAAGGTTAAAGATAAAAAGGGAGTCAGTAACTGCTGGAGTACAACCTATAGAAAGGTAGATTCAAAAGCATTGATAGAAGCTCCAGCCTCTGAAAGGCTGAAGGACAATGCTTCTACCAAAGTATAGGAGAAAAAGGTAAGAATAGATGCTTAAAAATTGGTAGTGTAGTGAAGGAAGGAACTGTATTAGAAGACAGTTTCCAAGATGAAATAGGTTATTTTATCAAGATGTACTGAATTTGAAACTTTATTAGGACACTTGCCAATCTTGTGTTGCAGTTATCTGTAAAAATCAAGTCAGTAGTTGGTTGCTTATAAAGTTTAAAAATCTATCAGATTGTTGTCAAGCAAAAAAGACAGGTACATTTATATACTAGATATTCTTCTAGGAACTTGGTCAGAATTGGGAGAAATAAGTTCTTAGTATATTTATCAGCTACATCCTTTATAACAGTAAAATTCTTGGATCCTTCCTATTTTTTTTTTTCCCCACTGTACAGCAAGGGGGTCAGGTTATCCTTACATGTATACATTACAATTACATTTTTCCCCCAGCCTTTCTTCTGTTGCAACATGAGTATCTAGACAAAGTTCTCAATGCTATTCAGCAGGATCACCTTGTAAATCTATTCTAAGTTGTGTCTGATAAGCCCAAGCTCCCGATCCCTCCCACTCCCTCCCCCTCCCATCAGGCAGCCACAAGTCTCTTCTCCAAGTCCATGATTTTCTTTTCTGAGGAGATGTTCATTTGTGCTGGATATTAGATTCCAGTTATAAGTGATATCATATGGCATTTGTCTTTGTCTTTCTGGCTCATTTCACTCATATGAGATTCTCTAGCTCCATCCATGTTGCTGCAAATGGCATTATGTCATTCTTTTTTATGGCTGAGTAGTATTCCATTGTGTATATATACCAATCATCTGTTGATGGACATTTGGGTTGTTTCCATGTCTTGGCTATTGTGATAGTCCTGCAATGAACATGCGGGTGCACATGTCTCTTTTAAGTAGAGTTTTGTCCGGATAGATGCCCAAGAGTGGGATTGCGGGGTCATATGGAAGTTCTATGTATAGATTTCTAAGGTATCTCCAAACTGTTCTCCATAGTGGCTGTACCAGTTTACATTCCCACCAACAGAGCAGGAGGGTTCCCTTTTCTCCACAGCCCCTCCAGCACTTGTTATTTGTGAATTTATTAATGATGGCCATTCTGACTGGTGTGAGGTGATATCTCATGGTAGTTTTGATTTGCATTTCTCTTATAACCAGCGATGTTGAGCATTTTTTCATGTGTTTGCTGGCCATCTGTATATCTTCTTTGGAGAAATGTCTATTCAGGTCTTTTGCCCATTTTTCCATTGATTGATTGGCTTTTTTGCTGTTGGGTTGTATAAGTTGTTTATATATTCTAGAGATTAAGCCCTTGTCAGTTGCATCATTTGAAACTATTTTCTCCCATTCTGTAAGTTGTCTTTTTGTTTTCTTTTTGGTTTCCTTTGCTGTGCAAAAGCTTTTCAGTTTGATTAGGTCCCATGGGTTTATTTTTGCTCTAATTTCTATTGCTTTGGGAGACTGACCTGAGAAAATATTCATGATGTTGATGACAGAGAGTGTTTTGCCTATGTTTTCTTCTAGGAGTTTGATGGTGTCCTGTCGTATATTTAAGTCTTTCAGCCATTTTGAGTTTATTTTTGTGCATGGTGTGAGGGTGTGTTCTAGTTTCATTGCTTTGCATGCAGCTGTCCAGGTTTCCCAGCAATGCTCGCTGAATAGACTTTCTTTTTCCCATTTTATGTTCTTGCCTCCCTTGCCAAAGATTAATTGACCGTAGGTGTCAGGATTTGTTTCTGGATTCTCTATTCTGTTCCATTGGTCTGTCTGTCTGTTTTGATACCAGTACCACACTGTTTTGATGACTGTGGCTTTGTAGTATTTCTTGAAGTCTGGGAGAGTTATGCCTCCTGCTTGGTTTTTGTTTCTGAGGATTGCTTTGGCGATTCTGGGTCTTTTGGTGTTCCATATAAATGTTTGGATTGTTTGTTCTACTTCTGTGAAAAATGTCATGGGTAATTTGATAGGGATTGCATTGAATCTGTAGATTGCTTTGGGTAGTATGGCCATTTTTACAATATTGATTTTCCCAATCCAGGAGCATGGAATATCTTTCCATTTCTTTACATCTTCTTTGATTTCTTTGATTAAAGTTTTATAGTTCTCGGCATATAGGTCCTTTACCTCTTTGGTCAGGTGTATTCCGAGGTATTTGATTTTGTGAGGTGCAATTTTAAAAGGTATCGTATTTTTGTATTCCTTTTCTAATATTTCATTGCTGGTATACAGAAATGTAACTGACTTCTGAATGTTAATCTTATATCCTGCTACTTTGCTGAATTTATTAATCAGTTCAAGTAGTTTTGGGGTTGAATCCTTAGGGTTTTCTATGTATAATATCATGTCATCTGCATACAGTGACAGTTTGATCTCTTCTCTTCCTATATGGATGCCTTTTATTTCTTTTGTTTGTCTAATTGCTGTGACTAGGACTTCCAAAACTATGTTGAAGAGCAGTGGTGAGAGTGGGCATCCCTATCTTGTTCCAGATTTAAGTGAGAAGGCTTTCAGTTTTTCCCCATTGAGTATTATATTTGCTGTGGGTTTATTATAAATGGCTTTGATTATGTTCAGGAATGTTCCCTCTATACCCAGTTTGGCAAGGGTCTTGATCATGAATGGATGTTGGACTTTGTCAAATGCTTTTTCTGCGTCTATTGAGATGATCATATGATTTTTGACTTTTTTTTTTGTTAATGTGGTGTATGATGCTGATTGATTTGCATGTGTTGAACCATCCTTGTGAACCTGGGATGAACCCAACCTGGTCATTGTGTATAATTTTTTTGATATGTTGTTGGATTAGGTTGGCTAAGATTTTGTTGAGAATTTTTGCATCTATATTCATCAATGATATTGGGCGATAGTTTTCTTTTTTGGTGGTATCTCTGTCTGGTTTTGGAATGAGGGTGATGGTGGCATCATAGAATGTCTTTGGGCGTATTCCTTCTTCTTCAACCTTTTGAAAGAGTTTAAGGAGGATGGGCACCAATTCCTCTTTATATGTTTGATAAAATTCACCTGTGAAGCCATCTGGTCCTGGACTTTTATTTGTAGGGAGTGATTTTATGACCTCTTCAATTTCATTTCTAGTGATGGGTCTGTTCAGTTGGTCTGTTTCTACTTGATTCAGTTTTGGCAGGCTGTAAGATTCTAGAAAATTGTCCATTTCTTCCAGATTGTCAAACTTGTTGCCATATAGTTGTTCGATCCTTTCTATTTTTGCTGCACAGAAGAGTTCTACTTGGCCAGTCCTTGTAAATTTGCATGTGATCACCAGAGAGATACTTACAGTAAAATGGAATAAATCTTAGATTAGTTCTAAGACATCTTCAGGATTCATTCATTCAGCAGATATTAACTGAGCATCTCCCATATGGTAGGCACTGAAATATGTTCTGTGGATATAGTGGTGAGCAAAACTAGGCAGAATTTATATGTAATTGGAACTAGTAGTTGAATGAAGATGTCTTACCTTAATCATAGCAAGTTAATGAATAATCACTGTGATAAACGTTACAAAAGAAGTATATATGGTACCATAAAAACCTACAGGGGCAGCTGCCTTCTCCACTTCTAGGTGCATGGAGGTAGCCATTCCTTGATATGCTTTAAGTTGCAGGCAGTTGCCAACCCTGACGGGCTGTGAGAAGCCCTGGGTGGTTCTGAGGGCACAGTTGCCACCACCTTCCACCCTCCCAACCTAGGGTGATTCTCATAGTAGCATCCAGCAGGTGTCCACCAAAGTCACTGTGATCCTGTTAGATGTAAAAGGTACCACAAGCTTGATTACTTTTGTGAAGAACACTTAAGATACTCTTAATATTTTCTTTGATGTAAAGAAATTAACAGAGAGAAAAAGATAATTCTTCCTTTTTGGAAAGAAGAGGAGTGCCAACAATACCTCAGTATATTGAGGAAACAGGCTGAAGAGGATTCCCATGGGGTTGGGGTATTCTGATCCTTGCAGCATCAAGGAAATGGAGGATGATCCATTATAGATGGTCCATGATGCAGTAGATAATATGTGCTGGCAGATGTCTCTGGACCAAAAGACCATAGTACTGAAACAACTGTAAGGTGACATGGAGGGCAGTGTTCACGCCTGGGCACATGCATGAAAGCAGCAATCTTTGAAGATGGATTTCCAGCAGTTAGGAAAAGGAGAACCTGGAATGAAGGTGTATATCTATCCTTCAGGGAGTGTAAGGGCACAGAAATAATTACTTGGGCAGTGTGTATGAAAGAAGATGTTTTTGAGCTTATTGATGTTACTTTGATACCAAGATTGGGTAGAAGTGGAGATTGAGTTGCTGAATGATTGCAACAGCACTGAGTCAGCCACATCACTTTGGTCATCTCTTCTTCAGAGAAGGCTTCCTTGACTCCTCCTTGTGCTGGGCCAAGTCAAAGCTTTTTTAGGATCAGGGGAGGAACAGTAAGAGGGAGCAGGAGGGGGAGGAAGTTTTTAACTAATCACAATCATGTGAATGTAATCACAAAATAATCACAATAAGTCCTACAATAACAAACCCAAAACAGTTAAGGAAATGGCTGTAAGCACACACATATTAGTAATTACCTTGAATGTAAATGCATTAAATGCTCCAACCAAAAGACATAGACTGGCTGAATGGATACGAAAGCAAGATCCATATATATGTTGTCTACAAGAGACATACTTCAGATCTAGGGACACAGGCAAGATTGAAAGTGAGGAGCTGGAAGAAGATATTCCATACAAGTGGAAGTCAAAAGAAAGCTAGAGTAACAATCCTCATATCAGACAAAATGGACTTTAAGGACTGTTACAAGAGACAAATAAGAACACTACTTAATGATCAAGGGATCAATCCAAGAAGAAGATATAATAACTGTAAATATATATGCACTCACCATAGAAGCACCACGATATATAAGGCAACTGCTAACAGCCATCAAAGGAGAAAGCAATAGTAACAGTAATTGTGGGGGACTTTAACAACCCACTTACATCAGTGAACAGATCATCCAGAGAGAAAATCATTACACACAAGTCTTAAGTGACACATTAAACCACATAGACTTAATTGATATTTTTAGAGCATTCCAATCCAAAAGCAGCAGAATACACATTTTTCTCAAGCACACATGTAACATTCTTCAGGATAGATTGCATCCTGGGCCACAAATCAAACCTCAGTAAATTTAAGAAGATTGAAATCATATCAAGGAAGATTGAAATCATATCAAGCATCTTTTCTGACCACAATGCTGAGACTAGAAATCAGCTCAAGAAAAAAAAAAATGCAAAAAACACAAACCTGTGAAAGATAAATAATAGCTACTAACCAACCAATGGGTCACTGAAGAAATCAAAGAGGAAAAAACATGAAATTGACATGACATGCTATTAGAATTGAACTAGGATAAATAATACTGTTAACAAAATTTACATTTTTCATATCCATTCAGAGGAAAATATGGGGATTCTTTTTGATCTGATGGACTTATTTCAGTAAAAATCATTTTTATTTGTAAATATAGTAATTATCAGACTCTCTTAAGAGGTGGTCAGAGGAGTTCTCATTGTGGTGCAGTGGTTAATGAATCTGGCTAGGAACCATGAGGTTGCGGGGTTCAATCCCTGGCCTTGCTCAGTGGGTTAAGGATCCGGCGTTGCCGTGAGCTGTGGTGTAGGTTGCAGACGCGGCTTGGATCCCACGTTGCTGTGGCTCTGGCCTAGGCTGGTGGCTACAGCTCTGATTAGACCCCTAGCCTGGGAACCTCCATATGCTGCAGGAGTGGCCCTAGAAAAGGCAGAAAGACCAAAAAAAAAAACAAAAAAGTGGTCGGAAAAGCAACTATAAAATCTACACTGATATTGAGTTCCCGTCATGGTGCAGCAGAAAGGAATCTGACTGGGAACCATGAAGTTGCAGGTTTGATTCCTGGCCTTGCTCAGTGGGTTAAGGACCTGGTGATGCCGTGAGCTGTGGTGTAGGTTGCATACGCGGCTTGGATATTGCGTTGCTGTGGCATAGGCCAGCAGCTGTAGCTCCAATTCAACCCCTAGCTCGGGAACCTCCATATGCTGAAGGTGTGGCCCTAAAAAGCAAAAAAAAAAAAAAAAAAAAAAAAAACCAAACCAAAAAAACCTATATGGATAACAACTGGCAGGATTAGGACCATATCTCTTGGCTATTAAATCAGTGCACCCTTTTCACTGGTAAGGCAGTAGTTTGCTGTGGGGGCCACAATGATTAGAAAGTTTTTTCTTAAGTAGCATTCAGTGAAATAATAGAATCTAAGGCAGAGAATTGGCTTTAGATAATGGAGAGAAGCCTCCTTGGGAACTGGAATGAACTAGAATGAACTATGCATAAGGAACAGATTTGTATCTATTTTATCTGCGAAGTAGAAGATATATTATCAACTGAATTAAGGTGGGTTGGGGTTCAGAGTAGAGGTAAGAGTAAAAGTAAAGGCTTGTTTGGAGTTACTGTTCATGATTTTTTTTTTTTTTTGCCTGCACCTGTGGCATGTGAAAATTCCAGGGCCAGGGATTGACTCCACACTACAGCAGCGACAATGCTGATCCTTAACCTGCTGAGCCACCAGGGAACTCAGTGGTGTTCGTGAATTTTTAATGGAACTGCCCTATATCTTGACTTTCTCCAGTAAGGTTTGGTAATGCAGTTTAAAGCTTGGAGAAAAGAAATTCACTCAGTATTGTGTTTTTGCCAGACAGTTGAATTTTAGCAAGAATGCTATTGAAATGATGCATCAAAGCTTGATAAGAGGAGTGAAGAAAGAAAAAGTCTGATAGACTGGGAAAAAGCATAAGTAAAGGAGGTTGTTGAATTTTGTGGTTCCATTTTATTGAGCTATAATTTTCATACTATAAAGTTCACCTGTTAGTGTATAAAATTCAGTGGTTTTTAGTCTGTTTAGTTGTGCAATCATCACCGTATAATTCCAGAACATTTTCACCACCCCAAAAGGAAATCCTGTACCCACTAGGAGTCATTCTCCATTTCTCTCTTCCCCTGGCAACCAATAGTCTATTTTCTGTATCTGTTGATTTGCCTGTTCTGGACACTTCATATAAATGGAATCATAATGTGTGACATTTTGTTTCTGATTTATCTTTTTTAACATAATGGTTTCAAGGTTCATCCATGTTGGGGCAAGTATCAGTACTTCATTCCTTCCTTTTCATGGCACAATAATTCGTATATGGATATATCACATTTTATGTGTCCATCAGTTGATAGACATTTGGATTATTCTACTTTTTGGCCATAATTAATAATGAGCTTTTATGTACGAATTTTTCTCTCTTTTTTTTTTGTCTTTTTAGGGCCACACCTGTGGCATATGGAAGTTCCCAGGCTATGGGTTGAATCCAAGCCTTAGCTGCCAGCTTACACGACAGCTACAACAAAGCAAGATCTGAGCCTCATCTGTGACCTACACCACAACACATGGCAATACTGGATCCTTAGCCCACCGAGAGAGGCCAGGGATTGAACCCGTGTCCTTATGGATACTAGTTGGGTTCATTACTGCTGAGCCACAATGGGAACTCCTGTACAAGTTTTTCTATGAACTTTTTTTTTTTTAATTTAAAAAAAAAATTTTTTTTTAGCTATTTCTTGGGCCGCTCCCGCGGCATATGGAGGTTCCCAGGCTAGGGGTCGAATTGGAGCTGTAGCCACCGGCCTACGCCAGAGCCACAGCAACTCGGGATCCGAGCAGCGTCTGCAACCTACACCACAGCTCACGGCAACACCGGATCATTAACCCACTGAGCAAGGGCAGGGACCGAACCCGCAACCTCATGGTTCCTAGTCGAATTTGTTAACCACTGCGCCACGACGGGAACTCCTCTATGAACATATTTTAATTTCTGTTAGGTATATACCTAAGAGTGGAAATGCTAGGTCACATGGTGGTAACTCCGTGTTTTAACAATTTGAGGAACTGCCAAAGTGGCTGCACCATCCTACCAGCAATGTGTGAGGGTTCCACTAACTTCACATCATCACCAATACTTGTTACTGTCCATCGTTTTGATTATAGCCATCCTTCTGGGTGTGTTGGATCCCTTTAAAAAACTTTTTTTTATACAAGTAACACATGAATTTTTTCCTTATAAAATATTAGCGTTATATAAATCAGGCTAAACCCCTTGACCTCCACCCTGATCAGTTCTTATACCTTACCTAGAAGGAACAATTGTTTTTAGTTTGGTATATGTATTTTTCCAGAATTAAAAAAAAATTATCAATGTAGATAGCCCTTCTTACATTAATCCAGCTGTTTTCATTGAATGAATGATATTAGTAAATGATAATAGTTTTTTTCTTTTCCAACCTCTAACTGTGGAATGTAACATCTTTTAAAAATCATAACAGCATTAGTAAAAATCATATCAAACAAGAAAATTAAACAAGCAAATCAGTGCATGTAGATAAAGGGTTAATGTCTCATATATTATAGTTTTGTGTTTTGTTTTGCTTTTCCTTTTTTGGCCGCCCAGAACCATATTGAGTTACCAGGCTCAGCCACAGTTTCAGCCATGCTGGGTCCTTTGGCCCACTGTACTGGGCCAGGAATCGAACCTGTGTCCTGGCACTGCAGAGGCACCACTGATCCCATTGCGCCACAGTAGGAACTTCTATTATAGCTTTTTAAATATTAGCTATTACTCTTCATGTATTGAAACTTTATCAGTAAAACTAATATTTTCTTCTTGTTTTTAGTGCCTGGCTCTCTGGCTATGAAAACCCTGTGGTATCTCGACTTAATATGAGAATACAAGATCTAACAGGACTAGATGTTTCCACAGCAGAGGAATTACAGGTAGGTAATCACATTATCTTTACACTGCTTCAGAAGATTCCTCAGGAGTTCCCATTGTGGCTCAGTGGGTTAAGAATCTGACTGGTATCCATGAGGATGCAGGTTCAATCCCTGGCCTCGCTCAGTGGGTTAAGGATTCCGAGTTGCCATGAGCTGTGCTATAGTTTGCAGACACGGCTCGGATTTGGTGTTGCTGTGGCTGTGGCATAGGCTGGCAGCTGCAGCTCTGATTTGACCCCTGGTCTGGGAACTTCCATATGCCCTAAGAAAAAAAAGGTGCTTCAGATGAGATTTTCTGACACTGTACAGGCAGTGCTCAGTTTGCATGATAGTTTAGGACTGTAAAAGTGAATATGTAAGCTGAAACCATGTATGATAACTAAATAATCAGTGGCAAAAAGTATAATTGTTCTGTGACCTTTAAAATTTTTGCCAGAACATTAAAACTCTTACTATTGAGTATAAATTTATAGGGAAATGAAAAATATGTAACACTAGTATTCATTAAGTACACTTGTGATTTTTTTTTTTTTCATTCCTAGGCCTGTCAGGTGACCAAGATAGTGCTCCTTTTTTTTTTTTTTAATAACTATTTTTTCTGTTTTCTATTGAGAAATAATTCACATACTATAAAATTTACCCTGGTTTTATTATATTCACATAGTTGTGAAACTGTCATCACTGTTTCCATCACCCCAAAAGAAACCCCATTTAAGTAGTCACTTTCCTTTCTCCCTCCTAGTGCCCCTGGCAATTGCCACTTTCTGTCTATGAATCTACCTATTCTAGATGTTTCTTATAATATGCAGCCTAATATGTCTGGTTTATGTCATGTAATAGTGTTTTTAAAAGGTATGTCCATGTTGTAGCATGTATCAGCACTTTTATTTTTCATGGCTGAATAATATTCTGTTGTCTGGATATACCACATTTTATCAGTTGAAGGATATTTGGGTTGTTTCTACTTTTGGCTATTATGACTAATGCTATGAAGATTTGTTTACAAATTTTGTACAAACATTTAAATTTCTCTTGGGTATAAATGGAATTGCTGGGTCATGTGGTAATTTTAGCTTAATATTTGAGGAACTGCCAAACTGTTCTCCAAAATGGCTGTACCATTTTACAGTCCCATTGGCAGTGTATGAGGGTTCCAGTTTCTTCACATCCTTGCCAACACTTGTTCTTTTTTTATTTTATTGAAGTATAATTGATTTGCAATGTTAATTTCTGCTGTATAGCAAAGTGATTCAGTTATTTGTATATATATACACACACACACATTCTTTTTCATACTCTTTTCCATTATGGTTTATTATGATATTGAATATTGTTCCCGTTGCTATACAGTAGGAGTTAGTTGTTTATCCCTTCTATATATAAAAGTTTGCATCTGTTAATCCCAAACTCCCAATTCATGCATCCCCCAGCCCTGTCCTTCTCAGGAACCACAAGTCTCTTCTGTGAGTTTGTTCCTATTTTGTCCGTAAGTTCATTTGTATAATATTTTAGATTCCACATATAAGTGATATCATATGGTTTTTGTCTTTCTCTTTCTGACTTACTTCACTTAGTAGGCTAATTTCTAGGTCCATCTATTGTTGCTGCAAATGGCATTATTTCATTCTTTTTTATGGTTGAGTAATATTCCATTGTATATATGTACCATATCTTCTTCTTCCATTCCTCTGTTGATGCACATTTAGGTTGTTTTCGTGTCTTAGCTGTTGTAAATAGTGCTGCAGTAAACATTGGAGTACATGTATTTTTTTGAATTACGGTTTTCTGTGGACAAATGCCCAGGAATGGGATTGCAGGATCAAATGGTAGTTTTGTATTTAGTCTTTTAAGGAACCTCCATACTGTTCTCCATTGTTACATTCCTACCAACAATGTAGGATGGCGTCATTTTCTCCATACCCTCTCCAACATTTATCGTTTGTAGACTTTTTTTTTTTTTTTCTTCTTTTTCAGGGCCACACCTGCAGCATATGGAAGTTCCCAGGCTAGGAGTTGAATCAGCTACAGCTGCTGGCCTACACATAGCAATGTGGGATCCAAGCCACATCTTAACCTAAACCACAGCTCATGGCAACACCCAATCCTTGACCCACTGAGTGAGGCCAGGGATCCAACCCACGTCCTCATGGATACTAGTTGGATTTGTTTCCACTGAGCCACAATGGGAACTCCCTGTTTGTAGACATGGTGATGATGGCCTTTCTGACCAGTATAATGAGGTGATTCTTCATTGTAGTTTTGATTTGCATTTCTCTAATGATTAGCAATGTTGAGCATATTTTCATATGCTTTTTTTGGGCATCTGTATATCTTCTTTGGAGAAACGTCTATTTAGATCTTATGCACATTTTTTGGGGGTGTGTCCATGGGATGCAAAAGTTCCTGGGGCAAGGACATTATAGCTGTAACCAGAGCCTGGGGCAGTGACAATGCTGGAGCCTCCCCACAAGGGAACTCCTACTGCCAATTTTTTGATTGAGTTTGTTTTTTGATATTGAGCTGCATGAGATGTTTGTGTCTTTTGGAGATTAATCCCTTGTTGGTTGCTTCCTTTGCAAATACTTTCTCACATTCTGTGGGTTGTCTCTTTGTTTTATTTATGGTTTCCTTTGCTGTGCAAAAAGTCTAATTACATCCCATTTGTTTCTTTTTGTTTTTATTTTCATTGCTCTAGGAGGTGGATCCAAAAAGATAATCACTGTGCTTTATGTCAAAGAGTGTTCTGCCTATGTTTTTAATCTATAAGTTTTATAGTGTCTGGCCTTGCATTTAGGTCTTCAATCCACTTTGAGTTTATTATTGTGTATGGTATTAGAGAATGTTCTAATTTCCTTCTTTTATATGTAGCTGTCCAGTTTTACCAGCACCGTTTATTGAAGAGACTTTCTTTTCTCCATTGTATATTCTGGCCTCCTTTGCCATAGAGATATATGTGTATATATATATATGTGTGTGTGTGTATATATATATATTTTTTTTTTTTCTTTTTTGCTTTTTAGGGCCACACTCGTGGCATATGGAAGTTCCCAGGCTTGGGGTCGAATTGGAGCTATAGCTGCTGACCTACGCCACAGCCACAGCCTTATGGATACTAGTCAGATTCTTCTCTGCTGTGCCATGACAGGAACTCTCTGTCATAGATTAGTTGACCATAGGGGTGTGGGTTATCTCTGGGTTTTGTGTCCGGTTCCACTGATCTGTATTTCTGTCTTTGTGCCAATACAATACTGTTTTCAAGACTGTAGCTTTATATAATATAGTTTGAGGTCATGGAATTTGATTCCTCCAGCTCCATTTTTCTTTCTCAAGTTTGCTTTAAAGGCTATTTGGGGTCTTCAGTATTTCTATGCAGTTTTTTTGTTTGTTTGTTTTTGTCTTCTTGTCTTTTCTAGGGCCTCACCCTCAGCATATGGAAGTTCCTAGGCTAGGGGTCTAATTGGAGCTGTAGCCGCTGGCCTACACCACAGCCACAGCAACGCCAGATCCAAGCTGCGTCTGCGACCTACACCACAGCTCACGGCAACACTGGATCCTTAACTGACTGAGCAAGGCCAGGGATCAAACGTGCAGCCTCATGGTTCCTTGTTGGATTCATTAACCACTGAGCCATGACAGAAACTCCTCTATACACATTTAAAAATTTTTTTGTTCTAGTTCTGTCCAGCACTTGTTCTTGTCCAGCTTTTTATTAAGGTAGGTTTGAAGTACTATCTCATTATGGTTTTTATTTGCCTTTCTCTGATGGCTCATGATGTTGAGTATCTTTTCATGAGCTTATTGGCCATTTATAGGTGTTTAAAAATTTTCCATTCAAATCTTCTGCCCATTTTTTAATTGGGTTATCTTTTTATTGTTTAGTTGTAAGAGTTGTTCATATGTTCTGGATATTGGAACCATATCAAGTATGTGGTTTGCAAATATTTTCTCCAGTTCTATGCAGTGTCTTCACTTTCTTGATGGTGTTCGTTGGCACAAAATTTTTAAAATTTATTTATTCAAGTATAGTTAATTTACAGTGTTGTGCCCATTTCAGCTGTACAGCAAAGTGACCCAGTCATACGTATATATTCATTTCTTATATTATCTTCCATCATGGTTTACCCCAAGAGACTGGATATAGTTCTCTGTTAGCACAAAATTTTTAATTTCGATGAGGTCTAATACGTTTTTGGTTGCTCATGCTTAAGGTATCTAAGAAACCAATGCCAAGGTCATAAAGGTTTACACCTGTGTTTTTTCCTGTAATTTTTATGCTTTTATTTTTCCTGTAATTTTTATCTTTTTTTTAAATAATTTTTATGCTTTATAAACAATTATCAAGAATAGTTTACTTAGGAGGGTTCTTTTGTGTCTCAGTGGGTTAAGAATCTGATGTCACTGCAGTGGCTTGGGTTGCTTTGACTTGACCCCTGGCCTGGGAACTTCTGCATGCCGTGGGTACAGCCAAAAAAGAAAAAAAAAAAAAAGTTTATGCCTTCATCTCATTGCGAAATTTATGATTCAGAGTGAGCATCTTTTCGCTGCCTTTCCAAATTATCATACTTTAAATTTGGATCAACTTTCAATGTTCTATCCTTTGTGCTTTCAATGTTGTTAATATTTCTGAGGGACCTTTTATTGGTGATTTTTGTCTAAAGTCACTTTCTCCAAGATCTCTCTATCTTTTTCATCACAATCGCTTTCTTTATGTTAATAAGTTTGCCTTCAACAAATTCATCTGGCGCGCCATAGCTAGAATTTCTCAAACAGCAAAAGTTAGAAGCATTTGTCTTGTCAGTCTTTTTTTTTCTATCTCCACTTAGGTTTGTTTTGAATTTCACTTATAGCATTATTGCTTTCCATTTCTCTACTGTACTTTGTGGGCGAATTCTCTCTCCAGTTATCTATTTTTGTAATATATTACATGGGTTTTTACTGGAAGAAAAGGAGGCAGCATAGCTGCGTGCTTTGCTGTTTGTTCATGAACTGAGTAACAGCTCTGCAGTGACCAATCATTGATGGATTTTGAAAGAAGTGATCTGACTGGTCAATAATCATGATGTGCAGCAGCTGTTATTTGTATAGTAATTTGTGGACTGAAAAGCTAGCAGCAATATTTGCACTTATGCAATTATATTTATAGCATGGTAACTGACATATCTACTGTGTTGCTGGAGGTCTGGTGTTAACCGTTAGCTGAAACTATGGTATCTGAGATTTATACACTTTGGAACTGTGCAAAACAGGACTGCCTGTATTTAAATTTGATTAAGTTATCATTTACTCCATGGTCATCTACGACTTCCTTGGTACTCAATTGATTATTAAAAAAAACAAACTACGACGTGTCTTTATTTCCTAATGTGTATTTATTCTCACCTACCTAGCCTTCACAGTCTCTTTTGGGCTACTTGATATATTTCTAACTTAGTAGTCAGATCCAACACAAGGCTTCTATACCATAAGAAGTAAAATGTCCATAGGAATTATTTTTTAATAATTTTTATTTTTTCCATTATAGCTGATTTATAGTGTTCTGTCAATTTTCTGCTGCACAGCAATGTGACCCAGTCACACATACATGTATATGTTCTTTTTTCTCACTTTATCATGCTCTATCACAAGTGACCAGACATAGTTCCCAGTGCTGTACAACAGGATCCCATTGGCTTATCCATTCCAAAGACTATAGTTTGCATCTATTAGCCCCAAATTCCCAGTCCCTTCTCCTTCCCTCTTGGCAACCACAAGTCTGTTCTCCATGTCCATGAGTTTCTTTTCTGTGGAAAGGTTCATTTATGCCCTATATTAGATTCCACATATAAGTGAAATCATATGGTATTTGTCTTTCTCTTTCTGGCTTACTTCACATAGTATGAGAGTCTCTTTTTCCATCCATGTTGCTGCAGATGACATTATTTTGTTCTTTTTTATAGCTGAGTAGTATTCCATTGTGTATATATACCACATCTTCTTAATCCAATCATCTGTTGATGGACATTTAGGTTGTTTCCATGTCTTGGCTATTGTGAACAGTGCTGCAATGAACATGCAGGTGCATGTGTCTTTTTCAGGAGAAGTTTTGTCTGCGTATATGCCCAAGAGCGGGATTTCTTGGTCATATGGTAGTTCTATGTATAGTTTTCTAAGGTACCTCCATACTGTTCTCCATAGTGGTTGTACCAGCTTATATTCCCACCAGCAGTGCAGGAGGGTTCCCTTTTCTCCACACCCTCTCCAGCATTTGTTTGTGGACTTTTTTTTTTTTTTCTTTTTTCCAGGGCTGCTGCTTGCAGCATATGGAGGTTCCCAGGCTAGGAGTTGAATCGGAGCTGTAGCCACCGGCCCATGCCAGAGCCATAGCAACGCAGGATCAGAGCTGTGTCTGCGACCTACACCACAGCTCATGGCAACGCTGGATCCTCAACCCACTGAGCAAGGCCAGGGATCGAACCCACAACCTCATGGTTCCTAGTCGGATTTGTTAGTCGCTGTGCCACGACGGGAACTGCTTTGTGGACTTATTAACGATGGCCATTCTGACTGGTGTGAGGTGGGATCTCCTGGTAGTTTTGATTTGTATTTCTCTAACAATCAGTGGTATTGAGCATTTTTTCATCTGCTTGTTGGCCCTCTGTATATCTTCTTTGTGGAAATGTCTATTCAGGTCTTTTGCCTATTTTTCAATTGGGTTGTTGGCTTTTTTGCCATTGAGTGGTATAAGTTGTTTGTATATTTTAGAGATTAAATCCTTGTCAGTTGCATCATTTGAAACTATTTTCTCCCATTCTGTAAGTTGTCTTTTTTTTTATGATTTCTTTGCTGTGCAATAGCTTGTCTGTTTGATTAGGTCCCATTGGTTTATTTTTGCTTTTATTTCTGATGCTTTGGGAGACTGACCTGAGAAAACGTTTGTAAGGTTGCTATCAGAGAATGTTTTGCCTATGTTCTTTTCTAGGAGTTTGATAGTGTCTTGTCTTAGATTTAAGTCTTAAGCCATTTTGAGTTTATTTTTGTGCATGGGGTGAGGGTTTGTTCCAGTTTCATTGATTTACATGTGTCTGTCCAATTTTCCCAGCACCCATTTGCTAAAAAGACTATCTTTTTCCCATTTTATATTCTTGCCTCCTTTGTTGAAGATTAATTGACCATAGGTGTCTGGGTTTATTTCTGGGTTTCTCTATTCTGTTCTATTGGTCTGTCTGTCTGTTTTGGTACCAGTACCACACTGTCTTGATTACTCTGGCTCTGTAATATTGCCTGAAATCTAGGAGAGTTATGCCTCCTGCTTGGTTTTTGTTCCTCAGGATTGCTTTTGGCAATTCTGGGTCTTTTGTGGTTCCATATAAATTTTTGTATTGTTCTAGTTCCGTGAAAAATGTTGTGGGTAATTTGATAGGGATTGCATTGAATCTGTAGATTGCTTTGGGTAGTATGGCCATTTTTACAATATTAATTTTTCCAACCCAGGAGCATGGAATATCTTTCCATTTCTTTGAATTCTCTTTAATTTCCTTGATTAATGTTTTGTAGTTCTCAACATATAAGTCTTTGACCTCCTTGGTCAGGTGTATTCCCAGGCATTTGATTTTTTGGGGTGCAATTTAAAAAGGTATTTTTGTATTCCTTTTCTAATACTTCATTGTTAGTGTACAGAAATGTGATTATTTCTGGATATTACTAATCTTATGTCCTGCTACTTTGCTGAATTTGTTGATCAGTTTGAGTAGTTTTTGTGTGGAGTCCTTGGGGTTTTCTATATGTAGTATCATGTTATCTGCATACAGTGACAGTTTTACCTCTTCTCATCTGATTTGGATGCATTTCTTTTATTTGATTGCTGTGGTTAGGAGTTCCAATACTATGTTGAATAAAAGTGGTAAGAGGGGGCATCCTTGTCTTGTTCCAGATTTTATTGGGAAGGCTTTCTGCTTTTCTCCATTGAGTATTATATTTGCTGTGGGTTTGTCATAAATGGCTTTGATTATGTTAAGGTATGTTTCCTCTGTACCCACTTTGGTAAGAGTTTGATCATGAATGGATGTTGGACAGTGTCAAATGCTTTCTCTGCATCTATTGAAATGATCATGTGGTTTTTCACATTTCTTTTATTAATGTGGTATGTGATGTTGATTGATTTACATATGTTGAACCATCCTTGTGAACCTGGGATGTATCCCACCTGGTCATGGTGTATGATCTTTTTTATATGTTGTTGCATTTGGATGGCTAAAATTTTGTTGAGAATTTTTGCGTCTATATTCATCAGAGATGTTGGCCTATAGTTTTCTTTTTTCATGGTATCATTGTCTGCTTTTGGAATTAGGGTGATGGTGGCATCATAGCCTGTCTTTGGAAGTGTTCCTTCTTCTTCAATCTTTTGGAAAAGTTGAAGGAGGATGGGTATAAGTTCCTCTTTGTTTGGTAGCACTCACTTGTGAAGATATCTGCTCCTGGACTTTTATTTGTAGGAAGAGTTTTTATGGCATATTCCATTTTATTTCTAGTGATCAGTCTGTTTAGTTGATCTATTTCTTCTTGATTCCATTTTGGCAGGCTGTAAGTTTCTAGAAGTTGTCCGTTTCTTGTAGTTTGTCAATTTTTTGGCATGCAATTCAAAAGTTTATTTATTTATTTATTTTTGACTGTCCAGCAGCATGTGGAGTTCCCTGGCCAGGGATCAGATCCGAGCCACAGTTGCGAGCCATGCTGCAGATGTGGCAACTCAGGATACTTAACCCACTGTATGGGACCAAGGATGGAACCTGTGTCTCAGCATTCCAGAGACAGTACCAATCTAATTGCACTGCAGCAGGAACTCCATGTATTCATTTCATCAACAATGCTCTTTATTTTATTTTGGCTCTGCCTTCGGCATGTGGAAGTACCTGGGCCAAGGATCATACCCACACTACGGCAGTAACAATGCCAGAGTCTTATTGTTAGGCCACCAGGGAACAACAACAATGCTCTTTAAATGACATTCTCCTTTCATTTTGTCAGCATTTTGTCATATTGGGATGAAAGGAGAGAGTTAAGAAAGGTATCATTCTCCTTATTTCACAAATAAGAAAACTAAGATTGTATCCAAAGTTACATATACTGTATTGAAACTAAGAAAACTAGAACCTGACCTCAGAAGTAGTTTTCTTGAACTCAATTTTCTTATTTCCTTTAGAGGCTTTATACTAGGACATTGTCACATTCAAATGAAGTCATTAAGGCCCTCCAGCAGGAATAATTAAGTTGATATTAACATCTTCCTTTTTTTTAACCTAAGTAGGGAAAAAATATATAGGAGAGGGAATTTCATTAAAATAGATTGGGAGTTTGTCAGCATTTTGGGCTTTGGAAAATGAGTCATTGTAAATTCCCGAGGAAAGTATGTAGTGAAAATTATAATAAAAATCTTGTAATTCTCATTCTAAAAAGTATTAATTCTAAAATTTTAATTCAAATTTTAGTTTGTTGGAGTTCCTGTTGTCACTCATTGGGTTAAGAATCCGACTAGTGTCCATCAGGATGCAGGTTTGATTCCTGGCCTTGCTCAGTGGGTTAAGAATCTGGCCATTACCCATGAACTGAGGTGTATGTCGCAGATGCAGCTCAGATCCCATGTTGCTGTGTCTGTGGTGTAGGCCAGAGCTGCAGCTCCAATTCGACCCCTAGCCTGGGAACTTTCATATGGAGCAGGTGTGGCCCTAAAAGAAAAAAAAATTGTTATGTCCCCCAAACATTTGCTAAAGAAAACCATATTAACTAAGGTTTTAAAATAGCATATAGTAGTTATCCTTTGTTTTTCAACCTTAGTTTCTTAGGAAGTCTTGTTCCTAAGAAGCCTTGTGCTTCTCATTTATTTAGAATCATCTAACCATGATATGTAAGAGGCCAAAATAGGACTCAATAGATTTTTTTCATAATAATCTTGATAGTTCTTTCATTCACACTTTGTTTCTCTCCTTCAGGTAGCAAATTATGGAGTTGGAGGACAGTATGAACCTCATTTTGATTTTGCACGGGTAAGTAAAAAAAAAAAAAAAAAGAAAGAATATAGGAGTTCCCCTAACGCTTAAAAATTCATAGCTTATTTGTGAAATTCGTGGAAGCATGGTGGTATAGATACTCTGTAAAGCCTTTCTAGCAGTAAAAAAACACATAGAGACACAATAAAAGAATTTTGGATACTTTAAATACATTGCTGAACCTTGAAGAAAGTAAAGGAAATTCTCAAAGGGAGACTGAACAGAGAAAACCTAAAGACTAAAATTAGAGACCTAAGGAGTTCCTGTCATGACTCAGTGGTAAGAAACCTGACTAGTATCCATGAGGATGTGGATTTGATCCTTGGCCTCGCTCAGTGGGTTAAGGATCCGGCCTTGCCGTGAGCTGTGGTGTAGGTCGCAGACACAGCCCACATTCTGAGTGAATGTGGCTGTGGCGTAGGCCAGCAGCCACAGCTCCAATTCGACCCCTAGACTGGGAACTTTGTGTGGGCCTAAAAAGACAAAAAAAAAAAGCGGGGGGCGGAAATTAGAGAGTTAAAGGGAGCAAAAAAGCTGCAGTTGGAGGCATGACCTCCAGGAATCTAGGTCTTTAGGAATTAACAGCTCTGTGAGAAGACCTGCCATGGTATAGGCTTCTGACCTGAGACCCTTGCATAAAATCTACATCTCCAAAAGAATTATACTTTAAGAGAAAGAAAGAGTGGCTTTGAAAATAATCTACTATGAGTCAGGCCCATAGAGGAGGAAACCGTCACCTGACAAACAAACTCATATCCTCCCTGTAAAGGGGCATCCTTATTGTAGTACCTCAGGAGTTTTAACGATTAAGTTCAGCTAAATATGAACTCATTTTTTAAAAAATTGCTAACTTGTAATAAGACACCACTGATGAGGAGTTCCTGTTGTGGCTCAGCAGTAATGAACCCGACTAGTATCCATGAGGATGCGGGTTTGATCCCTGGCTTTGCTCAGTGGATTAAGGATCTGGCGTTGCTGTGAGCTGTGGTGTAGGTCACAGATGCAGCTCAGCTCCCATGTTGGCTGTGGCTGTGGTATAGGCCAGCAGCTGCAGCTCTAATTCAGCCCCTAGCCTGGGAACCTCCATATGCTGCAGGTGTGGCCCTAAAAAGCAAAAAAAAAAAAAAAACACCATTGGTGAGACTGAAGCAACCAACAGATTTAGACACCCCCAGGATATTAGATACTTAAGTTATCAGATACAGAATATAAAATAACTGTATAATATTTTTTAAATATACAACCCAATTTTCTTTCTTTCTTTTTTTTTTTTGGTCTTTAGGGCCACACCTGTGGCATATGGAGGTTCCCAGGCTGGGGGTCGAATCAAAGCCATACACCACAGCCACAACAATGCCAGATCTGAGCCTTGTCTGCTAATTACACCACAGCTCACAGCAACGCCAGATCCTTAACGCACTGAACGAGGCCAGGGATCAAACCCGTGTCCTCATGGATACTAGTCAGATTCGTTTCCACTGAGCCACAATGGGAACTCCTAATATTTAAAAAATAAAAGGATAATAATAAATTCTCAAAATGATTTAACATATTTAAAAAATAAACAAATTTTAGGTAGAAAAAAATTGTTGAAATTTAAAATTTAGTATATGTTAAATGGATTGGATAGCTGAAATGAGTTAATTGGCCAATAAATCTGAAAAATTATAGGAATATATTTTGATAGGAAGATATAAAAAATATAAAGTAAATGTAGGAGTTCCCGTCACAATGTCCATGAGGATGCAGGTTCAGTCCCTGGCATCACTCAGTGGGTTAATGATCTGGCCTTGCTGTAAGCTGCTGTGTAGGTCACAGATGCGGCTTGGATCCCAAGTTGCTGTGGCTATAGCAAAGGCTGGCAGCTGCAGCTCCAGTTGGACTCCTACCCCAGGAACTTCCGTATGCCACAGGTGCAGCCATAAAAAGAAAAAAAAGAAGAAAAATACAAGGTAGATACAGAGACCAGAGAATCAGTAATATTAAAGTGATTTGTTAAAAAGCTGTACTTGTCCAAGTACTCCTGCTTAAGATTAGTAAACGTTTAACCTTTGAAATAAAGTTAAGGTATTATATTGAGCTATAAATTATGTCATTACCAGATCTTAATTTAAGATTTATCGTAATTACATGAATTCTAAGGAATATGCCAGGTATTCTAATAACCTTCTTGACCTATTATTTTTAAATAAGAATATATTCTTTAGAAAGAAAGCATAGTCTATATTGTGTTATATTCCTTGACTGGCTTAATCTCAGAATCCTAGACTCTCTTTCTGTGTAGGCCAGCAAAGAATGTATTTTTAACTTCTTTTTCTTCTATTTTCAATTACCGAAAAATGTCTGAGGATCTTGGATGATAATGAAAAGACTACAGTTTAAGTCATGACGTTAAGTAAATTTTTTCTTAGCTTTTTATTTTGAAGTAATTATAGATTCCTAGGAAGTTTCCCAAAAAATGCAAAGGGAAATCCCATGCACCCTTCACTCAGTCTCTCTCAGTGTTAACACCTTGCACTTTGATAGTTAAGTACAGTATCAAACCTAGGAAATTGTCAATAGCACAAGTCACAGAGCTTATTCATTTTTTACCAGTTATATTTGCACTTTTGTGTCTGTCTTTGTCTATACAGTTTTATCACATGTATAGTTTTGTGTAACTACCACCACAATCAAGATACGTAACTTAAACACTGCAAGCAAGACTCCTTGCAAGTACTGCCCTGTAGTTACATATGCCCTTCTACCTCCCATCCCTAACTGTTGAGAGTAACCACCAATCTGTTCTTCACCATAATCGTTATTTCATCAGGGGTATGTAAGTGTTGTATACAGCATGTGGCCTTTGGAGATTGTTTTTACTCAGCCTTTTTCCTTTGAGATTCATTCATGTTTTTGCAGACTGTTCCTTTTCATTGCTGAGTAGTTTTCTGTGGTATGAATATACCACACTTAGTTTTAGTCATTCACCTTTTGAAGGACATTAGGGTAGTTTCCATTTCAAGGATGCAACAAATGGATATGTATAAATATCTGTGTGAAAAAGACATTTTCATTTTTCTGGGAAAATGCCAAGAAACTATACTGTATTTTAATTTCGATTTAAATGCCACATATGAATTCTCCAGCCACATTAAAGTGCTGACGGCCCAGAAGACAGACAAGAAAAGTAGCAGTGAATATTTGAATGTCTCATGAGTTCAGAGTAAATCAAGGCAAACTTTTTTACCCAGAGAAGAGACTTTATGAAAGTAGCTAAGAGGCTCTCATGTCTTGCTTTTTTGGAAGCTAAAACTATAGGTCTTAATCTGTGGATAGTAGATACTGGTTCTCATTGTATAGGCTAACAGATTTTTTCTTTTTCCCTCGAGTAGTCTTATCAAAAATACTCAGTGTACAAGCTGAATCAACAACCAATAAGTAATTGAGTGCCTGTTGTGTATAGTGGACTGGACATTATAAAGGGATCTTTTGGGGTTGTTTTTAGCCTACATTCAGCATATTACTGATGTTTAGTTGCAACTGGAGAATTTGCATTGAACTTTATACCACTGAATTGTGTCTTTATTCACAGAAAGATGAGCCAGATGCTTTCAAGGAGCTGGGGACAGGAAACAGAATTGCTACATGGCTGTTTTATGTAAGTTATAGCTAAAGTTTTTGTTTTAAGTTGGGATTTGATCACATGACTCATTTATTTTGATATGGTAAGGTATTTGTTTCTCTTCTTTAACATCTTAGTTTAACATTTTTGCAACTGAGTAAAGAGAATTAAGAACTTTTTTTTTGCGTTTATGACTTTTTCAGATTGTACTTAATACAACCTGAAGAAGAAAGTTAAAATTAGTCCCAGTACTTGGAGACAGTCATTATTGATATTTTGGAATATGGACTACCTGTTTAGTCATCTATAATGTGTATATAAGCATCTCTATGTATTTATATGAATCTATATATACACATTCATTATTTTAATACACTTAAAAAAATTTTATCTGAAGAGTGTGCAAAGTAAGTATACAACTTGATAAATTTTCACAAAGTCAATAAATACATCTGGCACAATCAGCACCTAGATCAAGAAATAGCTCATTAAAGCACCCTAGTAGCCCTTTCCGTAGGGTAACCATTTATCACACTGTTCCTTAGTTTCCCAAGCAGTATGATCTTTATTTTTTAAGTTGTTTTTATAGAAAAATGAAACTTTAATCTTAATACTTGCCCCAGTTATCTATTGCTGCCTAACAAATCACCCCCAAACTGAATGGTGTAAAGTAACAATTTTATATTTTATGGTAGTGAGGTTGACTGGGCTTCATTCCTGGTTCTTGCTGTATCTCTCATGCATTTGCAGTCAGGCGATGGCTAGCACTGGGGTCATCTTGAAGGCTGAGGTTGAGGCTGGCTATTGGCCAAAATACCTAACTGTGGCCTGAGCTTCCTCACAGCATGGTGACTGGATTCCAAGATCAAGTATCTCCCACAAGACAGAACATGACATTTTTGTTAGCCATGCTCAGAAGTCATCTAGAGTGTCAGTTTTGCTGTATTTTTTCAATTGAGGCAATCGCAAAGACCTGCCATGGTTCAAGGGGAAGGGACATAGATCCCACCACTCAAGGAGAATGTCAGTGTCACATACAAAGAACATGTGGAGTGCTATCTGTTCTAGCTCACTCCCTACTAAAATTCATGTCTCTCTATTTTTTTTCTTCCTTGCTCCCTGCCACCTTCCCTGTTTATCTTGTGTGCTGTTTTTTACAGTTCTCTTTTCCTCCTTACTTATATATACCACTCTCCCTATATACAGCCCACCTTCTCACCATCTCGATTCTCTTATTTCTCTCCTTATCTCTCCTTTCTTCCCTCTTATAACTCCTTGTTTCCAGAAGGATCTAAGGTACCATAAAAAAAGATTTAAGATGTATAAATTAAAAATGAGAATTACCACAAAGGGAAAACCAGGAGACAAGTTGATACAAAAATTCATGCTGTGAAGTCTGTGTATATTTTCTAGAGGTGAGATCTGTAGACTTGTACTAATTTATATCCCACCTTTAAGTGTGATATATTTGTCAACCTTTGATTAGTACATATTTATTAGTTTGGCAGTTATTGTGGTTTTAATTTGCATTTGTATTATTAGATAAGTTGAACATCTTTTCAGAAGTTTAAAAGCTATCAAACATTTATTTCTGGCTATATTTGTTTCTTGTATTTCTTTGCTTTTATGAAACTTGATGCTGCATCATATGGCCCAATAGTCATAAATATTAGATTACTTGACTATTATGTATTAGATTATTATGTCCCCCTTTACTTAAATATAGCATTTTTATTCAATTGGTATTCATTTTTTCCCATTCTTTAAATGTTATTCCTGGACAGACCACATATAATACAACTTTTTAATTTCTCCAGAGTTAGTTTTTTCATTGCTTGAGAGCTGTTAGCTCTTTGTTATTGATTATATATTTAATGTGGTAAAGTACACTTCTTTGCATCACTTATTGCTTTTTACTTTGATTTAAACTGTGTTTGATATTAAGATCAAACTTTGTTTTCTTTGGTATAGCATTTGCCTATAAATCACTTGTTTTAGATGTGACTCTATAATTGGGTTTTGCCTTATACAATCGTAAGTCTGTCTTTACATTCTATTTTTGTTGTTTTTTTAAAAATCTCACTATGATTTGTATTCTCTTTACCTCATTTTGCACATGTGCTTCTTCTGTTAATTTGGAAGATTTGTGTTTTTATTCCAATTTACTTTTAAAGGATTATATAAAGCTGTAGTCTTAATCTTCTAATTTTTAGTTAATATGTGTTGATACTCTACCATAAGAAATGGCAAAATTAGTTTTAGTTTGTTATTTGCTTTTTTTTTTTTGGTCTTTTTTTGCCTTTTCAGGGCTGCATCCGCAGCATATGGAGGTTTCCAGGCTGTAGCAACTGGCCTTCACCAGAGCCACAGCAATGCGGGATCCGAGCAACATCTTCAACCTACACCACAGCTCATGGCAACGCCAGATCCTTAACTCACTGACCAAGGCCAGGGATCAAACCCACAACCTCATGATTACTAGTTGGATTCATTAACCACTGAGCCACAATGGAAAGTCCTGTTATTTTCTTCTTGGTGTTTATTTCTCTTTTGTTTAAATTCACTTAAGTATTAATTGAACACCTACTATTTTGAGGTACTATTCCAGACACTAAAGTTCAATAATAAAACAGATGAAAATTCCTGTCCCTGTGGAGATGATTTTATAGTGCTATAGAATACATATTTATACTCCTGTATTACTTGATTTATCAGTTTTAAAGCATCTTTCTGCCTCTAGCTATAAAAGAATAGCTATCCCAAATTGTATCCCAGTCTCCCTTGCTGACTTTACTATTCCTTTGCTTTTATGTATGTATGTATGTAAACCTAAACAGCTTCTTATTTTTTTACAATCTGACTGGCATGCACAAACCCACTATATAAGTAGAAGTCCAGATGTTCTCAATCTATTATTCAGTATCATATCTAGCTCACAATGATATGTTGATATGTTTGACTTTATCCTAACAGTACTTTTGGTAATACTGTCTCACCTCTTATTAGATGAGTGATGTGTCAGCAGGAGGAGCCACTGTTTTTCCCGAAGTAGGAGCTAGTGTTTGGCCCAAAAAGGTAAGCTTTGTTTGTTATTTTATTCTATTTTAGGGCCACACTTGTGGCATATGAAAGTTCCCAGCCTAGAGGTCGAATCAGAGCTGCAGCTGCCAGCTTATGCCACAGACACAGCAACACAGGATCCAAGCTGCATCTGCAACCTACACCACAGCTATGGCAATGCTGGACTCTTAACTGACTAAGCGAGGCCAGGGATTGAACCTGCAGTCTCACAGACACTGTGTCAGGTTCTTAACCCACAAAGCCACAGTGGGAACTCCTGGTTTATTATTTTAATTTCGAAGGTCTGTTTTTTCCCTGAGGAAGAGATGCACCTATAATTTCATGGTCTAAGTAATATTTAACTTTTTTTTTTGGCTTTTTAGGGCCACAGGTCCAGCATATAGACATTCCCAGGCTAGTGGTCAAATTGGAGCTACAGCTGTTGGCCTTTGCCACACCCATAGCAACACAGGATCCGAGCTGCATCTGCAACCTACACCACACCTCACAGCAATGCTAGATCCTTGACCCAGTGAATGAGGCCAGGGATTGAACCCACATCCTCATGGATACTAGGCGGGTTCGTTTCCACTGAGCCACGATGGAATTCCCAATATATAACATTTTTAAAATGGGTTCTGTTCTACATGGTGCCTGCTTTTTTGTTAAGCAACTTTCTGGTATTAAAGTTTTCATGTGATTGCCAAATTTTTATATATTATATCATTTTCAGAATTATATTAGAGGAAAATATAGAGAATTATTTCCATAGAACAGAAGAAAATTTAATTACTATAAAAAGTGATAACCTGATACTTTTTATTTGGGGATAACTTTATATTGTTCTCCACAGGGAACTGCTGTTTTCTGGTATAATCTGTTTGCCAGTGGAGAAGGAGATTATAGTACACGGCATGCAGCCTGTCCAGTGCTGGTTGGAAACAAATGGGGTAAGTATTTTATATATTCTCTGAATAGAATATGTGATTTCTGACATATTTTAAATTATTATAGGAATTATTAAAGAAATAATTTCACAAAATTTCTGACAGATTGGCCTAGTATGACTTGAACACTGAAAGGGGTTCAACCAGGCAAGTTTCTGGTCTTAATATAAATTTGCTTTCAACAGATCAGAACTTAATGACATTTTAAAATCTATTCTAAAAACGTGAATTGACTCAGAATTGAATTAGACCATATCTTCCTCTCACTCACTTCAGTCATCTCTGGGACCTTTAGTGGATAAATTAGGGTAGAGTATAGTACCTGTGAATACAGAGATGTAAACAGGAGGTATTAAATCCTTACATTTAGGGTGGCTTCTTCAAAGTTTAATGTTTATATTTGGTCTTGAAGATAGAGCAGTAGTTTTCCAGGCATGTTAGGGACCAGGGCCAGGACTAGTATGAAGCTAAATGCTAGAGAGGTACTCACTCTCAGCATTATCCAAGTATAGGACTAGCTCCATTAAAAAAAAATAGAAATGGGTGAAATTATTTATATGTATTTATTTAACCCCATATATCTATTTCAGCATCTGTCCCTTAGCCACATTTCAATTGCTCAGTAGCTACATGTAGCTAGAGGCTACTGCATTGGACATAGCAAGATTAATGGGTGATACCTGATCATCAGGATTTAAAAGAATGTCCCTAATGATTATAATGTTTGTGAATCACTGGACTAGAATGAAGAGAGGCTGGTGGAAGAGCAACTAGTTGAGAAGTCTGTTTTCCATTGTCTAAGTGCGTGATGTTAAAAGCCTGAATAAAGGTAGCAGCAAAAGATTTGGAGAGCAAAGAATAGATTCAAGAGATATATAAGTGAAATTGACAGGGTTTGAGGAATAAAAGATTGCATACAGGGGTTAAGAAAAAGGTATCAGAGTAGTTAAGTATTAATTTTACTCTTAGTTATTTTATACATGTTGATGCCATTGATTGGGCTCTTTGTTATAGGAAGAGGAGGATTAGAAAATTAATTCCTTTGGGGGACTATTAAAAAACAGTATCTTGGGAGGGGTAGAATCAGAATGGTGGAGGAATAAGACATGGTGCTCACCTTCTTCCACAAACACATCAAAAAAAAAAAAAAAACCATTTACATGTAGAACGATTCATATAGAACACCTCCTGAACACTGGCAGAAGACCTTAAACCTGCAAAAAGGGCAAGAGACCCTCCACATAATTGGGTAGAACCAAAAAAAAAAAGAGAGAGAGAGATAAAGGAATCAGGACAGAACTAGCACTCTTTAGATTGGAGCTGTGAAAGATGAAAGGAACTCACACCTGGGAAGCCACCTACCTGATGGGGAGATCAGTTGAGATGGAGGGATCTCAGAAGCTCAGAGAAAAGCACAGCAGCCAGATTAAGGAGGGCAAAGCAGAGAGAGAGCCCCACAGTTGGTACTACCTCCCGGCACATCACAGCCTGAGATGCTTGGAGGGGGCTGGGTGCTGAGACTCAGGCTCCAGAGGTTATTTCTGGGGAGAGGACTAGAGTTGGCTGTGTGAAGATAGCCTAAGGGGCTAGGAGCAGTGTACCAAGAGCTGGAGAGCAGAGTGCCACAGCCAAGGAAAACCAGGAGGAGGTGTGGGCCTGCAGAAGAAGCAAAGCACCATTGTTGGGGAGGGTAAGAGGAGGAAGAGTAGACTTCCATAGGAATATTTTTGTGCACTTGCAGCCTCTTGGAGGGTGGGGATACAGGCAGTGAGACACCTCTTGCTTGGGCTAAGCATGAAGGAGCACCTCTTACATGGTCTAGAGGCAGTGGGGGCAAACCAGCCAGAGATGGGCATGGTCCGCCACTACTAGGGGTCCAAGAACAGGCACCACCTGTGGACCCAGTCACCTCAGAGTTCGGCACAGAGGAGGGCATTGCAACTAAGCATCATCCATTGTTGCTCTCACTCCCCTGGTAATGCACACACCCGGCTTCTGCCACTGCCAAATGCTCTGGGCACCGCCTAAAGCTGCCTGAGAGTCACTACCACTTCCCAGGACCCTGCAACTAGCAGCAGCCTGTGCCACTCACTGTCCCATAGGTCCTTGCTACTGTCAAGGGCCCAGCAACCAGGCACTGGCTACTAGCCCTTCCCATTGCCTCCATCTCTCTGAAAGCACGCATAGCAACCTATCAAGGGGATAACAGCCTGCACACACTGAGGAAAGAGACACCAAGTATCCAAACCTTCATACCAAAACTAAATAGTAAGGCCTCACAAAATACCAAGGGGTGCTCTCACAAATAAATAGACCTCCAACACTACAGTAGTTGTTTTCTCTAAACTCTCAGAGTAATAAAAATATAAGTAAAATGAAGAAGCTCAGGAACCATTCCCAGTTAAAAGAACAGGAGAATTTACTTGAAGGAGCAAATAATGAAACAGGCCTCCACAGTCATGGAGTTCAAAAAGGAGATAGTGAAAATATTGAAGGAATTAAGGACAAATATGAAGGGATTAAGAGTGGATATGAATGGTAATGCAGATTACTTCAGAAAGGAACTAGAAAATGTAAGGAAGAGCCAAGAAAAATTAGAAAATTCATTTGCACAGATGCAAGCTAAGTTAAAGGCACTGAATAGCAGAGTGAATAATGCAGAAGAACGAATTAGTGACTTGGAAGATAGAATAATGGAAATCACCCAGTCAGGACAGCAGACAGAAAACCAAATGAAAAAACATGAAAGCAGTATAAGAGATCTATGGGATAATATAAAGTGGGCCAATCTATGCATAATAGGGATTCCAGAAGGAGAAGAAAAAGGGGATTGAAAATATGTTTGAGGAAATTATGTCTGAAAACTTTCCAAATCTAAAAGAAACATATATCAAGATTCAGGAAGCACAGAGAGCCCCAAACAAGTTGAACCCAAACAGGCCCACACCAAGATGTATTATAATAAAAATGGCAGGAGTTCCCATCGTGGCTCAGTGGTTAACGAATCTGACTAGCATTCATGAGGATGCAGGTTTGATCCCTGGCCTTGCTCAGTGGGTTAAGGATCTGGCGTTGCTGTGAGTGTGGTGTAGGTTGCAGACACAGCTTGGATCCTGCATTGCTATGGCTGTGGTGTAGGCCAGCAGCTATAGCTCTGATTCAGCCCCTAGCCTGGGAGCTTCCATATGCCATGCATGTGGCCCTAAAAAGGAAAAAAAAAAAAGCAAAAGTTAAAGATAATAAGAGGACTCTAAAGGCAGCAAGAGAGGAGTTCCCATTGTGGTGCAGCAGAAATGAATCCGACTAGGAACCATGGGGCTTCGGGTTCAATCCCTGGCCTTGCTCAGTGGGTTCAGGATCTGGTGTTGCCGTGAGCTGTGGTGTAGGTCGCAGATGTGGCTTGGATCTGGCATTGCTGTGGCTGTGGTATAGGCCAGCAGCAACAGCTCTGATTAGACCCCTAGCCTGGGAACCTCCATATGCCTCGGGTGCAGCCCTAAAAAGACAAAATAAATAAATAAATAAAGGCAGCAAGAGAAAAACAAAGAATTATAAGGGAAGCCTCCAATCAGCTGATTTCTTTACAGAAACACTACAGGCCAGAATAGTGGCAAGATACATTCAGAGTTCTAAAAGGGAAAAATTTGCAGCCACGAATACTCTACCTAGCAAAGATATCATTTAAAATAGAAATAATTTCTCCAACAAACAAAACCTAAAAGAGTACAGCAATATTAGACCCATGCTAAAAGTAATACTGAAATGCCTCCTTCTAAATAAAAAAGAAATAAGAAATAGGATGGAGGAAATCACGATTGGAAATAATAAATAAACCAGTATATGGATCTAAAAGAAAAAAAAATCCATTGTAAAAGCAACAGTAAACACAAGGAACAGCAAAAGGATAAACATGAAGATGTTAAAAAAAGGACTTAAAAATCATAAAATGTGGGGAAGGAAAGTAAGAAAATCTAGACTCTGTTTCTAGGATGTTTAAGTTTACATGACTATTAGGCTAAAGCAAGCAGATGTAGGAAGGAGTTAACATATTTGAAAGACAGGGCAACTACAAATCAAAATGAAATGATACATTCACAAAAACTAAAAAGATGAGAACACAAGCATAAAATAAAAGGAAATCATTCTACCAAAAAAAAAGAACAAAGGAGAAACATAGAATCAACTGGGAAAACAAGGTTTAAAATGTCAATAAATACACATTTATCAATAATTACCTTAAATGTCAATGGACTGAATGCTCCAATCAAAAGACAGAGTGGCAGACTGGATTAAAAAAGATGAGAGCCTACAATATGTTGCCTACAAGAGACTCACCTTAGGGCAAAGGACACATAAACTGAAAGTGAGGGGATGGAAAAAGATACTTCATGCGAATGGAAGATACAGGAAAGCAGGAGTTGCAATGCTCATATCAGGCAACATAGACTTTTAAATGAAGGTTTGTACTCTGTTTAATGATAAAAGGATCCATTCAATAAGAGGATATTACACTGGTCAATATATATGACCCTAATATAGGCATACCCAGATACATACAACAAATACTAACAGACATAAAAAGAGAAATTGATGGGAATGCAATAATAGTAGGAAACTTTAACATCCTGCTCACATCAATGGACAGATCCTCTAGACAAAAAGAAAAAAATAAGTAAGGCAACAGAGATCCTAAATGACACAATAGAAAAGTTAGACTTGGAGTTCACATCGTGGTGCAGCAGAAATGAATCTGACTAGGAACCATGAAATTGTGCGTTCAATACCTGGCCTTGCTCAGTGGATTAAGGATCTGGCATTGCCATGAGCTGTGGTGTAGGTCGCAGACTCAGCTCAGATTCTGTGTTGCTGTGGCTGTGGCCTAGGCCAGCAGCTGTACCTCCAATCAGACTGCTAGCCTGAGAACCTCCATATGCTGCAAATGTGGCCTAAAAAGCCAAAAAAAAAAAAAAAGTTAGACTTAAATTGAAAATCAGAATATAAATTCTTTTCAGGTGTACATGGAACATTCCCAAGAATTGGCCACATACTAAGCTCCACAAATTTAAGAGTATAGAAATTATTTCAGTTATCTTCTCTGACCACATTGGCATGAAACTAGAAATCAGCCACAGTAAGAGAAATGGGAAAAGACTGACTACATGGAGACTAAACAACGTGCTACAAAAAAATCAATGAGGATATCAAAAGGGAAATTTAAAAACACCTGAGACAAATGATAATGAAAACACAACCATTCAAAATCTATGCAGTGCAACAAAAACAGTTATTAGAGGGAAGTTCACAGCAATCCAGGCCTTCCTCAAAAAAGGAGGAGTTCTGTCATGGCTCAGTGATTAGTGAATCTGACTAGTAACCATGAGGATGTGGGTTTGATCCCTGGCCTCACTCACTGGGTTAAGGATCCAGTGTTGCCATGAGCTGCAGGTGCAGCCCTAAAAAAAAAAAAAAAAGAAGAAAAATCTCAAATCAATAACTTAACCCATCACCTAAAAGAATTAGAAAAGAACAAACAAAACCTAAAATCAGCACAAGGAAGGAAATCAATAAAGTAGAGATTCAGAAAACAATAGGAAAAAAAAAATAAGACCAAGAGCTGGTTCTCTGAAAGGGTCAACAAAATTGAGAAACCTCTGGCCAATCTCACCAAGAAGAGGAGAGAAGGAACTCAAACAAAATGAAAAATACAAAATGAAAGTTAAAAAAAAAATATATATATATATATATAAAATATAAAAATAAAAAAAATTTAAAGGAGAAATCTCAACTGCAGAAATACAAAAAAAAAAAACACCCATAAGAGAATATTATGAATAATTATATTCCAACAAATTTGACAACCTAGAAGAAATGGACAACTTTCTAGAGACATTACAGCCAGCCAAAACTGAATTAAGAAGAAATAGATCAATGGAACAGACCACTCACTAGAAATGAAATGGAATATGTCGTAAAAACTCTTCCTACAGACAAAAGTCCAGGACCAGATGGCTTCACAGGCAAATTCTACCAAACAACAAAGAACTTACACCCATCCTTAAACTTTTCCAAAAGGTTGAAGAAGAAGGAATAATCCCAAAGACATTCTATGAAGCCACCATCACCCTAATACCAAAATCAGACAAAGAGGAGTTCCCATTGTGGCTCAGCAGTAACCACCCAACTAGTATCCATGAGGACATGGCTTCAGTCCCTGGCCTCACTCAGTGAGTTAAGGATCTGGTGTTCCCGTGGGCTGTGGTATATAGGTCACAGGCGTGGCTCGGATCCCGAGTTGCTCTGGTGTAGGCTGGCAGCTGTAGCTCCAGTTCAACCCCTAGCCTGGGAACTTCCATATGTTGCAGATGTGGCCCTGAAAAGATTAAAAAATAAATAAATAAAACCAGACAAAGATACTATCAAAAAAGAAAATTATAGGCCAGTATCTTTGATGAATATAGACATAAAAATTCTCAACAAAATTTTAGCCAATCTAATCCAACAACATATAAAAAAGATCTTACACTATTGACAAAATGGGATTTATCCCAAGTTCACAAGGATGGTTCAACATTCGCAAATCAATCAACATCATACACCACATTAACAAAAGAAAAGTCAAAACCACATGGTCATCCAACAGAGGCAGAAAAGGTATTTGACAAAATCCAGCATCCATTCATGATAAAAACTCTTACCAAAGCAGGTATAGAGGGAACATACCTTAACATAATCAAAGCCATTTATGACCAGCCAATATAATACTTAATGGAAAAAAGCTGAAAGCCTTCCCACTAAAATCTGGAACAAAGAAAGATGCCCACTCTCACCACTTTTATTCAACATAGTATTGGAAGTCCTAGCCTCAGCAATCAAACAAAAGAAATAAAAAGGTATCCAAATTGGAAGAGAAGAGGTAAATTGTCACTGTATGCAGATGATATGATACTATATATAGAAAACCTTAAGGACGCCACACAAAAACTACTTGAACTGATCAACGAAGTTAGCAAAGTAGCGGGATACAAGATTAACATTCAGAAATTGGTTGCATTTCTGTATACTAACAATGAAATATTAGAAAAGGAATACAAAAATACAATACCTTTTAAAATCACACGCCAAAAAATTAAATACCTGGGAATAAACCTGACCAAGTAGGTAAAGGACTTATATTCTGAGAACTATAACACATTAATCAAGGAAATTAAAGAGGATTCAAAGAAATGGAAAGATATTCCATGCTCCTGGGTTGGAAAAATTAATATTGTAAAAATGGCTATACTACCCAAAGCAATCTACAGATTCAATGAGATACCTATGAAATTACCCATGACATTTTTCACAGAACTAGAACAAACAATCCAAAAATTTATATGAAACCATAAAAGACCCAGAATTGCCAAAGCAATCCTGAGGAACAAAAACCAGGCAGGAGGCATAACTCTCCCAGACTTCAGGCAATATTATGAAGCTGCAGTCATCAAGACAGTGTGGTACTGGTACCAAAACAGACACACAGACCAAAGGAACAGAATACAGAACCCAGAAATAAACCCAGCCACCTATGGTCAATTAATCTTCAACAAAGGAGGCAAGAACATAAAATGGGAAAAAGATAGTCTCTTCAGCAAGTGGGGCTGGGAAAACTGGACAGCTGCATGTAAATCAATGAAATTGGACACACCCTCACACCATGCACAAAAATAAACTCAAAATGGCTTACAGACTTAAAGACACCAGCAAACTCCTAGAAGAGAACATAGGCAAAACATTCTCTGACATCAACTTCACAAATATTTTCTTAGGTTAGTTTCCCAAAGCAATAGAAACAAAAACAAAAACCATAGGACCTAATCAAACTTACAAGCTTTTGCATAGCAAAGGAAACCATGAAAAATAGAAAGACAACCTATGGAATGGGAGAAAATAGCTTCAAATGATGCAACTGACAAGGGCTTAATCTTCAAAATATGCAAACAACTCATACAACTCAACAGCAAAAAAACAAACAACCCAATTGAAAAATGGGCAGAAGACCTGAATAGACATTCCTCCAAAGAAGATATACAGATTCCAACAAGCACATGAAAAAATGATCAATACCACTAATTATTAGAGAAATGCAAATCAAAACTACAATGAGGTACCACTTCACCCCAGTCAGAAAGGCCATCATTATAAGTCCACAAATAACAAATGCTGGAGAGGGTGTGGAGAAAAGGGAACCCTCCTAGAGTGTTGGTGGGAATGTAAATTGGTGCAACCACTATGAAAAACAGTATAGAGGTACCTCAGAAAACTAAATATGGAACTACCACATTATCCAGTAATCCCACTCCTAGCCCTATATCCAGACAAAACTTTCCTTGAAAACCATACATCCACCCCTATGTTCATTGCAGCACCATTCACAATAGCCAAGACATGGAAACAACCTAAATGTCACAGATGAATGGATTAAGAAGATGTGGTACATATACACAGTGGAATACTACTCAGCCATAAAAAAGAACAAAATAATGCCATTTGCAGCAACATGGATGGAACTAGAGACATTCATACTAAGTGAAGTGAGTCAGAAAGAGAAAGACAAATACTATATGATATCACATATCTGGAATCTAATATATAGCATAAATGAACCTCTATAGAAAAAAAACTCATGGACTTGAACAGATTTGTGGTTGCCAAGGGTTGGAGTGGGATGGAATGGGAGTTTGGGGTTAGTAGATGTAGCCTATAGCATTTGGAGTGGATAAGCAATGGATATAGCACGGGAACTGTATTTAATCACTTGTGATGGAACATGGTGGAGGATAATGTGAGAAAAAGAATGTCTATATATTTATCACTGGGTTACTTTGCTGTACAGCAGAAATTGACATAACACTGTAAATCAACTGCAATAAAAACAAACCAAAAAAATCAGTATTTGGGGACCAAGGAAACTTAATGAGAACATAATAGAAGAGATCAATCATAGTATTGTTCCTTTAGAGTGGACACTTTCGTTGGCTGCGACATGCGTAAGTTCCTGGGCCAGGGATCAAACCCGAGCCACAGCCATTACAATGCTAGATCCTTTACTGCTGGGCCACCAGGGAACTCCTAGAGTGAAGACTTTTTGCTCATCTTTAAATGTCTTTATATTAGAGGTTGTGTTTTGCAAACAGGTAAAACAATGTTTGTTCTGTCTGTATCTACATCTCAAGCCTTACACTGAACATTAGAAACTTTAGGAAATGCAAATATACAGACTCTCAGATGTACATACACATATATAAAAGATTTTTTGTGTTTCCAATATTCAGGGACGTACTTAAAGACAGCCTAAGTAACGTCTGTCCTTGTCTCGTTTTGGCCTTGAACTTTTTAGTCCATGTAGAAACTTCATTATAGACTTTGCTGTTAGAAGTTAATTAAATCCTTTTTTTTTTTCCTTTTCACAGTATCCAATAAATGGCTCCATGAACGTGGACAGGAATTTCGAAGACCATGCACCTTGTCAGAATTGGAATGACAAAGAGACTCCCCTTTCTCTCCTGTTGTACTTTAATGTGTCTGATACACACATTTCCCAGTCTTAACCTTCAAGAGTTTACAGCTGATTAACACTCCATGATTGATTTAGTCATGAACCTCATCCCATGTTTCATCTTTGGACAATCACTAACTTTGTGGGGGTTTTTCTTTTAAAAGTAACACTAAACCACCACATTGTACATATCAAACCTTAAAGTTCAGTTGGTATCACAGAGAACAAAGCAAGGCAGGGTTAAAAATGAGGAATTTTTACATCTATCTTCTATTTTAAAGAACTTTTTTTCCCCTTGGATAAAAAATACAGTTTCAGCATCCAATTATAGTATTTCAGTACATCTCAATTTGTGGGCAGTAGGCTAGAATTGGCAATGTAATTAAGGAACAGCTATGTTTACCTATTCTTAACTCTTTGCTGGATCTGCCTGACGAGTAGCAGTAAACTAGCCCTCTAAACTGGGATCCATACAATGTTTGCCCCTCCAGATTCTATTTTGATTTTGTTTCTCCCAAGCCCTTTTTAAAGTATGCTATATTTTACCAATCCCCCTCTTTCACAGCTCCTCTGTGAATTCAATCTGAGTTTAAAAAAATTTTTTTTAATCAAAGTATTTTAACAGAAGGTCCTACATCAAAACCCTGGACCTTTAACTAAAATGATCATTACTTAACCTGTTTCTTCTTTTTCTCAAATCACGCATGATTTTGTCCAAAAAAATTTTGCTGTTTTTCTTAGTGCTAATACCTTGCCTCTTATTCCTGCTGCATACAGCAGAGGTGATGATGTTGGCATTTGGATTAAATAAATATTGTGCCTTAGGAGACTGGAAATTTTTAAATGTACAAGTCCTTTCAGTGATGAGGGAATTGATAAAAAAGGAATCTTTTTCCTAAGAAGCCAAAATGTTTGTTTTTGCAATTCTGAAATGTGTTGTGACAACAATGACCTATTTATGATCTTAAATCTTTTTTTAAAAATGTTTCTGTTTTCTGTGTGGTATTTTTCATATTTGAATGTGAATGCATGCTATAGCAAATAACAGATTATTTCTCTATTTATATTATTTCTTTAGCATTAGGACTTAGATTTATCCTCTTGATTTTCATTCACTCACATGTCACATTGTTATGGTAGAAAATTTAGGCTCCCTGAACTCAGATATTTAACCAATCAAAATATGTTATTTCCAAAGGTTGCTCTACAACTTTATTACTATGATTATGGAGTCCTTACAGTAATGCTACATAAGACTTTATCTCATTCAGATATGTGGTATGGTAATAGAAAGCTCTAACCCTAATGAAGAATGTTAACTGACTCTTTAGGCTAACCTTTACATTTCTTATGGTGAATCCTAGGTCATACAATGGCTCTTTATCCTCTATGCAGTATTTAAATATTTAAGGAAGAATTTGGTTAATTCTCTGGGAACGAGGGTATTACTTTACCAATTTTTTTAATTGGTTCAAGTTTCTCTCAGCTTTCCTTTGTTCCATCACAAGTATTTTAGTAAGAAATTTTGAGAATTAAGTTCACTAATCTGCTCAGATTTTGTGACCACAGATTATTTTTTAACATCTTTTTTATATAGAAGCAACATAAGTTCAAAATTGTAGAAATAAAATGGGGGTTCAAAGAATGGATACTAACCTTTTTAATGCCTATGTGTGTTAGCAAGTAGGATAAAAAATACCTATTTCAGAAGGCAATGACATATTCCACAATTTTACAAATTTCATTATTTTCAACTCTAGACGCCACATAGGATTGCTAAAATCTCTTCAGTATTAAATCTTATAGAACCCTCCCAAGTTTCGTAATTACCAACTATTTTTCTTTCCAAATGAAAAGGAGAAACATTTCGGGTCCAGTGGACATTGAAATACTTTTTTTTTTTTTTTTTTAATGGTGAACTTTAAAATAAATGAGGGCTAGAGCTATCATGGAAGATGTGGAAACTGGTTTCCTCACCAACCCTAAGTGTCTATCCTTTAAGACTGATGTTTCATTATTCGTTAACTTTGAGCATGCAGTTATCACCAGTATCACCAAGTTAACTGATGGTGAACTGGGGTTAACTCAAGCATCCACCAGCAGGGTAAGTAAATGTAGTTACTATGTAATAGCCTAGTAGAATTATTTTAAAAAATAATGAAGTGACTTTAGGATTCTTCAGAAAGCTAGATGGTAAATGCAGTAATGGAAGAAGCTACCACCCATGTACTTTTGTGAAAATATGATAGTTACTACGTATGAGAGGATTGAAAAGAGTTGTAAGCAGTAAACACACACATATATGTAAAGATAAAACCTGGTGTGTATATATAAGATACACATTATTGCTGCTAAGAAGAACTTAAATATCCTTACATGGTGATGTGTGACTGGTTATATGTAAATTCCATACCAGGTTTCCACTTAAAGTCCACTTAGCTGAAAAATGAACAACCCATGTGTAGGGTCCCAGGAGCTAAACAATTAAATGACTACAGTATAATACCAAAATAACACAACAAAAAGTTACGCAATTATGAATAAATACCTAAATCACTTGGGAAGGAATAAACAGAATTATGAAATAGAGCTTGCTAGGAAAAAGCACAAAGAAAAATGATGTCTTAGGTCTGGATGGCCAGCAACACAAGAACCAATCCCTTCTCCGGGCAGCACTTATTTCACAATAGTAAAAATTTGTTATTTAGCAGGAACAGTATTAGGTAACTTAGAGAAATAAGAATAAACTATCAACACTAAGGAATACCATTTGTTAAATTACCAAGTTTATCAGAATGAAAGAGATTTCATATTCCAATGTCCCACTGTCCTTGGAGATTACCCTACCAAACTAAGAAGTTTTTCTTTCAACAGCAACTATATTTAGAACAGTAAAGTTCTTGGCTGTCTTCTTTATTAACTTTTGAGGACTTTGAAGTTTACTTTCTGTGTGAATATAGCCTTTAATTAAATATACATTTTGATGCAAGAAGACTGATAAGTTATTAAAAAATTAATAGGCAGTCTTATCAAATGTAAAATCTTACTAAATAAAAGGAACCATCGAAAAAGAAAGTTCTCTATATCCTGCTTTTTGAGGCTTTGTTGAATTTCCACTGCTGCACTATTCTGTTGAAATTAGATGTACAAAACAAGATAATCACAGATAAAATGAGCTCTAAAATTTGAAAAAAGAAAGTCCTTAGATTTTGCCATTTGGTTTTTCCAATTCCTAACAGGCTTATTTATAATACAGATCTGTTTACTTTTAAAAGATTCAGATTAGAACCTTTAAAGAGAACATGTAGAATAATGTGTATTTTTACACTTCACGGCTTTTTAGGGAGATGAATTTTATCTTGAGTCAGCCTCTTCTAGAAAAGGCATTCACTTGTTTTAAGAATTATTATTTTAATATCCACCTTAAAGCCTTAAATGTAATTAAACTCCATTGTAGGTTTTATATGAATTTGGATATACCAGGGGTTAAATCACATTACATATAATAACTTCAAAGTTGTTAGCTCTTAGAAGATGAAATAATTTTATAGGTGAATTCAGTTATGTTCTGTTTTTACTTTACATTTAAAAAGCACAGAGGAGCTCCCATTGTGACTCAGTGGCAACAAACTTGACTAGTATTTATGCGGACACTAGTTTGATTCCTGGCTTCAGGAAGGATCCAGCGTTGCTGTGGCTGCCACTCCAATTTGACCCCTAGTTGGGAACTTCCATATGCTTTGGGTGCAGCCCTTAAAAAAAGACGAAAAGGAAAAGAAAAGGCACAAAAGTTAAAGCTCTGTAACATGAAACACCTTTCAGATTTTTATCATGAGATGGATTAAAAACTAGTCCTTATTTAAAAATAAACAGTATTATCTTTTCTACATTCCCTTTTACTTCTGCAACTGGGAAAATAGTCATGAAAAGTTCAAGTAAGGCAATAATTACAAGTTCTCTGAAACAGTGCTACTTAGAGTGTAGCTTAAAGTGTTGCCATGGAGTTTGTTACTGTTCTATAATTAGATAAGGAGATTCCATCAGAATGTAAATATAGTAAATCAATTACTACATGGTTTTGTTCAGTTGCTTTTTTCATAGCAAGATTTTCAAGATAAAGCAATCTGTTATTTACATTCTGGCATAAGCTCATATCTTAGTGAGAACTAGGTTTAAATAAATAGCATTGCTCTAGAACACTGCAAATTTTGTTTGATTCCCCCTTTTTTTTTCTTTGTAGGGCCATACCTGCAGCATATGGAAGTTCTCAGGCTAGGGGTCAAATAGGAGCTGCAGCTGTCAGCCTACGCCACAGCCACAGCAACATGGGATCAGAGGCCTGGCTGCAACCTACACCGCAGCTCAGGACAATACCGGATCCTTTAACCCACTGATTGAGGCCAGGGATCAAACCCACATCCTCATGGATACTAGTCAGGTTCCTATCCCACTGAGCCACAACAGGAACTCTTAATTCTACATTTTTAACAGCACTAAGAGTGTCATATCTATGGTTTGGACCTTGTTGGAGTAGAGGGAGCAGAGGATGTCTTAGCATAATGGGAAAAACAATTCAGAGTGATTAATTAGCAAATAATGTATATTAAACAGTCAACATGCTCACATTTTAGCATTCTGTCCTTTGGGTGATAGATTTGGATCAACATTTCCTCTAGTTCTAAGACAACTTAATGTGACTAGCTCTTGGTAGTATAAGACATCAATTCTAGAGAAAGCTAGTGGACTAGGAAGCTTCAGGCCCTCATTTCCCCATGGAAACATGAAACAAAGGTTTATGGTAACCAAGTGAAGGCTCAGTCAAGAAAAAGCCCTGGTGGGAAATTTCCTGGTGGTTTTACTTACTTTTGTCCCATCCCAAACCTGGTACAGCACAGTTGGGAGGAAGTAGCTGCCCAATTCCCAATTTCCTCTCTTGAACAAGATGGAGAAGAGCAGATCTTGTTTGTAACCTTCTCATCTGTTTGGAAGCTGCCTGAAGGACTGGTCTTTTCTTTGTCTAATTCAGAGCACAGATAGGGCAAAGGATATAGCTGGTAAAAACAAAACAAAAACCTTGAGAAGCATAAGACACTGCTTGTTAAAGTTTCAGGAGGACTACAGACCTGCAGAGGCCTATGCAAGAGATTACAGGCAGTGGAATACAATAGAAGGCCCTGAAAAGAGACTTGTAGGGAAAACAAAACTTTACGAAGCAGTCATATAAGTGGAGATGGAAAAAAGCATCAACAAAAGTCCAGGCAAGGTGCATACCAAGAAAAGACCTTAAGCCACCACCCCATACTGATCCCAAGGATTAAAACATGCTCTACTAGTTACTGAAGTTCTTCCTCAGCATGGAGCCAGTCTGCAAAGACTGAGAGAGGCTATTCTTTCAGATACCTAATTTTCAACACCCTCCCCTCCCCCCAAATCATAAAGCATACATAGAAACAGGAAAATATTTCTTCCATTCAGAGGGAGACAATAAAGTGAAAGAAACAATCCCTAAAGAAACACAGACATTGGATGTCCTAAATGAAGAGTTTAAAACACCCAGTTTAAATACGCTCAAAGAGCGAGAGGAGAACATAAACAAAGAACTAACATAAGTCAGAAAATACATATGAACAAAATGAGGATAAAAGGATAAAATTGTGAAAATTATTTTAAAAGAAACACCTAACATAAGTCAGAAAATACATATGAACAAAATGAAGGTAAAAGAATAAAATTTTAAAAATTATTTAAAAAAAATAGTTCTAGAGCTAAAAAATACAGTAACTGAATTGAAAAAATTCACTAAACGGGTTCAACAGCAGACTTGAACAGGAAGAATAAATCAGCAAATTTGAAGACAGGTCTTTTCAAATTGCCAAGTTTGTGGCGCAGAAAGAATGAAGAAAAGTCCACAGAGTCAAAGAGATTTTATACAACACCATCCAACAGCCCAGTTTATACATATTATATAAATCCCTGAGGAAGAAAGAAAATTTCTGAGAGATCATTTTAAAAAATAATGGCCAATCATTTCCCGAATTTGTAGTCATGGATTTACAAATCCCAGAAGCTTAAAGAATTCCGAGTAGTATAAACAGAGAACCACCCTGAGATGTTACAATCGAGCTCTTGGAAGGCAAGTAAGAATCCTGAAAGCAGAAGAGAATATTGACTAGTCATATACAAGGAATTCTGAATGATAATTCTCAGCAGAAACCCAGGAGGCTGGAAGGGAGTAGGATATATTTAAAGCGCTGAAAAGAGGAAAAAAAAGTCAAGAATTATGTACAGAATAAATTTCTCCCTCATTTTTGTAGAACAGATTAAGACATTTGCAGATAAACAAAAGCTGACAGAGTTCATTACCACTAGACTTGCCTTATAAGAAATATTTAAAGTTGAAAGAATTCTAGACATTAACCTGAAGCCATATGAAATACAAAATATCTGTAATAACAGTAAATACATGGATAATAGAAAAATCAACATTGTGATTTTTGGTTTGCAACTGTACACTTTTTTTCCCTAAAGCTATAAAACTTAATTTTTGTAAGTTTTATGGAATTGTAGTTAATTTACAAGGCTATGATAATTTCTGCTGCACAACAAAGTGACCCGGTCATACGTATACACATATCCAGCAACTGTACTCTTTTCCTAGAGAACTTAGAAGATATGCATACAATTTATAAGTTTGTTAGTGGGCACTATATATAAAGTCGTAATTTCTGACTTCACTAACATAAAGGGGAGCATATCTGTAAAGAGGCAGAGTTTTTGTGTGTGGTTGCAGAAGCTGGTATTAATTCATGATTAGATTGTTATAACTAGGATGTTATGTGTAGTCCTTGTGGTAACCACAAGAAAAATATCTACGGAATACACACAAAAGGAAATGAAAAGGAATCAAAATGTGTCATTACAAAGGAACAGAGCAGAAAATAGTAATAGAGGAAATGAGGGACAAAAGCTGTAAGACATAAAACAAAATGGCAAAAGTAAGTCCATCCCTATCAGTAATTACTTTAAATGTAAATGGATTAAACTCCCCAATCAAAAAACATAAATTGACATAATGTATGAAAAACATGATCAAAGTATATGCTGTCTAAAAGAGACTCACTTTATCTCGAGACATCATCAGCTGAAAGTGAAACTATATTCCTTATCAAAATCCCAATGATATTTTTTTTACAGAAATAGAAAAACCCATCCTAAAGGGAACCCTAAATAAACAAAGTAATCTTTTGAAAAAGATTAACAACAAGGGCTCAAATGTTCTGATTTTAAAACTTATGACAAAGCTACAGTAACCAAAATAATATACTGGCATAAAGACATTAACAACTAAAATAGAATAGAGAGCCCAGAAATAAGTCCTCATAACAAAATACAACCTAATATTTAAAAAAGATCAAAGACTTGAATAGACATTTCTCCAAAGAGGATATACAAATGTCTAGTAAACACATGAAAAGATGCTCAACATCACTAATTACGAGAGATGCAAGTCAAAATTACAATGAGATACCATCTCAAACTCTCGAAGATGACTTATAAAAAAATAGAAAATAGCAAGTGTTAATGAGCCTTTGGAGAAACTGGGGTCCTCACGCATTGCTGGTGGGAATGTAAAATAGTTTAGCCACTGTGGCAAACAGTATGGTGATTCCTCAAAATATTCAATATAGAATTACCATATGATTCAGCAGATCCATAAGTTCTCCTGGGTATATTTCCAAAAATAAGGAAAATGGGAAGTCAGAGGTATTTATTTGTATACTCATTTTAATAACAGCAGTATTCACAACAGCCAAAAGATGGAGGCACCTCGAGTGTCCATCAACAGGTAAATGAATAAATAAAATATAAAAAGGAGAACAGTTTAAAAAAATTCATGAAATAATTCTAAAGAAAATTATGCTGAATAAGACCAAACAGTAGTACTAATTCCTAAACAGCTAAAGCAAGTAAAGAAAATCATGCTTTAAAAATTTTATTTCAAGAAAACTTTCTATAGTATAAATGCCTGACATTAAGCTTTTGATTGCTAAAATATCCCTTTCACCTTTCAACATATTGTCAGCTATATCTCACAGCTATAAGCAAAACAATTAGTTAAGGAACCAGGCTGCCCCACCCATGAATTTTCCCTTTTAGAAAGGCATATGTCAGAGTTCCTGTTATGGTGCAGTGGTTAACTAATCCGACTAGGAACCATGAGGTTGTGGGTTTGATCCCTGGCCTTGCTCAGTGGGTTAAGGATCCGGCATTGCCATGAGAGCTGTGATGCAGGTTGCAGATGTGGCTTGGATCCCGCGTTGCCATGGCTCTGCCGTAGGCCGGCGTCTACAGCTCGGATTAGACCCCTAGCCTGGGAGTCTCCGTATGCCGTGGGAGCAGCCCAAGAAATGGCAAAGAAACAAACAAACAAACAAACAAAAAAGAAAGGCATATGTCCTAGATAACTGACCATTGTGTGTCCCTGCTTTTCCCTTCCCATGCCTTATTCCTGCTCTTATGATTGAGATTTGCCAATAAAGTGTGAACCCAGAAAACCCCAGGCACTTCACTCTCAGAATCTAATAAAAGCCGGCCCCCAGGTCTATGCTCCATCCCTCCCACTACACATGACCTTGCTGCATGGCCCTTGGGAGGGCTATGTACCCTCCAGTATCTATGAATGATCTTGTTCTTCAAAGATCCCTGATGATTTTGTCTGAGGTGCACCCTGCAATCATAGTAAGGACCACAAGGGCTGGTCCAGCCACAACATTGGTTGCAGTCCAGGAAATGTCTGTGGGCTTTCCACAAGCAATAGGGACCCAGGAGAGTGTCTCAAGGCTTCCTACCCGATAGTATCAATATCAGTTGACTGGGATGGACATAGCACATTTTAAAATTTTGCAAAACTATATTTTGAAAGAGCATATTGTATACCAGAGACAAACAACAATACATACTTGTAAAATTTTTTTTTTGTCTTTTTGCTATTTCTTGGGCCGCTCCTGGTGGCATACGGAGGTTCCCAGGCTAGGGGTCGAATCGGAGCTGTAGCCACTGGCCTACACCAGAGCCACAGCAATGCGGGATCCGAGCCGCGTCTGCAACCTACACCACAGCTCATGGCAACACCGGATCGTTAACCCGCTGAGCAAGGGCAGGGACCGAACCCGCAACCTCATGGTTCCTAGTCGGATTCATTAACCATTGCACCATGACGGGAACTCCATACTTGTAAAATTACCAGATTTTAAAGAGGGAAAAAAAATTCCTTTGAGTATTTGATCTCTCAAATAAGGATTAAGCAAGCAGAGATGCAAAATACAGTAACTGAAAATAGAAAATTCACTAGAAGGAACCAACAGCAGCATACAGGAGGCAGAAGAAGGAATAAGTGAAATGGAAGACAGACTAGTGGAAATCACTGATGTGGAACAGAAAAGAGAAAAAAAGATTGAAAAGAAATGAAGACAGTCTAAGGGAACTTTGGGACAACTTTAAATGCACCAACATCTGTATTACAGGGGTACCAGAAAGAGAAGAAAGAGATAAAAGGCCAGAGAAAATATTTGAAGAGATAATAGCCAAAAACTTCCCTAACACAGGGAAGGAATCACTCACTCAAATCCAGGAAGTACAATGAGTACCATATAAAATAAACCCAAAGATGAACAACCTGAGACAGATATTAATCAAACTGACCAAAATTAAATACAAAGAGAAAACACTGAGAGCAGCTCAAGAAAGAAACAACATACAAGGGAATCCTGATAAGGGTATTGGCAGTTTTTTTCAGCAGAAACTCTGCAGGCCAGAAGGGATTCACATGACGTATTTAAAATGATGAAAGGAAAAAACCTCCAACCAAGATTACACTACCCAGAAAGGCTCTCATTCAGATTTGAAGAAGAAATCAAAAGCTTTACAGACAAGCAAAAGCTAAGAGAATTCAGCACTACTAAAACAGCTTTACAACAAATACTAAAGGACTTTCTCTAGGTGAAATAGAAAAGACAACAACTAGAAACAACAACTAGAAACAAAAAACCCCACAAATAATAAGGCTCACTGGTAAAGGCATACATATAGTAAGGGTAGGAATCATCCATACACAAATAAGCTACCAAAATCAAAAATTTTGAGAAGAGGAGGGTACAAATGCATGATACTGGAGATGCACTTGCAAATAAGAGACCAGCAACTTAAAACAAAATTGTATATATATATAGACTCCTATGTCAAACCTTCATGGTAACTACCAACCAAAAATCTACAACAGATAAACACAGAAATAAGAAAAAGCAATCCAAATATAATACTAAAGATAGTCATCAAATTACAGGAGAAGAGAACAGGAGAAGTAGGGAAGAAAAATACCAACAAAAACAAATCCAAAACAATTAATAAAACGGCAATAAGAACATACATATCAATAATTACCTTAAATGTAAATGGACTAAATGCCCCAACCAAAAGACATAGACTGGCTGAATGGATAGAAAAACAGTATTATAAGAGACAAAGAAGGACATTACATAATAATCAAAGGATCAATACAAGAAGAAGTATGCAGGCAGTATCCACTTGCCTGATCTCTGTCACTTCCCAGGATCCTGCAACAGGGAGCACTCTTTACAACACCTCATATGTGGCCTAAGTGAGACGGATTGCTTCATGCATGGTCTACAGGTGGTGGGGGCAAACCACCACAGTTATCACTGACTCTAGGGATGGTCATGGTCTGCTCCCACAGGCACCACCTGCAGTTCCAATCACCTCAGAGGAGGGAATTGCAATCAAACACAAGGTGTTGTTGCTCTCACTCCCCTGGGAACTCACACACCCTGCTGCTGCTACTGCCAAATGCTCTGGTCACCTTCAAGATCTGCCTAGAACTTATTACCACATCCCGGGGCCCTGCAACTATGAGTAGCCAGTGCCACCTTCCTGCAGGTTCTTGCTGCTATTGAGAGCCCAAGGACCAGGCACTGACTGCTGGCCCTACCAATTGCCTCCTTCTCCCTGAAAACACACTGATCATCCTGGGAACAAAAGCCTGCTCACACTGAAGAAAGAGAGCAAATATTCAAATTCCCACACCAAAAATAAATAGTAACCTCCTGAAAAATACAAAGGGGTACACTTGCATAGAAGTAGCCTTACAAGACTACAGTTTGGTTTCCCCAAAGTCACAGAAAAACACAAGAAAGATGAAGAAGCAGAGAAACCATTCCCAGTTAAAGAATAGGAGAATTCACCTAAAGCAGTCAACAATGAAACAGACCTCTGCAGTCTGACAGACACTGAGTTCAAAAGGGAGGTATTGGGGAGTTCCCGTCGTGGTGCAGTGGTTAACGAATCCGACTGGAACCATGGGGTTGCGGGTTCGGTCCCTGTCCTTGCTCAGTGGGTTAATGATCCAGTGTTGCCGTGAGCTGTGGTGTAGGTTGCAGACGCGGCTCGGATCCCGCGTTGCTGTGGCTCTGGCGTAGGCCGGTGGCTGCAGCTCCGGTTTAACCCCTAGCCTGGGAACCTCCATATGCCGTGGGAGCGGCCCAAGAAATAGCAACAACAACAACAACAACAAAAACGACAAGACAAAAAAAAAAAGGGAGGTATTGAAAATACTGAAGGAATTAAGGCAGGATATTAACAGTAATGCCGATTCCTTTAGAAAGGAACTAGAAAATATAAGGAGGAGCCAAGAAAAACTAGAAAATTCATTTGCAGAGATACAAATGGAGCTTAAGGCAATAAAGAGCAGAATGAATAATGCAGAGGAACAAATAAGTGACGTGGAAGATAAAACAATGGAAATCACCCAATCAGGACAGCAGACAGAAAACCAAATGAAAATACATGAAAGCAATATAAGAGACCTATGGGATAATATAAAGTGGGCCAATCTATGCATAATAGGAATTCCAGAAGGAAAAGAAAAAAGGGGGGAGGGTATTGAAAATATATTTGAAGAAATTATGGCTGAAAACTTTCCAAATATAAAGGATACTGATATCAAGATACAGGAAGAACAGAGGGCCCCAAACAGGCCAACACCAAGACATATTATAATAAAAATGGCAAAAGTTAAAGAGAGGATCCTAAAGAGAGCAAGAGAGAAGTTCCCATCATGGCTCGGTGGTTAATGAATCCGACTAGGAACCATGAAGTTGCAGGTTTGATCTCTGGCCTTGCTCAGCGGGTTAAGGATCCGGCATTGCAGTGAGCTGTGGTGTAGGTCACAGACATGGCTCGCATCCTGCGTTGGGGAGGCTGTCGTGTAGGCCAGCGGCTATAGCTCCGATTTGACCCCTAGCCTGCGAACCTCCATATGCCACAGGAGTGGCCCAAGAAATGGCAAAAAGACCAAAAAAAAAAAAAAAAGACAGCAAGAGAAAAGCAAAGCATTAATTATAAGGGAACACCCATAAGACTATCAGCTGATTTCTCTACAGAAACACTACATGCCAGAAGGGAGTGGCAAGATATATTTAAAGTGCTGAAAGGAAAAAATTTGCAACCTAGAATACTCTATCCAGCAAGAATATCATTTAAATTAGAAGGGGAAATAAAGAATTTCTCCTACAAACAAAAGCTAAAGAGTACAGCAATACTAAACCCATTCTAAAAGAAATACTGAAAGCACTTCCCTAAATTAAAAAAAAAAGAGAGAATGAGAGAAAGAATTAGAATGGAGGAAACCACAACTGGTAAGCAATCACTTAAATAAGCAAGCATACTGATCTAAACATGAAGATGTTAATAATTTTAAAAAAGACATCAAAATCATACAATGTGGGGAAGGAAAGCAAGAAAATATAGATTCTTTTTTTATTTTAATGATGTGTCTGAGCCTATATGACTATCAGGCAAAAGCAAGCAGATATAGGAAGGGCTTAAGGTGCTTAAAAAAACAGGGCAACCAAAAATCAAAACCAAACATTACATTCACAAAAACTGAAAAGTACTCAAGCATAAAATAAATGGAAACCATCCAACCCAAAAAAGAAAAGAGGAACATAGAATCAACTGGAAAGCAAGGTTTAAAATGTCAATAAATATGTATCTATCAATAATCACCTTAAATGTCAATGGACTAAATGCTCTAATCAAAAGACACAGAGTGGCAGATTGATAAAAAAGCAAAAACCTTCAATCTGCTGCCTATAAGAAACTCGCCTTAGAGCAAAGGACACATATAGATTTAAAGTGAGGAGATAGGAGAAGATATTTCATGGCAATGGACAAGACAGGAAAGCAGGAGTTGCAATACTCATATCAGACAAAACAGACTTTAAAATGAAGGCGTAAAGAGAGACAAAGAAGGACACTATTTAATGGTTAAAGGATGCATTCAAGAAGAGGATATTGCAATCATCAATATATATGCCCCTAATATAGGAGCACCCAGATACCTACAACAAATACTAACAGACATAAAAGAAGAAATCGATGGGAATACAATCATAGTAGGAGACTTTAACACCCCACTCACAACAATGGACAGATCCTCTAGATAGAAAATCAATAAGGCAACAGAGATCCTAAAGGACACAATAGAAAAGTTAGACTTAATCAACATTTTCAGGACATTACATCCAAAAAAATTGGAATATACATTCTTCTCAAGTGCACATGGAACATTCTCAAGAATTGATCACATACTGGGGCACAAAGCTAACCTCAACAAATTTAAGAACATAGAAATTATTTTGAGTATCTTCTCTGACCACAATGGCATGAAACTAGAAATCAACCACAGGAAAAGAAACGAGAAAAAACTTACTTTAGTAAACAACATGCTACTAAAAAACAAATGGGTCAATGAGGAAATCAAGAAGGAAATTTAAAAAAATACCTTGAAACAAATGAAAATGAAGACACATCCTCTCAAAATCTACAGGATGCTGCAAAAAGCAGTGCTCAGATGGAAACTCATGGCAATGAAGGCCTTCCTCAAAAAAGAAGAAAAATCTCAAATCAACAACTTAACCCACCACCTAAATAAATTAGAAAAAGAACAAACAAAACCTAAAGTCAGCAGAAAGAAGGAAATCATAAAGATCAAAGAGGAAATCAATAAAATAGAGATTTAAAAAACAATAGACAAAATCAATCAAACCAAGAGCTGGTTCTTTGAAAAGGTAAACAAAATTGACAAACTTCTGGCTAGACTCACCAAGAAGATGAGAGAAAAGACCCAAATAAACAAAATCAGAAATGAAAAAGGAGAAATCACAACAGATACTACAGAAATACAAAAAACCATGAGAGAATACTATGAATGACTGTATGCCAACAAATTTGGCAATCTAGAAGAAATGGACAACTTTCCAGAGACTTACAGCCTGCCAAAATGGAATCAAGAAGAAATAGATCAACTAAACAGACTGATCACTAGAAATGAAACAGAATATGTCATAAAAACACTCCCTACAAATAAAAGTCCAGGACCAGATGGCTTCGCAGGTGAATTCTACCAAACAAAGAGGAACTTATACCCATCCTCCTTCAACTTTTCCAAAAGATTGAAGAAGAAGGAACACTTCCAAAGACAGGCTATGATGCCACCATCACCCTAATTCCAAAAGCAGACAATGATACCATGAAAAAAGAAAACTATAGGCCAATATCTCTGATGAATATAGATGTAAAAATTCTCAACAAAATTTTAGCCATCCAAATCCAACAACATATAAAAAAGATCATACACCATGACCAGGTGGGATTCATCCCAGGTTCATAAGGATGGTTCAACATATGTAAATCAATCAACATGACACACCACATTAACAAAAGAAAAGTAAGAAACCACATGACCTGACAAAGTCCAACATCCATTCATGATCAAACTCTTACCAAAGTGGGTATAGAGGGAACATACCTTAACATAATCAACCCCATTTATGACAAACCCACAGCAAATATAATACTCAATGGAGAAAAGCAGAAAGCCTTCCTGCTAAAATCTGGAACAAGACAAGGATGTCCACTCTCACCACCGTTATTCAACATAGTAGTGGAAGTCCTAGCCACAGCAATCAGACAAACAAAAGAAATAAAAGGCATCCAAATCAGAAGAGAAGAGGTAAAACTGTCACTGTGTGCAGATGACATGATACTGTATATAGAAAACCCCAAGGACTCAACACAAAAACTACTTGAACTGATCAACAAATTCAGCAAAGTAGCAGAATACAAGATTAACATTCAGAAATTGGTTGCATTTCTGTATACTACAATGAAATATTAGAAAAGGAATACAAAAATACAAACCTTTTAAAATTGCATCCCAAATAATTAAATACCTGGGAATAAACCTGACCAAGTAGGTAAAGGACTTATATGCCGAGAAGTATAAAACATTATTAATCAAGGAAATTAAAGAGGATGCAAAGAAATGGAAAGATATTCCATGCTCCTAGGTTAGAAAAATTAATATTGTAAAAATGGCCATACTACCCAAAGCAATCTACAGATTCAATGCAATCCCTATCAAATTACCCACAACATTTTTCACGGAACTAGAACAATACAAAAATTTATATGGAACCACAAAAGACCCAGAATTGCCAAAAGCAATCCTGAGGAACAAAAACCAAGCAGGAGGCATAACTCTCCTAGATTTCAGGCAATATTACAGAGCCAGAGTAATCAAGACAGTGTGGTACTGGTACCAAAACAGACAGACAGACCAATAGAACAGAATAGAGAAACCCAGAAATAAACCCAGACACCTATGGTCAATTAATCTTCAACAAAGGAGGCAAGAATATAAAATGGGAAAAAGATAGTCTTTTTAGCAAATGGGTGCTGGGAAAATTGGACAAACACATGTAAATCAATGAAACTAGAACACACCCTCACCCCATGCACAAAAGTAAACTCAAAATGGCTGAAAGACTTAAATATAAGACAAGACACCATCAAACTCCTGGGAGAGAACATCGGCAAAACATTCTCTGACATCAACCTAATGAGTATTTCCTGAGGTCAGACTCCCAAAGCAACAGAAGTAAGAGCAAAAATAAACCAATGGGACCTAATCAAACTGACAAGCTTTTGCAAAGCAAAGGAAACCAAAAAGAAAACAAAAAGACAATTTACAGAATGGGAGAAAATAGCTTCAAATGATGCAACTGGCAAGGGCTTAATCTCTAGAATATACAAGTAAATCATACAACTCAACAGCAAAAAAGCCAACAACTCGATAGAAAAATGGACAAAATACCTAAATAGACTTTTCTCCAAGGAAGATATACAGATGGCCAACAAGCACATGGAAAAATGCTCAACATCACTGATTATTAGAGAAATGCAAATCAAAACTACCAGGAGATACCACCTCATACCAGTCAGAATGGCTGTCAGCAATAAGTCCACAAATAACAAATGCTGGAGAGGGTGTGGAGAAAAGGGAACCCTCCTGCACTGTTGGTGGGAATGTAAGCTGGTACAACCACTGTGGAGATCAGTATGGGGATACCTTAGAAATCTATGCATAGAACTACCATATGACCCAGCAATCCCACTCTTGGGCATATACCCAGACAAGACTTTCCTAGAAAAAGACACATGCAGCCATATGTTCACTGCAGCACTATTCACAATAGCCAAGACATGGAAACAACCCAAATAGATACAAACAACTGATGATTGGATTAGGATGATGTGGTATATAGACACAATGGAATACTACTCAGAGTTAAAAAAGAATGAAATAATGCCATTTGCAGAAACATGGATGGAACTAGAGACTCTCATACTGAGTGAAGTAAGTCAGAAGGAGAAAGACAAATACCATATGATCTCACTTATATCTGGAATCTAATATAAGGCACAAATGAACCTTTCCACAGAAAAGAAAATCATGGACTTGGAGAATAGACTTGTGGTTGCCAAGAGGGAGAGGAAGGGAATGGGGGTTCTTGGGGAGCTTGGGGTTAATAGATACAAACTATTGCCTTTGGGATGGATTAGCAATGAGATCCTGCTGTGTAGCACTGGGAACTATGTCTAGTCACTTATGATGGAGCATGATAATGTTCAAAAACAGAATGTGTACATGTGTATGTAACTGGGTCACTATGCTGTACAGTAGGAAAAAAATTGCCTAGGTGCAAATGGCAACAAAGACACAATAATCCAAAAGCTGTGGGATGCAGAAAAAGTGGTTCTAAGAGGGAATTTTTAGCAATACACGTCTACCTCAGGAAACAAGGAAAATCTCAAATAAACAACCTAACATTACACCTAAAGCAACTAGAGAAAGAACAAATAAAACCCAAAGTTATCATAATGAAAGAAATCATAAAGATCAGAGAAAAAAATAAATGAAATAAAAACATAGAAAACAATAGGAAAGATCAATGAAATTAAAAGTTGGTTCTTCAAAAAGATCAACAAAATTGATAAACCCTTAGCCAGACTCATCAAGAAAAAAAAAAAAGAGGACTCAAATAAATAAAAATAGAAATGAAAAAGAAGTTACAAGGGACATCACAGAAATACAAAGGATCTTAAGAGATTACTACAAGCAACTATATGTCAATAAAATAGATAACCTAGAAGAAATGGACAAATTCTTAGCAAAATATGATCTTCCAAGACTAAACCAAGACAAAATAGAAAAGACGAATGGGAGGAGTTCCCATCATGGCTCAGTAGTTAACAAACCCGACTAAGATCCATGAGGATGTGGGTTTGATCCCTGGCTTTGCTCAGTGGATTAAGGATCTGGCGTCACTGAGAGTTGTGATGTAGGTTGCAGTCGTGGCTCAGATCCTGCACTGCTATGGCTGTGGTGTAGGCCAGCAGCTTCAGCTCCAATTGGACTGCTAGCTTGGGAACCTCCATATGCCATGGGTGTGGCCCTAAAAAATATTAAAAAAAAAAAAGAAAGAAAAGATGAATAGACCAATCACCAGTATTGAAAGTGATTTAAAAGATTTTAAAAATTTCAACAAACAAAAGTCCAGGACCAGATGGTTTCACAGGCAAATTCTATCAAAAATTTAGAGAAGAGTTAACACCTATCCTTCTGAAACTATTCCAAAAAAATTGGAGAGGGAGGAACACTCCCAAACTCATTCTTTGAGGCCACCATCACCTTGATACCAAAACCAGACAAAGGGACCACAAAAAAGAAAATTATAGATCAATATCATTGATAAATATAAACATAAATGCAAAAATACTCAACAAAATACTAGCAAACTGAATATAAGAATTTTTAATTTTTTAATGATTTTTATTTTTTCCACTATAGTTGATTTATAATTTTCTGTCAATTTCTACTGTACCCCAAAGTGACCCAGTCATTCATATATATATATATTTTTTTCTCACATTATCCTCCACGGCAATACATTAAAAGAATCATACACCATGATCAAGTGGGATTTATCCCAGGGATGCAAGGGTTCTTCAATATCCGCAAATCAATCAGTGTGATATGCCACATTAACAAACTGAAGAATAAAAACTGTATTATCCTCTCAATAGATGCAGAAAAAGCTTCTGACAAAATCCAACACCCTGTAAGATAGGCATAGAGGGAACCTATCTCAACACAATGAAGGCCATATTTGACAAACCCACAGCTAACATCATTCTTTATGGTGGAAAGCTGAAAGAATTCCTGCTAAGATCAGGAACAAGAGAAGGATGTCCACCCCCACCACTACTATTCAACACAATTTTGGAAGTCCTAATCATGGCAATCAGAGAAGAAAAAGAAATAAAAGGAATCCAAATTGGAAAGGAAGAAGTAAAACTATCACTATTTGCAGATGACATGATACTAGACCCAGAAAATTCTAAAGACTCTACCAGAAAACCGTTAGAACTCATCCATGAATTTGGCAAAGTCGCAGGATACAAAATTAATACACAGAAATTGACTGCATTTCTATATACTAACAATGAAATATCAGGAGGAGAAATTAAGGAAACAATCCCGTTTACGATTGCATCAAAAACAATAAAATACCTAGGAATAAACCTACCTAAAGAGACAAAAGACCTGTACTCTGAAAACTATAAGATGCTGACAAAAGAAATCAAAGATGACACAAATAGATGGAAAGACATACCATGCTCTTGGGTTGCAAGAATCAATATTATCAAAATGACTGTACTACACAAGGCAATCTACAGATTCAATGCAATCCCTATCAAATTACCAAGGACATTTTTTCACAGAACTCGAACAAAATATTTTAAAGTTTGTTTGGAAGCATGAAAGACCCAGAATAGCCAAAGCCATCCTGAAAAAGAAAAATGGAGCTGGAGGAATCAGGCTCCCTGATTTCAAAAGAGTATGGTAGTCCCTTCAATTAGTGATGCTTGGAAAACCAGACAACTACATGTAAAAGAATGAAATTAGAACACTCACAAACACCATACATAAAAATAAACTCAAAATGGATTAAAGACCTAAATATAAGACCAGATATTGTAAAACTCTTAGAGGAAAACATACGCCCAACTCCCTCTGACATAAAACCACAGCAATACTTCTCAGATCCACCTCTTAGAATAATGACCATAAAAACAAAAATAAACAAATGTGACCTAATTAAACTTAAAAGTTTTTGCACAGCAAAGGAAACCCTAAACAAACTTTAAAGACAACCCACGGAATGGGAGAAAGTATTTGCAAACAAAGCAACAAGTGATTAATCTCTAAAATATATAAACTCCTTATGTAGCTCAATACCAAAAAAAAACCCCACAAATAACCCCATCAAAAAATGGGCAGAAGATATCAACAGACAATTCTCTGAAGAAGACATACAGATGGCCAAAAAACGCAAGAAAAGATGTTCAACATCGCTCATTATTAGGAAATGCAAATCAAAACTACTGTGAGGTGCCATCTTACACCAGCCAGAATGGCCATCATTAAAAAGTCTACAAACAATAAATGCTGGAGAGGGTGTGTGGAGAAAAGAGAACCCTCTTACACTGTTGGTAGGAATGTAAATTGGTGCAACCACTATGGAAAACAATGTGGAGATTCCTCAAAAAAACTAAAAATAGAATTACCATATGATTCAGCAATCTCACACCTGGGCATGTACCCAGAGAAAACCATGACTTGAAAAGATACATGTATGCCAATGTTCACTGCAGCACTATATGCAATAGTCAAGACATGGAAGCAACCTAAATGTCCATTGACAGAGGAGTAGATAAAGAAGATGTGGTACTTATCCACAATGGACTATTATGCATCCATAAAAAAGAATGAAATGATGTCATTTGCAGCATGGATGGACCTAGAAATTATAATGCTAAGTGAAGTTACTCAGACAGTGAGATTCAAACATCATATGCTATCACTTGTATGTGGAATCTAAAAAAAGGATACGGTGCACTTCTTTGCAGAACAGACACATACTCACAGGCTGAAAAACTTATGGTTACCAAACGAGACAGGTTGGGTGGTGGGGGATGGGCTGGAGGCTTAGGAGAGAAACGCTGTAAAATTGGATTGTGATGATGGTTGTACAACTATAAATATAATAAAATTCATTGTATTTTAAAAAACAGTATGGAGCTTCTTCTGCCAATTCTACTTCTGGCTATTTATTGACATGAAATCAATGCACTAATCCAAAAAGATGTTTTCACTTCCATGTTCTTTGCAGCACTGAACATGGAAGCTACCAAAATGTTCATTAATGAATGAATGGATAAGGAAAATGTGATATATTAACACGATAGAATATTATTCAGCCATTAAAACAAGAGGTACATCTTGCCATTTGTGACACCATGAATGGACATTGAGGATTTCACACCAAGTGAAATGAGTCAGAGAAAAATAAATACTGTATGATCTTACTAAATAAATACTATATGATCTATAGGAATCTTCAAGGCAAAAGACCCCCTAAAACTAAACTCATAGATACAGAGAATAGTTTGTGGTTTCCAAAGGTGAGAAGTGGGGGGCTGAGCCAAATGAGTGGAGGTGGTCGAAAAAGTATAAACTTCCAGTTATAAAATAGGTCATTAGATTTAATATAAAGCAGAGTGACTATAGTTAATAATACTTTAATATATATTTAAAAACAGTGGAGTTCCCGTTGTGGAGCAGTGGAAACGATTCTGACTAGGAACCATGAGGTTGTGGGTTCAATCGCTGGCCTTGCTCAGTGGGTTAAGGAGCTGGCATTGCCTGTGAGCTGTGGTGTAGGTTGCAGACGTAGCTCGGATCTGGCATTGCTATGACTGTGGTGTAGGCTAGCAGCTGCAGCTCCGATTAGACCCCTAGCTTGGGAACCTCCATATGCCGTGGGTGCAGCCCTAAAAAGACAAAAAAGACAAATAAAAAAAAATAAAAACCATTAAGATGGTAAAACTTAAAAATTCTTATCACAAGAAAAAAAATGTAAATTATGTGTAGTGGTGGATGTTAATGATTTATTCTCATGATCATTTCACAACACACACGAGTATTGCATCATTATGTTATACCCCTGAAACTAATAGAAAGTTGTGTGGGTTACATCTCAAAAAAAATATATCAGGCCCAAATGTACGTAGCACCAAAGCTGAGAAACCCTGACCATAGTCATTTGATCAAGAACGGCTCAAAGAAATGTACTGATTGTAATGAAATTCTTGTTTGAAGAAATTGCTTTTGAAATCTTCAGGGTGTATTATAGTTGAGCATGATAGATATATTCATCAGATATGTTTCTTATCCTATTCCCCTTTCCTGGAACATTAAAGGACATTATAAAAACAAACAAACAAATTAATAAAATAAATGTATTCAGTTAGAAAAATAAAGAAAGCCTTTGGTAAGTAACATGGAAATAATTAGTGCTTAGGTGCAAGTTTATAGCACTAAACATCTATGTTAGAAAGAAGAAAGGTCCAAATAATCTAGTTTCCATCTTAAGAAGCTGGAAAAGCTGCACAATAAAAAGAAATGAAGTACTGATACATGCTACAGGATGGATGAACCCTAAACACATACTAAATGAAAGAAATTAATCACCAAGGACTATATTATATGATTCCGTACATATGAAACGTCCAGGACAAACTTTAAAAAGAAAGCAGATATTGGTTGTTTGGGGAAGGGGGAATTAGAGAGTGATGGCTAAGGGGCATTAGGTTTCTTTTTGGGTTAATCATAGTGTTCTCATGCTGACTTTATAGTGTATTCACTATTCACTCTAAGTCACCAAAGTGTGCATTTTAAGTTGAATTGTGTGATATGTGAATTTCAATAAAAGTTTTTTTAAAGGCTAGAAAACACATTATTATTGTTGTTGTTATTATTATTATTATTGCCTTTTAAGGCCACACCATGTCATATGGAGTTCCCAGGCTAGGGGTCCAATCAGAGCTATAGCTGCCGGCCTACACCACAGCCACAGCAGTGCAGGATCCAAGCCATGTCTGTTACCTACACCGTAGCTCAGGGCAATGCCAGATCCTTAACCCACTGAGTAAAGCCAGGGATGGGAACCTCATGGTTCCTAGTCAGATTCATTTCCTCTGTGCCAGGATGGGAACTCCAAGAAGAACAACTTAAATCAAAAGTAAGCAGATGGAACCTTAACAGAAGTAAATGAAATGAAAATAGACAAACTATAGACAAATTCAATGAACCAAAAGCTATTTTCTTGAATACATCAATAAAAACTTTATACCTTTAGCTAGAATGATGAAGATCAAAGAGAAAACAAACATGACCAATATCAGACATTAAAAAGGAGATGTTGCTATGCCTGTCACAAGCATTTAAAGGATAATGGAAAATTATGAGCATCTTTATATCAATAAGTTAGACAATTTATATGAAATTGACAAATTTATTTTTTTTCTTTTGTTTTTGAGGGCCACACCTGCAGCATACGGAGGTTCCCAGGCTAAGGGTTGAATCGGAGCTGTAACCACCAGCCTATGCCACAACCACAGCAACGCCAGATCCTTAACCCACTAAGCAAGGCCAGGGATCGAACTCACAACCTCATGGTTACTAGTCAGGTTCATTAACCACTGAGCCACAATGGGAACTCCCGACAAATTTCTTAAATTACCAAAATTTACTCAAGAAGAAAACAGTCTGGATAGCCCCATATCAAGTAAGGAAAATGAATAATTAAAAACATTACCACATTAGCCCAAGAATGTAAAAATGTTAAAATCTACAGCCTTAACAATTAAAATATTGTTGGGGAAGGTATTTGACATCCATTCAAGATTAAAATGACAACAACAACTTGGAAACTCAAAGTAGAAGGAAACTTCCTTAATCTGATTAGGAATATCTACTATAAACCTCCAGTAAATATCACACTTTACTGTGAAACTTGTTTTGAAGAATTCCAGTTAATACCAGAAATCAGGTCAAATGCTTGCTAGTACTTCCATTAAAATGGTGTCAAGGTCCTGGTAAATATACCAAGAAAAAGAAATGAGGTATGTGGCAGATAGTTTAGAAACACTCACTCTCACCATTCCTGTTCTTATTTTGCTAGACTGAATAGATGGAAAGCTACGATATTTTTAAGACTTCTTGTGTGTGGGAATCCACTTAGGTTTTACCATGCAAACACACTTGAGCGATATATGGCAGCATTTGCATATGATAAGACTGGATCTTTTTGCAAGCCTCATGGTGGTGGCAACTGTTTTTTAATGGGGCTTCTGCAGCAGAGTTTCTGGTATCTATTCATAAATATTGAGTGGCAGCATTTTTCCTTGCTATGTAACATCCAAGCTCAGCATCTCCTACCTATGTAGACTCAGTGATCTAATACATATCATTTTAAATAACCTACTTTTTGCTTAAATTAGACACAGTGCTGTTACAAGCAGCCATAAATCTTGGCCAAGGAAAGAAATTATGACTAAAAAGGGAAAAAAATGTTCTCATTATTTGCAGATTATATGTTGAGTATGGAAGAAAATCTGAGAAACATGCTATATACAACTAACTGTAATACCAGGTTGAAATGGTATTATGAAAGTAAAGGTAAAATGGTGCTTATGTTCCAAAGGGGAATTTAATTTCTAGCTTTGAAAGCCCAGTGATGGTGGGAGGATGCTAAGGGATGGCATGCACTTGGTTATGGTGTATAATTCTTTAAAATGATAAATTCAGTTGGCTAGTATTTTGATGGGGACAGTTGCATCAATATTTATAAGGGATATTTGTCTGTAGTTTTCTGTTCTTGAACTGTCTTTGGCTTAGTGTTGGTGTCCAGGTTGGTTGAGTTAGAAAGTATTCTTTCCTCTTCAATTTTTGGAGAAGAATTTAAGAAGGATCAGTGCTAGTTCTTTTTTATATGTTTTATAGAATTCAACAGTGCAGCATTTGGTCCATGGGTTTTCTTTATAGGGAGGGTGTTTTTTGTTTTGTTTTGTTTGTCCTTTTTCCTTTTCTAGGGCCGCTTCCCGCGGCCTATGGAGGTTCCCAGGCTAGGGGTCTAATAGGAGCTGTAGCCACCAGTCTACGCCAGAGCCACGGCAACGCAGGATCCGAGCCGCATCAACCTGCACCACAGCTCACGGCAACGCCGGGTCCTTAACCCAAGGTGCAACGCCAGGGATCGAACCTGCAACCTCATGGTTCCTAGTCGGATTCATTAACCACTGTGCCACGACAGGAACTCCGTGAGGGTTTTGATTACAGCTTCAATCTCAAAACTAGTCATAGGTCTAGTCAGATTTTCTAGTTCTTTATTACTCAGTCGTCCAGATTTTTCACTTTCAGGAATTTGTCCCTTTCATCTAGGTTATCCAATTATTGGCACACAATTGTTCATAGCATTCATAATCCTTTTTATTACTGTAAAATTGGTAGTAATATCCCAATTTTCATTTCTGAGTTAGTAATTGAATCCTTTCCTTTTTTCTTATTCATTATAGCTAAAGATTTATCAATCTTGTTATTCTTTTCAAGTGTGATTTATTCTTGAAATGAAAGGATGGAACAATATACGAAATGTAATACAGCACATTAATAGAATGAAAAACTCAAATGATAATTTCAATTGTTATAGAAAATGCATTTGACAAATTTTAATAATAAAATATTCCATGGTAAAAACTCTTAACAAACTAGGAATAAAGGGGAAATTTCTCAATGGTTTTTTAAAAACCCACAGAACTCAAGGGCAAAAGACAAGGATTTTCCTAAGACCAAGGTATTTTTACTACTTTTATTCACTATAGTATTGGAAGTCCTGGCCAGAGGAATTCACCAAGAAAAGCAACAAAAGGCATCCAAATTGGAAAAGAAGTTAAACCAGCTGTATTCACATATGACATTACATATTATGTAGAAAATCCTAAATATTACACACAAAAAAACCCCACTAGAACCAGTAAATGGATTCAGCAAAGTTGAATATAAAATTCAATTTTTAAAAATAATTGCATTTTTATATAATAACAATTAATCTTACTGTATAGCACAAGGAACTATATCCAATCTCTTGTTATACATGATGGAAGACTGCGAGAAAAAGAATGTGTATATATACATATACATATATGTATACATATATATATATGACTGGGTCACTTTGCTCTACAGCAGAAATTAATATAACATTGTAAATCAACTATACTTTATTAAAAATTTTTTTAAAGTAATAACAATTGAAAATCTAAGAAGGAAAATAAGAAAAAAACCCATTTACCAAAGCAAAGAGAATAATATACTTAGGAACAAATTTACCCAAGAAGTTAAAAGGCTCAACTGAAAATTATTAAACATTGCTGAAATAAAGATATTTCTTAATCATGGCCTGTAAGACTTAATATGGCTGCGATGACAATATACATAAAGTGATATACAGATTCAATGAACGTTCTATTAAAACCCCAAAATTTTTTGAAAAAATAAAAAACCTATTCTAAAATTCATGTGGAGAATTCCCACTGTGGCTCAGCAGGAACAAACCCGACTAGTATCCATGAGGACACAGGTTTGATCCTTGGCCTTGCACAGTGGGATAAGGATCCAGCATTGCCATGAGTTGTGGTGTAGGCAGTAGACACAGCTCAGATTCCCTGTTGCTGTGGCTGTGACTCTGGTATAGGCCAGCAGCTGCAGTTCTGAGTCAACTCTAGCCTGGGAACTTCCATATGCCACAGGTGCGGCCCTAAAAAGCAATAAATACATACATATGTACATACATACATACATAAAATTCATGTGCAATTTTAAGGCACCCCAAAGAGCCAAAACAAATTTTAAAAAGAGCAAAGCTAGAGCTCTCATGTGCACATATTTCAAAATTTACTACAAAGCTGAAGTAATCAAAGTACTGTGATATTGGCTTAAGGAAAAATATATAGACTAATGGACTACAATAAAGAGCCTATAGTAAACCCCCTCATACACAGCTAAATGATTTTGACACAGGTGCTAAAACCACTGAATGATAGAAAGGACACTCTTAAATGGTCCTAGAGAAACTGGATTTCTACATGCAAAAGAATGAAAGTGATCCCTTCTTATTCTGCATGTGAAAATAATGCAGAATGGATTGAAGACCTAAACATAAGAGATAAAACTGTAAAATTCTTGAGGAAAACATAGGGGAGTATCTTCATAATACTGGATTTGGCAATGCTTTCCTGTACATGACACAAAAAGTACAGGCAAAAAAAAAAAAAAAAAAAAAAAAGAAAAGAAAAGAAAAGATCAATTAGCTATCACCAAAACTTAAAGTTACCTCCAAAATTTAAAACTTAAATAGAATGAAAAGGTAACATATAGGATGGGGTAAAGTATATACAAATTTTCTAAGAGAGTAATATCCAGAATATATGTTCAACTCCTAAAAGTCAACAACAACAACTCCAACTGACAAATGGGCAAAAGAGTTTCCTCATCTGTACAGGATGCTGCCAGTGAGGCCCATTTATTTCTTACTTTACCAAGTACTGCATCATAAACTGAGTCACTGAGAGGCAGAAAAAGGTTGGTGGAATGGCAGATAGGACACTTGGACAGCATTAAAGGGATTCAAATCCTAACTACCTCAGGGACTGCATCAAGAAACCCACCTATGAGTCACTAGGGATGCCTTGCCCACTGATCCCCTCAACCCCAGCACTGTGCATGCCTCACCCATATACCCCTACGCCCTGTGGCTGGCTCCTAGTGCATGCTCCTGATGGTGGCTGGAGTGATCTTTGGCAGATGGCTAGTGGGGACTCACAGAAAGCCAGCCTGACTCTGCAGGCCAGGGAGAGATCAGAAACTTAAGTTTTAAGTTTGCCTTTGGTAAAGCAAAAGGGAAACGGTCCGTACCTGGCCTAGAATACTGCAGGATTGAGAGAAGGCATATGAGCTTAAGGATTCAGCCAAAAGGAGGAGCTTCAGGAAGCATGGAGAAGATGAGTTCAAAGAATATCTGATAAAGCCTGGGAACTCCTAGCAGGTCTGATAGAAGGCATTTTTCTCCTGAAGCTAGTTAATAAAGACAAAAGGAGCTAACTGCTACTGCAATGTAAAGACAACAATGGAAAACTTTAAGGAACAAAAAAATCAAGGAAACATGAGAACACTAAAAGATCACAATAATTTTCTAGTAACTGACCCCAAAGACATGGAGATCTGCAGTTTACCAAATAAAGAATTCAAAAGAATTGTTTTAAGGAAGGCCAATGACCTACAAAAAAAACACAGAAAAACAAAGAAACCAGGAAACAATACATGAATAAAATGAAAAGTTTAATAAAGAGGTAGAAATCATAAAAAAGAACCAAACAATAAATAAAAGACAAATACCAATAGAGAGCACTACCAGCAGGGTGGATCAAACATAAGAAAAGCATGTATGAATTAGAAGATAGGACCTTTGAAATTATCCAATAAGAGAAGAAAAAAAAGAATGAAAAAGAATAAAGAAAGATAACTTGATCTATGTGACAACATCAAAAGAAAGTTTGCAAATTATTGGAGTGTCAGCAGAGACTAGAGAAGGAGGAAGAAACTTTATTCAAAGAACTTATGGCTATCTTCCCAAATCTGAGGAGAGATTTAGATATCCAAGTTAATGAAGCTCATAGGTCAAACTGTTTAACATGAAACTGTTTAAAATGACCAAATGAACTTAAAAGACATATACAGAACATTCCATCCCAAACTAACAATGTATATTTTCTTCGAAGTGCACATATCTGGGATACATCATATATTAGGCCAAAAAATAAGTCAGTAATTTTAAGAATATTGGAATCAGATCAAGCATCTTTGCTGACATGAATTGTATAATGAGAAATCAATTACAAGAATATGTAAAATTCATAAATATATGGGGATTAAACATGTTATTGAACAACCAGTGGGTTTGGAGTAAATCAAAAGAGAAATAAAAAATATCTTACACAAGTGAAAATGGATATACAGCATACCAGAACTATGGAATGCAGCAAAAGCAGATCTAAGAGGAAAGTTCATAGTTATCAATACCTACTTTAAGAAGTAAGATAGAGGAGTTCCCGTGGTGGCGCAGTGGTTAATGAATCCATCTAGGAAACATGAGGTTGCGGGTTCGGTCCCTGCCCTTGCTCAGTGGGTTAACGATCCGGCATTGCCGTGAGCTGTGGTGTAGGTTGCAGATGCGGCTCGGATCCCACATTGCTGTGGCTCTGATTAGACCCCTAGCCTGGGAACCTCCATATGTCGAAGGAGCGGCCCAAAGAAATAGCAAAAAGACAAAAAAAAAAAGGTAAGATAGATCTCAAATAAGTAACTTAACTTTACACTTCAAGAAACTAGAAAAGAGAACAACTAGAAACTAGAAAGAGAACAAAGCCCAAAGTTAGGAGAAGGAAGGAAATAAAGATCAGAATGAAAATGAATGAAACAGAGTCTAGGAAGACTAAAGAAAAATCAATAAAATTAAGTTTTATTAAAAAAATAATAGGAGTTCCCATCGTGGTGCAGTGGTTAACGAATCCGACTAGGAACCATGAGGTTGCGGGTACGATCCCTGGCGTTGCTCAGTGGGTTAACGATCCGGCGTTGCCGTGAGCTGTGGTGTAGGTTGCAGATGCGGCTCAGATCCCACGTTGCTGTGGCTATGGTGTAGGCTGGTGGCTACAGCTCCGATTGGACCCCTAGCCTGGGAACCTCCATATGCCACAGGAGCGGCCCAAGAAATAGCAAAAAGACAAAAAAATAAATAAATTAATTAAAAAAAAACAGTTGGCAAGCCTTTAGCATCTATTAAAAAAAAGAGAACATTCAAAATTAGAAATGAAAGAGATTTACAAATTATACCATAAAAATATAAAGGATCATAAGAGACTACTACAAACAGTTATTCACCAACAAATTGGACAACCTAGAAGAAATGGATAAATTCCTTTTTTGTGTGTGTACGTGTGTCTTTTTAGGGCTGCACTCATGGCATATGGAGGTTCCCAGGCTAGGGGTCTAATTGGAGCTATAGCTGCTGGTCTATGCCAGAGCTACAGCAATGTGGGATCCAAGCCACGTCTGTGACCTACACCACAGCTCACAGCAACACCGGATCCTTAACCCACTGAGCAAGCCAGGGATCAAACGCACAACTTCATGGTTCCTAGTCGGATTCATTTCTGCTGTGCCATGACAGGAACTCTGGATAAATTCTTAAAACATCATCTACCAAAAATGAATTAGGAAAAAGTAGAAAATATGAAAAAAAAAAGGTTACTAGTTAGAGACTGAATAATTAATCAGAAATTTCCCAATAGCAAAAGTCCAGGACTAGATAGCTTCATTGGTGAATTCTACCAAATATTTAATGATTTATGTCAATCCTTTTCAAACTCTTCCAAAAAATCAAAGAGAAGGAGGAAGAGATAGAAAAAGAGGTAGATAAATTATGTGAAGAAATAATATATGGGATTTCCAGTTGTGGCTCAGCAGGTTAACAACCTGACATGGTATTCATGAGAATGCAGGTTTGATCCCTGGTTCCACTCAGTGGGTTAAGGATCTGGAATTGCCCCAAACTGTGGCACAGGTTGCAGATGTGGCTCAGGTCGCATGATGCTGTTGCTGTAGCATAGACTGGCAGCTGCAGCTCCAATTTGATCCCTAGCCCCGGAAATCCATGTGTCACAGGTGTGGCCAAAGAAAGAGCGAGAGCAAAAGAGAAAGAAAGACAGAGTTCCCATCATGGTGCAGTGGAAACACATCCGACTAGGAACCATGAGGGTGCGGGTTTGAGCCCTGGGCTTGCTCAGTGGGTTAAGGATCCGGCATTGCTGTGAGATGTGGTGTATGTCAAAGGTGCAGCTCGGATCTGGCATTGCTATGGCTGTGGTATAGGCTGGCGGCTACAGCCCCAGTTAGACCCCTAGTCTGAGAACATCCACATGCCATGGATGTGGCCTTAAAAAGACCCCAAAAAAAAAAAAAGAGAGAGAGAGAGAGAGAAAGAAAGAAATTCTGAAAACTTCCCTAACCTGGGAAAGGAACCAAACATCCAGGTCCAGGAAGCACACAGTGCCAAACAAGATGAACCCAAAGAGATCCACACCAAGACACATTTTTATTAAAATTGGAGAAATTAAAGATAAAGAGAGAACCTTAAAAGCAGCAACAGAAAAGCAACTAGTGTATAAAGGAACTCCCATAAGATTATGGGCTGAGTTTTTATCAGAATCTTGCAGGCCAGAGGGACTGGAATGTTAACTTCAAAGTGATGAAAGGGAAAACCTACAACCCAGAATACTCTACCCAACAAGGCTATTATTCAGATTTGTAGGAGTGATAATGAGTCTTACAGGAAAGCAAAAGCTTTACAAAATGTTAAAGGGACTTCTTTAAGTAGAAAAGAAAAGACCACAACTGGAAATATGGCAATTACAAAATCTCATTGGTAAAGGCAAATATACAGTAAATAAAGGTAGAAGATCAATCACTTACAAAGGTAGTAGAATGATTAAAAGACCACAATAAGTAGTAAAATCATTTCTATCCACAGTAAACAATACACAAAACAATTAGATGTTAAATATTATGACAAAAACCTTAAATATGTGTGCTGGGGGAAAGGGGAGTAAAAATGCAGGGTTGTTAGAATGTGTTTGAACTTAACCATATATATGTTTATATATATAGTTATATTATATTTGAACTTCATGATAACCACAAACCAAAAATCTATAACAGACACACACAAAAAAGAAAGAACCCAAAAAAATTACAAAAGATAGTCAAATCATACAAGCAACAGAAGAAGAAAGGAACAAAAGAAAAATACAAAAATGACTGGGGGAGTTCCCGTCGTGGCGCAGTGGTTAACGAATCTGACTAGGAACCATGAAGTTGCGGGTTCGGTCCCTGCCCTTGCTCAGTGGGTTAACGATCTGGCGTTGCCGTGAGCTGTGGTGTAGGTTGCAGACGCGGCTCTGGCGTAGGCCGGAGACTACAGCTCCAATTGGACCCCTAGCCTGGGAACCTCCATATGCCGCGGGAGCGGCCCGAGAAATAGCTAAAAAAAAAAAAAAAAAAAAACCACCAAAAATGACTGGAAAACAATTAACAAAATGGCAATAAGTACATAAAAATAATAATTATTTTTAAAGTAAATGGACTAAATGTCCAATGCAAAAACAGAGTGGCAGAACAGATACAAAAACAAAAACACATATATATTTGCCTGGTGACTCATTTCAGATCTGAAAACACAGGGACTGAAAGTGAGGGGGATAGAAAAAGATATTCCATGTAAATGTAAAGAACTCTGGCATATCAATATTTATATGGGACAAAATAGACTTTTTCTTTCTTTTTTGGCTGCCCCTCAGCATATGGATTTCCTAGGCCAGGGATCAGATCCAAGCCACAGTTGCAACCTATGCTGCAGCTGCACCAATATCAGATCCTTTAACCCACTGTGCCAAGCTGGGGATTGAGCCTTCATCCTGGTGCTGCAGAGAGGCTGCTGATCCCATTGTGCCACACAGGAACTCCACAAAATAGACTTTAAAACAAAGAATTTAACAGGAGACAGGAGTTCCCATCATGGCTCAGTAGAAATGAATCTGACTAGTATCCATGAGGACACAGATTTGATCCGTGGCCTCACTTGGTAGGTTAAGGATCCAGAGTTGCCAGATCTGCGCCTTGAGATGTGGCTCAGATCTGGTGTTGCTATGGTTATGGCATAGGCCAGCAGTTGTAGCTCCAATTCAACCCCTAGCCTGGGAACCTCCATATGCTACAGGTACAGTCATAAAAAGACAACAATAACAAAAAAGAATATAACAGAAGATAAAGGATATTACATATTGATAAAGGGACAAATTCTGCAAGAAGATATAACAATTGTAAATTTATATGTACTCAACATAAGAGAATCTTAATATATAAAAAAATTATTAACAAACATAAAAGGAGAAAGCGATAGTAACACATAGATGTATATACAGAACATTCCTTCACAAAGCAGCAAAATATACTTTCTTTTCAAATGGGCATGGAACATTATCCAGGATAGATCACATACTAGACCACAAAAAAGTATCAGCAAATTTAAGAAAATTCAAATCATATCAAGCATCATTTCTGAACGCAACACCGATCCTGGAAATCAACTACAAGAAAAAAAATTGCAAAAAATATACATGTGGAGGATTAAAAATATGCTATTAAACACCCAATGTGTGACTGAAGAATATACTTGGAGATAAATCAAAGTAGAAACAATAAACCAAAAATCTACGGGATACAGCAAAAGCAGTTCCATAAGGGCAGTTTATAGCAATACACTTCTACCTCAGGAAACAAGAAAAATCTCCAGTTAGCACTCTAACCTTACACCTAAATGAACTAGAAAAAGAAGAAAAAACAAAATTCAAAGTTAGTAGGAGCAAAGAAATAATAACTATCAAAGCAGAATAAATTAAATAGAGACTAAAAAAAATAAGAAAATAGAGTTCCCGGGTGGCTCCACAGGTTAAGGATCTGACATTGTCACTGCTGTGGCATGGGTTCAATTCCTGGCTCCAGAACTTCCACATGCCATGGGTGTAGCCAAAAAAATATAAGAAATATCACTGAAACTAAGAGCCAATTATTTGAAAAGATAAGCAAAACTGATAAACCTTTAGCCAAACTTAATTAAGAAAAAAAAGAGTGAGGCCCAAATAAGTAAAATCAGAAATGAAAGAAGTTATAACCAAATACAGAGGTTCAAAAGAGACCACTACAAAAAATTATATGCCAATAAAATGGACAATCCAGAAAAATAGATCACTTCTTAGAATCATACAATTTCCAAGACTGAATCAGGAAGAAACAAAATATGAAGAGACAGATTTCCAATAATGAACATAAACCAGTAATTAAAAAAAAAAAAAAACTAACAAAAGTACAGGACCAGACAGCTTCACAGGTAAATTTTACCAAATATTTAAAGAAGAATTAAACACCTGTCCTTCTTAACCTACTACAAAAAATCGAAGAGGAAGAAGCACTTCCATACTCATCCTATGAGGCCAGCATCTCCCTGATACCAAAAGCAGATGAAGACACCCCCCAAAAAAGAAAATTACAGGCCACTATGACTGATGAACATAAATACAAAACTCTCAATGAAATATTGGCAAACCAAATTCAACAATACACAAAAAGGGGGAGTTCCCATTGCGGCACAGTGTAAAGAATCTGACCAGTATCCATGAGAATTCGGATTCGATCCTTGGCCTTGCTCTGTGGGTTGGGAATCCAGCGTTGCCATGAGCTATGGTGTAGGTTGCAGATGTGGCTTGGATCCTGCATTGCTGTGTCATAGGCTGGCAGCTGCAGATCCAATTTGACCCCTAGCCTGGAATTTCCACATGCTGCAGGCGCAGCCCTAAAAAGCAAAAAAAAAAAAAAAAAAAAACCAGAAACACGGAAGGCTCATCCACCATGACCAAGTAACCTTTATTCCAGAAATGCAAGGATGGGTGGTTCGATATCAACAAAAATGAATCAATGTGATTTGCCACATTAAAGAATAGACATCATATGATCATCTCAATGATGCAAAAAAAAAAAGCTCCTGAAAAAATTTACATATACTTATGATTTATAAAACCCTCTCGGAGTTCCCTAGTGGCCTGGTGGGTTAAGTATCTGGCATTGTCACTGAAGCAGGTCAGGTTGCTCAATCCCTGGCTTGGAGACTCTGCATGCTATGAGTGTGACAAAACAAGCAAACAAACAAAAACTGTCAACAAAGTGAGTACAGAGGGAACATACCTCAACACAATAAAGGCTGTGTGTGACAAACTTACAGAGCTGAAAGCATTTCCTCTAAGATCAGGAACCAGATAAGGATGTCCACTCTCACCATTTTTATTCAATATAGTATTGGAAATTGCTAGCCACAGCAATCAGAAAAAGGAAAAGAAAGAAAAGGAATCCAAATTGGAAAAGAAGTAGTAAAATTGTTACCATTGGCAGATGATATGATGCTATAACATAGAAAATCCTAAAGACACCACCAAGAGAAATTAGAATAAATGAATTCAGTAATGTCGTAGGATATAAAATTCATATACATACATCTGTGGCATTTCTTTTTGTTTGTTTTTTAGGGCCACACCTGCAGCACATAGAAGTTCCCAAGCTAGGGGTTGAATTAGAGCTGCAACTGCCGCTCTATGCCACAGCCACAGCAACACTGGATGTGAACCATGCCTGCCAGCTACACCACAGCTCATGGCAATGCTGGATCCTTAACCCACTGAGAGAGGCCAGGGACTGAACCAGAATCCTCATGGATACTAGTCAAGTTTGTTACCCACTGAGCCACAAGGGACCTTCAGAAATCTGTGGCATTTCTATATACCACCAACAATTATCAGAAAGAGGAGTTAAGAAAACAATCCAATTTATTATAACTGCATAAAAAAGAATAAAATACCTAGAAGGAAATCTAACCAAGGAGATACAAGGCTTGTACTCAGAAAACTATCATATGATAATGAAAGAAATTGAAAACAATACGAGCAAATGCTCATAGACTTGGAGAATAATATTGCTTAAAATGACCATACTCCCCAAGGCAATATACAGATTCAATGCAATTCCTATCAAAATATTAACAGCATTTTTCACAGACCTGGACCAAAGAGCTCTAAAATTTATATGGGAACAGATCTCAAGTAAGCAAAATAATCTTTGATAAAGAACAAAACTGGAAACATTGCCCCTGATTTCAAACTATGCTACATACATACAGAAATGAAAATAGTATGATACTGGCACAAAAACAGACACATAGATTAGTGAAACAAAATAGAGAAGTAAACCCACATTAAATGGTTAATTATCTACAACAAAAGTAGGTAGTAAACCCACACTAAATGGTTAATTACCTACAACAAAAGGAGGCAAGTATATACAATGGGAAACAGCCAGCTTCCTAAATAAATAGTGCTGTGCCCCACCTGGCACAGAGGGTTAAAGATCTGGTATTTGGCTTAGGTTGCAACTGTGGCTCAGATCTGATTCCTGGCCCTGGAACTCCATATGCCACAGGGCGGCCAAAAAAGAAGAATTAAAAAAAAAAAATCTCAACCAAGTGGGTACAGAGAGAACATAGCTCAACATAATAAAGACCACATGTGACAAACCAACAGCTAACATCATATTCAATGGAGAAAAGCTGAAACTTTTCCTCTAAAATTAAGAACAAGACAAGAATGCCTACTCTTACCACTTTTATGTAGTACATAGTATTGGAAGCCCAAGCCAGAGCAGTTAGGCAAGAAATGAAATAAATGGCATCCAAATTGGAAAGGAGGAAGCAAAACTGTCACTATTAGCAGATGATATGATATTATATATAGAAATAGAGACTACACACACACACACACCTGTTAGAACTAACAAGTCCAGAAAAGCAGTAAGTATTTCTGCTAAGATTAGGAACAAGGTAAGGATGCCCACTGTCACCATTATTTGCTAGCCATAGCAATCAGAAAAACAAAGGAATCTAAATTGGAAAAGAAGTAAAACTGTCACTGTTTGCAGATGATATAATTCTATAATAAAGAAAATTATAAAGACACCACCAAAAGAAATTAGAATAAATGAATTCAGTAAAGTTGCAGGATTTAAAATTAATGTATAGAAATACTGTGGCATTTCTATATGCTAACAACAATTATCTGAAAGAGGAGTTAAGGAGTTCTCATTGAGGCTCAGCGGAAATGAATCTGACTAGTATCCATGAAGGTGCAAGTTCAGTCCCTGGCATTGTTCAGTGGGTTAAGGATCTGGCATTGCTGTGAGCTGTGGTGTAGGTTGAAGACACAGCTTGGATCTGGTGTTGCTGCGACTGTGGTGTAGACCATCATCTACAGTCTAACTGGACCCCTAGCCTGGGAACCTCCATATGTTACAGGTGCAGCCCTAAAAAGACCAAAAAAAAAAAAAAAGAAAGAAAGAAAAAGAAAAGAAAGAAAAGAAAGAAAGAAAAGAAAGAAAAGAAAGTGGAGTTAAGAAAGCAACCCAATTTAATATTGCATAAAAAGCAATACGTTATCTAGGAATAAACCTAACCAAGGAGATATAAAGCTTGTACTCTGAAAACTGTAAGATTCTGATGCAAGAAATCAAAGATGACGCAAACAGATGAAAAGACATACCATACTCTTGGATTGGAAGAATCAGTATTGTCAAAATAATTATACTACCAAAGGCAATCTACACATTCAGTGCAATCCCTATCAAATTACCAATGGTATTTTTCATAGAACTAAAACAAATTTTTTCATTTGTATGGAAACACAGAAGACTCTTAAATAGCCAATGTAATCTTGAAAAAGAAAAACAGAACTGGAGGAATCAGGCTCCCTAACTTCAGATTATACTATAATGCTACAGTCATCAAAACAGTACAGTATTGGCACAAAACAGAAAGTAGGTCAGAGGCAAAGGACAGAAAGCCCAGAGGTAAATCCATGCACTTATGGTCAACTAATCTATCACAAAGAAGACAAGAATATATAATGGAGAAAATACAGTCTCTTCAATAAGTGGTGCTGGGAAAACTGGACAGTGACATGTAAAGGAATCAAACTAGAACATTCTCTAACACCATACACAAAAATAAACTCAAAGTGGATTAAGGACCTAAATGTAAGACTCTTAGAGAAAAACACAGGCTGAACACTATGAAATAAACCACAGCAGTATCTTTTCAGATCCATCTCCTAATGAAAATAAAAACAAAAATAAACAAATGGACCTAATTAATAACTTAAAAGCTTCTGTATGGCAAAGGAAACCATAAAAATACTAAATGACAATACACAGAATGGGAGAAAATCTTTGCAAATGAAACGATTGAGAAGGGGTTAATTTCCAAAATATACAAACATCTCACATAGCTTTATATTTAAAAATATGCAACCCAATCAAAATATGGTCAGCAGGAGTTCCTGCTGCAGCTTAGCAGGTTAAGAACCCGACATAGTGTCTATGTGGATGCCAATTTGGTCCCTAGCCTGGCTCAGTGGATTAAGGATCTGGCATTTCCACAAGCTTCAGTGTAAGCTGCAGATGTGGCTCAGATTGTGCATTGCTGTGGCTGTGGTGTAGGCCTGAAGCTGCAGCTCCAATTTGACCCCTAGCCCAGGAACTTCCATATGCCACAAGTGTGGCCATAAAGAAGAAAGAGAAAACAAAATCAGGTTAGAAGATCTAAACAGACATTTCTCTGAAGAAGACAGAGACATGGCCAAAAAGGTACATGAAAAGATGCTCAACATCACTAATTATCAGAGAAATGCAAATCAAAATTACAATGAGCTATTACCTCACACCAGTCAGAATGGTCGTCATTAAAAAGTCTACAAACATTTAAGTGCTGGAGAGGGTGTGGAGAAAAGGGAACCCTCCTATGCTGTTGGTGGGAAAATAAATTTGTGCAACCGCTATGGAAAACGGTATGGAGGTTCCTTTAAAAGTTAAATATAGAACTACCATATGCTTCAGCAATCCCACTCCTGGGCATATATCTGGAGAGAATCGTAAATCAAAAAGATACATGCACCCCAGTGTTCACTGCAGCGCTATTTACAATAGCCAAGACATGGAAGCAAACCTAAATACCCCTTTATAGGCAGGAATGGATAAAGAAGATGTTATACATATATACAATGTGATATTACTCAGCCATTAAAAATAACAAAATAGGAGTTCCCTTCATGGCTCAGCAGTTAATGAACCTGGCTAGGATCCATGAGGATGCAGGTTCGATCCCTGGCCTCACTCACTGGGTTAAGGATCTGGTGTTGCTGTGAGTTGTGGTGTAGGTTGCAGATGAAGCTCAGATCCTGTGATGCTGTGGCTGTGGTGTAGGCTGGCAGCTGTGGCTCTGATTTGATCCCTAGCTGGGAACTTCCATATGCCACAGGTGTGGCCCTTAAAAAAAAAAAAAAAAAAAGGCAAAACAATAAAAATTTTAAAATAATGAAATAATGCCATTTGCAGCAATGTGTATAGAGATTATCATAATAAGTGAAGTAAATCAGAGAAAAAGCAATATTATATGATATCACTTAAATGTGGAATCAAATAAAAAACGATACAAAGAACTTATTTATATTTCAAACTCAGATTTTGAAATCAAACCTAAGGTTACCAAAGGGGAAACCATGAGGGAGATGGATAAATTTGGAGGATGGGATTATCATAAACACCTTACTGTATATAAAATAGATCACTATCGAGGACCTACTATACAGCACAGGGAGCTCTACTTAATGTTCTGTAATAACCTAATGGGAAAAAAGAGTGGATACATTTGTATATGTATAACTGAGTCATTTTGTTGTACACTTGAAACTAATACAACATTGTAAATAAACTATACTGCAATAAAATTTGAAAAAATAAGGACAAACCAGTAAAGTTGTAGGATACCAAAATCAATATACACAAAAATGTTGTCTTTCTTTACACTAATAACAACCTATTAAAGAAATTAAAAAAGCAAACTCATTTACAATTGCATCAAAAAGAATAAAATACCTAGGATTAAATTTAACCAAAGCAGTAAAAGACCTATACGCTAAAACTTATAAGACACTAATGAAAGAAACTGAACATGACATAAATAAATGGAAAGATATTCCACGGTCATAGAAGAATAAATGTCGTTAAAATGTCCATACTATGCAAAGAGACCTCTAGATTCATTAAAATCCCCATCAAATTCCAATGGCATTTTACACAGAAATTGTACAAGCAACCCCAAAATTTGTATTGGACTACAGACCCGAAAGCCAATCCTGAGATAGCAGACAAGAGCTGGAGGCATCACACTTCCTAAGTTCAAACTATACTACAAAGCTATAGTAATTAAAACAGTATGGTAATCACATAAAAAAAGACACATAGGTCAATGGAACAGAATGGAGAGCCTAGACATGAACCCAAATATACATGACCAATTAGTTTATGACAAACAAATCGAGAATGTACAATGGAAAGCTGTATAGCCATATGTGAAACAATGAAAAAATAAACTCAAAATGGATTAAAGACTTGAGCATAAGACCTGAAACCATAAATCTCCTAGAAGAAAACACAGGCAGTAGGTCCTCGACATTGGTCTTGGTGATGACTTTTTTGGTTTTGACCACAAAGACCAAGGCAACAAATTCAAAAATAAGTGTGACTACATGAAATTAAAAAGATTCTGCACAGCAAAGAAAATGATCAACAAGGATTTCCCATTGTGGCTAAGTGACAATGAATCCCAACTAGTATCCATGAGGATGTGGTTTTGATCTCTGACCTTTCTCGGTGGGTTAAGGATCTGGCATTTCTGTGAGCTGCAGTGTAGGTTGCAGACACAGCTCAGATCTGGCACTGCTGTGGCTGTGGTGTAGGCCAGCAGCTCCAACTTGACCCCTAGCCTGGAAACGTCCTTATGTCACACATGTGGCTCTAAAAAAGGAAAAAAAAGAAGAAAGAAAAAAATGATTGACAAAATGAAAGCAAACCTTCTAAATGGGAGAAAATATTTGCAAATCATGTAATCTAATGAGGGGTTAGTATCAAAAATATACAAGGATCTCATATAACTCAACAAAACACCTAAATAATCAGATTAGAAGATCCCGTTGTGGCTCAGTGGTTAACGAATCCAATTAGGAACCATAAGGTTGCAGGTTTGATCCCTGGCCTTGCTCGGTGGTTTAAGGATCCGGTGTTGCCATGAGCTGTGCTGTAGGTTGCAGACGTGGCTCAGATCCTGCGTTGCTGTGACTCTGGTGTAGGCCGGCAGCTATGGCTCCGATTCGACCCCTAGCCTGGGAACCTCCATATGCCATGGAAGCAGCCCAAGAAATGGCAAAAAGACAAATAAATAAATAATCAGATTTAAAAATGGACAACTTGAATAGATTTTTTTCCCCAGAGAGAGCATATTGATTGCCAACAGGTATATGAAAACATCCTCAATGTAACTAATCATCTGGAAATGCAAATCAAAACTACAATAAGATAGCAACTCACACCTGTCAGAACGGCCATCATCAAAAAGACGAGAGTTAAATGTGGGCCAAGGATGTAGAAAAAAGGGAACCTCTGTGCACTGTTAGTGAGTGTACACATTGGTTAAGCTACTATGGAAAACAGTGCAGAGTTTCCTCAAAAGATTAAAAGCAGAACTACCATATGATCTAGCAATCTTCTGGGAAATATTATCATGATCAAAGAAATATCTTTATCCTCATTTTCATGGCAATATTATTCACAATAGCCAGTACATGGAATCGTCCTAAGTGTCCATCTACAGATTAATGGACAAAGGAAATGTGAGATATGTTTGTGTGTGTGCACACATGCGTGTCTCTACATATGAATATTATGCAGCCACGAAAAAGAAATTCTGCCACTTGCAACAACACAGATAGACCTTGGGGCCTAATGTTAAGTGAAATGTCAAATAGAGAAAGACAAATACTTTACGATATCCCTTATATGTGAAATCTAAAAAAGCTGAATTCATAGAAACAGAGAATAGAAAAGTGGTTGCCAAGGGCTCGGGGTTGGAGAAATCGGAGAGATATCAGTCAAAGGGTATAATTTTTCAGTTATAAAATAAATAAATTCTGAGGATGTAATTGACAGCATATAGACTAGAGTTCTCAATATTTTATTATATATTTGAGAGTTGCTAAGAAAACTGATCTTAAACGTTCTCACCACAAAAAAAGAATGGCAATGATGTGAGATGATGGAGGCATTAACCAATCCTACTGTATAGTCCTTGCACAATATATGTAAGCATCAAATCATCATGATGTACACCTTTAATTTACATGTTATATTCCAGTATCTCCATAAAGCTGGGAGAAAAAAAAACTAGGCAAAGATGAACAAACACTTCTGATGATATACAAATGACCAATAAGCTTGTGAAAAGGTGCTCAGTATCACTAATCATTAGAGAATGCAAATTAAAATGGCAAGGAGATACTACCTTATAACCATTAGGATGGCCATTGCCAAAAAAAAAAAAAAAAATGGTAAATAACAAGCATTGATAAGGATGTGGAGAAACTGGAACCCTTGTGCATTGCTGGGGTCAATGTAACTGCTACAGCCACTGTGGAAAATAGTATGATGATTCCTCAAAGTTAAACGGAAAATTAAACATAGAATTGGATCAAGCAAATCCAATTCTAGGTATGTACCCCAAAGAATTGAAAGCGGGGACCCCAAAAGGTATACTCATTTCATAGCAGCATTACTCACAGTAATGAGTACTGACACATGCTTTAACAGAGATGAAACTTGAATACATTATGCTCAGTGAAACGACACAAAAAGACACATATTGTATGAGTCCATTTCTGTCAGGTACCAGTACAGAGAAATTCATAAGGACAAAAAGAAGAACAGTGGTTGCCAGGGGCTGAAGCAGAATGGGGAATTATCGTTTAATATGCATAGAGTCTCAATTTGGGATGATGAAAAAGTTCTAGAGATGGAGAGTGATGACAGGTGAACAACATTGTGAATGTACCTACTGTACTTAATGACTCTGCACTGTCCATTTAAAAATAGTTAAAATGCGGAGTTCTCATCGTGGCACAGTGGAAATGAATCAGACGAGGAACCACGGGGTTGTGGGTTCAATCCCTGGCCTCCCTCAGTGGTTAAGCCGTGAGCTGCAGTGCAGGTTGCAGACACGGGCGCAGATCTGGTATTGCTGCGGCTGTGGCTTAGGCCCACAGCTACAGCTCCAATTAGACTCCTAGCCTGGGAACCTCCAAATGCTGCGGGTGCGGCCCTAAAAAGACAAAAGACAAAGTTAAAATGGTAAATATTATGAATTGTTTATCACAATAATAAAAAAACTAAGGTATCAAGAAATGGGGAAAATACTATTAATAGCTCCAGTAGCAGCTGGATCAGCAGAGGCTTCACAAAATTAAAAATTTATCAAATATTATTTGTGATCTAGCATTTGTCAAGAGCACCTAACATTGCTTTAATTGTATGAACTGAAAATGAAGTTATTGAGAGTATAAATTTTAATGACTGAATAAATGAATTTGCAGGAAAGCAAGTCAGAAAAATCTTATGATCATTTACCAATAAAGTATTACATATTGTATTATATAAAGTTGACACCAAAAATTTTTTTTTTTTTTTGTCTTTTTGCTATTTCTTGGGCCGCTCCCGCGGCATATGGAGGTTCCCAGGCTAGGGGTCCAATCGGAGCTGTAGTCTCCGGCCTACACCAGAGCCACAGCAACGCGGGATCCGAGCCGCGTCTGCAACCTACATCGTTAACCCACTGAGCAAGGGCAGGGACCGAACCCGCAACCTCATGGTTCCTAGTCGGATTCGTTAACCACTGCGCCACGACGGGAACTCCACCAAAAATATTTTTGTGATTTGTAAGTTTATATTATTACTAGTTATCACTGTTACCCAATTATATTTTACAATATTTATAATGCAGGAAAACATTTTTTACAGAGAAAGCTTTGTATTTTAGGTCTTTAATGGCGCTTTCCCCCTGTGCTTTTTTTGAAAAGGAGCTCCACATTTTCAATTTGACTGGACCTCTCAAATTATGTAGCTGGTCCTGATCCCCAGGTTTTACCACTGATCGCCTGTTTATCTTTGACTGAGTCATTTAACCTTTGTATCTCAGCTTTCTCACCTCTCAAATGGGAATGGTACTTACCCTTTTTCATAGAATTGATGAGGAATTAACATACAGTGATTTGAAAAATTATAGATACTTCAAATATTGGTGGCATCATTGGTGTTCATATGAAATGTTTTTAAACAACTGCTCTTGCTGGAGTCTGAGTCTTTAGACAAACACATTTCTTATCTAAAATGAAGACATCCAACTCACTATTTTCTCTGGGGCTTTCCAGACTTTTGTGAGAGAAGCTAAATGACTCATTTGATACCATGTTTTTAGACTAGCGATTTCACAGATAGGACTTATCTCTTCACACGACTGAAAAAGCAAAGTATAAACTGAAGATGATGCCAAAACACTAGATTTCAGTCAACAATCTTAAAGCCTAAAATTTCATATCGCGTTTCTAGTCGACCCTGATTTTTAAGCAACTCAGTGGAAGAACAACGCTAGGAGCATTCAGTTCCCTCTCAGGGCAATCTGTATATATCAGACATTGGTGGGGATAAATAAAAATACTGCTGTAAAAACAGAGCAAAAAGAGGATGGCCACAAGCCTGAGAGCCGAGATGGGACCAAAGCAGAAGCTGGGGTCCTAAATCTGAACGCCCCCTTCACACACACTGAGAGCACAACCTGACAACATCTGGACCATCAGTCCAGGTGACAGCGTTAACCCACCATCCCTGGGGTTTCCTGAGCCCTTTCTGCATCTTCCTGCATCTCCCTAGAAACCATGTGTACGTGACCAGCTTAGGGGTCGGGCTAGGTCCTTTGTGTCAAGAGGCGTGTCCTGGGGGAACAAACTCTCATAACTGATCCGTAAGTTAACAAGTTGGTTGGGGGTAGATGTTCATTCCTCCCAAGAAGTTAGCTCACATCTGCCTGCTCCAGGGAGAGCTGGGAGCTGCTCTGAAGTGTTCTCTCTCACTGTCCATCCCTCAGATAGGCCCTCGGGCTGCCTAACCTTTGCCCTTTCTAATTGCCCTGATCTCATCCCAACCTCCCGAGCTGTGTGTAAAGTCCAGCTCCGGGGAACACACAGATTGAGTGTCCCAGATAATCCCTTTCCCAGTCCCGCCCGGCATCTGGCCGCTGGGCTACATATTAGGACTTCCGGGGACACGGGCTGGGGTCGAGGAGGGACCTCAGGACCTACCTGGCTGCAGGATGAAGCTGCCCACCAGCTTCTTGATTCTGTGGCTGAGCCTGGAGGGGGTCCTGGTTCAGAGTGGCAGCAGCCCTGACGCAGAGGAGTCCTATTCAGACTGGGGCCTGCGGCACATCCGGGGCAGCTTTGAATCTGTCAACAGCTACTTCGATTCCTTTCTGGAACTGCTGGGAGGGAAAAATGGAGTCTGTCAATACCGGTGCCGATATGGTGAGTCCCCGATTTCTCTTTTTGTGAAACGGTTGCTGGTGAACCTATGAACAGGTGGAGCAGGCGCTTTTTCCTGTCACCCACTGCTTAGAGGGTTGCTGGGTTCAGCACATGAAGCTATAGGACACCTAGTGAAACTGGAATTTCATATCAACAACCAATACTTTGTTAAAATATTTGGGATATTTCGGACACACTTATAGTGACAAATTATTGGTTGTCGATCTGAAATACAAATTTACCCGAGCTTCCTGCATTTTATCCAGCAAACCTACTCCAAAGAGCTTTGCAAAACCTGTACCCTGGGCTCATTTGAACAGGTTTGGTGTGAGGCAGGGAGGTACTGAGGAAAAGACGGCGAGGGCAGGGAAGAAAGGACGTGACATCTTTGTGAGGTCTTCCAGGGATAAAAACTGGAGCTGAACATTCAGGGAAAATTCTACCAGAAAATTCTGAGCTTCTTCAGTCACTCAGCACGTAGCTTGGAAATGGATCCTCCCTCCCCCAATGCAGTCCACGCCTTCGTTGCAGATCTGTCAGTCTCTGATCCATTTGCCTCAATTGGCAAGGGCAAACCTTCAGAAGTAGGATGGGCATTTGCTAGCTACCTCTGAAAACCAAGGATGAGGCCCTGAGCGGGCCTGGGACTGGCCCCTAGGCCTGGTATCAGGTGTGGAGCTGTCAATGGGTAGGAACATGACCTGAGCTGTAGAAAGGGTACATGGGGGTCTGGATGCCAGCCTGGCTGCAAAAGAGCAGACCCTGTGGCCTCTCATCCTTCACCCTGTGTTGGAACTCAGTGTAACGGGACCAGAATATGGAGCCCTGGACCTTAGAGCCAGAAGGTCTGCAAATGTTTTTGAAAGCATGCACAGTCTCATATAGCATTAGTTTCATTGTTAGTTTATCAAGTGTTTCATTATGAGATTAGAGATGAAAATGATGAGTCAGTTTGGCCTAGCAGGAAATCACTTGAGAAAGATTTTCTCCACATACTCAAGATATCAAACTCAGAAACTCAAAAGAGCTACATGCTGAGTTTATCCTATCAGTCTTGCACTCCCTTTTTAGCTTGGAGCAGGGGAAGTCTCTTCCTTATAAACCAAGAGTGACTAAGAGACCACAGTTAACCATTGCTCCAGAACCAAAAATTTTGCTGCATAGAAGTTTTAGCCTCAGAGGGAGATGGTGAAAAAAGGAAGCTACATCTTCTCTGTGAAGATTCCATAGGGTGAATCTGTGCAAGGACCCACCTGGACCGCCAGCCCTGATTTGTCTAAGGCATAGTGGATAAATGCAGAGATGCCTTATCCTAGTTTGCATGGATGGGGCAGGAAAGAGTTAATTCACTTCAGCTATTTGATTAACACAGGGGCTATATTCCGGCCTGGAGTCTTAGGTGTGCCCTTCAGCAAATAGAAGACAGCAGGACAACAGGACTTTGGGGTGGGTTTTTTTTGTTTGTTTTTTTAGGGAAACAAGAAGCAAACCCTTTTCGTCTCTAGCAAAATACCATTAAAAGCTTTTAGCAAACTTTGGTTGTGAGTCTCCACCTGGGTTGGTCGATGCAGCAGCCACTGGTGGGGGATGGGAATAGTCAACAGAGAGATTGCAGGAAGGCAAATAACCGCACTCACGCTACAAAACAGAACCCGTAGAAGGAGGGGAGAAACACATAAGAGAGAGGGGGGATAAGCCTTGTTACCTTTGGAAGGGAGCAGTGCCAAGAACCTGGAGGCTGTGCCCAAACAGTACAGGATATCGTCTCCAGTTGACTGAGAATCAAGCAGGCTTTTGAACAGATAACACCTAATCATTAACCAGGTCTGTGTTCTCTTTCAGTTTGCTCTGTGATGCAGTCCTTAGGCATAGGGCTTCTCTCCTCTCTTTAAAGCAGAGCTTCTCCAACTTAACTTGTGCTGTGAATCCCCCTCCCCGCCAAGGGCTTGTTTAAACTGACTGTTGGGGCCCCACCCTTCTAATTTCTGTAGGTCTGGGGCGGGGTCAGGAAATTTACATTTCTAAGAGTTCCCAGGTGATCCCGATGCTGCTGGTCTTGGGACCTGCTCTGAAAACCAAAAAAAAAAAAAAAAAAAAAAGAAAAAAAAAAGAAAAACAGAAAAAAATCCTGCTTTATTTTTTATTTTTTTGTCTTTTTATGGCTGACTTGCGGCATATGGAGGTTCCCAGGCTAGGGGTCTAGTCGGAGCTGTAGCTGCCAGCCTACAGCACAACCACAGCAACGCCAGATCCCAGCTGCATCTGCGACCTACACCACAGCTCATGGCAACACCGGATCCTTAACCCACTGAGCGAGGCCAGGGATCGAACCTGCAACCTCCAGGTTCCTAGTCAGATTCGTTTCCGCGGCACCACGACGGGAACTCCAAAAACCCTGCTTTAAAAGCTGAAATTTTGGAGTTTTGTGGCACAGTGGATAAGGATCTGGCATTGTCACTGCAGGGGCCTGGGTCCCTGGCCAGAGAACTCCACATGCCACAGGCGCTGGGGCAATAAATAGAAGCTGCAATTTCTTCTAGGCAGAAGGAACAATTGAGCAACAATTAGTCTACTAAGAAAAACTTGCCATTTGGTAGGTACTTAACCACCACTTAAAACGGTGGTTTGTACCTCGCCCTGCACTTAAAATCACCTGGCGGGGGTGGGGGCGGGGGGGATAACTCTAAAAACACCTGCTGCCCTAATCAGTTAAATAAGACTCTCCATGAGTTGGACCCAGACATCAGTGTTTTTAATGTTTCCTAGGGGATTGGGAAGTGACCAAGGTATGGAGCACTATTTGGAGGGTCCTTCTCAAAGAACTTCACCCCATAGGTTGTTCAGACAAGGCAAAGGTGTGTTTGTTTCCTGGCAGCCTACAATAGCGTATCGACATTGCCTTCCCACACTTTTTTCTTTTTTAATTACTCGAATTTATCACATCTGTAGTTGTATAATGATCGTAACAATCCAATAAACCTCTACTGAGAGTGGGGTTCGAACCCACACGGGCACTAGCCCATTGGATCTTAAGTCCAATGCCTTAACCACTGGGCCATCCTGGTGACTACATCTACAATTTGTTTTCATGTCAACCCACAAAATCGGAATTTGCCAAAGGATCAGGCTGGAAATACAGTGAGATTCAGCACAGATCAATAGTATACATGGTACACCTGGCATAAGAGATCTGTACTCATGTGAACACCTTTCCCTCCCTCCCCTCAGGGGTTGGGATACAGTAGGTCTGTGCTAGGAACCGCACACGTGGTCCCTGAACCAGACTTTGAGAAACACTAGTCATGGAAGCATCAGAGGTTTGAACTGGGGGTTGGGAGTGAGTTCCATTGCTGATGACCTTGGGCAAGTTGCCTAAGTCTCAACCTTTGTTTCCTCATGTTTATAAGTAATGTAAATAACACCTACCTTGCAAGGTTGTTGTAAGCATTAAAGATAATATACAAAAAGAATTAGTGCTATGCATGGAGCGTAGCAGGTACCAAACAAATTTTATACCTGTTATGAGGAGGACAGTCTGCTGAACAGGTTAACCAGATTCTTTAGGTTCTCTTTCAATATAAAGTTAAAAATCACAAAAATCCCAGGGGCTGGATAAAACTCTCTTAACGTCTGGAAAAAATCATCAAATGATGCCTTAGATGGTCTGTGCTTTTATGAAGGTCTCTAGAGCAGGGCTTCTGTGTCTTGCAAATCATGATTTAATATATTGGACACAATGTCACACTTAGATAAAAGGACTTCATGATGAATTTCTTCTTGGGTTTAGTTCTAGGGGAAAAAAAAAAAAGGGTATCCTTAAATATCAGTCCTTGTATTTTCCAAAGAACTTTTTATCTGTTTGAAATTTTAGAGCAAATTTTATGAACTTGTGAGTCTGTGTATTTTTCCAGGGAAAGAATTCACAGCCTTTGTCAGATTCTTAGAGGATCCACAGCCTGAAGAAAGATAACAGCTGCTGGCTTAGAGGCAGATTGTTCTCTAGAAGGGTGATGAACTGTCCAGAGTTTGCCAGGATAGAGAGAAGGGGTGAGGGTGCCTGGGATGTGGGACTTTCACTACTAAAACAGAGACAGTCCCAGGCAAACCAGGACAGGTGGTCACCTTTCCTCATGCAGTAGCTTCATCTGCTGTAAGGTCTGAAACAGTTTATTGCTTCAGTTAAATTGTCCAGGTTCTGTTTTGTTCCCTGCGTTCCTCACTCTGACACCCAGGCAGACCTCTAGTGGAGCTCAGAGCTGCTCCTGCAGGAAACAGCTGGATGGGCTCACCCTCCCAGGAGACTTGATTGACCCTTGACCTGGCTAATAAAGCTCCAAACTTTTTTTTTTTTTTTTTAATGTTCTTTTTCGCGACAAAACAAGAGAGGAGAAATTTTGGGCCCAGGAGGCAGTGGGCCTGCCTGCGAGTAGAACACTCAGGTCTCGTGCCTAACTTTCCCTCATTTGTCCTTTAAGTGTTTTGTGGTGTTTCGCTTTATTCAGAAGTTTTACATTTTCATAAGATGGAGTCTGTCAGGCCTTTTCTTCATGGCTTCTGCATTTTTGGTCTTGCTTCAAAGACCATCCTCACACCAAGATCCTAAACACATTAGCCTTTTTTTTTTTTTTTTTTTTTTTCCTCTGAGAACAGCCACGGCTAATACCTAATGGATGAGTGTGGCTTTGTTCAGAAAAAACTTTTTTTATGAACGCTAACATTTTAATTTCAAATAATTTCCATATGTTCCAAAACACTATCCTTGTTTTGACTTTCCCTTCTAACCATTTAAAAATATAAAAATCATTTTTATCTGGCAGGTTATACAAGAACAGGCAATGGGCTGGATTTGGGTTATGTTTGCTAAGCCCTGAACCAGAGGATCAGGTAGTCAGTCTCCCACTCCTATGAATAGCCAAAACCCCCAAATAAAATTAATTTGTGGACATTGTACATTATTGATGCTTAGACTCAAAACACGGAACTGAAAAGACTCAACAAAACTCAAATCTGCTCCAGCTGTAATGTGTGGCTACAGTACATTGTTTCTGTCTAGACTCAAAACTATCACCTTTTTCCTTAGAACTTTTACTTCAAGCTTCATTCCTGAACAGAATCTCTGCGGCTATTGTAAAATATTAAATACAATAAAAACAACTGTCATCAATAACAGGCCAGGTGGGATGTGTCAATAACAGGTGTTCTGTTATCTTTCCAACTGGGATATCAGAGTTTTATCTTCTGTGAGTTACCCAGTGCAAAAAAGGCAGAGGGTAACTCAGGAAACTGCACTGAGTCTGCTGCAAAAGTCCTTTATCAGCAAAATTGTTAGAGCTAAGTTTCATCATAAAATTTATTTATTTATGTTTTTAAAATGATTTTTATTTTTTCCATTATAGTTGGTTTATAGTCTTCTGTCACTTTTCTACTGTGTAGCAAAGCAACCCAGTCACATACATATATATGTTCTTTTTCTCACATTATCTTCCATCATACTTCATCACAAGTGACTAGATATAGTTCCCAGAGCTATACAGCAGGATCTCATTGCTTATCCATTCCAAATGCAATAGTTTGCATCTATTCACCCCAGATTCCCAGTCCATTCCACTCCCACCCCCTCCCCCTGGGCAACCACAAGTCTGTTCTCCAAGTCCGCGAGTTTCTTTTCTGTGGAAAGATTTATTTGTGCCATATATATTAGATTCCACATATAAGTGATATCATTTGGTATTTGTCTTTCACTTTCTGACTCACTTCACTTAGTATGAGAGTTTCTAGTTCCATCCATGTTGCTGCAAATGGCATTATTTTGTTCTTTTTTATAGCTGAGTAGTATTCCATTGTGTATGTATACCACATCTTCTTAATCCATTCATCTGTCAATGGACATTTATGTTTTTCCATGTCTTAGCTAGTGTGAATAGTGCTGCAATGAATATACAGGTATATGTGTCTTTTTCAAGGAAAGTTTTGTCTGGATATATGCCCAGGGATAGGATTGCTGGCTCATATGGTAGTTCTGTATATAGTCTTCTGAGGTACCTCCATACTGTTTTCCACAGTGGTTGTACCAATTTACATTCCAACCAAGAGTGTAAGAGGGTTCCCTTTTCTCCACACCCTCTCCAGCATTTGTTATTTGTGGACTTATTAATGATGGCCATTCTGACTGGTGTGAGGTGGTACCTCATAGTAGTTTTGATTTGCATTTTTCTGATAATCCATGGTGTTGAGCATTTTTTCATGTGCTTTCATCTGTATATCTTCTTTGTGGAAATGTCTATTCAGGTCTTTTGCCCATTTTTCAATTGGGTTGTTGGCTTTTTTGCTGTTGAATTGTTTTAAGTTGCTTGTATATTTTAGAGATTAAGCCCTTGCCAGTTGCATCATTTGAAATTCTTTTCTCCCATTCTGTAAGTTGTCTTTTTGTTTTTTGTTTATGGTTTCCTTTGCTGTGCAAAAGCTTGTCAGTTTGATCAGGTCCCATTGGTTTATTTTTGTATTTATTTCTGTTGCCTTGGGAGACTGACCTGAGAAAACATTTGTAAGGTTGATACCAGAGAATGTTTTGCCTATGTTCTCTTCTAGGAGTTTGTCTTGTCTTATGTTCAAGTCTTTAAGCCATTTGGAGTTTATTTTTGTGCATGGTTTCATTGATTTACATGTGGCTGTCCAGTTTTCTGATCATCACTTGCTGAAGAGAATGTCTTTTTCCCATTTTATGTTCTTGCCTCCTTTGTTGAAGATTAATTGACTGTAGGTGTCTGGGTTTATTTCTGTGTTTCTCTATTCTGTTCCATTGATCGTTATGTCTGTTTTACCAATTGGTATGTCCGTTTTACCAGTACCACACTGTCTTGATGACTGTGGCTTCATAATATTGCCTGAAGTCTGGGAGAGTCATGCCTCCTGCCTGGTTTTTGTTCCTCAGGATTGCTTTGGCAATTCTGGGTCTTTTGTGGTTCCATATAAATTTTTGGATTGTTTTTTCTAGTTCTGTGAAAAATGTCATGGGTAATTTCATAGGGATCTCATTGAATCTGTAGATTGCTTTGGCTAGTATGGCCATTTTTACAATATTAATTTTTCCAACCCAGGAGCATGGAATATCTTTCCATTTCTTTGAATCCTCTTTAATTTCCTTGATTAATGTGTTATAGTTCTCAGAATATAAGTCTTTGACCTCCTTGGTCAGGTTTATTCCCAGGTATTTAATTATTTGGGGTGCAATTTTAAAAGGTACTGTATTTTTGTATTCCTTTTCTAATATTTCATTGCTAGTATACAGAAATGCAACCAACTTCTGGATGTTAATCTTGTATTCTGCTTTGCTGACTTCATTGATCAGTTGGGGTAGTTTTTGTGTGGAGTCCTTAGGGTTTTCTATATATAGTATCATGTCATCTGCCTACAGTAATAATTTTACCTCTTCTTTTCCAATTTGGATACCTTTTATTTCTTTTGTTTGTCTGATTGCTAGGACTTCCAATACTGTGTTGAATAAAAGTGGTAAGAGGGGGCATCCTTGTCTTATTCCAGATTTTAGTGGGAAAGCTTTCAGCTTTTCTCCATTGAGTATTATATTAGCTGGGTTTGTCATAATCAGCTTTGATTAAGTTAAGGTATGTTCCCTCTATACCCACTTTGGTAAGAGTTTTTATCGTGAATGGGTGCTGGATTTTGTCAAATTTTTTTTTTTTTGCATCTATTGAGATGATCATGTGGTTTTTGACTTTTCTTTTGTTAATGCGATGTATGATGTTGATTGATTTGCATATGTTGAACCATCCTTGTGAACCTGAGATGAATCCCACTTGTTCATGGTGTATGATCTTTTTTATATGTTATTGGATTTGGTTGGCTAAAATTTTGTTTAGTCATCCTCAAATTTAGATATTTGTTTCTTCATTGAAAGTTGTTTTCCTGATTTCTATGAAGCTAATATAGGTAGAAGATTTGTAAAAGAATAATCCAAAGAAAAAATAAAATCACCACAATCTCACCTCCAAGAGACAATACACATTTAATTATACGGCATAGTGTGATTATTTTCCTATGTATAATTTGATTTCTGATATTATTTAATATATTTACCCATTCCCACCTCCCAGTGCTTCACACACAAATACAACAGGTTAGTAGAGAAGCAATGCTAAACTGTGTTTTTCAAGACCTTTGAAAAGTAATGCAGAGATTACTTGTGAGCTGGCAGACTCTATCAACAAGAACAGGACTTTGGGATTTCAGTATGGATCATATATAAACACCAGGGGCTGAGGAATGGTTTTAATGCTCATATAGAGAGAGTAAAAGTAACTTCCACCTGTAAGAATTAGGAATTTGGAACTAAACAGTCTGCATAAACCTCAGAGCCTAAGAAGCCACTTATTATGTTTAAAGGGATTAGGAAAGCTCTATCCAATATTCCGAGAAGTAGCAAAGATGTTTTCTATTTACATGGGGCTGGAGCTTGGAGGAAAAATAAAGGACACCCACTTTAAAAATCATTACCCGAAGCATATTCTATGAACAGATGAGGAATCTGAATCTATACAGCTGGTCTGGTATGAATATCCCAAGCTGAGAAATGACCATAAATACCTGTGTCTAGGATATCTAGAGCCACAGAAAACCAATCAGGGACTACTCTGTAGTATGTGACCCAGAGCACAGGAATTCCTTTAGAAAAACAAGCCCTCCAGGGAGTTCCCATCATGGCGCCGCAGAAACAAATCCAACTAGGAACCTTGAGGTTGTGGGTTCGACCCCTGGCCTCGCTCAGTGGGTGAAGGATCTGTCGTTGCCATGAGCTGTGGTGTAGATTGCAGATGCAGCTCAGACCTGATGTTGCTGTGCTGTGGTGTAGGCCAGCAGCTGTAGCTACGATTGGACCCCTAGCCTGGGAATCTCCATATGCCACTGGTGTGCCCCTAAAAAGCAAAAAGCAAAAAGAAAAGAAAAGAAATAGAAAACATAATAATAAAAGAGAACCCAATGAAAATGAATTCACTGTAGTGAATCTGTGAGGCTTGAAGGAATTGGAACCTTTGTGCGTTTCTGGTTGGAATGCAAAGTGGTACAGATGGTGAAGAATGCAGGCTGATATATCCTCAAAAAATTAAACAGAGTTACTAGATGACCCGGCAATTCTACTCCTTAGTATATACACCCAAAAAAACTGAAAATAAATATTCAAACAAATCAGCACTCCTCACCATAGCCAAGTGATGGAAACAACCAATGTCCATCAATGGTGGATAAATAAACAATCTGTGGTAGATCCAGAGAAAGGAATATTACTCAGCCATAAAAAGGAATGTAGTACTGATGCCCACTACAACATGGATGAACCATGAAAGATGGGGAGTGCTAAAAATGCATATGGGTTTTCTTTGGGGATGATTAAAAAAAAGTTCTAAAATTAGATTGTGGCAATGGTCTCTCAACTCTGTGAAAAGCTAAAACCCATTGAACTACACACATTAAATGGATGAATATATAATATGATTTATATCTCAATAAAGCTGTCATGGAAAAAAAAGTAATGAAAAAAAGAGATCCAAGTCATAATGGCAACTTCAGTAGTTATATATTGTTGAGTAACAATGACCCCCAAACTTGGCAGCTGAAAATAACAAACATTTATTGCATCACACAGTTTCTGAGGGTCAGGAATCCTTAGTGTCTCTGCTGGGTAGTTCTGGCACTGAGTTTCTCATAAGGCTGTAGTCACACTGTTGATGTTTCAGTCTCTGAAGATTTGACTGAAGGTGGCCATCTCCTTCCAAACTCATGTAGCTATTAGCAGGCAGCTTTAGTTCTGCACCACACGGACCTTTCCATGACAGAGGTTGTAGTCCTTTGTAACCTAACCTTGGAAGCACCATACTTCCACTTCTGCCATGTTCTGTTTGTCACATAGAGCAACCCTGGGACAATATACAAGGGTATGAATACCAGGATATGGGGATCCCTGAGGGCCATCTTTAACCACTATCTTATACATATGTTGTACCATGGCAACAAATGTCCAAAAAGACTGTGGCAGAGACTGTTTATTGTCCCCTAATACCCTCCCCCTTTTCCACATTAATAAGCCCTCCTCCCAGAGTTAAGCGGGCTCACAGCTGTCTCCACTGAAAAAAAGCTTCATTTCCTAGCCTACTTTTGCAACTTGGTGTTGCCATTTCAATAAGGTCTAGCCAAGGAGAAGAGGAAGTGATGTGTTTAACTGTAGTGTGTTTATTAAAGAAAGGAGCTCTGACCCTCCTACCTCCTTTTTCCAGCCCCCTGCTTGTAATATGGATGTGTTGGCTGAAGCTCCATCTTGAACTATGAGAGCCAGGGCTACAGCCCAGGGCTGATAGACCAGGAAGCTGGAAGCAGCCTGGGTTCCAGAAGAGGAAAGATACAACACTCTAGCCTCATAAGCCTTCAGTCTGGATCTTGAGGAGATATTCTATCTTGTTTAAGCGAGCATCTGAATAATAAGCCTTCAATCTGGATCTTGATGAGATATTCTACTTTGTTTAAGGAAGCATCTGAATGTTACAATATGTAGGAGATATAATAAATATACAGAGAAAATCATAACACTCTATTGAAGGACGTAAAGGAAGACCTAAGTAAATGGAAAGCTATACTATGCGCAAGTTTGGGAATTCAGAATATTCTGAGAAAGTCAGCTGTCTCCAAATTAACCTATAGAGTCAAAGTATTTTCAATAAAAATCCTGATTATATCTCTTGTAGAATGTACAAAGTTGACTCTAAAATGCACATGTAAAAGTCCAAGAGTAACCAAGACAATTTTTAGGAATAATAATGAGGGAGAGTTTTAAAGCATAGACTTAGCATCTAAAAATTAAAAGAGCAAGATGGGTGTGAAGGGGTTTCAACTGTACTTATAACATTTAATTAAACAGAAAAATATTTAACAGCAAGTTTGGCAATGTTAGTTAGCACTTATTGTATTTGTGTGATAGGTACATGGATGTTTGTTTCTCTGACTTCCGTTTTGAAATATTTCATAATACAAAATAATTAAAACTAAAATACCTGTGGGAGGTCCCGTCGTGGCTCAGTGGTTAACGAATCCAACTAGGAACCATGAGGTTGAGGCTTCGATTCCTGGCCTTACTCGGTAGGTTAAGGATCTGGCATTGCTGTGGCTGTGGCGAAGGCCAGCAGCTACAGCTCTGATTAGACCCCTAGCCTGGGAACCTCCATATGCGGTGGGTGCGGCCTTAGAAAAACAAGCAAACAAACAAACAAAAAACTAAAATGCCTGGTAGGGGAAGATTAAGGAAGAGAAAGAAGAAATGCTCTGTGCCCCACTAAGAGGACCAATTCTTGGCTTATTTCCTCCGTCTTTTGCTATGTCATGGCTTTCCCACAAGAGGCAGGGGAATGTGGGGAAAGAACATGGGCTTTGGAGACAAACAGGGAATCTGGATTTATATCCGAATTCCCTCCACTTTCTATACGACTAAGGCAATTCATGTTTTTGGAGAAAAATGCCAAGCTGGTCTGAAGGTTATTACTTTTAATGACATCATTGTTATCATCACCACCTAAGTGAAGTCTAGTGAGCAATGACTTTCAAAGGAAAAATGGAATATGCTTTTAGGTAATTTTGATTTGATGAATGTTCCCAAATGCTTAATTTCTAAACATTTCTCCTCCTCTCTTTCCCCTGCTAGGAAAGGCACCAATGCCCAGACCGGGCTACAAGCCTCAGGAGCCCAATGGGTGCAGTTCCTATTTCCTGGGTCTCAAGGTACCACAAAGTGTATGTACACCATCATTATTTTCTTAGCTGAGTGGTTTTCACTAAGACTAAGCCAAGAGTTATCACTGATAGAAGGCATCACTTAGGGAATGCGTTTGAGCAATATAGTTAGTATTTTTTTTTTTTTTTTTGCTATTTCTTTGGGCCGCTCCCACGGCATATGGAGGTTCCCGGGCTAGGGGTCAAATCGGAGCTGTAGCCACCAGCCTATGCCAGAGCCACAGCAACGCGGGATCCGAGCCGCGTCTGCAACCTACACCACAGCTCACGGCAAGCCGGATCCTTAACCCACTGAGCAAGGCCAGAGATCGAACCCGCCACCTCATGGTTCCTAGTCGGATTCGTTAACCACTGCGCCACGACGGGAACTCCTATAATTAGTATTTTTAATTGGATGCAGAGAAGGGGAGATAATTTTCAAAGAAAGCATCTGATTTCCTTTTCGCAGAGGGAGTTGTTCCTTGGATAAGCTGTTGTGTAGTGAACTCTGAAAGCAGCAAGGCGAATATCAGCTGAGTCTTAGGGGTCACACATAACAATTTGAAATTGATCTGACAAGTTCGACTTATTTAGAGACTTTCCAGTGATGTGCTGGTTGGTGCAAGCTGGTACTGACCACTGAGAGTGGTTTGCTGTATTGTCTGGACTTATGCAACCAGCCGACTTCATGTTAGAACTTTCAACCCAACTATGTTTGGAGTGTTAACATCATAGAAAACTGCAAACATCCTCGCCCACCCCCACACCAACACACACAACCAGCCACTGATTAAACATTTATCATTTGCCACTGACCATTTCTCAAACTATCAGCTTCCTCTAAAATGAGTAATAATTTTTTTTAAAGATCTCTTGGAGGCCGTTTCACGCTTTTCACTTCAGGAAAAAGTTTTCATGTAAAATGTAGGCAGAAGGATTTCTAAATTTCATAGTTTAGATATGTCTTTAAGTTGTATCTTAACCAGGCTAAGCTTCTCTTTTCTGCTGACTCAAAAGATTTTCGCAATAATTTTCTAAGCAGTTTAAAGCTTCTTCTTCTAACTAAAATGCTGCTTACTCATGTGGCATTTTTATGTAAACTGGAAAAAAGTTCCCTTTCCTCAAGAGAGTTTTCTTCCATTTGTCAGAAACTAAGCTGAATATACTGATTTTGTAAGAAAGGGAAACTTGACTGCCACTGGCTAGGCATTTTTCTTAATCAATACGTAAATCCTGTGGGAAGGTGCCCCCTTAAATATGACCCTCTTGTTTACTGCACAACCTACACAGCTGTACACTTAGCCTGATCCACATCATTAATACATGTGTGGACATAGAAGAAATACAGTCTTTTCAACTACATATTTATCTGAGAGAAACTACATATTTTTGACTAATATCTTTGCTTGACATCAAGGTAGTAGCTATGGAAGTGGTATGTACACTAGTTGGAGAGTAATGTCATTTTTTTTATTGGTACAAATGTTATTTAGAACAGTCCAAGAACTTCCAATTTAGTTGAATTGAATGATAGCCACTAGTCTTATCTAATTCTTTTACCTCTGTTATGACATATTTTTAGTTTTAGGGGTAAGGTACATGCAAAGATGTTTGCTTCAGGTATCGGATGATGGGAATTTACCAGAACTGCTGAGTCCAGGCCTTTGCCTAGTCTAACGAGTTAGATTATCTCTTAGTTTAATAATGTTTTGTTTTGGTTTTTGGTTAAAGAGCATTTTAAACTGTCAAAGTCCATATTCAGTTTGGGTGGCCTTGGAGTAAAAATTCAAATAAGAGAACCTTAAGGAGAACCAAGAGGAAAGGATCTATGATAGCTGATTAATCAATCCCCACCCATACCCTGAAACCAGATTTTCACAGCTTCCATCCAAGGCAAAGTTTATATTATGAGAAGAAGTACAAAATACTCATGTCCAGACTCACCCTGTTCCCATCTGTTTTGTAAACCACAGAAAGATCACTTCTCTTTAGTCACTTACTGTGTCATGTTTCTTCCTTGCTCAAGCATCTTTATCAAATCTTACTTATTATAGATGGAAGTCAAGGCCATCTATCAACATGTTTTCCTCTCTAACTAAAATATATATAAACATATATATAAAATAAAAAATACATCACCCTGCTAAGAGCCTTAAAAGACTAAAAAAAAAAAGATTGACTTATCACATATCATTTGCTCATTATTTTAAGACTATCATCATCTCTAGTAATCCTCTTCAAGAAATTCTTGTTTAATAACTCTATGTGTGGCAGTCTATGAACTTAATCTATGACGCATTTATAACTGTTTATAGGACACTTAATAAATGTGTGTGTGTGTGTGTATGAGAAAGAGAAAGTGAGGGACTGTCATTTGATCATAGTCCCCTTGTGGTCAAGAACTATGTTCTACACCCCACTCTGCTCCCCGACACATACAAGCACATACACTCTTAAAACAGGGCTGCAAGAGATGGTCCCTGATAAATGCTGGTGACCTCTTCATGAACTAAGGCTTAATTTTTTATACTTCTAAACCTTGGAATCCTTTATGCAAACAAAATCTCACACAGCATAGGTTTTAGTTGAATTTGGAAGTCTTGAAGCTCTGCCTTCTTGACTAACTTTTTTTTTTTTTTGTCTTTTTGCCATTTCTTGGGCCACTCCTGCAGCATATGGGAGGTTCCCAGGCTAGGGGTCTAGTCGGGGCTGTAACACCAGCCTATGCCAGGGCCACAGCAACGTGGGATCCGAGCCACGTCTGCGACCTACACCACAGCTCACGGCAACGCCGGATCCTTAACCCACTGAGCAAGGGCAGGGATCGAACCTGCAACCTCATGGTTCCTAGTCGGATTCATTAACCACTGTGCCACGACGGGAACTCCCTTGACTAACTTTCTGATTTCTGTTTTTAGCACTGTACTGGCCTGTGAATTTGCAAATGACAAAAATCTGAAAGAAAAAGAAGAAAAATGAACCATTCAAAATTATTAAATTAATAACTAAATCATGAGAGAAGCTTAGCATCCTGTAACTGTCAACCTGATGTATTCTTTGCAGTGACTGGTATTTCTGAATCAATCTGAATCTATAATAGGAATCCAAGTACAAGGTGGGCAAGGTTGCCTGAGGTCCTTGGTCTAAACGTGGCATTTTCTTCCTTCTCTTTTCTTTCTTCACTTTTCCACAGATGGACTTGGGCATTCCAGCAATGACCAAGTGCTGCAACCAGCTGGACGTCTGTTATGACACTTGTGGTGCCAACAAGTATCGCTGTGATGCAAAATTCCGATGGTGTCTCCACTCTATCTGTTCTGACCTCAAGAAGAGTCTGGGCTTTGTCTCCAATGTGGAAGGTAGGTATCTTAAGCACATCTACCAGGTGGGCATGCAGTTTTGTTCCTGTTTTCACACAGAATGTAGCCAGAGCCCCTTTACTCAAAGAGATCATCAGAGCTCACTGGCCCTTCTTTATAGAACACTGATCAGTGCAAGCTAGGAGGAAGGAAGATTCTGGGCAGTCCTTCACCAAAGTTCTTGCTGTCCTGCCCAGGAGTAGCTGGCGCCCCTCCTGATGGACAGAGCCACACCATAGCCTTCCCAGAGATGTTAAAAATCTATCCTCTAAGACCGGAGCAAGAGTTGCCCAACTGGCCTTAGTTACCCATTCCACTGTTAAATCATTTTCCGTATCAGGAGTTATTCTGTGTAGGGCTACATGGTTGAGTTTAAGCCTTTTTTTCCCCCCTCACTTTGTTCTCAATCAGGGGAAAAATGTTTTTAAAACCTATCTCTATTGGGCCTAAATGTCTCTATATTCTTAAGGATAATTATTTTTAAATGACTGCTTAGCTATCTGATTTCTAGCAATGATTCTGTCATTTCTTTTTCCTGATTCACCTTAGGAAAAGGTGTAATCCTTTAGTTTCTGAAGCCCAAACATTATTACATCCAGGTATTAGCATTATATATATTTTTAGATGGTGAAGTCTGAAATTCAGGCTTATGAAGGGCTGGCCCCATGCCACCAAGAAAGTCAGCAGTAGAAAGAATCTTGGATCTTGTCATATATCAATGTCTAGAGTGTCGTCCTAAAGTGAATGTGTGAGAGCTTGAAATATGAATAATTAATTAGAAGGGAATATCACTCTATCTGTACCACAAAAGGTGAAAAAGTGCCTGCAGCCACTCTAGGGTCAGGTCAGGTTACTTCCTCAAAGCAATGTCCTATTGATTCTTGCTCCTAAATATCTCTTTGTTATACCACTTGCCTGGTTACTGCAAATTAATCCAATCTTTGTGTCCCATCCAATCTACTGTCCCTACAGATACCAGATATATTTTTTATACCAGACAAATCTGGTCCTCTCTACGCTCCATGCAAGTCCTTCAATAGGTTCTTCTTCCTTAGGATTAAATCCAAATCCTTATCATGACATTCATAGTCCTTTCTGACTCAGACCTAGCCTTCCTCTCCAGCATCCTCTTGTTTATTTCTGATTTTTTTCCTGACTTCTGCCATTCCGAGTTATGAGGTTGATGTCCCATATCTGTTTGCTTCTTCGCTTCCCTCCAATGAAATACTCTGATCATTCATTTTGTTGTTGTTGTTGAAAGAGTTTTATTGAGACATAATTCACATACTATAGAATTCAACCATTTAAATGCTTTTAAAAATATGTTCATGGAGTTATGCAATCAGCCTCACAATCAATCTTAGAATATTTGCATTAGTCCAAAAACAAACCCCATAGCCACTAGCAGTTCCACTATATCCTTCCCCTGCCCAGCTCTACACAACCATTTGTCTGCTTTCTACCTCTATAGATCTGCCTATGATGGACAATTCATATAAATTGAATTATAAAATATGCGGTCTTCTGTGACTGGATTCTTTCACTTGGCAAGGTTTATCCATATTGTAGCATATATCAGTGTTTTGTTCCTTTTTATTGCTGAATAACATTCCATTGTATGGATATAACATTATCTTTATCCATCTGTCAATTGATGAGCATTTGGGTTGTCTCCACTTTTTGTGGACTATAAATAATTCTGATATGAACATTTATGTACATGTTTTTTTAGCAACATGTTTTCATTACTCTTGAATATATACCTGGGAGGTAAGTTTCTGGGTTATATGGTAATTTTATGACAAACTGATTTCCAAAACAGTTACCCCATTTCACATTCGCACCGGCAATGCACTAAGGTTCCAGTTTCTTCACATCCTCGCCAACACTTGTTATTATCTATCTTTTTGATTATAGGCTCTAATGGATGTGAAGTGCTTTCTTAGTGTGGTTTTGATTTGCATTTCCCTTGTGGCTAATGATGTTGAGTAACTTTTATGTACTTATTGGCCATTAAATAACTGCTTTGGAGAAATGTCTATTTTGATCCTTTGCCCCCTTTTATTTATTTTTATTACTCAATGAATTTATTATATTTATGGTTGTACAATGATCATCACAATCCGATGTTATACGATTTCCATCCCACAACACCAGCACATCCCCCCACCCCCTAAACTGTCTCCTCTGGAGACCATAAGTTTTTCAGTCTTTGAGTCAGTATCTGTTCTGCAAAGAAGTTCCTTCTGTCCTTTTTTCAGATTCCACATGTCAGTGAAAGCATTGGATGTTGGTGTCTCATTGTATGGCTGACTTTACTTAGCATGATAATTTCTAGGTCCATGCCTGTTGCTAAAAATGCTGGTATTTCGTTCCTTTTAAATGGCTGAGTAATATTCCATTGTGTATATGAACCACATCTTCTTGATCCACTCCTCTGTCGATGGACATTTAGGTTGTTTCCATGTCTTGGCTATTGCAAATAGTGCTGCAATGAACATTGGAGTACATGTGTCTTTGTGAGTCATGGTTTTCTCTGGATAGATGCCCAGGAGTGGGATTGCTAGGTCAAATGGTAGTTCTATTTTTAGTTTTCTGAGGAATCTCCATACTGTTTTCCACAGTGGCTGCACCAATTTACAATCCCACCAACAGTTTAAAAGTGTTTCTTTTTCTCGCTCTCCAGCACTTATTGTTTGTAGACTTTCTGATGATGGCCATTCTGGCTGAGGTAAGGTGGTATCTCATAGTCGTTTTGATTTGCATTTCTCTAATAATGAGTGATGTTGAACGTCTTTTCATGTGTTTTGGGGCATCTGTATGTCCTCTTTGGAGAATCGTCTGTTTAGATCTTATGCCCATTTTTTGATGGGATTGTTTTTTTGGTATTGAGCTGCATAAGGTGTTTATAAATTTTGGAGATGAATCTCCTGTCAGTTGATTCATTTGCAAAGATTTTATCCCATTCTGTGGGTTGTCTTTTTGGTTTTTTTTTTAGGGTTTCCTCTGTTGTGCAGAAACTTTGAAGTTTAATTAGGTCCCATTTGTTTGTTTTTACTGTCATTACTCTAAGAGGTGGATCTGAGAAGATGTTGCTGTCATTTATGTCAGAGAGTGTTTGGCCTATGTTTTCCTCTAAGAGGTTTATAGTGTCTGGTCTTATATCGAGGTCTTTAATCCATTTTGAGTTGATTTTTGTGTATGGTGTTAGGGAGTGTTCTAATTTCATTCTTTTACATGTGGCTGTCCAGTTTTCCCAGCACCACTTATTGAAAAGGCTGTCTTTTCTCCATTGTATATTCTTGCCTCCTTTGTCATAGATGAGTTGGCTGTAGGTGCGTGGGCTGAATTCTGGGCTTTCTATCCTGTTCCACTGATCTATATTGATGTCTTTGTGCCAGTACCATACGGTTTTGATGACTGTTGCTTTGTAGTATAGTCTGAAGTCAGGGAGCCTGATTCCTCCAGCTCCATTTTTGTTTTTCAGGATGGCTTTGGCTATTCTGGGTCTTTCATGCTTCCAAACAAACTTTAAAATATTTTGTTCGAGTTCTGTGAAAAAATGTCCTTGGTAATTTGATAGGGATTGCATTGAATCTGTAGATTGCCTTGTGTAGTACAGTCATTTTGATAATATTGATTCTTGCAACCCAAGAGCATGGTATGTCTTTCCATCTATTTGTGTCATCTTTGATTTCTTTTGTCAGCGTCTTATAGTTTTCAGAGTACAGGTCTTTGTCTCTTTAGGTAGGTTTATTCCTAGGTATTTTATTCTTTTGGATGTGATGGTAAACAGGATTGCTTCCCTAATTTCTCTTTCTGATCTTTCATTGTTAGTATATAGAAATGCAGTCAATTTCTGTGTATTAATTTTGTATCCTGTGACTTTGCCAAATTCATGGATGAGTTCTAACAGTTTTTTGGTAGAGTCTTTAGAATTTTCTGGGTACAGTATCATGTCATCTGCAAGTAGTGATAGTTTTACTTCTTCCTTTCCAATATGGATGGCTTTGATTTCTTTTACTTCTCTGCTTGCTGTGGCTAGGACTTCCAAAACTATGTTGAAGAGTAGTGGTGAGAGTGGACATCCTTGTCTAGTTCCTGATCTCAGCCGGAATTCTGTCAGCTTTTCACCATTGAGAATGATGTTCGCTGTGGGTTTGTCATATATGGCCTTTATTACGTTGAGGTAGGTTCCCTCTATGCCTGCTTTCTGAAGGGTTTTTATCAGAAATGGGTGTTGGATTTTGTCAAAGGCTTTTTCTGCATCTATTGAGAGGATCATATGGTTTTTATTCTTTAGTTTTTTAATGTGGTGTATCACACTAATTGATTTGTGGATATCGAAGAACCCTTGCATCCCTGGGATGAATTCCACTTGATCATGATGTACAATCCTTTTAATGTATTGTTGGATGTGGTTTGCTAGTATTTTGTTGAGGATTTTTGCATCGATGTTCATCAGTGAAATTGGCCTGTAGTTTTCTTTTTTTGTGGTATCTTTGTCTGGTTTTGGTATCAGGGTGATGGTAGACTTGCCTTTTTATTATTGCTTTATGAGACTTCTTTATATATTCTGGATGCAAATCCTTTATCAGACGTATGATCTGCAAACATTTTCTGCGTTGTTTTTTCACTTTCTTCGTATAATTTGCCACCCAGAAGTTTTATATTTTGATTAAGTCTATTTTATCTATCTTTCTAAATTGTTTGTACTTTTAGTGTCATAGGTATAAAGGCTTTGCCTAGCCTAAGGCTGCAAAGATTTACTCCTATGTTTTCTTCTAAGAGTTTTGTTTAACTCATATATTTAGATCTGTGATCCATTTTTAAGTTAATTTTTGGATGTGGTGTAAGAAAGGAGTCCAGGAGTTCCCGTCGTGGCGCAGTGGTTAACAAATTCGACTAGGAACCATAAGGCTATGTGTTTGGTCCCTGCCCTTGCTCAGTGGGTTAATGATCCGGCGTTGCCCCTGAGCTGGGTGTAGGTTGCAGACGCGGCTCGGATCCCGCGTTGCTGTGGCTCTGGTATAGCTGGAGGCTACGGCTGTGATTAGACCCCTAGCCTGGGAACCTCCATGTGCCGCAGGAGCGGCCCAAGAAATAGCAAAAAGACAATTAAAAAAAAAAAAAAAGAAAGAAGTCCAACTTCATTCTTTTGTATGTAGATATATACCATTTATTGAAAAAGATTATTCTTTCCCACCATTTATTCCTGCACCACTTGAAAAGGACCATTCTTTCCCATATTAAATCGTCTTTGCAAGCTTGTCAAAAATCAATTGGCTGTAACTGCAGTGTTTATTTATAGACTCTCAATTCCATTCCATTGATGTATGCCAATACCACAGTTTTTATTACTGTAGTTTTATAGTAAATTTGAAATTAGGAAGTGTCCTTCAACTTTGTCCTTCTTTTTCAAGATTTTTTCAGACACTCTGGATCTCTTGCATTCCTACATAAATTTTAGGTTCAGCTTGTCAATGTCTTTAAGAAATGGCAGGTGGAACTTTAATAGGACTTTTTTTGACTCTGTAGATCAATTTGAGGAGTACTGCCATCTCAACGGAATTATGTTTTCTGATCAAGGAACGTGAATGTCTTTCCATTTATTTGGGTCTTCTTTAATTTCTTTCAATGATGTTTTATAGTTTTCAGAGCACAAGTCTTCTTTCATTTAATTTACTCCTAAGTATTTTATTCATTTTAATGCTATTATAAGTGGAATGGCTTTCTTAATTTTATTTTCAGATTATTCATTAATAATGTATAGAGATATAATGGATCTTTGTATATTGATCTTATATCCTGCAACCCTACCGAATTCATCTATTACTTCTAATAAATTTTTAGTAGATTCCTTAGGCTCTTCTGTACTCAAGATAATGTCACTTGCATATTGTCTTCCTTTTCAAGCTGGATGACTTTTATTTCTTTCTCCTGCCAATTGCCCTGGCTAGAACTTCCAATACAACACTGAGTAGAAGTGGTGAGAACAATGTGGAGATTACTGAACAACCAATGTGTCAAGGAAAAAAATCAAGTGAGAGAGATTTAAAAAAAAATACCTTGGGACAGTGAAAATGGAAAAATAACATACCAAAATTTATGAGATTCATCAAAAGCAGTTCTAAGAGGGAGGTTCATAGAGAATACATGTCAACATCAGGAAACAAAAAAGGTCTCAAAAGAACAACCTAGCTTTACCCCTCAAGGAACTAGAAAAAGAAAAACACATGAAGTCTGAAGTTAGTAGAAGAAAGGAAATAATAACGATCAGAGTGGATATAAATGAAATAGAGACTAAAAGGACAATAGAAAAGATCAATAAAACAAAGAGTTTTTTTTTTAAAGATAAGCAAAATAGACAAAACTTTAGTTAGACTTTCCAAGGAAAAAAAAGAGAGGGCACAGATAAATAAAATCAGAAGTGAAGGAGGAAACATTAAAACTCATACCACAGAAATACAAAGGAGCATAACAGACAGTCCTAAACAATTACACACCAACAAATTAGACATCTTAGGCAAAACAGATAATTTTCTAGAAACATACAACTTAGAGGAAACAGAAAATCTGAACAGAACCATTACTAGTAATGAGATTGAATTAGTAATCAAAAATCTCCCGGCAAACAAAAATTCAGGACCAGATGGCTTCACTTTTAAAGTGGCGTCAAAGAAGTAATAAGCCATTTAAATGGTTCAATGTTTAAAGAAGAATTAATACCAATCTTCTCAAAGTTATTCAAAAGGTAGAAGAGGAGCAAACACTTCTACACACACTTTATGAGGCCAGTATTACCCTGATGCTAAAACCAGAGAAGGACACCACAAGAAAAAAAATTACAGGCCAACATTCCTGAGAATAGAGATGCAAAAAGCCTCCACAAAATATTAGCAGCCTGAATTCAACAGTTCATCAAAAGAATCATACACCATGATAAAGCAGCATTTATTCTAGTAATGCAAGAATGGTTCACCAACAACGAATCAATGTGATCTGCCACATTAACAAAATGACGGATAAAAATCACATCATCTCAATAGATGCAGAAAAAGCATATGAAAAAAATCAACACCTATTTATGATTAAAAAAAACAAAACAAAACACCTCTTAACAAAGTGGGAATAAAGGGAACATACTGCAACATAATGAAGGTCATATCCGACAAGCTCACAACTAATATCATACTGACAGTGAAAAGCTGAAAGCATTTCCTCTAAGATTAGGAACAAGACAAGGATGCCCAGTGTCACCACTTTCATTTAACAGAGTATTGGAAGTCTTAGCCAGAGCAATGAGGTAAGAAAAAGAAGTAAAAGCCTTCCAAATCAGAATGGAAAATGTAAAACTGTCACTATTTGCAGATGACGTGGTATCATATATAGACACCTTAAAGATGCCACCAAAAAACTGTTAGAACTAAAAACAAATTGAGTAGAGGTGCAAGATACAAAAGCAATATACAGAAATCTGTTGCATTTCTATACACTAAGGAAAAAAAAAAAAACTATTGGAAAGAGTGGCTCAGTGGTTAACGAACCTGACTAGTATCCATGAGGACATGGGTTCGATCCCCAGCCTTGCTCAATGGGTTAAGGATCCCGCATTGCTGTGGCTGTGGCATCAGCCAACGGCTACAGCTCTGATTCAACCCCTAGCCTGGGAACCTCCATATGCTGTAGGTGCAGTCCTAAAAAGACCAAAAAAAAAAAAATTATCAGAAAGAGAAATTAAAAAAACAATCCCATTTGCAATTATATCAAAATAACTAGGAATAATGTATAGAAACCTATGAAACACTGGTGAAAAATTGAAAATGACATAAATAACAGAAAACTTATGGATTGAAAGAATTACCATTGTTGAAAAGTCCATACTACTCAAAGCATTCTACAGATTCAATGCAATCTCTATCAAAATGCCAGTGGGAGGTGTTGTGAAATGCTTTCTGAATAACCTTTACCACAAAGGGACAGAAACGCTTTCTCTAGGCTGCCACATCACCTTGGGGTTACTTCCATCATGATGTAGTGTAACTGTTTACCTGTCCATTCTGTCCATCTCTTTGTGCAAACTGTGAGGTCCTTCAGTTGGGGTCTCTTTGGTCTCTGTATCCCTGATGCCTAACAGAGTGGCTGACCAACATATCCAACAGGCACACACATTTTTCCAAAGAATGAATGGTTATTCATCCCACACTTGAACAGGGAAAGCTATAGGAAATACAGTAGTATTATCTGAGGGAATATTCTGGGGGGGGGGGAATGCTAAATTTTCCATAGAGGGAGCATAGGCATATGGGAGGGAGATTCTGATTGCTAATCATGGTTTTCGCCCAATGGTCTCTAACAGGAGGGCATGCCAAAGTGTGTTCTATTTGACTAGACTGTATAGAAGCTTCTCTGAAAAAGCTTCCCTTAAATCTATTTTTTCCTTCTAATTCTATATTTGAACCACTGCCTCTACTTTCCTCTGGGTATCATGTCATCCTCAGAAATACGCTGCCTCTTCAAAATTACTCAAACTACCTGGGGTAGTCTTGCACATTAACCTTTATATGTCTCTTCATCTTTTTCAAGCAGCCTGTGATTCTCTGGCTGATACTGTGTTCAACACTGTATGGACCTTGGGCTGCCGACCTTTTATGAATAGTCAGCGGGCAGCCTGCATCTGTGCAGAAGAGGAGAAAGAAGAGTTATGAGGAAGAGGTGATTCCTTCCTGGGTTTGAGCGATACTACACTGTCAGTCTTGGAGATGGTAGTGCGGCAGACGTGTCTCATCCTTTCTTCCAAAAGTGTGGATACCATGAAGCAGGAGAAAGGAAACATTATTCTACCCCTGGAAAGTGAGTCTCATCTTTTGAGCAGAGTTGGAGAAAAGACATGGAGTGAAGACTCTTCACATTAACATGGGCCTCCCCAGAAAAGACACACTTGCCTGGAAATTCAGTTCTTAGTTTAAAGACGAAAATAAAGACGAAAATACTGGGATTCCTGGAATTGATAATTATGTTCATAAGTGAAATTTTGGAAAGTCCAACCATTTGGGAGGCAATGACTTTCCTCTGGTCTATGTTTCAGCTGCCAGTAAGCACCTCACATTTAATAAAGTGTACTTTTTAGAAAATCTGAAAAGAGATGAATGCATTCTATTATCAGCAACATGCTTCCATTTCACTTAGAAGAGAACTCAACCTGGTAAGTTCCACCAATGATAACAATTATTCCCATAAACAACAGGTCAACAAAGTCAGAGGCTTACCTGATTAAAGCCAACGGAAGTGGAGGCCAGATGCAGTTACGTCTCTGAGGTTCCTTTTTTTTCTTCATTAAACTATTCCTGTTGATATTCTCAATTATTAATGATTTTGGTGTCATGTTAAGACCTGGGAAGCACTTGGTGAGAATTGCCACTGAAGACAGCTAGGAGAAGTCCCTAAAAACTGAGGGGAGTAAGAGACAGCCAGCCATTCCCTAAACTGTGTGGTTCTCAGCCCTGACTGTGGATGAGAATCACCTGAGGAGCATTAAAAAAAAAAAAAAAAAAAAGCATCTCTGGGGATGGTACCTACGTACTGGCATTTTATAAACACTCCTCAATGATTCTGAGGCAGTGAGGCCTGAGGGCCTCTAAGGTCAGGGACTGACAAATGAAGGCCTGTGGGCCAAATCACACCTAAACACCTGTTTTTGTGAAGTTTTACTGGAACGCAGCCAGGCTCACATGTGTTTATGGCTGCCCCTGTGCTGGGAAAGCAGAGCCGAGGAGCAGTAACAGAGCCTGTGTGGCCCAGGAAGTCTAAACTATTTACCTTTTGGCCCTTTACAGAAAGCGTCTGCCAACCCCTAATCTAGGTCATTTCCTCCTTTCCCTTCCTTTTGCTAATTTTACTGGTTCTATTTCAAATGGGTGGTTGCAGCCCTTTCTAAAAAGAAAAAGAAGAAAAACTATTTTCTGGTCTTATGTTAAGCCATAAAATGAATTGGTATATTAAGGAATTGGATTTCACTGCAGATAACATTTATCTCTGTGATTTAGGATATTTATTTCAATAAAATGTATTTAAGTCCCTACATAATACAGTATAATTTTATACCCTTTTCTATTGCCTTATCAGTCTGAGGACATAAAATGCCGAAAGGTTTCCACATTTTATTTTTGTCCATAGTTCAGTCACTGAACCACTTAAATGCATGTTAATGAATTTATTAACATTCACTAATTGCAAATAGTTCAATTAAGACAATATAAAAACCTCAGAAGGAAATATGGTGCAAGAGAAAAAACAGTATTTTTTTAGTACACACTTATATTGATAAACTTCCAAATCCCCTATAACCATTCTTTATTTGAATGGAAATTTCTGGGTTATTTACATACTTAAGGAGTCGTTGGTGTTTAAGTCATAATTTCAAGCAACTATTTGATTTTTTTCAGTTCCTAATTTGCAATACTATGCTCACCTTCTGATTTTAATGGTGCTGCTGCATCCTACACTAGGTGTTCTACTGCAGGGAGGAAACGGGGTGGGAGGGGGCCTGGGGTGAGCTGCTTTCTAGGTACCCCTGCAGCTTCTGACATCCGGAGGATGAAGCCCCACGAGGACAGGTAGGTTAGCAGTGAGGTGACCTTTCCTGACCCAGTGGGCTAGAGTCAGAGTGAGCTGGTTCTGGCAGTTTGTCTAAAGCCACAGTATGAGGTTTAAAGCAGCATGGTGTTCTAGGGTGTGGGCTGGTGTTCTCAGAGTGCAAGAAATCCAATCAGGCAGCAGCCCCAAGCAGAACTCGGGTGTTGGGTCGTCCTAATCCTCCCAGTCGATGCTGATGGGGCCACCTGTCAGCATCTGGCTCTGCAGGCCAGCAGCATCCTCTCCTTCAACTGCCTCTCGGCGCATTCGCCGATGGCAGCCCTGGGCGCAGCGGGACCGCTGATCCAGCATCCCGCAGACCAGGACCCGACAGTGCAGGAACACCTCCTGGAAGGATCGGAGTGATAATGAATAAAAAGAGCAATAGCAGTTGCCACTCATGGGGCCCTTACTAGAAGCCAGACACTGTACCAAACCTTTCACACGTATTATCTCATTTCAGCTAAACAACCACCTTTGAAGTAGATGCCATCTCTTCCACAGATGAGGAAACTGGAGGTTAATGGACTTGGCCAAATTCACACATTTAGTAGGGTGACAAAGACAGTGAGGCAGGTGGGTGATTTGAAACCCGGCATCCATAACTTCTGCCTTTGTGTGGAGATGGGAGACACTTTTGTGAGGACAACAGCTAGTAACGTTATAATCTTCGTTCTTCACCCCAACATATGGGCATAACATGGGCTTCCATGTACCTCTGTGTAAAAGGACAAGTTCTTTCTGCAAGCTTCTTCCTGCAAGTAACTTCCCAAAGCATGCTCCCTAGTTGAGGAGGGAGATCAGGGTTAGCTAAGTGTTCTAGAAGTGATGTAGCTGGACAGGACATGAATGCATGTAAAGGCAGCATGGAGAAGACTACTGGTCTCAAACTTTCTTGTTTAAGTGTTTCAACAACTCTACCAAAAAAAAGAAAAAGAAAAAGAAATAGAAAGAAACTTCACACACACACACACACACACACACACACACACACGGCCTCATAACCTCTATCCATGTGTATACATTAAAAATGTATCATATTCAGGAGTTCCTGTCGTGGCGCAGTGGTTAACGAATCCGACTAGGAACCATGAGGTTGCGGGTTCGGTCCTTGCCCTTACTCAGTGGGTTAATGATCTGGCGTTGCCGTGAGCTGTGGTGTAGGTCGCAGGTGTGGCTTGGATCCTGCGTTGCTGTGGCTCTGGCTTAGGCTGGTGGCTACAGCTCCGATTCGACCCCTAGCCTGGGAACCTCCATATGCCATGGGAGCGGCCCAAAGAAATAGCAAAAAGACAAAAAAAAAGTATCATATTCAACTGCATATAAATTTTTATGACAATGCTTTTTCATATTTCCTTTTCCTATATTTTATTCTACATTAACTACTTAATATTGCATTAATCAATATACTGTTTGTTTGGTATAAACAACCCCTCTCTCATAACAGTGCTCTATAATCACATTCAACAAATAATGCTTGTCTTTTTGTTTATTTTGAGAAGCTATCAGAATCGGAATTTTTAGAATATGATAATTTTGTGGTCATTACACACGTCAGATAACTTTCCAGAAAGTATACCAATTTACACTGCCCCTGTGCATCTCCCTGTAGCCTTGCAAATTGGGATTTCTAATTTTTATAAATGTAATACATATAAAATAGTCTTATAATTATTTTGATTGGCATATATCTACCATTTTCACTATTTGTCTTTTCTGTGGATACTTTTCCATATCTTTTGCCATGTGACCACTATACAGGCTGTTTCAACCACATCTGCTCACAAGGATTTTACACTATAATCATATAGCATTTTCTTTGAATAAGCACAATTATTTTATTGGGAGAGGGCAGATAATTGTGACATTCATAGGGGTGTTGAGTTTTTGGATGGCCAGTTGCATAGTATTTTTCACAGAGGTGATGCAGATCCTAATCGTAGGCTTGTAGAATGTGAACAGATTGGGACACCAAGAAGGAAGGCTCAGATTGATGGGAGGCTGGGGAGGGGACACACCTTAACAAGGTAAAGGAACTCAGCTCACCTTGTGGTCTTTGCCCACAAACTTGAAGACAGGGACCTGGAAGTGCTTTGCTAGGTGATCTCGTGATGTGTACTGTTTTACTGAGTCATCTGAAACACAGCTGGAAGTAGGACAGGATAGCACGTAAGACTTGATTGTTTAAACAGAGATGGAAAAACAATCCAGTCCAACATTTTGGTCCAAGAAGAAGCAAACTGGGTGGAGGAGGCTGGGCTGCACTCAAGATTTCTGAGAATGAAGGAAAAATGACTCTAGAAGGCATCTTCAGACACAGCCCTGCTCATTAATGCTGTTTGTCCCGTTCTCATTTACTCCACCCACAAACCGGGCAAAGGGACCTCCTGTTAAGTCGATGTGCTGAAATATTAGCAATGGCAATGACGTTTGTTTCGAAGATATCTTCTGAAACCAAGGTATCTTTGTAAGGCTGAATTTTCATTTGTAATATATTGCAGGAATTCTGCAGTCACAGACTTTATTATCGATATAAGAAGGCTTTTCTTTAACTAGATTTCATTATATTCATCAGACACCTAATAGACACTCACTCCTGAAGGGGATCCAAAGGTGAGCACATGCCAATTTGTACAACAAAATGCTGCATAAAAATGTGACTTTCTTAGAGAATAACTGGATCTGGTGGGGACGGGTCATTCACCTCCAAAATGTTTTCATTCCTCTTTTCCCAAATTTACTGCTAAATCTTAGTTTGACAGGGCTTTTGGGCTTTAATCTCAGGTCTGTCACTCAAAGTGAAATTCCTAGGCTCACCACAGGGTTGGCTGGGGGAAAAGAGGTGTTACGGATTCTCCAGTTTGAGGCCAAAGTTTAACATTGATCAACCATTTTTTTTCTTAAAGACCAGGACTCACCCATGTATTATCTATTCTATTATGTATTATCTATTTTACACATGTATTTTATATCTATTATATAGTTTCTATTCTGAATTCAAAAGGAACTTTTTTCCCTGACTGTATTTTCCTTTTAATGGATACTTCATAGCTCCCCGCCAACCAGGCCAATAAAAAAGCGGGGATCAGATGTAAAAGCCTATAAAACTGGATACTTGCTCGACACACAACCACCTTCTAGGTCATTGCTAATTGCTGTTAAAGGGCAGCTGAAAAATCCAATAAAATTGTTTAAAAATAAGATACTGTGACTTGTGTTGCCCGTGGTACCTTATCGCCCTGCACTGAAGAGTATCTAAATACATTATGCAGTTCCTCTTATTTCTTGTGTCCATGTACACATTTTCATTTCCTGAGGGTAAATGAATTTATACCACCTTCTAATTATGTTCTCTCATAAATACCTAGTGCATATCTAATCTGTGTGACACACTTTGCTGGGCGCTGCAGAGGAGATTGAGATGAACAGTATAGTCTGTGATGTCAGAGAGCTTATAGTCCACTACCTATGAACCTATGATAATGACTGTAACATGATGTTAAAATGGCACTTCATCTAAGTGCCTCAGCATTTTCAATTTTTTTTTCCCGCTTTCTAGGGTTGCACCCGCGGCATATGGAGGTTCCCAGGCTAGGGGTCAAATCAGAGCTACAGTTGCCCGCCTACACCACAGCCACAGCCACACCAGATCCGATCCGCGTCTGCAACCTACACCACAGCTCATGGCAACGCCGGATCCCTAACCCACTGAGTGAGGCCAGGGATCGAACCTGCAACCTCATGGTTCCTAGCCGGATTTGTTTCCACTGCACCACAACAGGAACTCCCATTTTCAATTTATCTTTACCTAAAGATATTTTTAAATTGAAGTATACACTTTGCTGTACAGCAGAAATTGATGCAGCACTGTAAATTAACTATACATTAATTTAAAAAAATTTTGGGGGGAGTCCCCGTCATGGTGCAGTGGAAACGAATCTGACTAGGAACCATGAGGTTACAGGTTTGATCCCTGGCCTTGTTCAGTGGGTTAATGATCCAGCGTTGCCATGAGCTGTGGTGTAAGTCACAGATGTGGCTCAGATTTTGGCGTTGCTGTGGCTCTGGTGTAGGCCAGCAGCAACAGCTCTGATTGGACCCCTAGCCTGGGAAACTCCATATGCCACAAATGCAGCCCTAAAAATACACACACACAAAAAAGAAAGAAATTAAAGAAAAAAAATTGTAGTTGCTTTACAATGTTATGTTAGTCTCTGGTGTACAGCAGATGTATACATAACTTTTTCATATTCTTTTCCATTACAGGTTATTATAAGATACTGAATATAGCTTCCTGTGCTACAGTAGGATCTTGCTGTTTACCTATTTTATATATAGTAACTTGTATCTGTTAATCTGAAACTCCTAATTTATTCCTCCCCTACGCTCTTCCCCCTTGGTAGCTATAAGTTTGTTTTCTATGTCTATGAATCTGTTTCTGTTTTGTAAAATAAGTTCACCTGTATTATATTTTGGATTCCACACACATACGAGGATATTTATTTTCCTCTTTTTGACTTATTTCACTCAGTATGACACTCCTTAGGTCCATCCATGTTGCTGCAAATGGCATTATTTCATTCTTTTTTATGGCTGAGTAGTAAAAATACTATTATTTTTAAAGAGAAAATGTGGCAGGAGTTCCCGTCATGGCTCAGTGGTTAACTCCAACTAGAAACCATGAGGTTGTGAGGTCAATCCCTGGCCTCGCTCAATGGGTTAAGGATCCAGTGTTGCCGTGAGCTGTGGTGCAGGTCACAGATGTGGCTTGGATCTGACGTGGCTGTGGCTGTGGCGTAGGCTGGCAGGTGTTTTGACCCCTAGCCTGGTAACCTCCATATGCCGTGGATACGGCCCTAAAAAAAAAAAAAAAAAAGAGAGAGAGAGAGAAAGATAAAATGTGGCAGAAAGAGTTGTTTCAAGGTAACACATTACAGAATAGAATCCAAGACAAATTCTGGCTCTTGATTTGGTGTTTGCTGTGGTTAGATAATGCTAGTTTGTCAGCTCCAAGTTCATGTGCTAAAAGAAAGTAACAATAATATAGGAGAATCTAAAAGAACTGATTACCAAAAAGTTGTTTGATATTTGATTTTGGAATTCAACGTTTTTCTTTTTCTGGAGATAAATTTTCTGCTTTGCCCAGGCTTATATTAAATTATTTGCCTTCTCGAAGCGTAGGCCTTTAAACTAAAACTAGAGGGAGGTGAATCAGATGTGTTAAAAATCAGGGGAAACCAGCCTGATTTAAATCGAAGTTGGACAATGAATAATCAAATAGTTTATAAATATAAGCAAATCACATTATGTGTATTCTTCCTGTCTAACTCTTAATGATCCTTCAAGATTCATTGGAGTTTCTTTCCTCAATGAGACTTTCTCTGATTCCTTCTGATGTGACCTAGAAATCTCCCTTCCTTCACCTCAATGCTGCGCCTGCAGTAAAGTTCATTAAATATTAACCTAATGAATTAGGGAATGAGTATTTATCATAATACTTTACTTCTACTTTTTATTTTAAAACTTTGTGGAGAACATTTTAGGATGGAAAGAAATCCAAAGGGCTCCAGACCACTATCAGCCATCCAAAGCAGCTCAGAATGATGTATTTTCCAGAATCTGAAAACAAGCTAAGAAGGCCTCAGGAATTTGAAGCTAGAAGTATTCCTACTGGTAAACAGTTAAATTTACCAACCACAGGAAAGCAAGAGCCATCAAAATGTTTTCAGCAGGGATCTGACTATATATATATTCTTCTTCTTTTTTGTTTTTTTTTTCTTTTGACTGGATACCAGGGCTCCATGGAGCTGAGGAAGGCTGTGTTAGGAAGTGTTTTATCTGTCCAGGTGGGAGATAGTGAGGGCTGGAATTAAGGCAGTAAGAGAAGACTAGAGAGAACAAGGTTGAGGCATTGCTACATTAAAAAAATACTTCTCAGTTGATCCTAATGTGCATCAGGGGTTGAAAAATCACTGCAGGAGATTGACAGCAGCAGGTGAAGTTTTCCTGTGGGGAGAGATCCGGGGAGATAAAAGCAAAGCAGAAATTTCAGTGTCTGTCAGGCCAATTAGCAAAGGGCATGAACCCAGGGCACATCTTATGGTGCTTTTATTAGACCATTCCGCTCTTCCTAAGCTGCAAGTCCTGACCCTGCTTGAGCTATGTCCCATCTGACATTGAGAATGAAGAAGAAACTGATGAAATACTGAGTTTGAGGAGTGAGTGTAATTTTCCTGGGAATTAAGCAGGGGGTGTGGTAACTGCTAGGATTCCAAAGATACACAGAGACACACAAAGTTCCCAATCCAAGCATCCTCAGGAAATATGGAAATCCCTATGTATAAAACAAGCAAACAAAAACAAACTTCACTTGATCTTTCCTCTGCTAAAATCTAGCAAGTATTTCTTCTCTCTCCTTCACTATCAAACTTCTTAAAAGAGGGGTCTACATTTGCTGCTTCCACTTTCTCAGCCCCTTGCATTTTCCAGCCCCCACCTGCCACCCATGCTTTACCCCGTCTGAGCAAGTTAATCAATGCTATAGTTTCGGAGTTGCCGTCACGGTGCAGAGGAAACGAATCTGACTAGGAACCGTGAGGTTGCAGGTTCCATCCCTGGCCTCGCTCAGGGGGTTAAGGATCCGACGTTGTCCTGAGCTGTGGTGTAGGTGGCAGACAGCTTCGATCCTGCATTGCTGTGGCTGTGGTGTAGGCTGGCAGCTGTAGCTCAATTCGACCCCTAGCCTGGGAACCTCCATATGCCGTGGGTGCGGCCCTAAAAAGGAAAAAAAAAAAATCATATAGTTTCAACTGTAAACAGGAGTGATTCTCTGTCCTTTGCTTCTAGTCTTGAATTTGTTCTTGGGTCCAACTGATACATATTTCCCACAGCCCACTGAACCTCTAGTATCCTGTGGACATTTACAATACAATATTACTTCTTGGAGTGATCATATTCAATATTTTCACATCAAATCTGCTTTTCTACCTATGTCCTTTCATCTTGGGTAAGGGCATCAGGTCAGCCAAATGAGCTAGACCCCTTGCACTCATTTTCAACTCCCCACTCCCTCACCAGTTTTTACCACCGAAAGGTCCATAAACGGTTTCTGAATTAAGAGCTCGGCTTCTGAACGAATTAGGAACTCGCAAGAGTGCAGCGTGGTTTTAGGAAAAGAGTTTGCTCGAGCGGGTGTGGACCGGGTGTGGGCGGGTGTGGACCCGGCGGGTCGGGGAGGGGTGGGGGCGAATCCGTTGTCCAAGCAGCCTGCTTACCCATCTCGGATGAGGTAGTACTTCAGGATCTCATCGATCTTGGACGTGGGGGTGGCAAAGCAGCTCTCCACCAGGCTTTCTAAGCCATTCACGTGCACCAGGGGCTCAATGCCAAAGTAGAGGGAGTCGCGAAGCTTGAGGGTGGGCAGAGCTTCCCGGTAAGGCTCTTCAAACTCATTGTCCTTGAAGATCTCCAGGGTGAACGGGAAGATTCCGTGACTGCGGCTCATGATTTCCAGAGGGGTGTTGCGAAGGTTGGGGACGTAGCCTTCAGAAATGGTGTACAGACGCGGGAACTCGCAGGTCACCGGGATCAGCAGTTTGCTGGTGCGGATGATGATGTCGCCGCTGCTCCCTGGGGTCTGCTTGGGTAGACCTGTCACAAGGTTGCTAGCCACGATCTTGTCGTTCACCACCTGTCAGTGGAGAAAGAGTCTACGTTTATTTCCACAGAGTCCCCTCCCTACAACCGTAATATTCCCCAAATTCCTCTTTACATCAGAACGTATGAAAGATTTGGTTGCTGAAGCCTGAAGCTTTTTTTTTTTAATTGCTTCTCCTCTTTTTAGTAAGATGTTTTGACTGTTAAGAGCTTTACATACCATTTCATGCTCAACCCACACATTCCTTTGGAGTGTTAGTCATAAAACCTGAGCTATGCAGAATCAGCAAATTCAAAGCTCTGATATTTTAGAGAAAAAAAGCTTCTGCTTTTTTTTGTTGTTGTTCTTTTTAGGGCCGCACCCGTGGCACATGGAGGTTCCCAGGCTAGGGGTCAAATCAGAGCTACAGCTGCCAGCCTACACCACAGCCACAGCAACACCAGATGCCAGCCCCGTCTGTGACCTACACCACAGCTCATGGCAATGCTGGATCCTTAACCCACTGAGCGAGGCCAGGGATGGAACCCATCACCTCTGTTTCCGCTGCGCCACAATGGGAACTCCTGCGTGTGTTTTTTTTTTTTTTCTGGAAACCTAGAACTGGTGCTCATGCTGCAGCATGACCTTGTACTCAACTCAGACTTCAGCTATCACATTTATGTGGATGATTCTCAGCTCCTTATCTCCAGCCTTGTCCGCTCTCCTGAGTGCCAGATACTCCGACTCAACCTGAGGCATTTCCATCCGATTCTCCACAGGGCTACAAACACAGTTTGCCTCAAGTGGGAACTTCTCCAATCTCTCCCCCATGTCTCGCCCCCAGTCTGATTAGCTCTCTGATTTTCCCTGAGTACAGTAAATATTTGTTTATTTGGTCACAAGGGCCTCTGCCTTGATCTTCTGGATCCAGGTCCTCTTTTTTTCTATCCATCTCTCTCACTATTGACAAGATCCTAAGAGTGCCTGCTTAATCTCATTCCCAGGGGGAAAAGCCCAAACATCCCACCCTAGCACACAAGGCAGATCTCTGAAAGTACAGTCTCCCCATATCTACTTTTCCACTGTCCTCTTCCACTCTGAATTCCTTGCCAGTCTGGCTGTGTTGCCCATTCACTCAGCATAAGCCTCAAGAATTCCCAGCTCTGAGACTTGCTCACTTGTTTCCCATTGGAAATGCTCTTTCTTTCCTTCTCTGCCTGCCTAAACCACACACAAGCTTCCACCCCAATTCAAGGCCCACTTGTCTTGACTGCTCCAGTGTCGGTCTCTTTCTGGGCTCCTACACCACCTTCCAATTAGAGCCCCTGCCTTTAATTTATATTTTGTGTGTGATGTCATTTCAGTACTACCTTGTATGTTCTTAGAAGTCAGGAATCTTATTTCACATACCCCTCAGACTCCTCAGCCTGGGGCTATACCCAGATTCTTGGATGAAAGTACGAACTTTTACCTCTACCTGATTCAATCCATGAACTCATTTGCTATCTCATACATGGACTGTCATCTCTATCAATCGCTTTCTTCAGGTAAAAACTGGTCAGAGGAGACACAGTCTGCCTCCCGGTACTGGTGCTGATGCACTCAGGAAAATGCCTGCATGTGTTGGACAGATGGTTCTATTTGAGAATAAAAAGAGCAGAATTCTTCCTAACTCACGGTCCTCCCAATGCTTCTGGGACCACAGCAGATGCTCAATAATACATCTGTTAAATGAATGGCATATGATTTTTTGAGTTCCATCCTTCCTTATGGAAATACTTCATCTATGACACAAGCTACACAGCACACCTCTGTCAACAACCTCCCAAACAACTGGATTTGGTAACTCCCCGAGGGTCCTCCAGGAAGAACCTACATCGACCACCGTGCCACAGGTCTTGAGGGAGAAGATGATGTTGACGTGGGTACCATTGGACACTCCTCGGCAGGAGGTGTTGGTCAGGAAGAGCTCCAGACCGCCGACCAGGTCCCTGGGGATGCTGACTTCAATGGTGTTTGACTTGCAGAACACGGGGACTGCGGGGACAGGGGCTGCTGTTAGAAGCAGGAAAGCAGAATTGGGAAAAGGGGAAGAAGCCTCCTAGGAGACATAACTTCACCCTCTTACAACTTGAGCTGTTTGTTCCAGCCTCAAGGAAATCTATGAGGCTCAAAACAAATTGCTACTCCTACCTCCCAAGGTTGTGTTCAAATGATGCTCCTCAAATATTATATGGTTTCCCAAATGAGGAAATACTGTGTTTTAGTTTCAGTTCAACAGACATTTATTTCAAAATATGGCTAGCATAACTCCATGCCCTGCAACACCTAAAGGATGAACTTTTAGTGCAAACACAATTTATTGGCAATACAAAACAAGACTGCTTTGATACAGGCTTAAATTACATAATGCTACTGCTTCGACTTTACCATTAATTACCACCTCATAAAACAGAGGTAATAAAAACAGTTTTAGTGCACTTGGGGAAGTGTTCCAAATTGTCCTTGCACTGCTCAGTAAACCATAAACACTGACTATAAATTCCACTTTAATTTAATATAAAGAGATTGCTTTTCTTTAAACGTTCACTTCTTCAGACTCTACAAATACCCTAAAAGGAATACTTCTGGGTACTCTTGGACAATATGTGAAGGCATAACATAAAAATGGTATAGTACAGGAATTCCTATTGTGGCTCAGACGGTGAAAAACCCGACATAACGGAGTTTCCATTGTGGTGCAGCAGAAACAAATCAGTCTAGGGACCATGAGGTTGTGAGTTCGATCCTTGGCCCTGCTCAGCGGGTTAAGGATCCGGTGTCGCCACGAGCTTTGTTGTAGGTTGAAGATACGGCTCGGATCTGGTGTTGCTGTGGCTGTGGCATGGGCCGGCAGCAATAGCTCCAATTCGACCCCTAGCCTGGGAACCTCCATATGCTGCGGGTACAGCCCCCCAGAAAGACAAAAAGACAAAACAAAATCAAAATAAAACCCAACATAGTGTCCATGGGGATTCGGGTTTGATTCCTGGCCTAACTCAGTGGATTAAGGATACATCTGCAGAACTAGGGCTCCCACAACTGCTTCCCGAGACATTCCTCTTGCTTAATGTGATCCACACGTCTGTTGCCTAATGTTTTCTGAACTTTTCTGTTACATTATGTTTGTCTGAAGTTGTCTTTGGCCAGTTTAAATACGGCTTGCAAGACTACCTCCAGGAGTTCCTGTTGTGGCGTGGCGGAAATGAATCCAACTGGTATCCACGAGGATACTGGTTTGACCCCTGGCCTCACTCAGTGGGTTAAGGATCCGGCGTTGCCGGGAACTGTGATGTAGGTTGCAGACGCGACTTGGATCCTGCATTGCTGTGGCTGTGGTGTAGGCTGGCAGCTGTGGCTTCGATTCAACCCCCTGCCTGGGAACTTACATATGGTGTGTCTGTGGCCCTAAAAAAAAAAAAGGTGGATCTCAAAGGGATATCTGCATACCCATGTTACGCAGTGGACTAGCTTTATAAAGGGAAGAAGCCCTGTCATTTGCTGCAGCATGGATGGAACTTGTGGACAATTTGCTAAGTGAAATAAGCCAATCACAAAAAGATAAATATTGTAGGAGTCCACTTATATGAGGCATCTAAAGTGGCTGACTTCATAGAAACAGAAGGTAGAACAGCAGTTGTCAGGGACTGAGGGGAGGAAAGAATGAGGAATAGTTGTTTTAATGGGTATAGAGTTTCAGTCTTGCAAGATAAGAAAGCTCAGGAGATCTGTTGCACAAAACTGTGAATATACTTAACACTACTGAACTATCTCCTTAAAGTTGATTTAGACAGTAAATGTTATGATGTATTTTTTGCAACATTTTAAAAATGATTCCAGAGTGAATACACACTGCTGAAAGAGTTGGTATTCTAAAAGATGAGACTCTTGACACACTTGGGTGAGGAAGGCAGGGTGATTGGGGGGGGGTGAAGAGTGGGTGGGTCGGAAGTTAGGGCAGAGCTTAAGCCTGTCCATACACTACCTTGGCACGTGTGGTTATCCTCAGACAGCACCAAGCCCCGGGGACATTCACACTGGTAGCCCTTCTCAGACGTAAGGCAAGAATGACTGCAGCCGCCATTGTTATTGTGGCATCCTTCAATGTCTGCAGTAAAAACCAAAAGAAAAGGGAACGATCTTGTAGTCCTCTTCCCCAAGAATTCTGATTCTTGGACTGGTGCTTTGCATCAGGCATCATACCTGACTTATCACAGTATCACCAGGGCCCAAATTAGTCACTGAGACATGTAGGGACATCCACAGAGAAGTTTATTAAATGTAAGAGCAGTCTTACAACACACATAGCTCTAACCATTGAAGCCAGTCATTGTGTAGAATGCCCTTCAATCTGGATTTGTCTGTTTTTTTCATGGTTAGACTAACTATGGGGAGGAAGACTCAAAAGTCATTTCTTAATTGCTCTAACATTTAATCCACCCAATTTGAAATGTTATAGTCTTATGGATGTAAAAGAAACTGACAGAATATAAATTCACCTGGAACAGCTAAATCAGAGTTAATCAGAATTATTGCCAGTTTGTTGGGTCACCAGCCTCTCTCCTCCGGGAATAATAGCACTGGAGCCATGTTGCTTGGGCTGACAGCACACTGAGGGACTCCACTCCACAGAGCCCTCTGTGACATTCCTCTTATGAGGTGGTTTTTTAAAGCTTCCTTTTTAAAAGTTTTGTATTTTCAAAAAGCATACTCAATCAAATGGACAAAAAGGAAAAATATTCAATTGAAAAATGAATAAACTACCACATAATGTTATAATTAGCAGAGGAAAAGTAATAATCTTTGTGGGCTCTAGATATTATCTTCTAGATCATGGGTTATCAAATTCTGGCCTGCTACATGTTGTAAATAAAGTTTTATTGGCACACAGTCATGTCCATTTATTTCCCTATTGTCTGTGGGTTTCTTTCTCACTACAAGGGCAGAGTTGATTAGTTTAAATAGATTCTGTATAGTCCACAAAGCCTAAAAAAATCTACTATTTGGTCTATGCAGAAAAAGCTTGCTGTTCTAGGGGTAAGATAATAAAAGGGAATGCTTTCAAATCATTTAAGATGCTCAAGGAAAGATATGAGCCAATTTCCGGCTATAGCTATAACTCTCGGTTCAATAATAGTAAAAAAAATATTAGTTGTTTGGAATATCAATAAATTAACTTGGGCTGAATCAATTTTTGTGAAACAGAGAAATGTGCAATGAATTAATCTTTGCAAAATTTGAGAGATGAGACTATTACCTGTATGTAAATCTGTACAGTTAAAAATGCAGAAGTATTCCTATGGATTTTTGAAGTAGCTGAAAATGCTATACAATGGCTTAGAAGAATCATAAAAATATGCTATATTAAAATTAATATTAATAGGATTTTTTTTCCTTAAGAATGATCCTCAAGTCATTTTAATTTCCCTGAGTCTCCATTTCTTTTTTTTTTTTGCCATTTCTTGGGCCTCTCCATGGGCATATGGAGGTTCCCAGGCTAGGGGTCTAATGGGTGCTGTAGCTGCTGGCCTACGCCAGAGCCACAGCAACATGGGATCCAAGCCGCGTCTGCGACTTACACCACAGCTCACGGCAACACCGGATCGTTAACCCACTGAGCAAGGCCAGGGATTGAACCTGCAACCTCATGGTTCCTAGTCGGATGCGTTAACCACTGCACTACGACGGGAACTCCTCAATTTCAATATATGTAAAATGAAGGGGTTGGACTAAATGTTCACTCTGGATATTTCCAGGTCTAAAACTGCAAAGCACAGGAGTTCCTGCTGTGGCTCAGTAGGTTAAGAACCTGACTTTAGTGGCCGAGGTTGCTGCAGAAGGGGTTCAAGCCCCAGTGAGGTGTTGCAGCTTAGATTCAATCCCTGGTCCAGAGAACATTCATATGCTGCAGGTGCGGCCATAAAGTAAAAGAATAAATTAAAAATAAAACTGCCAAGTATAACATAAATTGAAATTCTTATATAAAATTCTTGAAGAATTTTAAGTCTCTTATGAAGATATACCAAAATGTTTAGAATGGATATATCTGGCGAATGGGATTGTGGGTCATCTTAGTTATCTTTCTTTTACTGTTCTGTATTTTCTTCTAGAATATAATTTTTTCAAATAAAAGAGCATAATAAAAATTTAAAAAGAGTTTTTATTTTAAAAAAGAAGATATGCTCATCTAACAGACCAGCTGAAGAAACAAATATGTTTGAACTATTAATAAAATTTAAGGGTTTCAAATATGAATCTTAATCCTAAAGTGTAATTCATATTCAAATTTTATTTTCTAAACTGCTTGTCAGTTAATGATTATTAGGTTTTAAAGTTATATGAGGATTAACTGTAATATTTCCAATAAAATACTCATGGATAATTACAAACGTTCCTCATGGAACATTTTATTAATATTCAAATGTGAAAAGATTATTGCATAAAATAAAATTTAAGGGGGATTCAGGACATTACCCTTATTTGATAAAATTTAAATTTCATTTAGTCTTATTATAAGGGATAGCAGTTTGAAACTCTGGTTAATGGTCCCTGAGTTAATAATGCAAACTTTGTTGCATGAAATAAATTGTGAGCACTAGCCCTAATTTTTCCTTTTGGGGTAATATTTTATTATTTTGAATATAACTAGAATAAAGTGAGCTCTTGTAAGCGGTATTACGGTCTATTATGCCACAAATTCAATTATCCTCTGAGATAAATCATCTGTCCTTTGTAAATAATAATAACTATTTATCTCTTCCTATAATCTGCAAAGAGTTGTGTGGCTTTTTTTTGGGAGGAGGGTAACCCTCCACTCCCAATGTCATGAGATTCGGGCTTATTAAAGTGGAAGTGATGACATTTTAGTTAGGATAGTTTGCAAGGGCAAATATGCCCTGGAGAAGGGACATTATCTAAGTTTCATATCATAATAGTAGACAATTTCCATTTCAGTTATTTAACATACATCACAAAGTCTTTTTATTACTTAATTATGTAAAATTATACTAAATGTATACAGCATTTCTACTATTAAAAAAATAGATAACTGTACTTATCTCCCCAAATGTATTAATATTCAATAAATGCAAAGCATACAAGTAGAAAACATGACCTCATGCAGACCAGTTTCCCAAACTTCCAAGACAGTAAGACTGACCTATGGAACATGCGAAAAACACAAACTAAGGCCCCTGCCACCTCACTGAGCCAGAGTCCCCAGGAGAGAGGCCTGGGAAGGGCCAGCTTTAAAAGCACCCAGGCGGTCCTCCTCAGCAGGGTTTCTATCATCTTGTTCCTTGGATCCGCAGCATAGGTGTCACTTAGATGTTATTTAGAAACCCAGTATCTTCACCTGACCCCAGACCTACTGAATCAGAATCTACATTTTAACAAGTTCCCATGTGATTCGTGGGCACATTAAAGCTTGAGAAACACGGAATACGCTGTTTTTATATCTCAAATTAAAGTGTGGTGTTCTTCTTCTTGCAAAATGCAACAGCTCCCTCCTGCTAAAGCTTAGAGACAAAAATCAACACTGCACTCAGCCTTCAACACGAGTGTCCTGCAACAATGCTCAGTAATGGTGATCTGTGGCTTCTTTACACAGCCAGAGCATTCCTCTCTTCTGATGCTGGGCAGTTTCATGCACATCAAAGAATAAGCCAGTGGCTTAGCTGGGACTCTTGATGTGAATCCCTTCTTACCCATCTCACCTTCACACGTCCTGCCATCACTTCTCAGCACACGGCCGACACCACATTCACAGCGATATGAATTTTTGAGGTTTACACAGATCTCACTGCAGCCACCATTGTTTTGCTCACATTCATTTTCATCTGCAGAGGAGAAACCACACCTTTTGCATACTGCTGAGCCTCAAAGTCTTTTCCCAAGCCCCTTAGCAGAATCTCCACTTCTTTTCAGATTCTGTCCATAGCCTTTCCACAACCCAAATCCCTCCCTGCAATCCAGTATGATCCCTTCTATCAGCCTGGTCTCCGCAACCCAGTTATTTGTCTACCTACCCTCTGCTGGAATGAAGGCAGCGGCTGCCTACTGATTCCCTGCTAAGGGCAAAACTGTTGGGGAAATGAAGTGCTCTTTTTAACCTGGGTTCACCTATTTGTATTGGTGAGTCTCACTTTCTCCCGTTTCTACAGATTTGCTAAATAAATGAAAACTTCTAAATCAAATTGTGTTTTAAATGCATTAAAGGAATTTACACTGCAGGAGAATATGTCTGATAAATTTTGTGTGTGTGAGGCAGTCTTCTATGATAATATGAACAATTGCCCTCAAAATCTATTTTAAAGATCAGAATAGTCCTGCATTGTGCTTAAGCAATAATTGCTAACCTTTTTAAGAATTGATGAAGTTGGGATGGAAATACTGTAAAACTGGGTTATGATGATCACTGTACAACTATAAATATAATAAAATTTATTGAGTTTAAAAAAAAAGAATCTGACGAAGGATATGGACTCTTGCTATAAAAAAAAATGCACAGTTGGCAACATATGTCGATCCCCTTCCTTCTACAAACAAAAAAGGCAAGTTGAGGAGCTAAATTTGTCATGGTTTGGATACAGGACATAAGCCAGGGACTGGGGTTTAAACACCCACAAGGTGACAGATGGCATGGCCTTGCGCCCACGAGAGGAGATGGGCTGGAACTGAAACCCTGCTCAAGTCTGGACCCCTGGAAAAGGTATCCCCACAATGAAAGGGGGAGAAGTCTGCTCCGAGGTCCAGGGAAGCAGTGAGGAGCCAAATGCCTGAGGCTGTAGGAGAGAGAAAAGGCTTCACTAAAGCCCAAGTCAGGCCCTGCCAAGGGTGAAATATGAACTCAGAATTCGCACATGGCGTGGGGATCTTGAAACAGATAAACTGATACAAAATTTGGCTTGGACCTGGTAAAGCTTCTGTGACAAAAACATTTGAAAAACTGCTCAGTGGTTTACAAACAAACAAGCAAACTAGAAAACTTCCAGGTGATAAGAGTGGCGTCCCACAGCAAAACAATTACGACAGAAGATGGTTTGCCATAAAACATTACGCACGAGGAGGTGATCCAGGTTGAGAAAGCTGGCAAGATAACAAGTGGGAGGCTCTGGACTGGAGAGAACAGGGTAACCCAGAAAAATCCATAATACAAGGATTTAAAAAATTACTAAACAGTGAAAGAAAGGCCGGTAACTAACATAAAAGAATGTATAGGAAGACAAGGCACAGCTGAAACCAAACATATAAAACTCGTAGAAATGAAAAATATAGTTGATAAGACTAGAATCTGCCTCTGGGCCTCTGGGCCTCTACTGCCTGAGTGGATGGTCAGAGGCACCATCAGTCTTCCTGGGTGGTGGCCACACTGGTAAATGGGTCCCAGCTTCTGTCCAAAACCTGGACTGCTTACTTTGTGACTGATTTTTTTTTACCTGCGAGAGAAATTCACTTCTACATATTTAAGCCATTGTTCTTTGGGAGTTTATTGTCATTTACAGCCTAACCTAAATACTTGATTCCAATTTCATAGATATGCACACATGAGGTAAGGTATCTTTTTTTTTTCTTTTTGCCTTTTCTAGGGCCACTCTCGCGGCATATGGACATTCCCAGGCTAGGGGTCTAATTGGAGCCATAGCCACCAGCCCAAGCCAGAGCCACAGCAACGCGGGATCTGAGCCGAGTCTGCAACCTACACCACAGCTCACGGCAATGCCGGATCCTTAACCCACTGAGCAAGGCCAGGGATCGAACCTGCAACCTCATGGTTCCTAGTCGGATTCGTTAACCACTGTGCCACGACGAGAACTCCGGAAAGGTATCATTTTAATGTTCATTTTTAAGGACTCACAAAACCATGATATATATTGTTATGGGTACAACATAAATAATAAAACGAACCAGAAGGACACATACTAACTTCAACACAGTCATTACTCCTGCAGGTGAGTAGGGAGGGTATTGAGAGGGGTAAATGAAACAGAGCGAGATGGCTTTATTTGTATCTGTAAACTTTTATTTTAGAAAAAGTTAGAAAAATTTAGCTATAAATCTGGGGACATGGATGTCTGTTATATTACTCTCCTATACTCTTCTCTCTGCCCCCAAAAATACATAATTTATAATAAATAATTTAAATTGTTACATTACAAAAACTAAAGTAACACATAAACACAAAACTTTGCCTCTACTTTCAGGAAATCCACATCATCTCCTTGAAATCAACAGAGAGACCCCAGGCAAAAAGCAGGGACTTTTCCCTATGTCCCGCTAGGCAGAGATGTCCAAGGTAAGTTGTTAAGCAAGAGATGTGAATGGTGTGTATGATACATGACCTTTGGTTTAGAAAAGTTATATACATATATATATAGGTGTGTATATATGTATGTATATAAATACCTATATATATATATATACATAGGTATTTTTATATCTGCTGACGAAACCTTGGAAGGGTTCATAAGCAAATAATGTAAGAGTTTACTTGGGATGGAGGATGGAGTTGGAGGAGGGGGTAATGGAACAAACGGAGGATAGAGAGTTGGAAATTTCACTGTATGCCTTTCATGCTGCTTAATTTGGGAGCCATTTGGATACATTACCTATTCAAAAGTTATATTAGAACCAAAGCAGAGAAATGAATTTCTTTAAAGGAAGGCAAATATTTTCCAACAGATGTGTGTGTGTGTGTGTGTGTACTTGTGAGAGGTTGAGGGATTATAGGAACCACTGACTCCCATACTCCAAACCTTTTTGCATTAAATCACATAGTCAAAATTGGCCATGCAAGAGCCCTGACAACTGTTACAGGCGGGCCTAAGGATGGTCAGTGGGTTCATGAAAGAGACTGAGGAATAAAAGCTTTTCTAAAATCAGAACGCTGTTATATCCCTTTATATCCTGATCCCCTCTCCTGTCCTGATCTTGCTACTGTTCTTCTAGAGGAGGTGGGTGTGGGGCAGTTCTCCCCTTTCTCTCTTGACTTGTTTTAAAATCTACTTGAGTCTGAATACAAAAAGCTTTACAACATTAAATGGAAAAGAGATGAGCTTCACTCTTGGGTTTTTCAACTCTATCTTCTTCAGCTGTAGACAAAAAAAGCACGTATCCTGTTGGACAACTCCGAATTTCCTACAAATAATCTGACTCTTTCTGACTGCTCAGAGAAACCAAAATTATATTAGTGAAGCTGTAGGTGCAGGTTCTTAGATAATTCTCAATAAAACCTAGCCAACAGAAATACAAAACAAGTCACACATGTAACTTAAAATTCCCACATAAAAAACCTGTTAAAGACATTGGTAAAATTAATTTTAATAATATATTTCATTTAACCCAGTATGTCCCCAAATTTCATTTTAATATGTAATCAAGATTAAAATTATTGAGATATTATTATTTTTTAAACTAGTCTTCAAAATCTGGTGTGTGTTTTGTACTTACAGCACGTCTCAAATTGCATGCTAAATATTTATCAGAAATACTTGATCTGTATTTTAGAGTCATCAAATTTACAGTTTACTCAAGTTGTCCCATACATTTTCAGTTTTCCAATGACCAAATCAAACATTAGTTTTTCAGTTAAAAATAAGTAAAATTACAATTCGGTTTTTCAGTCACATAAGCCACATTTTGAGGATGTCATGGCCACACATGACTGTTTGGGACAACACAGTCCTACACTGTCCCTACATATGACATAAATTTGGCTTGAGGCTTTCATTCCAAGTGTTCAGAGACACAAACTGGAAAAATTATGGAGCTCTGAGTCAGGAAGAGTTTTTGATTTGTCCTTTTGCTCCTAATAGTCTGTTTCTACTGCAAAATGAGTTTCTTACCAAAGCACGTCTGTCTGTCGGGGCCTAGCACAGTCCCTGGAGAGCAGGTGCACTCACTGGTATCCAGGCAGCTGCCATGGCAGTCCTCATCGCAGATGTCATAGAAATCTACAGGAGGATAAAGACAACCTTTCATGAGGGACAGGCCCAGAGGACCATCTCATTCATGAGAAAGCCTCAGGAGTTCAATCCTGGGGTACGAGTTCCTAGCCAACATCAAGAGAATTCTCGCTGTTCACGGTTTACAGAATCCAGTGCAAAGAGACACTGCCCAGAACATGTTCTGTGATTGAGACCAACGAGTACTGACTTCAGATCCACAGGCCCTTGGGTGACTATGGAGTTTCCGCAGATCGAAAAGCTCACCAAATATGAGTTGTAGATTAAATAAGCATTATGTCCTATTCTTCTATGCAATCTATTTTTTTTAGTGTATAGATTTTGATGGGATTAGTAACAAAAAAATTCACTTAAAGGTATTCCTGATCTCAATTAGTTTCTTCCCCTTATATATTCTTTTAAAAAACCAGAGGATACTAAGCACAATGCTACCATACGGATGTCTGAAATATATCTTTTTTTTTTTTTTTGCTTTTGCTTTTTAGGGCTGCACTGCGGCACATGGAAGTTTCCAGGCTAGGAGTCAAATCGGAGCCACAGCTGCCGCCACAGCTGCCGCCACAGCCACAGTCACAGCAACACGGGATCGGAGCCGCATCTGCAACCTACACCACAGCTCATGGCAATGTGGAGTCCTTAACCCGCTAAGCAAGGCCATGGATAGAACTCCCATCCACATGGATACTAGTTGGGTTTGTTACTGCTTAGTCACAACGGGAACTCCCTGAAATAGATCTTTTTTTTTTTTTTTTTTGGTATTTTTGCCTTTTCTAGGGCCACAACCACAGCATATGGAGGTTCCCAGGCTAGGGGTCTAATCAGAGCTGTAGCTGGCAGCCTACGCCACAGCCACAGCAACGCGGGATCCGAGCCACATCTGACCTACACCACAGCTCATGGCAACGCCAGATCCTTAACCCACTGAGCAAGGCCAGGGATCAAACCCGCACCCTCATGGTTCCTAGTCAGATTCATTAACCACTGCGCCATGACGAGAACTCCTGAAATAGATCTTAAGAAGGGGTCCTCCAAGTTCAAAAAGGTTGAAAATCCACACTAGGTAACGGATATCAACATTTCACTTTCTAATGTCTTGTATGAATGGAATGAAGACAAAATAAAACCGATCAAAGTCATAGCCCCTTTCCCTTTCCATTCTTCAGGGATTTTTCAGCAATATAAGAACAGACCTCAGAAATTACAATCTGGAGGTATCCAACTCCCTATATCAATGTTCTTCAGGCCCTGAAATACTACCAGGCCTGAACTTCGGGGGGGCACTTTCTCTTTGATGCCGTCTGTGGCCTTGTGGGAGAGGGAAAGGAAGGTACTCACGACCACAGTAGACATGAAAGCAGACACTAGGCTTGGTCAGACGATACACATAGTAGCCTCCAGGGCAAGCCTTGACCTCCACGGTGGTGTTCCAGAGGCAGCAGTTGCCATTGAAGCTCGCACAAGCCTGGCGCTGCACAATGCCATCCCCTTCCCGAGGATGGCTGCCATTGAGCCAGACCGGCGCATGGGTCCCACAGTGGTTTTCTGGTATGCAGAAGGTGGGCATGGCATCCCCTGCCATGCCTGTGAAGCGGTACCACTCCCCATCCACACTGTTGTCACACAGAGGGGAACCTTGAGACTCATCAAATTGGTGGTCAGTGTTCCTCCACGGCTCATTCAGGCTGATGTAAGCAGAACAAGGGTCTAGGGCTGTGAATGAAAAAGACATCTCAGAGGCACCTTGTGATGTTTCAGATCCCAGTGAAAATAGCCTGAGTGCACCTTGAGGTATTACATTTTGGCTTTTTGGGGTACGAGAAAGAAATAATCTGATGTCCCCAAAAGTAGCTTGAGATTCCTCAAGTTGAATTAAACATATGTATATGACTTATAAATATATATTATTGTATATTATATATATATATTTTGTTTTTTTGTCTAGGGCTGCATCTGCAGCACATGGAGGTTCCCAGGCTACAGATCAAATCAGAGCTGTAACTGCCAGCCTATACCACAGCCACAGCCACAGCAACTCGGGATCTGAGCCAAGTCTGTGACCTACACCACAGCTCACCGCAACATCGGATCCTTAACCCACTGAGCAAGGCCAAGGATCGAACCTGCGTCCTCAGGGTTGCTAGTCAGATTTGGTTCCGCTGAGCCATGATGGGAACTCCGACTTAAACATACTTCATAAATGCTTTTTGCATGTGAAAAATTTTTTCAAATCTATTTAAGGTTTTGTGTCCACATTAGACTAAACCTTTGATCCAGAGCAATCGTCTGATAGAGGAGAGTTGTTCAGACCAAGGGAGGTTATAGTCTCACTGAACTCTGCACTTATCAGATTATAGTTTGAGCACAGTGTTCAGACCTGGAGACTATATTTTATGAAAGTAATGGACAAACTTGATGTCCAGAGGAAGGTGACCAGAGTTAGAAGGAAGCCTAACAATTATTTACTGGAGAAGAAGCTGAGAACTATCATTTGGAGAGAAAAAAAAAAAAAAAAACCCTGAAGAAAATGCATTGGTTTTCAAAAATCTGGAAAAGGCTTATGAAAGAGGACTTGGGTATTCTGTTAACAACAAGAACAAATTGTTAGTGGGAAGTGCATTTCAGTTCAGCTACCCAGTAATGGAGAGGCTGTACCACAGTGTGGTAAGCTCTTTATCTCTGGAATTTTTCAAAAAGTGGTTGGAGGATCATTTGTAAGCAAGATCATGGATGGAATTTGCACTAATGGGCAGTTTGGCTGGATACTGAATGTGTAAAACTCATTCCACTGAGAGGGAAAAGGCTTCTGGCACAGGTCAACTGCCTTGAAATATACAATTGATTGGCCAAGAAATTACCAAAGATATTGTCTATGTGAATGTTGGTATATGTTTCATCAGCTTATTACAGATATCATGAACTTTGTGTCTTCACAGTCAGCCACGGCAAAACTGTCTAGAATACAGAAAAATCTCAAGTCTGCATTTTTAGTGCATAAACAATATGGACAAGGAGTTCCTGTCATGGTTCAGTGGAAACAAATCTGACCAGTATCCACGATAACGCAGGTTCCATCCCTGGCCTTGCTCAGTGGGTTAAGGATCCTGCGTTGCTCTGAGTTGTGGTGCAGGTCGCAGATATGGCTCAGATCTGGTGTTGCTGTGGCTGTGATATGGCTGTGGCATAAGCCGGCAGTTACAGCTCAGATTCGACCCCTAATCTGGGAAACTCCATATTCCACAGCTGCAGCCCTGAAAAGAAAAGAAAAATAATGATAATAATAATAATGGCAAATATATTATCAAAAACATTTTAATGACTGAAGACACTAATATCCCCAGTGTTATCACTGCTTCTCTTAATTTCAGGGAAGCACTGAATTAAGGTAAGCAAATTGTCCTTACAAAGAACGTATAAGACCAAAAAATTCTAGAAAGGAGCGTTAGCCAGAAGGAACTATCCTTCTTAATGCATGTGAGGCTGACTTAATTGACATTGCAGGCAGGGAATTCATATTAAGGCCAATAACACTCTGTAAGCAGGAAATGCAATGTCAGCAAATACTACACAATAAATGTGGCTGGGCCATGAACATAAAATCTAAGTTGTCTAGAAAATATTTTGGATTTTCCCAATCTACACTTCAAACTCAAGTTTACTATCAAAACTTGAGATACATAGAGGAGAGTGTAGCCAAATGCTAATGGCCTCACTGGGAATACAACAGATTGGGCCAGGAAATAAGAAGGATATTGCATATTTTGGAAATAACACTTTTGCAGAGTTATACATGGCAGGAACAACTCTCCCCTTAAAATGTCCCCGAGGTATCCCAACTGTGCCCTGATCATGGTAGGATGTCCCTTGAGGGGGAGAAATGTCCTCATACAGACTTTCTCCCCTCTCAGAAGGGAAAAATTCCTTCATCTGCTCTCCTAGCTGTGGTTCTCCTATGAAGAAAGGTTTCCAGGGCAATTTCACAGGTGATTACAAATTCATAGAAATATTTGGTTCATCTCCTTGGCTCTAATTTTTAAGAAATGGTTAGGTATTCAACTTTTAATAGCTTTTACAGAAATTCCTAAACCTCCCTCAGTAACTATTTCACAATTTATTAAGTTTTTCCTTAAATCAAACTATCATTTCTTGTTGCTATCTCTTAAAAGTTTACTTCCTTTCTTGTTGCAGGAGATACATGGCACACATTGGAGAAATTTACCCACTATCTTCTGTAAAATAAGCATATATTTTAAAAGTTACCCGTGCAATATTTTCTAACATTAAATATAGTCATTCCCCCCCCCCCCCCCCCGCCTTTTAAGGCAGTAATTCAATCCTTTAATAACCTGGCCACGGGTGTAAATTCCTACCTTCAGTCACTCAATGTGTAGAGTCTGGAATTCGGTAATTACTAATGTTGCATCCTGAACTGCTGATGTGTAAGCGTGTGTGTGTGTGTGTGTGTGCGCACATATACACTTCTCAAGTGAGAAAGCTTCAAAAAGAACAGCCCAGTGGGGTTCTCTCAAAGTCTAAGTTGGGGACCAGCTGGCAGAGGGCTGGTCAGTTTTTACTTGGATGCTCGCCTGTCAGCCGCCCGGCCGCCCCTCCTCAACCCGGGATGCGGCGCGGACGTCAGTGCGCCCCCAGGGCCCGCATCCCGCGGGCTGGGCGTTCGAGAGCAAAGGTCAGCATGCATCCCCGCCCTTTGGTTCTGGACTTCGGGAGTCGCCGACAGTTCAGTCCGCACTCTAGACGCCGCCCCTCGGGTGGTCGCGGTTGCGGGATTCTGCGCCCACGAGCTGGGGCCGGAAGCCCCTCCTCTTCCCCCCCTTTACTTCCCGCCTTCCCCCTCAGCTCCTCCCCCTCAGCTCCTCTCCCTCGCCTCTTCTCCTTTTCTCCTGTTGCTCTTCTCCTCCCAGAGCAGCCCTATCCTCGACTCCAATCCCCAGCCCCCAAAGTTCTCCCTTTCTTTTCTGATGGCATTGAGTCAAACGTCTTAGAAGGGCTGCGAAAAAGAATAAAATAAATGAATAAAATAAAATAAAAATATCTGCGAAGGGAGAAGGTGTCTGATGGGAGGATACAGGAGGTGCTGGAGGGAGGGTAAGCCAGGAAAAAACTGGGAGAGAGCTGAGAGGAAATTAAGGGAGAGATGACTTTGGCTTAAGCAATTCTTGGTTCGGTACTGGCTGCAGATACAGGCTGATGAAACAGCCCAAAACTATCTTTAAGATTATTTTTTTTAGACCAGTTCTAGATTTAGAGAATAATGGAGAAGTTAGTACAAAGAGTTCCTGTCTAATGGGACCCAGTTTCCCATATTACAAAATAATCATACACTAGTGTAGTACCTTTGCCACAAATAATGAACCAGTGTTGGTACATTATTATTAACTCAACCATAGTTTAGATTTCTTTAGTTTTTGCCTATGTCTTTCTCGTTCCTAGATCCGATCTAGGACACCACATGGGATTTAGTTTACCATGTCTCTTTAGGGTCTCAAACCTATTTATATATGTATAAATATATACATGTATATACATATTTTTTTGGGGGGGTCTTTTTAGGGCTGCTCCTGCTGCATGTGGAAGTTCCCAGGCTTAGGGGCCTAACTGGAGCTGCAGCTGTTGACCACAGCCACACCAGATCTGAGCTGCGTCTGTGACCTACACCACAGCTCCCAGCAATGCTGGATCCTTAACCCACAGAGCAAGGCCAGGGATCAAACCCTTCATCCTCATGGATACTGGTGGGGGGGGGGGTTCCTTACCACTGAGCCACAGTGGGAACTTCCTTTAATATATATTCTTGAAGGTGCTAGAGCAAGGCCTGAGCTACCCAGAATAAATAAATAGTGGCAATTAAGCACCCAGCTTTTCAAAAGTGCCAAGAAGGACGCTTCTCTTCACCTTAACCTCCTCTCACTTTCTCTTCTAGTTAGAACTCATATTGGGAAAGGAGAGAGAAATTTTTAGTAACTGGAATTTAAATTTTTCTTTGCCATGTTGGCCAGTTTTGTGCCAAGCCTGAGGGGGAAGACAGTTTAAAGTTCATTCAGTCTGTGCAAAAGTCATATTTTCAGATGTCAAGACTCAGAAGACTGATTTATTCAGATCTGTTCCTTTCATGGGCACAGTTAGTCCCTTGCATTCATTAAAGAAAAAAAGCTCCTTCCCTCTAAAAACCTTTTTTTTTTTTTTTCCTCTTGAAGTTGGAACTATAAAAGTGCCTAGAATATAAAGAGGTTAGAATTTCTTTTACACATATCCAAGAAATACTTGGCTTGTGGAAAGTTGTTTGGACATGGCAGATCCATGGAAATTTTAGATGCCCAGGCAAGAGGCTAAATGGCACATGGAAGAGAAATTCTCTGAAAACATATCTTCATAGGTTATTCATGACTTTTCTTATACTATTCTAGAACCCATATTTAAGATTCTGGAATCTTGCTCTTAATAACCTGTACACAACAGCAAATTCCTACAACAAAAAGTACATTGTGCCATGTACTTGGCATAAGACTTACCCTTTGGTGACACGAGTGTTATTGTGATAAAGAGGCAGGTGAGAAGCAGGAACTGAGGCATTCTTCTGGACCAGCCACCAGAGACAGACTGGAAAATCCTCTTAATTTCAGTTTTCCTTTGTCCGCTTCTTTTTCAAGCACCTTTTTTAAAAGGCCTCAAGGCTCTTATGAAGAAAGACTTCAGTACTGGTTGGGACATTATCAGAGGAAGAGGATGAGTGGGATAAAGTGTCCATTGCTCTGGCCTTGACCCCAGATAGAAGCACTGCTTTACATTGTCAACAGGGTTATTTTATTGGTATTTTTCTTTAGGAAAAAAAAAAAAAACAACCAAAACCAAACAAACTTCACAATCCCTCATCCTCCTATTGTCTTTTTTCTCAAAAGTTCCCTGCAGTGAGACCTCCAGTATCTTATCCAGAAGGGAACTCTAAAAGCGGGACATCCCCTCACGTCAAAATCTTGTTTTGTGACTTCTAGGTATTGATTTCATGGTGTTGCAGCCATAGCATTGCATTCTAAATGAGAATGGGATAAAACCTACTTTTTGGAATTGATCATTAGGAAATGTCTTCATCGGGTGGTTAAGGAGTTTACAGTATAGCATGCAAAGGAGTAGTAAGGTCATGTGTGGCATGAGGACAGTATTCTCCTGAAGCAAGCTTCTAAGTCTGGTATCTTTGCTATCAAAACTTCTTTGGGCTCAAAACTTCCTAAAGAAACAAGGTTTAGGTTGTGTTTTTAATCAATTTCGAGCAGCAGTATCTCATGTTTTCATAATGCCTTTCTTCCTCCATTTAAAATGGTTTAAAGTTATTTATATTACTAATTTTCACACAAAGATAAGGGCAGGAGCTTCAAATTAGGAAACACTCATTAAATTAATGACACTGAAAAAGGAGTGATGAAGTTTCATTTTTAGACAAAAGAGGGAAAATGTAGAGTTCTGTATATTTCGTGTCACTAGACATGTCACCATAATTATGTGTATCAGTTTGCAAGCTCCCTGACTTTCTATGGTGTGTAGAATGAGAATTGGCCAGGAGTTCCCGTCGTGGCGCAGTGGTAAACGAATCCGACTAGGAACCATGAGGTTTCGGGTTCCATCCCTGGCCTTGCTCAGTGGGTTAAGGATCCGGCGTTGCTGTGAGCTGTGGCGCGGGTTGCAGACACAGCTCAGATCCCGAGTTGCTGTGGCTCTGGTGTAGGCCAGTGTCTACAGCTCCAATTAGACCCCTAGACTGGGAACCTCCATATGCCGCGGGTGCGGCCCAAGAAATGCCAAAAAGACAAAAAAAAAAAAAAGAATGAGAATTGACCAGCACTAATACTGAAGATAATGTAAAGGGGAAGTATTAAAAATTAAGTTAGAGAGGAGTTCCTATTGCAGCTTGGCAGGTTAAGAACCTGACGTATTCATGAGAATGTGATTTCGATACTGGCCTTGCTCAGTAGGTTAAGGACCTGGCGTTGCCGTGAGCTGTGGTATAGATTGCAGATGCAGCTCGGATCCTGAGTTGCTGTGGCTGTGGTGTAGGCTGGCAGCTGCAGGTTATGATTCAGCCCCTAGCCTGGGAAATTCCATATGCTGCAGGTGTGGCCCAAAAAAGAAAAAGAAAAAAAAAAAGAGAGAGGAAAGTATTTTATTTGTTTTTAAATACTGTTTTAAGCAAGGATCCAAGCGAAACCAAAATTTTTCTCTCCTAATCTTACCTTGACCTGGTGCTTTGGGCTTTTGTTATTCCTAAACTTTCTGCATCTATGTTTCTTTGCCTAATAACTGTACTTCTGGTGACTGGCAAAGGAATATTATGGTCTGTAGGAAGCAGTCCCTAAACCGGTCTTCATGATCTTTTTTCTTCCTACGCTAAGTAGCATTCCCTTTGGCTCCTTTCCCTAGGGTTTGTTTGATTAAACAGTAGTGCTTACTAGGGGCCAGGTAACATGCTGGTCACTGGTATTTGACAGTGAGTAAGGTAAAAGTGCGGTGTCTATACGCAGAATATACAGTCTAGCAAGGGGTTCCCATTGATTTAACGTGTAGGTAGCTATCACTGATGCTAGCAGAACACAGGCAATTTGACCTTGACCACTGGCTTATTAAACTGCAATCTGATGGCAGCAGTGGATGACTCTGGGACCGAGGTACAATCTCACTGCAGGATACTTCTGCAAAGGGGCAATGTTCTTAACAGAAAAAAGAAAACCCCACAATTTCCTGTCCCTGAGAAGCCATCCGAGTGTTTCACGTGTGTTGCAGAGAAACAGAGGACGTGTGTATGAGATAAACCCAGATTTGCTGCCAGGATTGATTGCCAGAGTCAAGGACTTTTACCAGATAGCCCTTTGGTTCTGTAAACAAGCATTCCCAGTATGGCGGGATTTTTTTTTTCTCTTGTTATTCCTATTTTTTCCTTTTTAGTTGACCTGCCCTTTCATTTTAATTTTTTATGATGAAAAATTTCAAATATATACAAAGTAGGAAAAACAATGAGTACCCAGCTGTGATAATTATTAACATTTTGTCAGTCTTGTTTCATTTATATAGCAGTATGCATTTCTAACAAATGGCGTCTCTTTTTACATAATCCCAGTCATGATTACAAATATGGAAACTAGTATAATTCCTTAATATCATCTAATACTCACTCCATATTTAAATCTTCCCAGTTGTTTCAAAAATTCCTTTGTATTACTAGTTTGAGTGAGGATTTAAACTGGAGCCATACATTGCTTGTGGTTCTCTTAAGTTCTTTTGATCTATAACAGCCCCCCACACCCCACCCCATGCTATTTGTTGAAGAAACCCAATCCTTTGTCCTATACAATGTCTTGCATCCTAGGTTTTGCTTGACTGCTTTGTGTGGCGTCTTTTAGCCTCCCTTCTCCCACATTTAATGTACTCTTGTTCATATTTCCTTATTTTTCTAAAGTATGTGCTATTAGAAATTAAAATAAAAATACTCTTGGCGACACTGAACGAATTGAATGCACAGGCGGGAGTGCTGGAAATAGATCAGTTAGGAGGTGGATGAACCCGTCGGCTCTTCAGAAGAGATCTGAGCTAGAATAACAGTCTGAGAGCTACCAGCATATAAATGGTAACTGAAATTTGGGGAGGGGAGTAGATGAGAGCCTTCATGGAAAATGGAATATGGGCAGAGGAAGAGGATGCTGCAAAACAGACTGAGAAGCAGTCAGAGATTTGCAGAAAAGTCACAAGCTGAGGACAGTTTTCAAGGTGGAGGGCTTGCTCAGTGGATGATGCATTTTATAAAACATACATAAATGAAAATTTATGAAGTGGGTCATTTTAGATTCAGTGAGAATTGTTAAAATTAACCTATACATTTATCCTAAGGAAAGAGCCACACAGTGCATTTTGGAAGATGCAGATTTGGACTTATTTGGGAGAGCAACCAACTAAAGGTTGTTGGTAATGATAAAAATGAATCACAACACTTAACAGTTTTGGTGAAAGTGAGCTCCAAAATCTAGGAAGCTCCCTTTTCGGTGAAATTCTTTCCAGGCAGATTTTAAAAATTCAACCAATTTATATTTGTTTTTGTAAGCATCTACTATGTGCTTATCACTCTAACTTCATAAGCAAGATACAATAGTACATACACGTGACATGATATCTATCCTTTCCATTTGCCATGCTCACCATACTCACCAGTCCTCACATGGTCTGATTGTTTGATCACAGGATTCACTGATGAGTCGTGACATAGATGCCCTCTCTGGGTCTCCGTTTCTTTCTCTTTAAAGCAATGGCTGGACTAGATCCATGGTTGGCATCAGAATCACCAGGAGGGTTTGTAAAACACAGATTGCTGGTCCCAATCCTAGTTTCTGATTTAGGAGGGACCAGAGAACTTGCATTTCTGGAGATGCAAGTTGCTGCTCCAGGAACCATACTGAGAATCCTTTTACAGCTCTAAAAGTAAAGTATGATTCCTCAGCAAAACTGCATTACCTACAATTACTAGTGGATTTAACACTCTCCATTATTCAGTGTGCGTGGTTGCTTTTTTGTGTGGGTTTTTTAGGGTCTCACCCACAGCATATGGAAATTCCCAGGCAGGGGTCAAAGCAGAGATGCAGCTGCCAGCCTGAGCCACAGCCACAGCAATGCCAGATCCAAGCTAAGTCTGAGATCTACACCACAGCTCACAGCCATGCTGAGTGAGGCCAGGGATCGAACTTGCATCATGGATACTCACTGGGTTCTTAACCCCCTATCAGGAACTCCCATTATTCGGTTTGTTGATTGCAAACAATGGCTTAATATTTTCAATCTTACTGTCTTAAACCTTACAAACCTTAGGGATGTCTGTGTTAGGTTGCTGTGAGCTGCCAGGAGGCTGGACCACAGCTGTGGAAGCTCTCGGTACATCTCACACTGCATTTAATGCAGACATTTAACATGCTTTTTGATGTACCTTTGACGGATGAGGTGACATGTAATATATTCCTACTTGGTGATCATTATAAATTTGATATAAACTCTTAGAATAATGAGCATTTGATCTTGGCTCATCCTCAAACAACTTTCTTGAGTCCAAGAATGAGATGCTGTAGGAGTTCCCTTGTGGCTCAGGGGGTTAAAGATCTGGCGTTGTCACTGCTGTGGCTGGGGTTTGATCCCTGGCCCAGGAACTTGCAGCCAAAAACCAAAATCAAAACAAAACAAAAAAAGAATGAGATGCTATAGTTCAAAAATTGAATAAGTATTTATTGTTCCAGAAGGTACATTGCTTTTTATACATATTTCATAAATGATACAGGATTTTACACATGTTCAGTATTTTGCTATTTTGTTTAAAGGACTTTTCTCCATGTCCTCCCCTCCCCCTTGCCTCCCACACCCTGCAAGAATTTGCTCATTGCATTGTACTGTTTCTTCTTAAAAACCCTGCGTACAAACAGGATAAATGGTTTAAAAATAATTCGCACAACTTAACAGAAATAAATGAGGGAAGGGGGTTGAACGGACCGGGGGCGGGCGGGGAAGGAAGTGGGAGGAGGGACGGGAAGTGGAGACATGCATCCTTTCATTCCGTCATGCCAGTGGAAGGGGTGGTGGCAGGAGCAGCAGCAGCAATCCTGGCTGACCTTCGACCTCTGCAAGGCACCTGGAGTCTGGGTTTGTCATTTAAAGTGTTTCTCTTCATACACAAGGATCCCAAAGGAGGAAGAAAAAGAGAAAGAAACCCCTTGCCATGACGAAGAGGGATGACTCATGTGAAAGAAAACAGCCAATCAATCAGCTGTGTGGCAAGCCCTATCATCCTCTCCAGCCTGCCCCCACAGTAGTCAAAAACAGGATATTAGAACAGATTCCCTTGACTCTTCAAATGTTGATGGCATCTGGAGTTACGGTAGAAAATATTCTGATGGAGTATAAGATTAACCGTTCTTTCTCTCAATTCAAGATAAGAAAAAATAGGGTGAAGAGGGTAAGCTGAAAGAAGCCATAGAAATGTATTCTGGTATAAAGATAAATTGCACCCTTTGAGATCCACACACTTGACTTACAACTACTGAGGTCGTGGGGGTGGGAGGGCTCACAAACAGTGTGCAAGTGTGTGTGTCCTGCGAGACTAGCAAGGCCTCCAGACAAGGCAGTGCCATCTGGCTGGCCTGGAATGCTGTCACACAAGCAGATTAACAGCAGTGAAGTTATTCTGGTTCTGAAAATGGCTACAGAGCCATGATTTTTAGCCAATTTGTAAACCTTATATCTTCCTGATTTGGTAATACAGCTGAACACTCCCTCGCTGGCTTGAGCTGTGGAGGGAGGGGGGAGTATCAACGGGATAGTTAAATAAAGGAGGGAAATTTGTCCTCCTCTTAAAGATTAATTAGTAAAAAACAACAAAACAAAACAACCCATGCAGTGTTGCCAATGATTTCTAGGTACTGATCCAGAGCACTGGAATATATAGACATTTAAGAAGGTATTAAGGGATAATCCAAAGTGTCAATTATCAAACAGCCATAAGTTGGTTCCAATTATCATATGGATAAAATTAGTGTAACAACACGTGTGGGTGGTCAAGAAAAGGGGCACAAATGGGAGAGATTCCTGGTAACTTTGCAGAGACTGGGTCCAATCTAAAATAAATGCTAATGACATGGGCTCAGACTCTGTTTGCCACCACATATCTCAAGGATTTGCTTTTCTGGTATATTTAGTTACTCCTATGTCAAAAATAAGAAAAGTTAAATTGAAAAAAAATTAGAGCTGAGTCGGGTGCTGGTGTGTTACTGTTTTGCTGACCCTGCAAAGAAGATGCAAGAAACAAACACGCCCAGCATCATTTTCTCTTTGTGAATTTCTCAACTATATAATGCATCATTTTCATCCAGAAACTGAGATGCTCGATTAAGATAATACTAAGCCCTTTGAGCTTATATTCCACAAACCCTGATCCTCAGATTTTAACATCCTTTTCTTTCCTAAGATCCTTTGTGTTTTGTTTTTTAATTAAAGGTAAAAACTCTGAACCCCGACATGGCTCCCAGCTTCCACCTGCAATGCTTTAATAAAAAGGCCATAGTTAGAAACAGGTGTTCTTTCTGTCGGGATTCAGAGGCTCTTTGCAGATCAATCTTTTTCGCCAATTTGTCGGAGGGGCAGATGTACTTGTAATGGGTCTCTCAGTCTCTTCAGGTCCATTTCTGCCTAAAATAGAAACAAAAGGTGAGAAAAACTGGCTAGTGAAGCTTTCAGTGATATTACTGTCTCCTGAGAAAAGGAAATCGTCTTTCCTGCATCACTTTGAGTCCAAGAGATCTTCTCTATCACCCTCAAAATAAGAGTGCCGCAGGCAAAGGGCTTTAAACAAACAGGACAGCAAAGGAGGACAGAAATGGAAGTGTATCCCAGCAGTTTCAGCTGTCAACAGAACCTCCAGAAAAGGCTCTGCAATTGACAGGGCAGGACTCAGGGTCCCTGAGTCAGGAATGTGGGAGCATCTGATGCACTTTGATGGCATTTCTCCAGGGAGAAGCCCTTCCACACACTTCTGCCTGGAGCCAGAATTTAAATTTATGCTGCTCACGACTTGAGTTCTCTATCTAGTGGTTAAGTTTTTCACCAGTCAGTCATTTTTAAAACAGGGATGTGCAGTCAAACTGCAGCACTTTCAAAACTCACACTTGTTTGGGTTCACCCTTGAGGTGCTGGATTAAAAGGCTTAGGGTGGGGCTGAAGCATCTGTATTTTTAATAGCTCCAGGGATGAGTCTGATGCATTCCCTCCAGTTGAGAACTACCATAGTGAGCAACAAAAGATTAGGTTTCACTTAGGCCAACGCAGGAAGATGGATTGAGCCTATTCAAAGTACAACTTCATCACCAAAAAGGGACGGAGAAGGTCCAGAGAAAAGCAATTAAATATTAAAGAGAATGGGAGGGCTTCTAGAGTCTTTAAGAAATCTCTCAAGTCATAAAAGATTGCAGAGAAGAGAGCTAAGGATTTCTTCACCAAAAAGACATCAGAATGAGGGGGAGGCACATTCAGAAATCTGAAATAGGTAGCAACGAAAAATAAAATAGCGATCTTTTAAAAAAAAATTTTCTAGCTCAATAATCTCTGACCTGTACCAGGCAAAGATTTCTAGTCATCTCTCTCTGACCTGGATTTTATTTTTGTTTCACTGCTACCACACATTTTGGGTGAGAGATCTTTGGGTCTATTACTGTAGAAAGATTTTAAAAAAGAGAGAAAACTCTAAAGAAACAAAATGAAAAAAGTAAAAATAAGTCTAAAAATTTTAATATGCTAGTGTTAACAGGAGAGGTATGACCCATCATCTTTCTTTCTTTCTTTTTTTTTTTTTGTCTTTTTAGGGCTGAACCTGTAGCACATGGAGGTTCCCAGGTAGGGGTTTAATCGGAGCTGTAGCTGCTAGCCTACACCACAGCCACAGCCACACCAGATCCGAGCTGCATCTGTGACCTACACCACAGCTCACAGCAATGTCAGATCTTTAACCCACTGAGCGAGGCCATGGATCGAACCTGAGTCCTCATGGATGCTAGTCAGATTCATTTCCACTGAGCCACAACGGGAACTCTGATCCATCATCTTTCTACACTGTGTTATAAAACTTTCTAGAGAGGCATCCATCCTAAAATAGCCGTTTTTATCAACCAAGGAATGATTTACATAGGAAGAAGAGGACTGGATGGTTCTTTCCGAGGGTGCACATTTAAGTGCTGTGATTATAGCTGCTGCTTCTGCTGATACCACACAAGATTGGGCTGGGATTTACTTTCTTTTCTTCTTCTTTTTTTTTTTTTTTTTTTGGCTTTTTGCTATTTCTTTGGGCCACTCCCGCGGCATATGGAGGTTCCCAGGCTAGGGGTCAAATCGGAGCTGTAGCCACCGGCCTATGCCAGAGCCACAGCAACACGGGATCCGAGCCGCGTCTGCAACCTACACCACAGCTCACGGCAACGCCGGATCGTTAACCCACTGAGCAAGGGCAGGGACCGAACCCGCAACCTCATGGTTCCTAGTCGGATTCGTTAACCACTGCGCCACGACGGGAACTCCGGATTTACTTTCATTTTTGGAAAACTTACCTGAGCAATTGCATCTTTGAGTTGATTGTATTTCTCAAGGTCAAAACGTGACTTTTTGGCTCCTTTATGGAAAAATAGTAAGTATTGTCTGTCTCTGGCTTCTGGATAAACATATTCCTACAAAAATAAAGGAGGAGAAATTAAATTGTTAGTCCTTAGCACACTATCTTCACAAGTAAGCATTTACTGTTGGTTAGATTCAATACACAGGAGCACATATAAAGATATACCACTGACATGTACTGTGTTAAATATATCTTTTTTTTTTGTCTTTTGTCTTAGAGCCACACCCGCAGCATATGGAGGTTCCCAGGCTAGGGGTCCAATCAGAGCTGTAGCCGCCAGCCTATGCCACGACCACAGCCAACACCAGATCCTTAACCCACTGAGCAAGGCCAGGGATGGAACCCGCAACCTCATGGTTCCTAGTTGGATTCGCTAACCACCGAGCCACGACAGGAACTCCTGAAACTTTCTATTTTCATTTTATTTGGTTAATGTTTTCCTGTTCATAAAATTGTTTACTCCTGCTATTTTGCGACTTGTCACTTGGGGGCAGCAAAAATGTTTAGGAATCATAGAAGTACAGCATTTAAATAGGACAGATAGGCTATTAAAGATATAAGGCACTGTATTAGGCATGGTAAGGAAATAAAAAATGAAAAATAAAAATCAAACCCTGAAAGCCTTGCCTCATAAGATATAATAGACTAGTAAAAGGGAAAAGACGTTGAACATGAATAATTACAATACAAGATGGCACAATGTGCTAGAGAAATTCAGAAGAGGGAGATCAAAGTTGGCTGTAGGGGAGTGATCAAAAGTTCATGAAAGATAAACATTTAAATAAACCTTGAAATATAACAGGTATAGATCAACAGGGAAAACCTTCCCAGTTAATAGAATGATATGAAATATGGAATCAAGTGTGGAAGACTCGGAGCATTTGGGGGAAATAAAGACTACATTAAAAAAAAAGAAAAGAAAAAGGAATTTCCATGGTGGCTCAGCAGAAACAAATCTGACGAGCATCCATGAGGACACAGATTTGATCCCTGGCCTCACTCAGTGGGTTAATGATCTGGTGTTGCTGTGAGCTGTGGTGCAGATCAAAGGCAAGGCTCAGATCCTGGGTTGCAGTGGCTGTGGTGTAGGCCTGTAGCTACAGTTTTGATTTGACCCCAGCTTGGGAACCTCCATATGCCGCGGAATAAAAAGAAAAAAGACAAAAAAAAAAGACAAAGAAAAGACTATATACAGTCGACCCTTGAGCAATGTGGGCTTAAACTGCACAGGTCCACTTTCAGGCAGATTTTTTTCCATAGTAGATACTACAGCACTACATGATCCTCAGTTGGGTGAATCCCCGGATTCAGAACCATGGATATGGAAAAAATGTGGATACAGATGAACCATGGAAATGAAGGGCCAACCTAAGTTTTAGATGAAAATTTTTTTTTCTTTTTCTTTTCAGAGGGTTCATGCCCCAACCCCCGCTGTTCAAGGGTCAACTGTAATTTGATGTGTTTAAAATACTTAGTACATACACATTTGGAAAAGGCAGCAACCAGTTAGGAATATCAGGCTATGGAGTCTGTACTTCTATCAATAAGAAGAACCCATTAAAGATAGAGAGGGAGAGGAAGAGGGTGAGAAACACAGACAGATAGACAGATATATATTGCGAGCTTCATCCAGAGCTGTGACTAGGGAAGGCTGATCTGGCTGTCAGTTCTGTTCATGTGGAGTGAAGAGTATCAGGTAGACATGGTACCAAGTGCTAGAGACTCTGGGCAAACAATAACAGGACACAAATGGTTCACTGTCTCTCTTCTCCACAGACATACTGGAAGGTTCAGGAAGGTTAAATAACATCTTGGGCTTTCATTCTCCACCCCCCCCCCCAAATAGGCTTATAATGATTGGTCTAACAAAAACAGAAACAAAATGCCTATGTTCAACAGCGGACATACAAAAATATAGGAGAAGCAATATTCTTCTTTCTGATACTTAAGAAAATGGAGAAGGTTTCTCATGTCTCAGCTATTTCAAATGATATTTTTTTTTTCTTTTTACAGCCGTACCTGGAAGTTCCTTGACTAGGGGTGGAATTGGAGCTGCAGCTGTGGCCTGTGCCACAGCAACACCAGCTCCAAGCTGCATCTGTGACCAATGCTGCAACTTATGGCAATGCCGGATTCTTATCCCACTAAGTGAGGCCAGGGATCGAACCTGCATCCTCACAGAGACAACGTCAGGTCCTTAACCTGCCGAGCCACAATGGGAACTCCTCGAATGATTTTTACTCAAGGGAGCTTGGCTCTGTGGTTGTATCATACATGGTGATAATAAGTGACAATAAATCCCTCATACTTCTTAAAGTGACACTATGGATTCCCAAGCTACTAAAAAAAAAACAAAACAAACAATAGCACCAGCAATAAAAATTGGTTCTAGAAGCTGATATTAATATATGAGCCTTGGTTGATAAAGAATGGAACAGTGATTAGATATCTAATTTTCACCTTTCTTCCATGAGGTAAAAACAACAATAGCAAACAATTATACTCTTAACATATTTAGAAGCAGCCCAGAGTTTAGTTTAACTACCTGATTAGTTATCACCAACTCTCCATTCCAAACATTCAGTAAAAAGCAAGATTCTTGGGACTATCCCATTGGAATGCTAAATTAATTACAAAGTATATAAAAAGCCAAGCAAACTGAGCTGAATGAGTCATCCTATGGCTGACCACTCCTCTCCTTTGCCTTCTTATTCTGTATCTTACTGTAATATTTTTATGAATTTAATGGTTTACATGGCTCTCTTAACAGTCTGTTTGCTCGATAGGGGGCCAAAGCCAAGTCTTATGTCTCCATCTCTAGCACCTAGAATAGTGCCTGATATGTAACTGGCATGCATGTGCATGTGCAACTATGTGTGTATGTGTATAAAAGATAAATGAGTACTTAAAGGGACCTGGCCTTAGAAAGACTATGAGAGAAAAAAGAACAACTTTGACAACCAACATTTCACTACTATCTGATATAAAGTTACTTGAAGAGGAATTCTTACCTGGCGTGTCATTACAAAATATGCATACATTGCCATGGCACTTCCATAAGTGATGAAGTAGGTGACTGGCTCCATGATGTCCCAGGAATATTCCCACCAGGTAAGCCGGGCCAAGATGCCAAACTGTGTGGCCATGTAGGCAAGTCCACCCCATAGCACCAAAGTGGTCCTCTTCTCAGCTTTTCTGCTAATCTCAATTCGTACCTATAGGGCACAGTATTGGTCAATTGTAAGGCATTTTGACATACAGCCAATTTTATTTTATATTATTTTAAAATTTTTTGCTTTTTGGGCCGCACCTGCGGCATATGGAACTAGAGCTGCCGGCCTCACTTCAGCCACAGCAATGAAGGATCCAAGCCGCATCTGCGACCTACACCACAACTCACAGCAACGTCTGATCCCTGACCTGCTGAGCAAGGCCAGGGATTGAACCCACATCCTCATGGATACTAGTTGGATTCGTGTCTGCTGTGCCACCATGGGAACTCCGATACAGAGCCAATCTTAAACTGTTTTATGTTTACTAAAGAAACAGATTTCATAATCAAGATAAAAGTTGGTCTCAATTCTAGTGGAACACAGTTTATCTTCCTAAATGGTATCTATACGTTTCACTGAATACTTTATAGGAATAAACCTTTTTTGGACACTTGTGTTTTATGTTTCACCATAGAAGCTGCTGAAAATATGTGAAACAATGGGAGTGAATAAGTTAGTTTCAACAGGTCTTTATTCAACCACAAAATTACTGTTTCTGAAAGAAGGAAATGAAAACACACTGATGTTCTCTCACTGTAGCATACAAGATTCAATCTGTCATCAATTTTTATTCAAAAGGTCTACCATGGGGCAAAACAGCATAGTGAGTCAGAGCACGGACTATGGATTCAGAATGGCTAAGTTTAGGGTCCAATTTGCAAATCACCATAATTTCATTCATCAGTTATTCTGAGGATTAAATAGGAGAATATGGGTAAAATACTCAGGACAAGTCCTGGCACATAGTAAATATTCAATAAAGGATAGATAGTAATTAGTTATAGCTTGTGCATTAAAAAAATTCTTTACATTTTGAAAACACCAAATTTAAATCTCATACCCCTGCACAACAGCTCTTCAAATTTAATTTATCACTTTTCTTTTTTCCTTTTTTTGTCTTTTTAGAGCAGCACCCTCAGCATATGGAAATTCACAGGCCAGGGGTTGAATCGGAGTGTAGCTGCCAGCCTACACTACGGCCACAGCAATGTAGGATCTGAGCTGTATCTGGGACCTATACCACAGCTCACAGCAACGGCGGATCCTTAACCCACTGAATGAGACCAGGGATTGAACTTGTGTCCTCATGGATACTAGTCGAGTTTGTTACTGCTGAGCCACTACAGGAACTCCTATCAAAACATTTCTAATGACTGACACAACTCAACCACATAAAACTTGGAGGGGGAGAAAAAAGCAAACACATATGCTCTGGGAAAAATACTGGTAGAGAAAGTCTGAAATTTGAATTTGCACCTTTTCCAGGGGCGCCAGTTGTTCTTTGAGATCTTCTAATCTTTCGATGAGCTCTCTCTCCTTGTTTAACTGGTGCTGCTCAATGCACAGCGTGGTGTATAGCTGCTGGACCAGTGTCTTTACATCGTTCAGTGTTGCTGCATTTTCATGGCTTAAGAGGTCTGAAAGAAAAGGATTACATTAAAAAAACAAACAAACAAACAAAAAGTATGCCTTAAATCAAGAGTTGCTATTCCAGGGTTGCTTAGCCAGTGATAATAGCAAGGCAGAGTCATCCACTCATCCACTATAGGGAATCCCACCTTCAATGCTGAGCCAAAGGAAAAGAACAGTTCTTTTTTAAAAAGGAGGAGTCTATAAATCCTAGAAACTTAAGTTCTTATTTGGGCAACCGAAAGTTTGAAGCCAACATCCACCATTTTATTCTTGGAATTCTAAATGCTACAAATGAGTTTATGAGTAATAATAATCTTTATTAGACAAAAAAACGAAAGGTTTAGAATTAATCTAATTATTATCATGCTTATTCAAATACTGATCTATAATTGATCTGTGATCTTGCCATTTTAATTGGTCATTTTTTCCCTTTAGTAATGAACAACTGAGGAAAAAAAATATAGCATTTCAAATGTGCAAATACAAAGGTATAACTAAAAATACCATTATCCTAATAATATAAGCCCCATACACCTTCCTCCTAGCATCCAAGTTTTATTTGTTCCCATTGGGCAAAGGCAGAACAGCTGCATGGGTGTCAATACTAAGCTCAAAAGGGCATGAAGTTCTGAGAATGACTGAAAAGGAAAAAGAGTAAATAATTCTTTGATTCAATATCCTCTTCTCTGAGTAGCATATGTTTCCAGAAATCTAAAAATTATGTTTTGAGAATTTAATACAAAGTCAGCTGGTCTCAGCTGCCAAAGAATTTTTTAAAAAGCACCAGAAGTAAAGCTTTTGTTTTCGAATCCTGTTAGTCTTAACTGTGACATTTTGTTAGCTACAGTAGGTCAAACTTCTTCTAAATCAAAATAAGCCACAGTCAGAATTAGTCATGTGTATATTTCAAATATCCCTCAAGGATGTCCTTTAGTACAGTTATCACAGAAATTCAATCAATAAAAAAATTCAAAGAAGGGGAGCACATTGGATTAGAGAAGAGCTGATATAGTAAAATGGGATATAGCATCTAGCATAGTATCTTGCATGCTTCAATGAATGTGTGCTGCATTAATGGGAAAAGATAAAAGTAAGAACACTCGGAGTTCTAGAAGTTGTCAATGTCAACAGGGTCTGCTTTGCACTAAAATTGCAGCTCACATTCACACACAGTTCTACGCTTTCCAAAGTTACGAAAAGAGAAAACTGCACTCTAGAATGTCACAGCAAAGTGGAAGAGTCCATGCCTCCTGTTCCCCAGGCCGGGAATTGAGTTTTGATGTTTCTACTGTATCAATATTAATATTCTTCCCGTAATTTCAGTACTCTCTCAAAAAGACAATTCTTTAGGTAGGTGTAAATTATCTATGGTTAACAAAATCCTCTCACATATATTATCTCATATTTGACCTCATGGCACCATGGGTAAGCTTGGTGCCTGCAACTTATAAATGTGGAATTTGAGACCTAGAAAGATAATATTAACAAACATTTTTGTATGAGGTACTGATCTATTCACTACAGAAGGAAAAAAAAATCAAATGTGAGGTGGTTCCTCTCTTTAATGAGGTCTAATCATGATATTCACAGAGTTGCAGAGCTAGCATGGAGTGGGAAAAGATCTTCTGACTGGTAGGCCAATGACTTTTCTATTCTAGCCCTTTCTTTTTCCATTTCCATTTTCAACACCATAATTACACTGTATTTGCTTAGAAATCCAAGGAGGGAGAAGGGGAGGGATGAAGGGAGGAAATAAGGAAGGAAGCAAGTAGGCAAGCAAACTAAATAGGCTCTCTCCTCTTCCTTTTCCTAATGAAGCATGAATACATTAATGATTAAATAGGTATGAATAATCGCAACCAGCAAGTCTATGAAATCTGAAACCAGGCTTGGCTTTTATTTTACAAAAAGTAAGTTTCTGGAGTTCCCACTGTAGCACAGTGGGTTAAGGATCTGGCATTGCCTCTGTGGCAGCTCGAACTGCACCTATGGCTCAGATTTGATCCCTGGCTTGGGAAATTCCATACACCGCAGGTGCAGTAAAAAAAAAGTAAATTTCTGGAGTTCCCGTCGTGGCGCAGTGGTTAACGAATCCGACTAGGAACCATGAGGTTGCGGGTTCGGTCCCTGCCCTTGCTCAGTGGGTTAACGATCCGGCGTTGCCGTGAGCAGTGGTGTAGGTTGCAGACGCGGCTCGGATCCCGCGTTGCTGTGGCTCTGGTGTAGGCCGGTGGCTACAGCTGCGATTCGACCCCTAGCCTGGGAACCTCCATATGCCGTGGGAGCGGCCCAAGAAATAGCAACAACAACAACAACAACAACAAAGAGACAAAAAAAGACAAAAAAAAAGTAAATTTCTATTAGAAGATCATTCACACTAAGGACTCATTAGTTTAAAAATTAACATGCATATTATAGGTTCTGTTTCACAGAAAGTTTATTTTTTATATCAACCTTTTTTTTTGGTCTTTTGTCTTTTTAGGGCCGTACCCACGGCATATGGAGGTTCCCAGGCTAGGGGTCTAATCAGAGCTGTTGCTGCCTGCCTACGCCAGAGCCACAGCAACGCCAGACCCGAGCTAGGTCTGGGACCTACACCAGAGCTCATGGCAACGCCGGACCCTTAACCTGCTGAGCGAGGCCAAGTTTGAACCCACCACCTCATGGTTCCTAGTCGGATTCGTTTCTGCTGCACCAAGACGGAAACTCCAAAATCAATCTTTTTTTAATGGCTTCTTTTCTGTTTTATGTCATAGGTAGATATTTCTCACTCCAAGGTTGTAAAAATATTTCTTCTGATTTTTTTCATGATTTTAAATCTTTTTTTTTCCTTCTTTAAAATTTAAGTTTTTGATCCACATGCACTTTGACACACAGCACCTTCACTTCTAGGTATTTTTCCTATACATACACTCATATGCTTTCTAAGTGACACACATTCAAGACTATTCAATGCTGCACTATATACTACAGCAAAAAATGAGAACAACATCAAAGCCCATTGATAAATTATAAAATATGCAGTTAAGTGAATGGTGACACACATTCATACAATGTAATAAACAGCAGCTGTGGGAACGACTGAGGCATTCTTTATGTACTAGTATGTTAAGATCTTTCGAATACACTATTAGGTAAGAAAAGCAGTTTGGTGGTTTTATACCTTGTCATCTAGCTTAATTGGAATTGTCTTTCCCAAAATATCCCAAGTTCCCCAAAATTCCCTGTATGGAATTAGAGTTAACCAAAAGAAGAATTTGAGTGAGAATTTGGAAGGTAGAAATGAAGGAGAAGCCATGATGCTCTGAGGGTTGTTGTTAGTAGTAGAGATAGATGCGGCAGTGTCTGGCGATGCCAGCGTGTGCCTGCTCCCCCCTGCTCTGCATCCAGCTCTTTCTTCTCAACTGCCGCCTGGGATGATTAGCAGCAAATCCACACCCACAACCAGATGCAGCCTTCCAGAGCTGTGCTCTCCAAGAGTAACTGCTTGCCATAAGTGGCTATTTAAATTTAAATTAATTACAATGAAATCAAGTTTAAAATTCAGTTTCTCAATCACACAAGCCACATTTCAGGTGCTCAACAGGCACATGTGACTGATGGCTACCATACTGGACAGTGCAGAAATGGAATATTTTCATCATCACAGAAATTTCTATTTGATAAAACTGTCCTAGGGATTTCTCTGTCAGCCCTCGTTTTTGCTAATTCTCCTTATCCTAAGAGTTGGATGCATCTGAGTTTTCAGGTTCCCTGGAAAGCTTTGATTCATCCATATGTGTTGTCACTTCAAAATTAGTAACTTTTCTCTGATTTTCTGAAGTTCCCCCTTGCCTTTTTTTTTTCTTTTTTTGGCTGCTCTTATGGTATGTGGAGGTTCCCAGGCCAGGGATCGAACCCAAGCCACAGCAGTGACAATGCTGGTTCCTTAACCGCTAGGCCACCAGGTAACTCCCCAAGGTTCTCTTTTTACTCTTACTTCTTTTTTTTTTTTTTTTTTTTTTTTTTGCTTTTTAGGGCCACTCCCTCGGCATATAGAGGTTCCCAGGCTAGGGGTCTAATAGGAGCTCCAGCTGCTGGCCTACACCATGGCCACAGCAACGCAGGATCTAAGCCGAGTTTGCAACCTACACCACAGCTCACAGCAACCCCAGATCCTTAACCCACTGAGCGAGGCCAGGGATCGAACCTGGGACCTCAAAGTTCCTAGTCAGATTTGTTTCTGCTTTGCCACGACGGAAACTCCTAGACTCTTATTTCTTTACCTTCATCTACAACTGCACAAAGCCTTACTCCTATAGTAAATCTTTTGTGCCAGATTTTTCACATGGTTCTGCCTCCCCAATTGAATCCTGTATGATACGGTATTATTTGCATTAAAAGGCAAAAAAGATTATGCTTTCACATTTGTTTATGCATGCACTGACTATCTCTAATAGGAAACACAAGAAGCTAAAAACAGTGCTTGCTGCTACGAAAAGAAATGGTTGCTGTGAAAGAGAGATGAGAAAAAATTTTCCCATACATTCTTTGACGTTGTGAATGTATTATCTATTCAAAACAAATAAAATTTAATGTGCTCCAACATACCTTCAAATGGCAATGAAAAGGCTATAAAATGATAATTCATAGGATATCAAACTCACAGATGTCCAATTCTAGACCTGGCTGAACACAGAGTTGTTACTTTCTGATCAGGCTTCCATAAAGCCCTGGAAAACTCAAGGGACTCAGCTTTATTAGATTTTCTTGACAGAGAGAATATGCTTCCAGGGTATTATCATGGTGGAGGAAAAGTGCAACCTCAAACCTTTGACCCTGAAAAAGCTGTCCACATTATTTGGAGGTGAAATTATAGGGAGGGAGAAGGTAAATTTGCCAACGGCCTAACAAAACACTTCTGGATGATTCTGGTATGATTCACTAAAAATGCAATTAAGATATTAATGTGTCTGCACATACCAACAATGCTAGGATAGTAAGATATACAAAGATGGGGAGATGTGCTAAAATAATGGGGATTAAAAAGTCTTTTCAGCTACTACAGTGGTTTGGGAAGAACTCTGGCTATTTGAGTCTCTGATAAGGTATTTGTTATTGTTGGCATTTGGTTTGTCCATTCAACCTTCTCTCTCAATTATTTACATCATTAAGAGAGAAGCAAAGTCCCTCAATATACTCTGGATGGATAAATAGAGAAAAGGGCTTACTGGAGCCAATCAAAATGATCCTCCTTAGCACAAAAATGTTCAATTGCCAGTGATACAGGCTATATTCTTTTCCTCCCCAAGATGAAGAGGAAGGCAGTTAATTATTGCTTTAACATGGACTGGGATAAAAGGCTTTTTGTGCTCCCTTTCCACACTCTTCCTTCCATTCTAGATTAGATTAGGATTTTAAACCATCTAATTGCTAAAATAGTTATCCCTCTTATCCTGCAGTGATCAGAGGGGAATCCAATCATAATAGCTATGATAACCAAAAGAATTCAATAGAACTTGCAACTAGCCTTGCTGCTATGACCTGACCCCTTGTTCCATTTCAGTTTTTTCTTGCCTCTTCCCTCCAAATTAGGTTAAGTACAAATGTTGTCAGTCCTTGAGGTATCTGTAATACTTATGACTGCCAATCTCACATTAACATCAAATGTGGCCACATTAGATCATATACGAATAAACTCTCTAACCTCAGTGCCTGGTGAAGTGTGTGAACCTAAGGTTTACTGGTGTACTACATTCATAGATCATTTTTAGTTCTAAATGCTATCTGACCACAAGGAAAAGAAAAATAGGAGAGAAAAGGTAAAATTGAAGGTGGGGGTAAGGAATGAGTAGAAAAAAATTGTGTCAAAACTTAAAAAACTATTCTGGAAAAGTTTTCCTTCATCAACTATTTTAACTTTTATTAATCAAAAGCAGATTTGTTCCAACTGCTCTACACATACATAAAATCCTAGTGTTCTTCTGATTATCTAACACCCAAAACCTAGTGCCTTCGATTTCTTTTCTCCATTTAGAATTTTCACTAAAAACAGTTACAATGTGGGGAAGAGAAATATGCTTACTCATCTGGATGATTAGTATCCTCTCAAATACAGAAATTCAAGTGTTCTCTTACTCAACGGAGCTGAAAAAGTGTGGTGACGGAGATGCCAGCAATATCTTCCTCAAACAGGGAGAGGAAGATAATATGTGGAAACAAAATGAAAACCTATCTTATATTTTATCCAAAACAAATAAGTTTTTTTGTTTGTTTGTCTTTTTAGGGCCGCTTCCGTGGCATATGGAGGTTCCCAGGCTAGGGGCAGAATCAGAGCTGCACTCGCGTCTGCAACCTACACCACAGTCTATGGCAACCTGGATCCTTAACCCACTAAGCAAGGCCAGGGATGGAACCTGCAACCCCATGGTTACTAGTTGGGTTCGTTAACCACTGAGCCACGACGGGAACTCCAAAAAAGATTTTCTTTACTATGTTTTAAGTTGAGTGAAAAGTATTTATGAACTTCAACCCTTTATTATTTAAGATTCTGTGAGGAACAGTATACAATGACATAATCTCTCATTGGCTAATAATAACAGAGCTGAGAGAGCTTTGATGTCTGAATTTAAATATTAAAGTGGTCTTTTAAAGTTCTATACTAAAGCTTCAATTCAGCTTACCAAATTTCACATTTCATTTTACAATGATCACATGAATTAGAGCCTTTTAACCTTTACACACCTTACATTCTAATTGACTTCTAGGGAAGGTAGACAGATACCCCACAGTTCTGAGACATAGATAAGCAAAGAGTTGTAAGGCTGTCAAATTAATTACCAGAGAATCAAATATAATTTTTTTCCTTTTCAGTTTCTACCTTTATATTCCTTGAGAATAGCCCTATTTAAAAAACTAAAACAGAAACTCACCTTAGGGCAAAGGACACATGTAGACTGAAAGTGAAGGGATGGGAAAAGATATTTCATGTCAATGGACAAGACATTCCTTTTTTTTTTTTTGTCTTTTTGCCTTTTTCTAGGGCCGAACTCACGGCATATGGAGGTTCCCAGGCTAAGGCTCTGATCAGAGCTGTAGCTGCCAGCCTACACCAGAGCTACACAGCAACTCGGGATATGAGCTATGTCTGCAACCTACACCACAGCTCATGGCAACATTGGATCCTTAACCCACTGAGCGAGGCCAGGGTTCGAACCCGAAACCTCATGGTTCCTAGTCAGATTCGTTAACCACTGAGCCATGACGGGAACTCCCATGACATTTCTGTTTTAAAAAGACAGTATTAGATAAGATAGTTGGAATTATTCATTGATTAAAATACCTCTAGATTTGGCAACATAATAGATGAAAGTTCATATCTTTACTTTCCTATACATTTTATATAATAATATATTAGTCAACTTTTAACATTTTACTAATGCAGTAGAAAATCTAAATAAAACCAGTTCTCTAGATAATTCTCTCTCTCTCACACACACACACAAACACACACACACACACACACACACACACACACACCCCATCTCCTTTATCCATTCATCTATAGATGCACACTTAGGTGTTTCCATAGCTTGCCTATTGTGAATAATGATGCAGTGAACATGGGGAGTGTAGCTATCTATCTCTTTGAGTTGCTGATTTCATTTCCTTTGGGTGGATATATGCCCCGAAGTGGGACTGCTGGATCACATGGTAGTTCTATGTTGGTCACAGGGTACCAATTTTACAATCATCAGATGAATAAGTTCTGAGGATCTAATGTACAGCATGGTGACTTATAGTTAACAAGACATAATGTATACTTGAAAGTAGCTAAGAAAGTAGCTATCAAGGGTTCTCATCAAAAAGAAATGGCATTTAAGTGAGATGATGAAGGTAGTAATTAATCCTATTGTGGTAATCATTTCTCAATATATAAAGGTGTTAAATCACCACACTGTACACCTTAAACTCACACAATGTTATATGTCAACTGTATGTCAATAAAGCTGGAAAAAAGGAGCAAATTAAAGCACAGCAAGAAAACTGAGTAATATAAGGCCGCACTTCTGTTATTTTTGAGAAAACTTCTAGTCCAAGAATCAGTGCATTAAGAAGAGAGATGTATTAATGGGAGTTCCCTAGTGGTATAGTGATTAGGATTCAGTGCTTTCATTGCTACAGTCTGGGTTCAAAGCCTGGTCTGGGAACTGAGACCCCAAATCAAGTTGCTATACACTGCATCTAAAAAGAGAGAGAAAAAAAAAAAGAAAGAAAAAAGGAAAGAAAAATATATTAGCATATCTAGCCAATGTACGGCTAACAATCAATCCCTGGCCTACATGTTCAATTATTCCAACTTAATAAAATCTGATTCAGTAACATCTTACTATTTAAAGGATACTTTAACTCATTTAATTCACTCAACACAGAATGACTACCTAAGTCAAAGGGGTATACAAAACCACAGTGCCTTCCCTCTGAGCATTTTAAGAGAAAAGGAATAAGAATTCAGAGAAGAGAGTAATCACTTCTGGTTGGCTGGGAGTTACAGAAAGAAGAAAAAGATCATGAAAGGCTTTGTGGAAGAGCTGACACTGACAATTTTGATACGACGAAAGAGAAGGTTAGGAAGAAAAGGAAAAGGCTTCTTAGAGGAAAGATGAGTAAATACTGAGGTGGTAAAGAATGGGGCATAGTTCAGGAAAGGAAAGGAATATGGGGTGGGGGGAGGAAGAGCTTGCAACATTTAAGAGGAAAAGAGAAAACATTTTAAGGTAGATTTTGGAGGCATTCAGGACTTAGGTTTTTATTTAGAACTTTTTCTACATTGGACATGATTCTCAAAAGCAGAATGGAAGAGAACAAATGTCCTAGGAGGCTGGTGGAGGGGGTGGTGATCATGGGAAGAGAATTAACAGCAGCAGCAAGTGACACTGAATATCAAGTGTAAAGAGAGAAAAATGACCAAAAAAGACACAATTCGAAATGCTATTTTAAAGGGCTATTTAATAGCATTAGTACTATATAGAACCATATCAGAGCACAGGGTAAAAAGAAAAATCAGTTATATTGACTCTGTCTTTATTTATTTATTTATTTTTTTTGGCCACACCTGTGGCATGCAGAGGTCCCTGGGCCAGGGACTGAACCTGTGTCACAGCAGCAACCTAAGCCACTGCAGTGACAACGCTGCGTTCCTTAACCTGCTGCGCTACAGGAGAACTCCTTTATTTAAATTTTTGATATTTTATCATAGATTTTTTGTATTAACTTTGGTTTTTAAAAATAGTTCCTGGAAATATTTGATTGTTGAGTTTTTTGGTGTTCTTAGAATTTGCACGTGAAGCAAATACACAGTTTTTCACATAAAAGCATATACATGTTCGAAGTTCTCAAGTGTACAATAATTAACTTTCAGACTGCCAACCTTCAGCCGTCAAAAAAAGGGGGGGTTAATTCCTGTTACAAGTGTTTAAGAGGGCAGCGAAGTCTATAATTTGTTTAAAAAAGATTCTCCCATAATGTTATTAAAATAATATTGACTTTTAGCATGTATGACAGGAAGGAGTTTAAGTTATGTAGGACATTCATTTATGCGAAACAGAGCGACAACAGCTAATAATAAAGCATTCTCGTGTCTATGTTTTAGTCAACACACTAGCCAAGTGCTACCTGTATGTAAAACTTGGAATGGTCTTTGAATATTGTCTGTTTCTCAAATTTATCCAGGGAAAACAAAGTCCTTTCCTTAAGCCCTTCCCACACTTCTCTTACTTTATCAAGGTTACTATTTACCTCTCTTTGGTGGTCGTACATGATATGTTAAGTCATTAATGACCAGCTTAAAGTCGTCAAGGAGAAGGAGGTCTATCCCTGTTGAGGCAGCAACTCGTACGCCATCTGTGAAAAATTCAAATGTAAAAATTTTAATTTGTCATATGTCCACAATTATTCAAGAGTGGTCAGGAAAAAAGCAATCCCTGGAATTCCCATCATGGCTCAGTGGTTAACGAATCGGACTAGGAACCATGAGGTTGCAGGTTTGATCCCTGGCCTCAGTCAATGGGTTAAGGATTTGGCGTTGCCATGAGATGTGGTGTAGGTCGCAGACGTGGCTTGGATCTGGTGTTGCTGTGGCTCTGGTGTAGGCCGGTGGCTACAGCTCCGATTAGACCCCTAGCCTGGGAACCTCCACATGCCGCCCTAGGAAAGACAGAAAGACCAAAAAAAAAAAAAAAAAAAAGCCATCATCAAAAAGATTTAAAAAATTACATCTTTTAAATTTCAGCTTTTTGCGTTATCCCCAAGTTCTATGCTAAACAAAGCTCATGTTATCTGAGACTTTTTGTTTTCATGGCCTCAAGTCTGTGAAGATTTAACACACGCTTTTCTGGCACAACTTTGTAAACAAGTGAAGTAATTACACAGATGTCTAAGTGTCAGCTGGAAATTTAGGGTCACTGGGAGAGCTGCATGGGTATCTATTTTTCTATGATGGAAGTTGGTTGGGTGAAAAACCCAATGTTTTCTAATATATGGTACTTGGCAGTATAGTTACTGATTAGTTGCCAATAATCCAGTAGGGGCAGATGTTAGGTGAGCAAAGTATGGCAACCAAGTTGGTCTACTAATTACATTATGAGTTGAGAATTTAAAATACTTAAAACTATAGAAATATGGCAAATTAGTAACAATTGATAAATCCAAGGGTAAATAGGTACTTACTGTACTAGGCTTTTACGTTTTCTGTAGGTTTAAAATTTTTCAAAGTGAAAAATGTAAGGCACTTAAAAAATAAATACATGAAATGGATGTCATGTCAAATGGGAAATTTTTAGTGCCTTATTTTATATTATTTTTAAATCACGTGTCTTTATTTGGTAGACATTTATGTGAAAGACATAAGAAGATCTAAAAAGAAGTCCTAATATTTCAAATCTTCAGAGACGATGGCACAACTACTGGGAAAGTTCATTCTATGCCTAAGGTAATGACAAAAGTTCTCAAAAGTATAAAATGTGACGACTGTCCATCTTTGCCTATGGCATTATACGTGAGGTGCTTTTGAATGAGACTTTCCGTGTATATACACTTGCTAAAACTGAACTACTGAACTACCATATTCTGAAAACTGGGAGAGAAATCACTCTCTCTCCTGACATTCGCTAAGCAAAAAAAAAAGTGTCGTAACGTTAGAGCATGAGATTCTTTTGCAACTGTGGTGTGTGTGTGTGTGTATGTGGTGGGGGGAACTGAGGGCTGGGTGGGAATTAATAATGAAGGTGATAATACCTGGTGAATAGATTGCAACTCTGTCAATTCCCCGATCTTCTTCTTGCAGCTGTCGTAAAAACACACCAACAGAGTCTGAGATGGGTTTGAGTGTAAACTGGCAGCGTTCACGCCGGGATGGTAGTCTCACAGATATCACAGGTAACCCATTTTGATACACCACTGTTACATCTGAAATGAAAAAGACCCATAATCATAAGATAATTAGATTTCAAGTTAAAGCTATATTATTAATCTTCTTATATGGGGGCTTATTATTATTTGTGTGGTTTAAAATGTTTTAAAAGAATCAAGAATATACCCTTTAACTTCAATTGAAGGTTACCCTGGTAACTGGCTTATACAGAAGATCATATCTACCACACAACTTACTTTTCAGAAAAAAGAAAATATGCAAAAGATTATTTTCTAAATGGGTCAAAAAGAGGCTTGCCCAGGAATCTGAGGTAAAGTTCTTAGTATTGGTGAATATAAACCCTGGTTCTATTTAGTAAGATTTTATTGAGTAGCCAGAGTTTGCTAGGCCAAATTCCATACCCTATAGGAGGCAGGTGACACTAAGAAGCCAGATTTCAAGAATCCCTGGGGAATGACATCTGAAAGTACGCTAATAAGCGAGACTCTTACTCATGGACAGTCAACTCAATTGTGGTACAGTATTATATCCATGGTGCTTGACAAGTAAGCATTCTCTTATCCAATATGGACATATTATGAAATATAAAAAACAAGTCCTTCTAAGTTCTCTTGAACATTTTCCTGAGATTAGCTAGAAGCCAAAACTCAACTTTAGGGATTTACTAACAAAAAGTCATTAGGTGAAACATTATCATAAGCGATACAACTGAAAGGATTTTCTACAACAGTACAGCACAGAATTCTTTATTTCCTTATGTTGTTCTTCAACAGTGTTTATAGTCTTAGTCACTAAAACAAATGCCAGAATGACTCCCTTTCAAATCATTTTCAAACAAAATTTTTAATAAATAAATTTTGAACTAGGATTTTTTTACACAAGCAACCAAGCATTTAACAATGATTAGTTAGCACAAGCCTGTGAAAAGAAAACAGGGTTTGGAGTCAAACCTGGGATGGAATCCTGACTATAACTTTGGGCATATTACATAACTTCTATGAGCCTCACTTTTTCATATATAAAATGGGTTTACTCCCTAACTGATAAAGTTATTGTGAGGAATAAATTAAAAAAACCATTTAAAGCATCATGCTTTATAGATGAGTGATAATGTTTATCACCTTTTATTTTTTTTAAAGACTCAAAAGATGCATTCTACATGTTTCTAAGGATTCACACCCCTCAAAATTGAAGAGCTGAGAGGAAACATATGGAGATTATTGTTCTGGGGATTCCAGATGCATCAAACTTTCCATGGTTATTGTCATTTACATCTTATTTCCTTATATCTATTCTAGTAAGTTATAAGGCCTATATTGAATACAAAAGACTTATACTACATTTTTTTCATGAATTAAATTTTAAAAGTAAGCCTTATGGAAGCATAGTTTATAAATAACAAAATACATTCTTATTTTAAATGAACATCTGATGAATTGTGACATAATAATCAAGATAAAGAACATTTCCATAAACTCCCCAAATTTTCTTTTTTTCTTTTTTTTTTTTGCCATTTCTAGGACCGCTTCCGTGGCATATGGAGGTTCCCAGGCTAGGGGTCTAACCAGAGCTGTAGCTGCCAGCCTATGCCAGAGCCACAGCAATGCGGGATCTGAGCCGCGTCTGCGACATACACCACAGCTCAAGGCAACGCCAGGTCCTTAACCCACTGAGCAAGGCCAGGGATTGAAGCCGCAACCTCATGGTTCCTAGTCGGATTCGTTAACAACTGAGCCACAACGGGAACTCCTTCCCCCCCCCCCCCCCCCCACATTTTCTTGATCTCCCTTCCAGTTAATCCCTGAGCAACTACTGACTGGATTTTTGTCACTACAGATCATACTTAGGCTTTTTCAGATTTTTATACTATTGGAATCATATAGCATGTACTCTTTTGTATCTGGCTTCTTTATCAGTATAATGATTTTGAGATTCATCCACACTGTTGCAGGCATTAGTAGTCAATTCATTTTTATTGCTGAATTGCATTTTACTATACATGGATATACTACAATTTGTTCATCCATTTACCTGTTGATTGACCTGTGGATAGTTTCCAGCTTTGGACTACTATGAAAAAAACCTTTTATGATTATTTACTTACAAGTCTTTGTGTTCACATTTGTTTTCGTGGTATATCTTTTCTTATCCTTTTACTTTTAACCTACCCATATCTATATTCAAAGTGGGTTTTCTGAAGACAACATATGGCTGAATATTGCTATTGTATCCAATAATCTTGTACCCAACAATCTCTTTTAATTAAAGTGTGTATATAATTGCATTTAATAAATTATAAATATGGTTGTGTGTAACTCTGCCATTTTGCTACTTTTCTTGACCCTACTATTCTTTCCTCTACTTTTCTTCTATCCTTTTACTCCTTTAGATTTACTGAGCATTTTTAGGACTATATTTAATCCCTACTATAGGCTTATTAACTATACATTTTCATGTTTTCAGGGGCTACTCCTATTTTTTTTTCAGAAAGTATGTGTTAAGTTTTTTTTTACATGTATATATTCTTTTCTCTGACATTATTATGCTCCATCACAAGTGACCAGACATAGTTCCCAGTGCTGTACAGCAGGACCCCACTGGCTTATCCATTCTAAAGGCAACAGTTTGTATCTATTAACCCAAAATTCCCAGTCTCTCCTACTCCCACCCCCTCCCTCTTGGCAACCACAAGTCTGTCCTCCATGTCCATGAGTTTCTTTTCTGGGGAAAGTTTCATTTGTGCCATATATTGTATTCCAGATATAAGTGATACCATATGGTATTTGTCTTTCTCTTTCTGACTTACTTCACTTAGTATGAGAGTCTCTCATTCCATCCATGTTGCTGCAAATGGCATTATTTTGTTCTTTTTTTATAGCTGAGTAGTACTCCATTGTGTATATATATACACCACATCTTTTTAATCCAATCATCTGTCAGTGGACATTTAGGTTGTTTCCATGTCTTGGCTATTGTGAATAGTGCTGCAATGAACATATGAGTGCATGTGTCTCTTTCAAGGAAAGTTTTGTCTGGATATATGCCCAAGAGTGGGACTGCTGGGTCATATTGTAGTTCTATGTATAGATTTCTAAGGTGCCTCAATACTGTTCTCCATAGTGGTTGTACCAGCTTATATTCCCACCAGCAGTGAAGGAAGATTCCCTTTTCTCCACATCTCCTCTAGCATTTGCTATTTGTGGACTTATTAATGATGGTCATTCTGACTGGTGTGAGGTGGTACCTCATAGTTGTTTTGATTTGCATTTCTCTAATAATCAGTGATGTTGAGCATTTTTCCATGTGCTTGTTGGCCATCTGTGTATCTTCCTTGGAGAAAAGTCTATTCAGGTCTTTTGTCCAATTTTCAATTGGGTTGTTGACTTTTTTGCTGTTGAATTGTTTAAGTTGTTTGTATATTTTAGAGATTAAGCCCTTGTCAGTTGCATCATTTGAAACTATTTTCTCCCATTTCATTGGTTGTCTTTTTTTTTTTTTTTTTTTTGCTGTGCAAAAGCTTGCCAGTTTGATTAGGTCCCATTGGTTTATTTTTGCTTTTATTTCTGATGCTTTGGGAGACTGACCTGAGAAAACATTTGTAAGGTTGCTTTCAGAGAATGTTTTGCCTATGTTCTCTTCTAGGAGTTTGATGGTGTCTTGTCTTATGTTCAAGTCTTTAAGCCATCTGGAGTTTATTTCTGTGCATGATGTGAGGGTTTGTTCCAGTTTCACTGATTTACATGTGGCTCTCCAGTTTTCTGATCATCACTTGCTGAAGAGATTGTCTTTTTCCCATTTTATATTTTTGCCTCCTTTGTCAAAGATTAACTGACTGTAGGTGTCTGGGTTTATTTCTGGGTTCTCTATTCTGTTCCATTGGTCTGTGTGTCTGTTTTGATGCCAGTACCACACTGTCTTGATGACTGTGGCTTTGTAATATTGCCTGAAGTCTGGGAGAGTTATGCCTCCTGCTTGGTTTTTGTTCCTCAGGATTGCTTTGGCAATTCTGGGTCTTTTGTGGTTCCATATAAATTTTTGGATTGCTCTAGTTCTGTGAAAGATGTCATGGGTAATTTGATAGGGATTGCATTGAATCTGTAGATTGCTTTGGCTAGTATGGCCATTTTTACAATATTAATTTTTCTGACCCAGGAGCATGGACTATTTTTCCATTTCTTTGTATCTTCTTTAATTTCCTTGATTAATGTTTTATAGTTCTCAGCATATAAATCCTTTACCTCCTTGGTCAGGTATATTCCCAGGTATTTAATTTTTTGGGGTGTGATTTTAAAAGGTATTGTATTTTTGCATTCCTTTTCTAATATTTCATTGTTAGTATACAAAAATGCGATTGATTTCTTCATGTTAATCTTTTTTTTGTCGTCTTTTTTTTTTTTTTCTTTTTAGGACCGCATCTGCGGCATATGGAGGTTCCCAGGCTAGGGTCTAATCAGAGCTGTTGCTACCGGCCTATGCCACAGCTACTGCAATGCCAGATCCGAGCCGTGTCTCCAACTTATGCCACAGCTCACCACAATGCGGGATCCTCAACCTACTGAGTGAGGCCAGGGATCGAACCCGCAACCTCATGGTTCCTAGTCGGATTTGTTTCCGCTGTGCCAAGACGAGAACTCCCTGCATGTTAATCTTACATCCTGCTTACAATATATATCTTTAACTAATCATGGTTAACTTTCAAATAATATCATACTGGAGTTCCCATTGTGGGAATCTGACTAGTAACCATGAGGACGCAGGTTTGATCCCTGGCCTTGCTCAGTGGGTTAAAAGATCCAGCATTGCCATGAGCTGTGGTGTAGGTCGCAGACACAGTTCAAGTCCCACATTGCTGTGGCTGTGGCATAGGCGGGCAGCTACAGTTCCAATTTGACCCCTAGTCTGGAAACCTCTATGTGTCTCAGGTGCAGCCCTAAAAAAAGACAAATAATATCATACCACTTTGGGTATAATGTAGAGAACTTACAAAAATAAACTTCCATTCCCCCTGCATTGTGCTATTGTTCTACATTCTATTTCTACATGTTATAAAATACATAATACACTATTTTTACTTTAACTGATTATATTTTAAAGAAATTTTAAAATTAGAAAAAAAATCTCTTATATTTTAGATATATTTACCCGCTGATGTTCCTTGCTTTTTTGGTATAGATCCAAATTTCCATTTGTTATCATTTTCCCTATGCCTCAAGAGCTTCCTTAAACTGGTGCAGATATGTTGGCAATAAAATCTGTCAACTTTAATAAGTCTGAAGAAGTCTTTATTTCATCTTCATTTTTGAAAGACATTTTTTCTATGTAAAAAATTCTATGTTGACTTTTCACCTCCTTTCAGTATTCTAAAGAACTGTCTTCTGGTTTGCATAATATATGATAAATTTCTGTACATTCTTATCTTTGATCCTTTGTATGTAAAATGTCTTTTTTTTTCCCCTGGCTGCTTTTAATATGTTCTCTTTATCTTTGGTTTTCAGCAATTGGATTATAATGTTTCTTTCTGTGCCTTTCTTTATGATTATTCTGTTTGGGAACTGTTAAATTTCTTAGGTCTGTGGGCTGTTTTAAAAAAGTTTAGAAAAATTTTGGCCATTACTCATATTTTTTTCTGTCTCCACTCTTGTGGGATTCCAGTCACACTTATATGACAGATCATGTGGCACTGTCTCACAGGGCACTGAAGCTCTTTTAATATATTTCAAGGGTTTCCCCTTCTCAGATTCATTTTGGATAGTTTCAATTGCTGTGTACTTCAACGTCACTGGATCCTTTCCTTTTAACATACATTTTTCATCTCTAGATGTTCTATTTGATTATTGTTCTATTTTCTATTTTTCTTCATATTATGTTTTCTTTTCTCTCCCTGAATATAAGCATCCCATTTATAGTACTATTTTAAAATTCTTGTATGTTAATTCCATCATCTCTGTCATTTCTAGGTCTGGTTCTACCGAATGATTTCACACCCCCCCCCCATCCTCTGGCCTCATCATATGACTAGCAATTTTTTTTCTTTTTTTATGGCCACACACATGGCATATAGAAGTTCCTGGGTTAGGGACTAAATCTGAGCTGCAGCTGTGACATACACTGCAGCTCTAGCAACACCAGATCCTTTAACTCACTGTGCCGGGCCAGAGATGGAACCCATGCCTTTGCAGTGACCAGAGCCACTGCTATTGGATTCTTAGCCCACTGTGCTACAGCAGGAACTCCTGCCTAGTTAATTTGTGATGGGAGGTTAGACATTGTGACTTTCACATTGCTAAATGCTGGGTCTTGCTGTACAGTTAAGTTACTTGCATATAAGCTTGATCCTTTCATCTTTTAGGACAGATATAGAGAATCCTTTATTCTAGGGCCCATTTGGCCCCTCTTTCAAGTTATGGTTCTTTTGGGGGTCTCTACTGAATGTTCATATATTTAGTGATGTCTCTCCTCTCTGGCTACAAGGAAGTCAAATATTTTCTGGCCCTGAGTGAGCACTAAGAGTTATTGATCTTACAGTTCCTGGTAACTGCTATTTTCTTGGAAGTTGTTATAGCCTGGCCTTGTGGTTTAGAATTTAGCTAAAGCCTCATGCTGTGAACTGAAGTAATGCAAGGTTAATCTCATTTGCTTTGCTTTTCTCAGAGATCATAGTTCTGTCTTGCCTATTGTCCAATGTGTAAAAACAGTATTTTCACTTATTTTGTCTGGTGTTCTAGCTGTTGATAGCAGGACAACAATTCCCAGGGCAGCTTATCCTTTGAATTAATGAATACATGATTTGAACTTTTACATAAAAACTAAAAAAGAAGCAAAGTCAGAAATCTCTATTTATCCCTTCCAAAAGGATAGCCTGAGTTTCCTAATGAAGAAGAGGTCAAAAAATAGCAATATGAACTTAATACATAGCACGTACTATCTAAAGTTTCCAATATCTAAAGATACATGACATTTTTGTTATTTTATTTCTAATTTTTTAAAGTTTCCTTGGCAATCCATTGTTTCCTTAAAGTCAGAGCCAGTAACATAAATATTCCTATGTGTTCTATAGGCACTAATGATGATGGGGTCATAAAATTAGGTAACTAACTTGTCTACATGTTGTCCCTCCTCCCTGACCCCCAAACCAGTCTTCTTTCTTTCTTTCTTTTTCTTTTTCTTTTTTTTTTTTTTTTTGCTTTTTAGGACTGCACCTGAAGCATATGGAAGTTCCCACGCTAGGGGTCAGATCAGAGTTACAGAGCTACAGCTGCCAGCCACAGTCACAGCCACAGCAACACAGGATCCTAGTTGTGTCTTCAAATTATATCACAGCTCACAGCAACACCAGATCCTTAACCTACTGAGCGGGGCCAGGGATCAAAACTGCGTCCTCATGGATAGTAGTTCGATTCGTTTCTGCTGCACCATGATGGGAACTCCAGTCCTCTTTCTATATGTGAGCATATTCAACCACAGATTTCAAGAAGGAGACAGCATTGAATTTAAATAAAAAACAGGAATCTGTGAATTTTCAACACATAAAGTATGGACGATTTCACTACACTAATAAATCAGTTTCATAGTAAGGGTTTATAGATGACTGTTTTAAAATAACAGATAAAGTCAACACAGAAGGTGTTTATCACTCAGTTTAACTTTTTCCTTTAAAGATTATGAAGCCTTTAAAAGGAATTAAATTACAAAAGCTTGGAAAAACTTTTGCATGGATAGCACATTTCATAACTGACAAAGCTTTATTATAATACTGATTTTGAAATAAATCCCCAGGTCTCTTTCTTTCCCACACACTAAAATTGTAATGTTACTGTTAGAGTTCTTGTTTTGGAACCAAAGAATAACAATTACCCAAGTTCCTCAAGTTGAACAATATACAAAATTGGTTGCAGTGAAGTCACAAGGGAATTTACAAGCTAATGACAGCTGTCAACTACTGTTCTCTAGAGACAAACTTTTAAAGTGTAAATTGCATCAAATGACATTTTGGTTGGTATAAAAAATCTTTTGCTTTGATCTTCATTTCAATAAATAAGAAATAATCTAAGAATACTCTACAGCAGTGTACTTCAGAGAAACTAGAAATTGTGGGGAATTATATAAATATCGAGAGACAAAACATGACTACCGATTTAGAAATAAAAATTGAAAGGCAAGAAACTTTCCAGAGTAAGAAGAGAAGTGCAAAGGGAATAGATACTTAGGGTTGAAGAAGCAATAAATTTTTTAAAAAGCCTTTGGAACATCAGGTACAGAAAGTCATACAATAACACATGCTTGTTATTTAACCAATTGTTAAAAGTGCTTTAAAAACTTCCTAGTATTTCGGTGCTCAAAATAATTAATAAAATCTCTTCTACAATTTATCATTTTATGAACAGGACTGTATATCTCTTAAGGACTTAATATGAAAGGGAACTGGTACAATAAGGAAGCCACTTGGTATGTTTACTTAGAGATACTTAGAACTGAACTTGATATTACATGATGGATGATTCCAGTGGTTTATGATATTGCCATCATCTGTTTCTTTTCTTTCCCCTTTCTGTACTATTCTGCATCAAGAATGTGAAATATAATAACCAGAATTTTAGTGTTGGAAGAGCCAGAGAAACCACACAGATTAATGCCCTTCTTCTATAGCTAAGGACAATAAAGTCCAGCAAGGTTAGATGATGTCCCTAAGGTCAATCCATGTTGTTTCAAATGACAAGATGTCATTCTTTTTCATGACTGCATAATATGCTACTATATATATACACACACACAAACACACATATATATCACATCACCTCTTTATCCATTCACCTATCCATGGACACTTATGTTGCTTCCATATCTTGGCTATTTTAAATAATGCTGCAATGAACATAGAAATGCATATATCTTCTCAAATTAGTGTGTTTTTGTTTTCTTCAGAAAAATACCTTGAAGTAGAATTGCTTAATCACATGGTCATTTTATTTATTTTTGAGGAATCTCCATACTGTTTTTGATAGTGGCTGTACCAATTTAATTCCAACCAATAGCGCAGGAGGATTCTCTTTTCTCCACATCCTCTCCAACATTTGTTATTTCTTTTTGATAATAGCCAGCCTGACAGGTGTGATGTGACATTTGCATTTCCTTGATGATTAGTGATATTGAGATCTTTTCATGTCTCTGTTGGCCATCAGTATGTCTTCTTTGGAAAAATGTCTTCTCGGGTCCTTTGTCCATTTTGCAATTGTGTTGCTTATTTCTTTGATGTTGAGTTGTATGAGTTCTTTAATAATTTGGATATTAACCTTTTATCAAACATATCATTTGCAGATATCTTCTCCTATTCATCAGGGTGCCTTTTTGTTTTGTTGATATTTCCCCTTTCTGTGCAAAAGGTTTTTAGTTTGATGTGGTCTATTTGTTTATTTTTGCTTCTGTTTGCCTTGCCTGAGGACATAGACACAAAAAATATTCTCAAGACCAATGTCAAAGAGTGTACTGCCTATGCTTTCTTCTAGGAATTTTATAATTTTAGGTCTTCCATTTAAGTCTTTAATCCATTTTGAGTTTATTTTTGTATATTGTGTGAGAAAGTAGTCCATTGATTCTTTGGCATGTAGCTGTACAGTTTTCTTAACATTTATTGAAGAGTCTTTTTACCACTGTATATTCTTGTTTCCTTTGTTATAGATTAACTGACCATGAAGTGTGGGTTTAATTTCTGGATTTTCTATTCTGATCTATTGATCCATGTGTCTGTTTTTGTGCCAATACCACATTGTTTTGATTACTGTAGTTTTGTAGTATAATCTGAAAGCGGGGAGTATGATACCTCCAGCTCTGTTCTTCTTTCATAAGATTCTTTTGGCTATTAAAGGTCTTTTGTGTTTAGGTCTTTTGCGTCGTCCTAAACACACAAAGTTTAGGATTATTTACTCTAGTTCCATCAAAAATGCCATTGCTATTTTGATAAGGATTGCAATGAATTTGAAGATTGCTTTGGGGAGTGTAATCATCTTAACAAGATTAATTCTTCCTACCCATGAGCATGGTATATCTTTCCATTTGTTTGTGTCATCTTGAATTCCCTTCATCAATGTCTCATAATTTTGTGAGTACAAATATTTACCTCCTTGGTTAGATTTATTTCTAGGTATTTTAATATTTTTGATGCAACTGTAAATGAGATTGTTTTCTTAATTTCTCTTCCTGATAGTTCACTGTTAGCATATAGAAACACAGCTGACTTCTATATATTAATTTTGTCTCCTGCAAGTTTATGAATTTATTTATTGATTCTAGTAGTTTTTTTGGAGGTATGTTTTAGTTTTGATGTAAATCTGGTTAACAATTTTCTTCCTTTTAGAGCTTGTTTCACATTTTACTCTTTATGCCATCTGGAACTCACTTTTGTGAGATAAGAAATCAATTGTAACAGCACCACTGATTTAATACTCTGCCCTTTCTCCTGATTTACAAAGCTAATTCTATCACACATCAAATCTCCACATATGCAAGTTTTCTCTAATCTGACCCTACAATCATTTCTATACAAATACTTCACTGTTTTGATTATTATGGTTTTAAAAATAAATCATAATATGTCATTTAGGTAGACAGTTTCTCCCCTTCTACTCCAAATTTATTTTAAGTGTTTAAAGAGTTTTATTCTTTCATATGAATTTCTGAATAAGTTTATCAGTTCTTGTTGAGGTTTACATTAGCATTGCACTGAGTTTATATATTCGTGTGGGGGAAACTGACAACTGTTACAATATTGTCTTCATATTCATTAACACATTCTAACTCTGTATTTACTACTATCTTCTTATAGGTTCTTCAATAAAATTTATTATTCTTAATAAATTCCTTACAGATTTAATTTGTTTCATTCATAGATACCTTCAAATAATTTATTTTTAATATTCATTTCTATGTTCATAAATATTCCCAAATCCCTTTTCATTAAACTACAATCTATTAGATAAAACATAAGATCACCGTTTTACTACAATAAATTAAATATTATTTTGTTGATAGTAAGGCCCTTTCTTACACATTATGGCAAAAATATCCTTGTAATTTACTTAAATAATGTAAAAGAGGGAACTTAAATTTCTTTAAATTATTCATAGTATATTAAAATGTTAAATCTGTCACATATTAGCACTTGGATAAAACTCATTTTGAAAAACGTGCAAATATTTATGTAGAAAGTATCTTTTCATAGCAATATAAAAAAGCCCAATTATAGAATCTTAACTTTAGTAGTCTGATAAATCAAGTTCCATGAGATAATTTCCAATCATGCTTTTAAACCTCAAGAGTACAAAAATGACTTGTTCCACTGAGGGCAACAAGGGGAAAAACAGTATAAATTATACAAACCAGGTATGTTTCTTGGTATTTTTGGATAATTGACCTCTTTGAGGATCTGAAGAAGGTATAGATTCTCCCCCTTAGACCTATTTCCTGGAAAAATTCAAACAATTTATACACAATAACTTGAGATATAATTAATTTTGTTGCATTGGAAAACGATTTCCTTCATATTACCTGCTATGGACTGAATTATGATCCCCACAAATTTGTATTTGGAAACTCTAATTCCCAATGTGACTATCTGGAGATAGGTTCTTTTAGGAAGTAATTAAGCTTAAAGAAGAAGATAAGGGTGGGGCCCTAATCTGTAAGGATAGTAACTCTACAGGAAGAGTAAGAGCTTTCCCCACCCTTCACCACGGGGACAGAGTGAGAAGGTGGCCATCTGTAAGCTAAGAAGAGAGCTCCTATGCACACTGACCTCCAAAACTGTGATAAAATAAACTTTTGTGTTTAAGCCACCCAGCCTATAGTATTTTGTCATGGTAGCCTGACTTCTCAGGCCACATTGCCATTCTTAAAAAATAAACGTTTATAAAACCTGAAGCATTTTTCCTCACTTTAAACCAAAATTAATGGCCATTTTCTCATCTTTTTATAGAAACAAAATAAAAATGTACAAATTAAGACAAAAAATAAATTCTATATAAAAGAACATTTCAATTATAAGGCTGCTATTTTTTGGCCTGAATAAAGAGTCACATAGTGGCCTGGTTTGGGAACATGGTAACTTGAATAACATCTTGGATATTTAAAAAAAATTGTACCTTTCTGTTTTTTTGTTGTTGTTTTTTGGTTGGTTTTTTTGGCCATGCCTGCAGCATGTGGAAGTTCCCAGGGTAGGGACAGAATCTGTGTCACAGCAGCAATGCAAGCTGCTGCAACGATGATGTCAGATCCTTAAGTCATTGTGCCACAAGGGAACTCCCTGTGCTTTTCTATTTTTTTGTTTGTTTGGTTTTGGGGGTTTTTTTGTTTTTTGGGTTTTTTTTTTTTGCTTTTTTAGGGCCGCACTTGTGGCATATGGAGATTCCCAGGCTAAGGGTCAAATCAGAGCTATAGCTGCTGGCCTATACCACAGGCACAGCAATGCCAGATCCAAGCTGTGTCTGCAACCTACAACACAGCTCACGGCAACACCGGATCCTTAACTCACTGAGCAAGGCCAGGGATCGAACCTGCAACCCCACGGTTCCTAGTCAGATTCGTTTCCACTGCGCCACAATGGGAACACCAGTGCTTTTCTATTTTACTGAAAAGAAGTTGTGAAAACTCTTGAGCCTCTTATAAAAGTATGTGGTAGCAAACATAGTCACAGATCCCCATAGTTCACTTCGCCAGATGTTGCTTGGCTAGGCATGTTCAAGGAACCTAAGATTTCTCTAAGACTCTTAGAATTAACTTTATATCGCTCACTGATTTGATGCAATATCAAAATGAAAAGATTACAAATCCAAATTCCAATTTTAAGGTTTCTGGGTGGAGGTAATCTTTAAGAGCTCTAAAGTTTTTCTAAATTTTTGCAGAGAAAGTGACAAAGCTTTCTACTCATAACTGGAGAAACTTCCTTCGACAGCTGGAAAATTTACAAAGTTGTCTATTTCTATATACTTCAGAGCTACTGCTTGGTTAAAATGGCTCATGATTTTTTCTACCAAATTCATAACAATGACTGTAGGGTCTTGAATTATAAGATTACGCTCATTCATATTTGGCCCAAATATCCCCAAATAAATCAAGCTGTAACTAAACTTCTGTAATAAACGTTCTCTTCTTTTAAATGGCAAAACTATCCAATGTTTAATCTAGCAAGGACAAATTTCTATTTTGATTCCTTTTCTCTTAAAATCTTGTTCTCACAGTAGTTATTACTTCTGTGAGAAGTAGCAGGCAAGGCTTCTTTTAGAGCTGTTGGAAGTTTTCAATGTCAGTATGTACCAATGAAAAAAAACCAGTGCATTATTGCAATGGGCAGATCTCCTTTCTTCTCTGAGGCCATATAAGTATGCATGTTGCTAAGTTTGGAAGATGTGCCATCTGTTCACAGAGTACCAATATCTTACAGTGAAAAAAATTTTTTTTTCTGGTAGTTATTTAGGAAAATTAATTTAACACTATTTCAAAGATAGTGGTAGTCATTAATGTTAACAGCTTTTTCTAATTTCCATAAGAGATCACATGTTTGGGATTTTTCTGTGTATCAACATGCATATTATCAGACAAAAACTAGAAACTAAATTCTTTAAGAGCAATAGCAGTAGTTTCTTCAAGTTGCCTTCTGGAGAAAAATCGGATAGTTTCCAATTCCCTTAAAACTTATTTCAAAACATTGAAATAAGTGATGGCAATCCTAGAATGGATGATATCAACTGAAATTTGACAAAAATTTACTTTTGCTCCATGCTAAGCCAGTTTAAATACTGTCAGCACATAAAGCTTAAACGTCTTTCCAAGTTCATGTGTCTGTTTTTCTTAGCAATGTGAGAGTTAATTTTATACAGTCCTTCAAAAAAGGCTTTTGTGATGGAACAAGTTCAACCATATTTTGGTATTTTCAAACTGAAACTTCTACTTACATAAAAATTCAAACTGTAGAATATATTAAAAACATGGAAAAATAAGAAAGTGTTTCAGCTTTCCCAACTTCACATTTATCTTAGTGAGAACTAGGCCCACCTTAAAATACTGAGGTTTTCTGTTCTATCATTTTTGGTGATTTCATTACTTTCATTTCCTTTTTGTTGTCAGTTTTTAAAAGTTGGAATGAAAGATATTGGTAAGGTATGTTTATACCTCAATATGATGAAAATAAATACATAATTTCCAATTGTATACAAGCGAACATTAATAATAAAACATGATTTAAAAAAAAAAACTTCCCTTCCCCCCCAAAGCTATTTTAAAAGTAACAGGAGGAGTTCCCGTCATGGCACAGTGGAAGTGAATCCAACTAGGAACCATGAGGTTGAGGGTTTGATCTCTGCCCTTGTTCAGGGGTTAAAGATCTGGTATTGCCATGAGCTGTGGCATAGGTCACAGATGCTTCTTGGATCTGGTGTTGCTGTGGCTCTGGCATAGGCTGGCAGCTGTAGCTTCAATTAGACCCCTAGTCTGGGAACTTCCATATGCCACAGCTGCAGTCCTAAAAAGAAAAATAAATAAATAAATGTAACAGGAAAAACTCTAAACTATATAAAGAACCCTTACAAATCAATACTAAGTCAATTTTTTTAAATGGGCACAAAGTTTGGGCACTTCATCAAAGAAAATATCTGAATGGTTAATAATTATATTAAAAGATGTTCAATGGCTTAGTCATCAGTGAAATACAAATTAAAGCCACAATGAAATAATACTATAAGTCCACTAGAATGTCTATAATCAAGAATACTGACCATAGCAGAATTCCCGTTGTGGCTCAGTGGAAATGAATCTGACTAGTATCCATGAGAATTCAGGTTCAAACCCTGGCCTTGTTCATTGGGTTAAGCTTGTTGCTGTGAGCTGTGGTGTAAGTTGAAGACATGGGTCGTATCTGGTGTTGCTATGGCTGTGGTATAGGCCAGCAGCTACAGCTCTGATTTGACCCCTAGCCTGGGAACCTCCATTATGCTGTGGTTACAGCCCTAAAAAGACAAAAAAAAAAAAAAAAAAGGATATGACCATACCAAGTGTTGGGGAGGACATGGGGAAACTGGAACAGTTATACATTGCTGATAGAAATGCAAAGTGGGACAGCCACTTTGGAAACCAGTTGTGTACTTCCTTAAAAGGTTAAGCAAACAATGAAAAAACCTGAAGACCACACAAACAGTTGGAAAGATATACCATGTTCTTGAGCTGAAAGAACCAATATTGTCAAAATGACCATACTACCCAAGGCAATCTACAGATCCAATGCAATCACTATCAAATTACCAATGGCATTTTTCACTGAACTGGAAGAAAATTTTAAATTTGTGTGGAAACATCAAAGACCTCAAATAGATACAAAAATCTTGAGAAGGAAGAAGTGCTGGAGGAATCATGCTCCCTGACTTCAGACCATACTACAAAGTAACAGTCATCAAAACAATATGGTACTGCCACAAAAACAAACATATAGATCAATGGAACAGAATAGAAAGCCCAGAAAAAACCCACATACCTATAGTCAATTAATCTACAACAAAGGAGCTAAGAATGTACAATGGAGAAAAGATAGTTTCTTCAATAAGTGGTGATGGGAAACTTGCACAGCTACATGTCAAAGAATGAAATTAGAAGATTCTCCAACATCGCATACAAAAATACAAAATAATCTCAAAATGAATTAAAGACCTAGATGTAAGAGTAGATACAATAAAACTCCTAGAGGAAAACACAGGCAGAACACTATGTATTGTAGTTCTTTATTGTTATTGCTGAGTAGTAGTCTAGAATACATGTAAGTGTAACTGGGTCACCATGCTGTACAGTAGAAAACTGACAGAATACTGTAAACCAGCTATAATAGAAAAAAATAAAAATCATTATATAAGAAAAAAAGAAAGAGAAAAAAAGAAAGAAAGAAAAAAAAAAGAACTACAATACATGTTACAATATGGGGAGTTCCATCATGGCTCAGTGGAAACAATCTCACTAGCACCCAGGTTACAATATGGACAAATCTTAAAAGTATTAGGTTATGTAAAAGATGCTAGATAACAAAAGACTATACATTGTCTTTTGACAATGAGTCCATTTATACGACATTTTAAGAAAAGGTTTAACTGTATATAGAAAAAGCAGACTAGAGTTTGCCTGGGGCTTAGTTGGGACCAGGGATTGATTGCAAAACAAGAACAAGAAAACTTTTAGGGGTGAAGGAAGTAGTATAAAGCTGTATTTTTATCATACTTGCATGACGATAGTTGAATTTTATGGAAATACGAAATACCTGTCAACAAAGCTTTTAAAAGCGAACAGGACAAAAAAACAAAGAAAAAAGCTGGGACATATATACTGTTTCCCAAACCACCCACAGACATTAACTAAGATTAAGAATTTATATATATTATCTATATTTGGGTTAGACAGACGGTTGTTTATTTTTTAATTTGTTATTACTTATTTATTTATTTTGGCTGCAGTAGCTGTGGCAACACCGGATCCTTAACCCACTATGCTAGGCTGGGGATTGAACCAGCGTTCCAGTGCTTCAGAGAGAGACACTGCCAGTCCTGTTGCACTACAGCAGGAACTCTAGTTGTTTATTATTAAACAGGAATTTTCAATAACCATTCATCACTAAAATTATTTGTCTTCAAGCAATTTTTTGTAAGGAAATCTTACTTTTTTTGTCAACTACAAAATAGACACAACTTTCTACTATGATACCCAATACAAGGCTAATTGAGTAGCATTACATTTCTGGGTAGAAAAATGAAGGCAGTCATAAGAGACTACTATCTTCCTTGCTCTTACTCCTGCTCCCCTACAGTGAAGATATGTCCTCACTTATGCTATTTAATTGTCAGGACAACTCTGGTTGCCCTCTCTTACTCTCAAAAGTGTCCTGGGTTGGATGATAAATTCTATAAACAACCTATCCATAGCAGAATTACTCTCTCATCCTCAACTTGCAGTAATATGGAGGGGGAGCTCCTGTTGTGGAGCAATGTAATCTGACTAGTATCCATGAGGATGCGGTTTCCATCCCTGGCCTTGCTCAGTGGGTCGGGGATCCGGCATTGCTGTGAGCTGTGGTGTAGGCCAGCAGCTATAGCTCCAACTCCACATCTAGCCTGGGAACTGCCATGTGCTGTGGGTGTGGCTCCCAAAAGCAATAATAATAATAATAATAATAAAAATAAGGAGGGAACCCCTGAAGGCTCTAAAGACCTCTAAATAAGTTATAAACCATACAATCATAAAAATTTTAGTCACTTTACAATTAAAGATCTAGGGCATAGAAAAATTAAAATGAGAAGCCCCAAACCACAATTTTTTTTTTTAGGGGTCTTTGACACTATCACAAACACTCTTGATAGAGTAAAGAGTTTCTGGTGGGTAAGTACTATTTCTGTAGGTAAGTATATTTTTTCTCTTGCAAGAGGTAATCATTATTATCTTCTATTTCATCTATTTCACAAATGAGAGAGAAGGTTTTTCAAAGTTAATTACTATGCCTAAGGTTAAAGGTTGGTTAAGTGGTGCAACTGGGATGCACATCTTGACTCCAGAGCTTGATACTTAACCTCTAAGCACAATGCCTCTCATGAAAGGGAACAGGGCGTGGGCACAGGCATGTGCATGTGTGCTTGCATGCAGTGTAGCAAAAGCAGTTCCAGAGTTGAGGTTCATGAGACCAGGGGTTCCATGAGTTGGTTTGAGAGAGTGTTTGTCACTAAGAAATTATACATAATATTTCTCAAGTTCTAGATAAGATTTTTTCTAGAGAGAGAAGCTAGAGCTTTCATTAAATCCTCTAAAGCATTTAATGACATAAGGAGAAGTAAGAACCTTTTAGATTGCTTCGGTAGGGAGGTTAAACATTTAAAATAATCTATGTTTTTTACCTCAGCTATCATAGTCATAACTAGGTAACAAACAATTACTGAGAAGCAGTATATAATAGGTATATATTCGTTTTAAATTCTTTTTTTCCCCCCAGGCCACACCTGCAGCATATAGAAGTTCCCAGGCCAGGGATTGAATCTGGGCCCTGCAGCAGCTGTGGCAACATCGAATCCTTTAATCCACTGCCCCAGGTCAGAGATCGAACCCACACCTCTGCAGTGGCCCATGCCCCTGGAGTCAGATTTTGAACCAACTGCAACACAGCAAGAACTCCTAGGTACATATACTCTATACTAGGCATATAAATATCACAACTACACAATATGGTATTTTAGACCTTGTACTTAAAAAAACAAACAAAAAAACAAAAAACAGGGTCAAGCCCACATTTGATATAGACTATGACCCAGCAGTCATAACAAGGAGCAATGAATGATGGTAGAGACATTTACTATTGGTGGCTAAATTCTACTGAAGTAGCGTTAAGCAGAGTTTTCTTACATGCTGTACCAGGCTAAGGTAAAATTAAACTATATGTACAAATAAGAAAGGTATATAATTTAGGGGTAGTAAAAACACTGAAATGCATTAAGTCAAATAATCTTCTGCTTCTATTTCTTGATAACTAGTAATATGAGTTGATTTTTTTTTAAGGAGGGCAATAGTATTATCGGTAGGAATTTGGGGAGAATTTTTTTTTTTTTTTTAAGCATGTATCCCTTTACTTTTGTAAAAATACTTTTGTAAAAAACCGCTCATACAGTGTAAAGGCAACATACTGGCATTTATGTCCTGTGAAAAATTCAGCCAGATAACCCAGTACAACTGTACCATGGTTACATTACTGAAAATTTTTTACACACATTAGTATATAGGATAATAATAACTGTGGTATGTGGTAAAATTAACAATATATATATTTCAGGAGGAATTCATTAGTTTAAATTATTTGCTACTGAATATCATAACTACTGGCACAAGTGTCCTGTTGTAGTGTGACTTAGTTGCCACTGAATATATATAACTTACCAAATATTTATATATAGACACTGAATAGATAAAAATTTCAGACAATACTGTAAAAGCAAGAAATTTGAAAATGAAATGCTACTAGTTTAGAATTAACTGAGAGGATTCATCGCTATGAAAAGTATTCTTTATACTGGGAGAAATTCTCTCTCTCTAATGAAACCATCCAATGATGTCACCTGCATTGGTAATGGAGGATAGTAATAGGACCTGGGAAAGGTGCAGACATGGCAGTGGAAAGCCCCTCTCTGGCTATTTAGTGGGCCAAGACAGTTCTAGGGGCAAGAGTGATACCCATCTACTGCTTTGGAGGGGCCTAAGGAGGGAAAGAGTAGGTGGCATGGGCAGGTGGTATTATGGGCCTCTGGCTCCTGGTCATGTAGGAGGTACTGGCATCTACATACATACTGAGTTTTGACTAAGGGCAACACAACTACTGTCCTCAGCTATAACGAAGTGCCAAGTGCTGCTTTTTAATTTGTACACTGATATTATTTTATCACCTCTTTATGTCTCTAAGATGGAGGAAAAAGAAATCCAGCTACTATTTTTCACTGTTTTGATTATGGCCTCATTTTCCTTTCAACCTTTCCATACTACAAAAGAGTAATCACAAATGGATAGTTCCTTCAAATCTAGGTTATTCAGCAAATATGAGCACCCTGTTTATATATCTAAACAACTTTGGGAGGGGTTCTGATAACACTGAAAATATCTATACTGATTAAAGACAGGAGATCCCGGCACTTTCAAATAAATGCACCTGAGGTTTCTTCAATTTCAGGTGTCTATGTAAATGTGCAGGGTGCCCTTTCAATGGTTGCTATGCCTATGAATTAATGTTTAGAAAGCTGAAGTTAATTACAGTTCTATCAAACTAAACTTTGTACAGAGAAAATATATTTAATAGTCAACTGTAAGCAAATAATCTAAACTATAAACGTGCAATGCTGGGTAAAAGAAATGACAGGAAGAGTTGTAAACATATCTCCTCCACTACTATAAATACAACAGAAGCTTAGATTCTCCTGCCAATTTGCAGCACCATGGACTTTCATAAACGGCTATATATGGTCCCCAAGCATCTGTTCACTTTTTTCTCACATCAAAGAAGAGTATTATAGCCCTGAGCCTAAGGGAAGAAAAGGCAAAGAAGGGCAAGAGGTTTCAGACTCTGAACCGCTTCTGTCTAGGCTCCGATGCCACGAAGGAGCTGGAGGGTTTGATCATTACCCATAATATAAAGACTCAATGGTTAGGAAGTACCAAAGATGGCATTTCTGTGATTTTCCCAGTTTGTTTAAAACATAAATGAAAGGAGTAGATAGTATTATTCCATGATGTATGAAAACTTGTTGGAGTCTATTAGTTTTTCCTCCTGATTTCTCCTCTAAATTCACTAGATCCTTGTTCAAATTTTATTTCTCCTCTAGCCTCCCATCTCCTCTCTCTGACTTCAAGCACATCTTAAGTGAAAGAGTATAGTTTGTGAATGTATATGTCAGACAGGGAATAGGAAACACTGAATTAAAGAGAAAAAAAGCATTAGCAATAAAAAATGGAGTTGCCAAAACTCACCATCAGAGGGCACAACAGTACTGCAATAAACGACTCCCAAATTCTGCCAAGAAGAGAGCCGCTGGTGCACCTAGAAAATACAAAAAGGATACATCCATTGTTAGGATACAACAACAAATGTTATATGTGTGTGTGCGTGTGTGTGCGTGTGTGTGTGTGTGTGTGTGTGTGTAATAGCTTTTAATTATTTAAATATGTATTCTTTACAGAAAAATCTAAAAATACAGATTTAAAAAAAGAGGCTCTCAAACTCCTATCATCTTGGTATGATGGTGATGAACAAACTGGTTTATTTTCAAGATTTCATACAAACACATTTACATATACACACACCACACAAACTGTTTTTCATCTAGTTTTTAAAACACTTAATACCAGTTTTAAGTGCTGTCAAGTCTAAACTTTCTTGCTTCTTGCTCCTCTTGCTAGCTTTTAGATCTGCATTTCCTTCATTTCTTTTACTAGGTATAAGATAGTTATTAAGTAGTCACCTCAGGAATTTACTGTTACTGGGTAGACATCTAGTCTTTCTGTTCACTCTTCCTTTTTTTGGCCACACCCATAGCATGCAAAGTTCCCGGGTCAGGGATCAAATCTGTGCCATAGCAGTGACCTGAGCCACAAGAGGAACAACACTGGATCCTTAACCTGCTGAGCCACCAGGGAGCTCCTCACTCTCCTCCTACATTTTTTTTTTTAATTTGGTCAAGTAATTTCACTCCTGAGTCCTTAATCACTACCACCTTCTGAATATTAGAAGGAACTCACACTAATATCCACCTTTACTACTTCCTCAAAGAGTAGTGCCATTGTGGATTTAGGTTTAGAATATAGGCTCTCACAACTAAACTAAGTTTCTGAAAAGATACTGTGTATGTTTCTGACTTGCCAAATGCTTAATTAATTCCTTTGTACCCTTTACTTTCCTAGCCCCAAAAAGTATTAAAGGAGGAGGAAAAGAATACATACTGACTAAAAACCAACATACTAGCCTCAGAGCCAGATACTACATTCCACTCTATTAGCCTAAAGAAAAATCATTTAGGACTCTATGATAAGACATACCTTATACATTGCTATGTATAACAGACTTAACATCCCTCATATTGGTATCATTAATTCCCACCTCTTACCAGCTTAAGAGACCACACAGAGGTGAGACTATGTACTAACAATCATTTAAAATTACTTGAGTCTTCATGGCTGGTCATGACACATTAATGTTTCGACACGGTAACTGAGAACCTTTAAGTTAAGGGACACAACAACTTTACTGTAGACTGCCATGTTCAGATTTTTCAAGTTTCAAAACACTCAGTTGTAGTAAATTCTACTCAGAGATTCGAGGATGCTCTGGTTAAAGACGGGTGTGCTGGGAAACCCTACAATCCTAATCCTTTGCTTGAACTCCCTTACGGGAATCCAAGGAATCCTTAGGCTCCATGGAGTAGCTTGAACACTAATGAGATGGAAGACAAAGGAAGAAGAGTCCTATGTCTTATTCTATAAATGAGGAAACAGACTCACAGAAGGAAAGTGACTTATTCAGAGTCACCTATCAGAATCAGGATTAGAACCCAGGCCTCGATACTACTAACCATCTTCTGTAGGTCTCTGTTGGCTCAACTATAGCTCTAGAATGCTTAGCTATCTTCTACAAAGATGCTTTTATTTAAAATGTTTAAGTTATTTTACCCTCTGTCCTCTATGACTTTATAAATTACTATGTACAGGAGTTCCCATCGTGGCGCAGTGGTTAATGAATCCGACTAGGAACCCTGAGGTTGCGGGTTCGATCCCTGGCCTTACTCAGTGGGTTAAGGATCCGGTGTTGCTGTGAGCTGTGGTGTAGGTTGCAGACGTGGCTCGGATCCTGCATTGCTGTGGCTGTGGTGCAGGCCAGCAGCTGCAGCTCCCATTCGACCCCTAGCCTGGGAACCTCCATATGCCATGAATGCGGCCCTAGGAAAAGACAAAAAAAAATAATAAATAAATAAATAAATAATTACTATGTACAGTAATAAAAGACATTTCTGTAGGTCAGAGAACCACATAAATACATGGTTGTTTATGAATACTATTTGTTAGCATGCTATGGAACACAAGTTGGCAGGTAGTCCTGTTTTAGTAAATAAAGTTTTACTAGAACACAACCAAGCCCACTTATTTACTATCTAGAGCTCATTCATCTACTTTCAAACTACAACAGCAGAATTGAGTAGTTGTGTAGTTGCAGGAGAGCTGAATGATTGCAAAAGAGACCATATGGCCCACAAAATCTCAAATATTTACCATATGCCCCTTTAAGAAAATGTTTGTTGACCTTTGCTGTAGAATTCCACCTCTGTAGTTTTGAGATAATTCACCTTCCTAAAGTCCTTCCCAGTCACTTCTATAATGATGCTGGCAATTACAAAATATCACTTATTAAATGTTTACAAACAGACATATAGGTCCCTTTCTTTAAACTTTATAACAGTCTATAGTTGAATAACACCAAAAGAAACAAAAACGATTTTGCTCTTGCTTTTTTTTTTTTTTTTTTTGAAATATGGCAACAGTGACAACAACAAAGAAACACAAAATAAAGACAAAAAATATAAGGAAAGGACTGTAAGTACTCAAGCCAAACGGCCACTGGCATTCTAAACTGTATTCCATGACTCCCCTATACGGAATATATTTTGTTAGTTAAATTGTACATTCTTAATAAGTCACAAGAAAATAGAGTTTCATAAATACTTAACTTATGCCAAATATTTAAAAAATATACCGAGAAGTTAAAAAAGAAAAACTTTCACACAAACGACATGTATTATTCACATCTTTAAATTTCATAGGCAGAGAACAAGATTAAGATCAAGAAAGTAAATATTCAAGAATGTGCAGAAATCATCAGAGAAAGAGTAAATCTCTAGGCAGTCAATTCCAAATGATCAAGGTGATTTGGTGTTGACATGATCCCTTGAAAAGAAAATACAAGTTTATACTTTTGGTAAGAGATAGTCCACATTTTTGATGAGTAACTTGAGAACTTTTAGAAGAAACAGGGATTCTAGTGAAAATAAAGGAAAGCATAACATCTGCTCTGGTATTATGACCATTACCTTTAAATTAAATTATTATTTAATTTTTTGTCTTTTTAGGGCCACACCTGAGGCATACAGAAGTTCCCAGACTAGGGGTCGAGTTGGAGCTGTAGCTGCCAGCCTACACTATAGCCACAGCAATGCCAGATCTGAGCCATGTCTGCGACCTACACCACAGCTCACAGCAATGCCACATCCTTAACCCACCGAGCGAGGCCTGGGATGGAACCTGCGTCCTCATGGATGCTAGTCAGGTTCATTACCACTGAGCCACAGTGAGAAGTCCCATTACCCTTAAATCTTAACCCCAGGAGAATAAAAATACTAGCATTATCAACTTAGTCTGACTACAAAACACCGTAACTTAATTTCCCCAAGTTGTAAGATTCAAGATCATTTTATTAAAAAATCAAGTTTTAGTATTATAAAAAGGCATTCTATGCCCCAAGAGCAAATTATTAAACTCAAGTCAAAAGTAACTTTAAAATCCTTTAGTTCTATCATAAATTATGCAATTTCCCCTACACTCACCTTTCATTGTTCAGAAGAGCAAACTCAGCAATATATTCCTGCCAGCAACCTGGTAAGACTGTCAAGTCTACATAACCTGTCAATATCCCCTAAATATTCACAGCCAGTTAGACACTGGACCAGAGTCAGAGAAATAGAAAAAAGAAAGAAAGAGAGAACAAAAGAAAGAGAAAAAAGTACTTCCTCATTAACCCAGTTTCCTTTATGAAAATCTTGGGACCAAATTTCATTAGAAAACAAATAGCTATTACCTATGTTAAACTAAATATAAAAATACTATATTAATCGTATCAAAAAGTTTTAAATGGAATAATTATGTTTATATATTTGTCCACAGCCCCACTATACCATGAGTTTAGATATGTCAAATGATAACACCCTGTTACATTTCCCCTAGTGTAACAAGTAATGCTTATGAGAACAGATGCTTTCAATACATGTTCCAAAAGCTTTTCTTCTTTAAGACCAGAGTACCTAGATTTCAACAACTCTGCCAAACCTCTCTCTAGAAGCCAGTGCTTACAATCATACTAGGATTAATAGTGTAAAACTCTTTCATTTGTTCTAAAGCAAGACATATCTATAACATCTTCTACAATTTGACATCAGTTTTGTCCATATCCTCAACACGATAAAACTGTTGAAGCATTACATCAGCAATAATTTTTCATGATTTCAACTCCACCAATACACTAAAATAAGCACCATGCGAGTTTCGGCTGTGGCGCAGTGGGTTAAGAGCCTGACTGCAGCAGCTTGGGTCACTGCAGAGGTTTGAGTTCAATCTCTGGCCCAGCATAGTGGGTTAAAGGATCTGGCATTGCCACAGCTGTGGCATAGGTTGCAGCAGGGGCTTGGTTTCAACCCTGGCCTGGGAACTTCCATAGGCTACGGTACAGACATAAAAAAAAAAATGAAAAATAAGATAAGTAAACAAATAAAAGAAGCACCATGGCTTCAAACCTTCAAGATCTGATATAGGGGAAACACTGCAGTTACAAGTGTTGGGGCCAGCTGAATTCATGAATTTCAACCCCAAAGTCTCAGTTTTCCCATCTGTTAAACTAAAAATAGCAATGACAACTATTTCATAAGGCTGATTTCATTTAAGGATAAGCGACAATATAAATGTGACAACATTTGAATGACTAATAGTCTACCAATATTTAAGCTATTCAGAACAAAACTCAAATCAACCTCTTTAAGGGACTGTTTCCCACTAAAAAGAATTTAATGTTTCATGCATTTCAAAAGCCACGCTTATCTCCAAAGAGATATTATATAACATATACACCTTATGATGTTTAAGGTAGAAATCTGAAGGTTTAAAAGAGAATCTCTTCAGAAAGAACCATAAAAAATATGTAAAGGCTTTGACTAATTATAGAGCTTATTTCATTCTTCTTTCAATAACTAAGGAAGCAAAGTTTCTGATATAGTTTAAGTGAAATTGGTACTTATATTTTGAGTTAAATTATATAATAGTTTAATATTAGAAAATTATTTTCTCCTTGAATATGTAATTTAAAATGGTTCCTACATTTTATTATAAATTTGCAGCATTTCCCCATTTGACGATATTGTTACTTCATAATGGAAGTCCATGATTCAATTTATAGACCTTTGATTTCCAAGAGAATTTCACATTTACAAAACAAGGCAATATGAAGGACTTTTTGTTGCACCTTTCGACATTAGTTTTCTAATTAGGAAATCATCTACCTCCCAAATCATCAATAAGATTATTTTAATAGTAATACATGTTCAACAACTCACAGTGCTTTGAGGATCAAATGTATATAAAGATACAGGTACACAATAGCATACATGCATATAATGTATATAAAAGCATACAAAGCAAGAACTTAGCTATAAAATCTTCACTGCTGACACAGAAATAAACTAAAATAATCAGAGCACTCAAACCTTCACCATAACTAGTTGTATATCATATCATTCAATGAAGTATGAACAATTACAAAGGTCACTTTTTAATCCAAATACAAATATTTATCCATTTAACAAGAAATGCTCATTACAGCAAATTCTCTTATATGAGGTTTTGAAATCAATATCTAGGTTCTAAGATTGAAAACATTAGTGATATTTCTTGTATATCACTAAGATATTTGGCACAAATTATCTTCATTGATAAACAATGTTTCTAAGATTTCGGTATAACACCAAAATTACACCCTGTGGTTTATAATGGATAAGAACTACAGTCCAGTATCTACTAAAATTTCATTGTGTAGTCTAGACCCTAGTATCTGAGGCGATTTCTACATCTACAGTTGGAATGTGTTTACACCCTGAAGGTTGCTACATTTTCCTTAACAGATGCAATTCTACTCTTTTGAGTCTCATGACAGTCACATTAATGATACCAGCAGAAGGTATTTCTGCTTTTCTTAAGTGACAACTACCACTTTCCCCACAGTGAATAGGTTCTTTTCTATTTTGTTCCTTTCATTCTATTTATTAAGAACCTACATTCACAAGAAAGGTAAAAACTGTGGCCCCTCTGTAACATCCTACCTGTTTTTTACAACTATTATTTTATCTGACACTATGAAACTTCAAACATACTCAAAGTTGAATTCTACAGTGAACACCCTTCTATACCTTTCATCTAGATTCTACATTATGTTCTCTATCCATCCTTCCCTTTTTCAGAAATTCCTAATTCTCATAGTTTAAATGTTTTAAAATGTATTATATTCTCTAACTCCTTCCTGCACTGTTCCTAGATTTTGTCCTTACCTGTTTTCATTTGCCACACTGTATTCTAATTATCCATTTAGATGCCTGCCTTCCCTTCAGCGTAATGATCACCCTGAGGACTGCCTTCATGTCTTTATATATTATATCCTACTCTCATATACGAGGAAAAAGTAAAAGCTTAATAAATATTTATCTAATTGAGTTGTCTTCTTCCTTATACCTCGATACCTTTGACATTTAAGAATTTCTTTATATTTTACTGCTAAACTACTCTGAGTAATAAGAAAGTAAGTTATTTCCATAAGCATTTTGGGAGATTATCAGAGGGCAAATTCCTTTAAATATATGAAAATGTCTATTTTATTTTTAGCTGCTGTAGATACAAATGTATTCCATGTTGTATTGAGATGGCCATTAAGTGTACTGCTAATTATAAACAACAAAATACTCAAATGCAAAGTCCTTAAAAAACTCACTGTCCTATAAAACCTAGCATTTGTAACTTCCAAAAAAATCATTTAGAAAATTAAAAGCAGCATATATACTTAGATACAAGGGAATGAAATTATAATGGAAACTACATGGTAATGTGAACTCTCAGTATTTGTTAAGTGAATAAACACAGCTGGTTTAAAAGATGTTTTTATTGAGGGTAAAAATGTAATTTCATTGCTTGCATATTGATTGATGGTTCAATTTGGCTGTGGTTCTTTTCATCACCTGAATTAATATTTTCTTCCATAGTATCATTAATACCTGTGGAATCTCAGTATATATAACAATACTGGGGAAATAGGAAGTTGTATCTATAAATTATTGTATTGAGATAAAACTCCCCTTCTCTAAGGTGGCATAAAAGTTAGGAAATCAACAACTTTTAAAAGTATTTTATTTTGGCTTGATGATAAGTAAAGAGGTGTTAGTTATATTATTCTCTATACTTTCGCTAACAAATACTTTGTTTTTCTACTTTGCTGGTAGCTGGGGTCTATGAGATTTCTATGCTGGTTCTAGATAACTGCTACTCATATGCAGTTCATGGCTCTATAGCATCAGCATCTGATGAACATGTTATAACTACAGATTCTCAGGTCCTACCTCAGACTTACTGAGTCATAATCTGCATTTTAACAATATGACCAGGAAATTTGCAAGAACCTTAAATTTTGAGAAGCACTGCTATAGTTCATTCAAATGAGATTGAAGGAGTACATTCATTAGTTAGGGATAGTAGTCTCAGACATTCTACCTTTCTCATTTATCAAGACTCCAGCATAAGCAACAAAGGCTCATGGGGAAAAGCAACATGGCATTACAGAAAGAATACTGCATTAAGAGTTTGAAAAGCTAGATTCTAGTCTCATCTCTAGTTGTGTGACTTTGAACTTTAGTTCTTTAATCTTTAAAACGAATGAGTTATACAATATACACGGTAAGGCTCTTCCAACTCTGAAAGTCTATGACTTTATGAATATAAATACCAATAGGTATTTGGGGAAATGATTCAACTGTATGGGCTATCTCAACAAATTAGGCTTACTTTTAATGCTACAGGGGCCTTGTCCATCAAGTACTTTACACTTATTTAGGTTTGAAAATCAGTCTCTATCTTTCATTTTCACACTTGGTTTCTGAAAGATGCATAGTGGTGAATAGCTTAGGAGGTGGGTGGCTGCTATTAATAATTCCCCTCACCGCTTCCTTTGTTCTCGAATGCTGATAAAGCACAGGTAATAGACAGGATTCATGAAAAAGTAAAATCAGAGTCTGTATTTTTAACAAGAACAGGAGAATGTTACTGTTCTTAGGAAAAACATGGCTGAAGCATTTAGGATTATGATGTCTGACACTGTCAAATAAATCAGAAAATAAGAAATAACCATATGCATGTGTACATATATACGTGTGTGTAAAGAGAAATAAAGCAAATGCGGCAAAATATTAATAATTGATGAATCTATTATAGATGAATAGATTCATCAATTTTTCTGCAATTTTTCTGTAGGTTTAAAATGTTTTCCAAATAAAAGTTGAGAAAGAAAAAGAATTAACATAAACTGAATTAACATAAATAAAAAAGAAAAAGAATTAGCATAAACAAAATATTTTCTTGTATTCTTCTCTCTTTTTTAAAGTAAAATATAGCAGACCTATTTATTTTTTCTGAAACCTTTAAAATGCAAGAGAAGGAGTTCCTGCTGTGGCTCAGTGGTAACAAACCTGACTAGTAACTATGAGGATGCGGGTTCAATACCTAGCCTCCTTCAGTGGGTCAGGTAATGAGCACTGATGTGAGCTGTGGTGTAGACTGCAGACAGGGCTCAGATCCCACGTTGCTGTGGCTGTGGCACAGGCCAGCAGCTACAGCTCTGATTAGACCCCTCGCCCTGGGAACTTCCACATGCTGCATAGGTGGCCCTAAAAAAGCAATAAATGAATGAATGAATGAATAAATAAATAAATAAAATTTTAAAATGCAAGAGAAAATTTAGGGCAGAAGGAGAAAATTGTGATATATAAGATTTCAGTAACTTTTACTCCATATTGCTTCTACATTCTTTTAGTTGCTTCATTTTTTCTTAGCTAAGGATAAAATAAAAAGTGGGGGAGTGGTAGTAAGACATTTTCCTTATATTAATGACGTAAGTGACTTCAAACCAAAAGAAGGTCTTCTATAATTTTTGTTTTCACTTTAGCTTCAACTAATAATGAAAAAGAAAGTAGTTACCACTCACAAATACAAATAACTACAGGCCCTTTTTATTTCTCTGCAAGGAGAGGGACACAATAGCTGCTATAGAAATCACTCCCCACCACCCCTCCCTCATGTGTGTAAGCATAAGAGACTTATACCATGAGAAAACCAAAACTTACAACGAGAAAGTAACAGTAAAGTAGTTGGTTTTGTTTCATAATTCCTTTTTCATTTATTTTTAGCCATTTTCTTTTTATTTATTTTCAGCCATTTTTAAAACTGAAGTATAGTTAATTGAACTAAATGTGTTAGTTTCAGGTGTACAGTAAAGTGATTCAGTTATACATGTATCTATATATATATATATTTTTTTTTAGATTCTTTTCCGTTACAGGTTATCACAAGATATTGAATATACTTCTCTGTGCTATACAGTAGGTCCTTGGTGTTTATCTATTTTATATATAGTAGCATGTATAAGTTAATCCCAAACGCCTAATTTATCTCTTTCCCTACTCTGTTGCTACCCCTTGAGTAACTCCATAAGTTTTCTATGTCTGTGCATCTATTTCTATTTTGTAAATAAGTGCTTTTTTTAAAAAATCATTTTTTCTTTAGGTTCCACATATAACTGACATCACATGTTATGTCTTTCTCTTTCTGACTTGCTTCACTTAGTATGATAAACTTTAGGTCCATCCATGTTGCTGAAAATGGCATTATTTCATTCTTTTTCATGGATGAGTACTATTCCACTGCATGCACGCATGTACACACAGACACACTCCATATCTTCTAAATTATTATTATTTTTATTTTTTTATTTTATTTTCCCACTGTACAGCAAGGGGATCAAGTTATCCTTACATGTATACATTACATTTTTTTCCCCACCCTTTGTTCTGTTGCAACATGAATATCTAGACATAGTTCTCAATGCTACTCAGTAGGATCTCCTTGTAAATCTATTCTAAATTGTGTCTGATAATCCCAAGCTCCCGATCCCTCCCACTCCCTCCCTCTCCCATCAGGCAGCCACAAGTCTGTTTTCCAAGTCCATGATTTTCTTTTCTGTGCAGATGTTCATTTGTGCTGGATATTAGATTCCAGTTATAAGTGATATCATATGGTATTTGTCTTTGTCTTTCTGGCTCATTTCACTCAGTATGAGATTCTCTAGTTCCATCCATGTTGCTGCAAATGGCATTATGTCATTCTTTTTTATGGCTGAGTAGTATTCCACTGTGTATATATACCACATCTTCCGAATCCAATCATCTGTTGATGGACATTGTTTTTTATCTAGCTAAAAAAAAAATAAACATGCTGTCTGCAATTCTAATGTAATTGTCCCGTGAAACTGTAAATCTCAATCTGGAATACAAGCAACAGAATCATGCACTAGCTGACTGATAATGTTTTCCTTCAGCTTTTCCATACCATAAAACAAACAAATCCACCTTTAATTAACTGGAGATTTAAAAACATCCATAAGACAAACACTATTTATCTTTAACACTCCAGCCTCATATAGATATGAGTTTGATAAACTTCCCTCCTTTTACTCTATTTAGTGAAGGGGAATTATTTTAATTTGCTTGATTTTTGAAAATATTCCTAACTTTTCAGAGTGTAACTTCAGATAATGAACACACTATTTAAAATTAATATAAAAGAATAATAGTCATGACAGGTTTTAGTGCAGTATGGGTAAGACCAAATATGACAGTTAAGATGGTTTTCATATATAATTCAAAGCTGAAAATACTCAACCCAGAACGGTCCTCAGCTCAGTCTCTCTGACTTTAGCTGATCTCTCCCCCTGTTGAGAGATCACAGGGGGGGCCAATCTCTTAGCTAATGATTCTAGCCACAATTTTACACAGTTGAGACTGAAACTGAGAGACGGCAGATCCTTATCTGTACATAGAGAGAGGTCCCTATTACCACTATCACTATCATTCTCTTCATTTTCTCAACATTCACAAGGTCTAAGTTTTCGAATTATTTTATTTATCCTTGGTCTGTTCTACAAAGAATTTGAGGTGACTACAACACAAGCACACCACAAATGGTGGTACATTTTTTTTTTTTTAATCTGAAATTGAAGTTTAAAAACCAGGAGAAAGAAAAATACAAATATTAGAAAATAAAGATTGGGATAAAAGAGGTTTTGATACAAGCCATCAAAAGCTAAATAGAGGCTAAATTAAGTTCAATATTTGGCTCCAAGTCTCTGTGGTAGCCAGAATAATGCCCTCTCCACCCCCCACAAAAGATCTCCGTGTCCTAATCTCTGGAATTTGCGGGTATGTTATTTGGCAAATGGAAATTAAGCTGGAAGATGGAATTAAGAGTGTCAATAAACTGAGTTTAAAATAGGGAGATTATCCTGGGTTATCTAGATAGGACCAATGTTATCACAGGGGCCTTCGAATAGAGGAAGATGTGGCTACAGAGAACCAGAGAGGTGCCAGTATGACAATGACCAAGAAACTCTCCTTAACGTCACTGAAGGAGAAGGTGGCCAAGGCAAGGGTGTAGCCTCTGGAAGCTGGAAAAGGCAAGGAAACAGATTCTCCTTTGGAGCCTCCAGAGAGGAACAGAGACTTGCTGACACTTTCCTTTTAGCCCAGTGAGACCTGTATTGGACTTCTAACATAATAAATTTACGTTAGGCCACAAAGTTTGTTGTAATTTGTTAGAGCGACAATAAAAAACTATTCTGGCCTCCTAGGCCCCAAGACAAGAAGACAACACAATCAGTGATAATTCTCATTAATATAAGGGAGAAAGCACAACAATTTGTCAGGATAGGGAACATATTTTCTAACACAAAGTTCTAAAAGAAATTCCTGATGCAGCATTTTACATAGGAAGCTCTGAGTAATAATAGTGGATATGAAGTTCCTCCCCAAATTCTGGGTATTAGATTAAATAAGAAATTTCATAAGATTGTTTCTTACATCATTCTTTGATAAAACATGAATCTGTCTTTATCATCTTAAAATATAATTGAGTAAAGTCAATCTTTTTTGGCAGAGTCAGCTTGATTTAAGACTGTAAATTAAAACAGCATAAATATGATGGACATTCATACAATAAAGTTCATTTAGAATTAAAAGCTATTAATAGATCTACAAGTTAATAAATCCAATTTAAAAAGTAAATTATAGAAGGATAAGCAAATTACAGTAGTCTGTATGTAAGTTTAAAAGAAATATACACATGCATGCTATTGTTTTCCTTTTCACGTTAATATGGTATACATAATATATTTAAACACTAAATATATGGTAAAGATATCATTTTTATGGTAATAATCTCTGGGGAGAAAGAGTTTTGGAACTGGGGATGGGAACAAAGGCAGCATTAACTTTATTGTATTGCACTATATATTTATTATTTATCTTCTTAGTAAAAAAGAGCTGGTACAAATATGGCAAAATTCAAATATTTAAACTATGGGTGGTATTTCTGTATAATTCTCTATAATTTTCTGTTTACAAAATTTCCAAATTACTGAAAAGAAAGAAAAAGCAAACTGTTTATCCTTTAAACAGTCTTCAACAAACATCTTTTCTCTCAAAAAGCTTTTCCTGGGGGCTGGCAAGAAGGTTAGATTTTATTTTCTGATAAAGGCCTGGATTTTACATTAATGGAACCATACAGCATTTATTAATTTGAATTTGGCTTTTGCTGCTTAACATTACATGTATAAGATTTGTCTATGTTGTTGAGGATAGCAGTAGTTAGTTATTTTTCATCACTGCATATCTATGTATCCATTACTTGAATCTACTGTACGAGTATTCCAAAAAGGCCATTTGGGCTATTTCCAGATTTGGCTAATAATTCTGTAGTGAATATTCTTTATGTCTTTTGGTGCACTGATGTATGCACATCCTCTGGGTATATGGCTAGGAGCAGAATTGCTGGGTCATAAGGATATACATAAGTTCACATTTAAGAGATTCTGCCAGTTTTGCAAAGTAGCAGGTAACAACTTACATATCTACTAGCATTTAAGAGTTCCAGATGTGGAGTTCCTGTCGTGGCTCAGAGGTTAAAAAACCCAACTACTACCCATGAGAACACAGGTTCGATCCCTGGCCTCACCCAGTGGGTTAGGGATCTGGTGTTGCCATGAGCTGTGTGTGGTGTAGGTCGCAGACACAGCTCAGACCCCGTGTTGCTGTGGCTTGGTATAGGCCGGCAACTGCAGCTCTGATTAGATCACTAGACTTGGAACTTCCACTTCCCTGTCCACAGGTGCAGCCCTAAAAAACAAAAGAGTTCTAGATGTTTGCATTCTTATGAATATCTGGTATTGTCAGTTCTGTTAAATTTTGGCCATTCTGGCAGGTGTGTGTCTTATCTCCCAGTAGTTTTATTACTTGATTATTAACGAGGTTGAGATTCTTTTTCTATGTTTATTGACCATTTAGATATCCTCTTGTGAGCAGCCATTCAAGTCTCTCAGTTTTTTTAATGATTATTAAATTTCTTAATATAGTTAGGATATGATAAGCCCTTTGTCAGATATATGTACTGCTAGCATCTTTCCTCACTCTGCAACTTGCTACTTCTCTCTTTATGGTATCTTGGTGAGCAAAAAAAAAAAAAAAAAAATTTAATGTAATCCAATTAGCAATCTTTTCCTTTATGATTAGCACTTTTTGTATCCTGTTTAAGAAATCTTTTCCTATTCTGAGGGCATGAAGATATTCTCTATGGTTTATTTAACAAGCTTTATAATTTTACTTTTCACTTTTATATCTATATTTTATCTAGAAGTGTTTCTTTGTTTGTTTGTTTTAAGTTCCCAGGCCAGGAACAGAATCTGAGGCAGAGCTGCAACCTATGCAACAGCTGCAGCAACACTGGATCCTTAACACACTGCAAGGGGCCGGGGATTGAACTGGCACCTCCACAGACACAAGCTGGATCATTAACCCACTGCGCCACAGCAGCAAATCCACCTAGAAGTTTTAAAAAAAATCTGTTGCAAGGTGAGGTCAAGATTAAATTTATTTTTCTATATGGCATCACACTGACCTAGCCCCAAGTATTGAAAAGACCATTTTTTTCCTCCATTTAATTGAAATGGAGGATTTGTCATAAATCAAGTATGTGGTTATGTCTCTGTACTACCTACTTTATTCCATTTGTCTATTCATCTCCCCTTGCACAGTTCTACACTGTCTTAATTCTTACAGCATGAAGTCTTAATATCTGGCATTGCAAACCCTTCAATTTTCTATTTCTCTATGACTTCCCTGACTATTCTTAGCCCTCTGCATTTTATTACATATTTTTAAATAAATTTGTTAATTCCTACAAAAATTTTTCCTAGGGCTTTGACTGGTATTATATTGGATACATAAATCCATTTGGGGAGAAGCAACAAACAATGTTGAGTCTTCCAAGACTTGTTTTATGGCCTAGTTTATGGTCAGTTTTAGAAAATGTTCCATGTACATTAGAAAATAGCCAAGTATCTACACTTGTATGTGGTGTTGCCAGAGGCTTTTAATACCACTGAGTTAAAGCTGACAATTTTGGTGACAATTAAAGGACTTATCTTTGTTTCTTGCTTGACAGGAGAGCTATTCTACATGTTATTTCAAGAAACTGTTGTGAGGAACTTTCCAAACAGAATAGGCTGCTTCCCCTGAACAGTGCAGAGTTAAAAGTACAGCAGAAAAGCATGTTTGTTTCCTTCTGATGAGAAGATCAATTTCATGTTAAGAACACAGACATGCATATTAATATTTTTTTAGTTTTGCTTTAATCATTTTTTTGAAGTTGGCTTTTTAAAGTATAGCTGATTTACAATGTTGTATAAGTTTCTGCTGTACAGCAAAGTGAATCAGTTACACACACATTCTTTTTCACCTCTTTTCCATTATAGTTTATTACTAGATATTAAGTACAGTTTCCTATACTATAGGAAAGGATACTAGAGTATACTACACTACCATATTGCTATACAGTAGGATATTGTTGTTACATATTAATCTTATTAATACTATAAGCAAAAGTTGGACTGGGTCATTTTACTCCATGGTGCTGCATGACCAGCTGGTTTTTAAACTAGTTTTCTAGAAAGAATATACATGCTTCAAAAGGCTTACCATATATAACTGCTAAGACTTAAACACCAAATGAGGTTCAAAATTAGCTGACTACTTCACTACATTTTACATGAAGGGAGCACTTCATTAGGCAAATATAAATCTTGTATTTATATTTGCAGACTTTGGGGACCAAATGTTTGGATTAAAAATTTTAAACCCCTATAAACCTTTACTTTTTGATTTTCATCCCAGATCATTGTTCCCTTTCTACTTTGTTTCCTGCAATATAGGAACCTATTGCTTCTCCTAGGCAGGAGGAATGATCACGAGGAAGAGAGTTAAAAATGGGACAATGCTTTAGAGATAAAGCAAAAATCAATTTCACTTGGCAGATTGGGCACTGAATCTAGGAATAGAATTTGATGTACAAAGTTCAAGTCCTGGTCTCAATACTTAGTTGAAAGCATAATGATTGTGTGGAATCGAGTATCATGTCACCATTTGGGGGGGGGGGGAAGGAACACATACAGGACATGGGAGGGCATAACTACTAAGCAAAACAATATGAAACCTCATATTATTATCCCATTAAAAAATCCTAGCCAATGGATGTAAAAGCTCAAAAAAAGATATCTACTTGATCATTTGTCAGTGAAATATTAAATAATTCTTATTATGCCTCTCTTTCAAAGCAAAGTGTGAATAATTGTGGCCATCACCTTAATGTTTTCTCTCCAGCCAATATAAGCATGAGGTCAAAAGTAACACTGAGATACCAACAATATTTATTTCTTTCTAACAATGAAGCTGGGCAGAAAAATTAATAAGAATCAAATCTAATCGTTCTTATGATACATGACACATAATATCTTATTTCTTACTGACAAAATTCTCAACAAATGTTAGCAAGCAATAGTAACAAATACATGAGGTATGTAAATATATATTATACAAATGCACAGCACAAATACTGTTTGAAGCACAAATATAAGGTAAATGGATCATATCTTTCAACAGATTCTCATTGATGAAAGACACAATTATTGCTTCATGCCCTGTAACAGATATATATATATATAACTCAACTTCATTGAATAAATGGCAAATGCTTTCTCTTCAAATTTATCTTCAAAGGGGAAAATGCATTTGTCTTTGAGGTAGGCAGAAAAAAATTCTTTGAGTCAATAATACCACCTAACTATATGTTTCAGTGTATTACTTAATAGCACTGTATCAATGTTAAGTTTCTTGAGTGAAATAATTATATTATGATCATATAGAAGATGTTCGTTCTTATTCCTGGAAGACAGATGATGAACTTTTTTTTTTTTGTCTTTTTGCTATTTCTTGGGCCGCTCCCGCGGCATATGGAGGTTCCCAGGCTAGGGGTCAAATTGGAGCTGCAGCCACCAGCCTACACCAGAGCCACAGCAACGCTGGATCCGAGCTGCGTCTGCAACCTACACCACAGCTCACGGCAACGCCGGATCGTTAACCCACTGAGCAAGGGCAGGGACCGAACCCACAACCTCATGGTTCCTAGTCGGATTCGTTAACCACTGCGCCACGACAGGAACTCCCTGATGAACTTTTTTGAATGAAGTGTCAGTGATGTCTCAAAAGACTCAGTGAGGGGTGAAAAATATACTTTGCCAAAGGGAATCTGGATGTCTACTGCACTATTCTTTCAACTTTTCTTTAATTTGCAATTTGTCTACATAAAAAATTAAAAGGGAAAGCATTTATTAAAAATCTACAAGTGCTAAGGTTGATAGGCTACTACAGACTAGGGACTTCCAAGTGCTAAATATTTAGAATATTCTGGGATCCTTGAATGCAAAAAACTTTCCTCTCTGATTTCCTCTTATATTCATCAGGATATTTTATACTTAGTGTGCTGATATCTAAATTTAATGATGAGCATTTTGCATGTTGGGGTAAAGCAAATGCTGGGAAATGAGAGGAGCAACAATTAAAGGACTAACAACTTGTCTTAACATTGTGTTTGTGTACATGTATGCATATGTCTTAGTTCTTCCTGAAAACCCTTCCCCAAAAAACATTCTTAATTTTGGGACACACTGAAATCTTCAATATTCTAAAGCTAATCTAAGCAGAAGAAGGGGAAGGTAATAAATGCCTTTATTATGAAAGTCAAATAGGAGCTCCAATAGTCATTCTGGGCTCTTTTGTCTGTCAAAAATACTCTGCAGTATCTAACTGAAGGCCTAATGGTGACAGATGAGCAGTGGTTCAGGAGGTTTACTCCTACCCCCGCTACTCTCTAATGAGAAGGTCTCACTAATATTTCCTTTAGTGCTTCTACATGAAATACAACATCAATCCCTAAAGCCTATCTTTTGTTAAATAAGCATGCAAACAGTTATCAGAGGTTTCAAATATATACTAGACACAGAGGTAGTGTTTGCCTAAAAGAAAGGGTTTTCTCCCCTTATTTCTTTCTCTATTACTACTCTTTCTTCTCAACAAAATGTCAGACTTATAATAAAAGCTATTTTCTCAAAGTGGCTTTTCAGTTGAACTATACAAGTTATAAGGCCTATTGTGGCTCACCTCAATTTGTCAAAACAATAAAAATTGACCTAAATCCCTCTCTGCTCTTGATTTTTAGAAATGCTGGTTAGCTCATATGCTGAGAACTATAAAACATTAATCAAGGAAATTAAAGAGGATTCAAAGAAATGGAAAGACATTCCTTGCTCCTGGGTTGGAAAAATTACTATTGTAAAAATGGCCATACTATCCAAAGCAATCTACAGATTCAATGAGATCCCCATGACATTTTTCACAGAACTAGAACAAACAGTCCAAAAATTTATATGGAATAAAAACCAGGCAGGAGCAAAACTGTCCCAAACTTCAGACAATATTACAAAGCCACAGATATCAAGACAGTGTGGTACTGGTACCAAAACAGACACACAGACCAACGGAACAGAATAGAGAACCCAGAAATAAACCCAGACAACTACAGTCAGTTAATCTTTGACAAAGGAGGCAAGAATATAAAATGGGAAAAAGACAGTCTCTTCAGCAAGTGATGATCAGAAAACTGGACAGCCACATGTAAATCAGTGAAACTGGAACAAACCCTCATACCATGCATAAAAATAAACTCCAGATGGCTTAAAGACTTAAATGTAAGACAAGACATCATCAAACTCCTAGAAGAGAACATAGGCAAAACATTCTCTGATAGCAACCTTACAAATGTTTTCTCAGGTCAGTCTCCCAAGGCAACAGAAATAAAAACAAAAATAAACCAATGGGACCTTATCAAACTGACAAGCTTTTGCACAGCAAAAAATAAAAAAAAATAGTAAAAAAACAAATATACAACCTATGAAATGGGAGAAAATAGTTTCAAATGATGCAACTGACAAGGGATTAATCTCTAAAATATACAAGCAATTTATACAACTCAACAGCAATAAAACCTACAACCCAATGGAAAAACAGGCAAAAGACCTGCATAGACTTTTCTCCAAGGAAGATATACAGATGGCCAACAAGCACATGAAAAAATACTCAACATCACTGATTAGTAGAGAAATGCAAATGAAAACTACCATGATACCATCTCACACTGTTAGAATGGCCATCATTAATAAGTCCACAAATAACAAATGCTGGACAGGGTGTGGAGAAAAGGGAACCCGCCTACACTCTTGGTCAGAATGTAAATTGGTACAACCACTATGGAAAACAGTATGAGGGTACCTTAGAAAACTAAATATACAACTCCCAGATGACCCAGCAATCCTACTCTTGGGCATATATCCAAACAAAACTTTCCTTAAAAAAGACATATGCACCTATATACACCCATATGTTCATTGAAGCACTATTCACAATAGCTAAGACATGGAAACAAACTAAATGTCCATCAACAGATGAACGGATTAAGAAAATGTGGTATATATACACAATGGAATATTACTCAGCCATAAAAAGAACAAAATAATACCATCTGCAGCAACATGGATGGAACTAGAGACTCTCATACTAAGTGAAGTAAATCAGAAAGAGAAAGACAAATACCATATGATAACTGCTTATATCTGGAATCTAATGTACAGCACAAATGAACCTTTCCCCAGAAAAGAAAATCATGGACATGGAGAACAGGCTCGTGGTTGCTAAGGGGGAGGGTAAGGGAGTGGGATGGACTGGGAATTTGGGAATAATAGATTCAAACTATTTGGAATGGATAAGCAATGAGATCCTGCTGTACAGCACTGGGAACTATATCTAGTCACTTACGATGGAACATAATAATGTTAGAAAAAAGATGTATGTAAGTATGTGTGACTGGGTCAGCTTGCTGTACTGTAGAAAATTGACAGGAACACTGTAAACCAGCTATAATGGAAAAAAATAAAAATCATTTAAAAAAAAAAGATAGAAATGCTGGTTAGGATCCAGATACCATTCGCCATGAGGTTTTCCCACTAAATGTTCAAATGTCACTCAATAAAATATTTCAAATCTTTTCCTATCTTGCCCATCAGAAAAAAGTATTTTAGAGATACAACAGAGTCAAAATTGGATTCTGTTTATATATTGAGTTAATGTTCTCATAAGAGGAGTAAGAGCATTAAATGTTACTCTTATTTCCAGTATATATGTTTAATGGAACTCAGTGCCAATACATGTAATGTCATTGAACAGAATCACTAAAACAATGTTTTAAGTCAATGTTGTCTTTGCACACCTTAACAACACAACCTCTTTGAGGATGGCCACAATACCACATTCTCCCTCTTTCAATTCAACACTACAAAATCATTCAATAATTGGTCTTCAGTATCAACTGCAATAAATAGAAGTTGGTCAGTTCTACAACAAGGATGTGTTAAAGGAGTTTAGGGTTCTAAAATAGAAATAATCAGAGAAGTCAGGAAGACGAGAAAACCTAAGTGGCTTCTCAGAATAGTACCTTCTGTTTTATTTTCATGGAGTAAATCGATAAAACACTGTGAACATCATTATTACCATAAAAGCGCAATCATGATTTGCTCACACTTAGTCCCCACTAATCATAATACTACATATGAAGCACATGAAAATCTAAGAAGTCACAGAAGAGGACAATGACCTAGATTATCAGGTAGAACTTTACTTTCAAAATCACTTTCTTTCAATCCTGTAATGCAGCCAAAATGGTGTTCAATTATGAGATGTTTAATCCTTTAAGTTTTCTACTCTATTATTGCCCTATCATCTAATTCCTTTCCAAGAGGGAAGCTGAACACTGCTGATCTTGCCTATTTCCAAAATTTCCATTTTACATTTTACAAAATTCTAAAAGTCTAAAGCAAATAAAACTATTATCCACATTTAGGGTTTAGAGTAGTACTTGACTGAATTTTTAAAGTACTTAGTACATATAAGGCACTCAATAAATATTTATTTCCTTTGGGATAAAAATTCAGAGCTCTCTGTGTCATTAAGCCCATTAAAGTCTCTACTACTCTTCCTCTATCACTTTACTAATACAAAGTAAGATACTTCCAGCTTTTACTGACATTTATAATACCTCTTCAAAAAAAGACTATAAGCCCTTTGAAAACAAAAATTGTGCCATGTGTGCTGTATATTATATACCAGATATGAGTGAAATCATGGACTTGGAGTATGGACTTGTGGTTGCCCAGGGGGAAGGGGAGGGAGTTGGATGGATTGGGAGCTTGGAGTTAACGGATGCAAACTATTGCTTTTGGAATGGATTAACAATGAGATCCTGCAGTGTAGCACTGAGAACTATGTCTAGATACTTACAACGGAGCACGACAATGGGAGAAAAAATTGTGTATACATGTATGTGTAACTGGGTCCCCGTGCTGTACAATGGAAAAAAAAAAAAACTGTTGGGGGAAATAACAATTAAAAAAAAAAGAAGAAGAAAACAGTGCCATGTACTTCTCTTAATGCTAATTTATAGTAACCACTTAATAACTGTCATGCTAAAAACAGTAATAATTGTAATACCAATGCCAGTGGCCACTGCAAGCAGCACCTAAAAAAACAAGAGTCGAATGCTTATCCAAAAATGATAACAGGTTTCTTTATAAAGTATTAGCAAGCTAGCATACCTCAGGCTACTATTAAGAAGGTGGTAAGGTCAAGAAAACAAAATGATATTGGTACCCTGCAGGGAAAGGACATGTGATGAGATGGAACTAGCTAGGACTAAAGGGTCCTATTACTGTTTTGAGCAAATGGTGTCAGGTAGAAGCATAAGAAACAAACATACCTGAAGAGAGTCTACCCTCCAAAGTAAAAGCTTAGTTACCATAATTACTTTATTTGAAACCTATATATACAAGCTACTCACTTTGCAATACAAATGCCAAAGAGAGAGAGGCTATAGGGAGAGAACCAACAAAGACAATTTTCTGAATCCTTCTAGATTAAACCGATTTTAGAGTGTACGCCGGAGGAGTATGAAGGAAACCAACCCCAATGAGTAACTTTATTTCATAGCAATGAAAAAAGGGGGAAAAAAAAAAAGGATTGGCAGTAAGTTTGCTGCATAACACTTTTTGTTAATCAAACTGTTAAATTCAACTGTTTAAATGACATTATGCTACCAACATCTCATCCTGCTTATATGGACTTGCTTGTCTACCTGGTTTCCCGGATAACTTTTATAATGAAGCTCGGTACTTCACCAGATTAGGCCTTAGTTTAGGATGATTACCTCCTGTATTAGGTACTTAAAAAGCACACACCAATTGGTTGGAAGGAAATACTTTTCAGTTACTAAAGTACAGGAAGTCAGAGGAAATTTCCCTTTATTTAAATGACTACTAAAAACGCTACTATACAACCAAACAAATTCTTATTTTTTGCCCCTCTGAACACATTCCTATATGTTATTCTTGGAGTATTTAAGTTTTCAGTCAATTCCTGAAAAAAAGGTTCTAATGTAAAATGGAAGAATTGTTAGTGAGGGCTGCATCACACAATTACTGGTTTCTAAAAGATCCTCTAGAGTTAAGAAAAAAAAATTATGAAAAACATTAAGAACCTGGAGTAATTTTTCAGCCGTGTTCAATTTTAAGGAGTATTTATTCATTTCTTGCCATAAAAGATGAAGAAAGGAGCACATGTATACTTCCTTTTATCCCCCTTCCTCACCTGATTTATTAGTTATGTTATTTTTATAACATCACAGTTTATAAATTTATCATCTATTCTGTAAGTATCATTTCCTTTGAGGTATATAAGTTCTGTAATAAAATGAATTTAATTTCTCATTGTTACACTATTTTTATCATGGTTTATTTCTGAAATCTTTATTTTACCTTTTGATTAAGTGTATTTTATTATGATGTAATTTGTTTTAAAAAGGTCTTATAGAGTATTATGTTTATTGAGCTTTTCCATTCTAGAATACATTTACGTATTGCATTTATATTAAAATATTTGACTGGTTAAAAAAATCCTAGGTAAGGAGTTCCCGTCGTGGCGCAGTGGTTAATGAATCTGACTAGGAACCATGAGGTTTCAGGTTCGATCCCTGCCCTTGCTCAGTGGGTTAAGGACCCGGCGTTGCCGTGAGCTGTGGTGTAGGTTGCAGATGCAGCTCAGATCCCACGTTGCTGTGGCTCTGGCATAGGCCAATGGCTACAGCTCCGATTCGACCCCTAGCCTGGGAACCTCCATATGCCAAGGGAAGCGGCCCTAGAAAAGGCAAAAAGACAAAAAAAAGAAAAAAAAAATCCTAGGTAAATCTCAGGACATGGTAGACATTCTCCCATGCTTCTTGCTAAGGAAAAAGAAAGTCCAAGTTCTGTGCTGTGTGCCACACCTACCCCCGCAAACTACCTAGATGTCCACAGAATTCTTTCTCTGTTCGAGTTCAGCGATTTGGCCAAGATAAGGTCTTGGTATCAGTTCATCTATATTAACTATTCTCAGGCAGAGGGTAGTTACCTTGACTCAAAGTTTTAATTATTTCAGGGAAAATTTTCTTCTATTATAGCTCTAAATATTTTTTCAGTTCCATTTATTGTTTTTATCCAGAACAGAAGTTGGCAAACAGAGCAGGCAAAACCCAGCCCACCACCTGTTTCTGTATATAAATTTTACTGGAACAAAGCCATATGTAGCATCTATGGCTGCTTCTGCACTAAAAGAGGCAGTGCTGAAAGGCTGCAACAGAAACTGTATTGACCATAGGGCCTAAAATATTTACTATTTGGCCCTTTCCAGAAAATGTTTGCTGACCCATATGTATTTTAGATCTCCTTTGTTTTCCCTTATCTTCTTTTCCATAATTTTTATATCTTATATTTTCATATTTAATGCTATGCAATATCCTTAAGCCTCTCAGCCGTGTCTCTGATTACATTTGTTCTCTTTTTAAATTTCTAATGTAGTTTTCATTTCTCTAATGTTTTTTCTTTTTCTCTAATACTTTTTTCCTGAGATTTTTGCCCATTGATATTTCATCTCTTTCTGTTGTTCTTTTATCTCTTAGCACTTAAAGAGATTTTTAAAAAAAAACTGTTACTGTATTTTCTGTAATAGTTCATACCTAGAATTTCTGTGAGTCTATGAACAACCACAGGCCACAGCTCCAAAGGCTCACTGGTTAGACCTTTAGAGTATTATAACACCTATTTTTAGAGAAATCAGTATATTTCTTGGGATTCCCAGGAGGGGCCCTCCTGCACTGATCCAGATTTCACAGTATTCAGCAAATTATGCTTCACTGTTTGTATTTTAGGCCTTAGCCTTGTGCCTCATTTCACTAATGTCAGACTTTATTTTCCTTATTTTCAGTGAGTTTCAGAAGAGAAGGGAAGAAGAAAGCTTTCTTCACTCTGCTACCTTTAACAGAAGTCTCCTCCTCACACATTATACTTTAAGATGAGCTAATCTTTTAAAGCAATAAATTATAGACTTGATAGGTTTTAATGCATAGGGGAATGAAAGATAAAAATCCAACATCAGCAGTGTGAAAGAACTGCTTAGAGGAAACCTGTGCCAGGAACAACATTTGTTTGGAGATCTGTTCGAGCAGCCGTGCCAAATCAGTTGTATCACGTGGATTAAAAGTAGTTGCAGAATGATGTACTATAAAAGACTTCCATAGGATGCTTACAATTAGGTTTAGGATTAGCGATTTCACCTGACCATCACTAAAGTCCCTTGTACTCTTCTATTTGATCTGGCACTCATTTTTGGACATAGGTGTATATATAATTGCCTTTCCTTTTCCATCATCTGCCACTCTGGTTCATTTATTGCCTCCAATTTTAGGTTAGATTAGGTGATTTTTAATGCTTAAAATTCTCTGGTTCTAGGTATTAAAATATCATGCTAGTAGTTATAATACACATTGTGCAGTATGAAGCTGAATTATGTTTTTAAAATATCTATATATAGACCAGAAGAACATGTGCCAAACAGATTTAGGCGATTATGTCTATCATCTCCAAATTATTTACAGTAATCATGTGTTATCTCACAATCAGAAAAAAAGTCACGAAAGTATGTGATCCGTAGTGTAAATATCAAAAGATATGGTATTCACATCAACAAACCCTCTTATATTCTTTCATAAATTTTGCCTGGTTTATTACCTTCTATAATTAAAGGTTTGGGTTCCTGCAGTCTTCAAAGTTGTTTACAGCTCTGAATCTTATACCACGCTGCTGGTTGATGCCTTCGCTCATAAAAAAGATCCTCTGTCTCTAAGTGTTAATTTCCAAGTTGGCTAGTCAGCAGCTCTCACTAGCAGTCTATGGCTGGCTCTATCATTTGAATTTGTGTTCCAATGGGTTCTATTCATCTTGCTAAAAGCTATCTCATTTCAGCTTCCTTTGGGAATTTGACATGAGTCATTCTCAATATATAAAATTCCAGAACATTGGGCTGGGCTACTGGACTCACAACTAGACTGTGTTCCAAGTGCTGGCAGCAGTATGTCCTCATGCCATTTAATGTTTAGAACAGCATAGAAATGACAGTGATGAGAGTGATCCAGGAATAAGATGTGACAATTAAAGCACATTTTCAATCACCAAGCCACGAGATGACTAAATTGTCAAGCTGTAGATCTTATGTTTACTCAAGGGCTGAATGTCCTGTTCCACCAATCTTCTGCAGGACACTAACAAACAGACAATATAAGACCTAAGTATTTGATAAAACATCATTTAAAGCAGTAATAGGAAGAAAGCTTACTTCCTCGTTATGTTGCTTGACAAAAATTTGCTTCATATTGCAACAATAATACATTTTTTTTAGGTATTGTCAGAAAATAGCCCCTCACATCAAATGCTATTTTAGAGCATTATCTTCAATAATGAATACCAAAGATTACTCGCTAGAAGACCATCCCTGAAGTTCCTTTGCCCTTCACAACCTGTATTCAACCTCTAAATTTCTTTATAGAATTCTCTTCTCTCTGGTCATTGGGGTCAGAGGTCTCTCTTCTTCATTTTGTCTCTTGTTCTGTCCATTGTCTCCACCACACATCAATAATAAAGTATAAGAAATCTTGAAATTCTGGAGTTCCTGTCGTGGCTCAGTGGTTAATGAATCCGACTAGGAACCATGAGGTTGCGGGTTCGATCCCTGGCCTCGCTCAGTGGGTTAAGGATCCAGTGTTGCAGTGAGCTGAGGTGTAGGTCACAGATGGGGCTTGGATTTGGTGTTGCTGTGGCTCTGGTGTAGGCCAGCAGCTGTAGCTCCAATTAGACCCCTAGCCTGAGAATCTCCATATGCTGCGGGTGTGGCCCTAGAAAAGACAAAAAGACCAAAAAAAAGAAAAAAAAACTTGAAATTCCAAATTAAAAGCATTATACTTTCTATATTTTTAAAAAAAGCACTATACACCCAACATGAATAGAGATAATATCATTTCCTAAAATATATTCTATATAGGAAATTGCTTTCAAGTGTATCTAGCATACAAATGACGAGGCTTGGCTGAGTGAAATTTATTTTTCTCCTGAAAAGTAATAAGGAAGATACAGGGGAATGTTTTAGGTTATATCTGTAATGAAGGAAAAGACATCGTTTAGAATTTTATAGGTACCAAAATGAGAAAAAAGCCAATAGGGTATTTTGGTAAAATTCTTTTCAAAAAATATTATGCTATTTTGAGAAACTGTCTTCAAAGATAAGTTGGTTAATATGAATTTTTCAAATATTTAAATAGTCTCAATACTCAGTCCCTGAATATAGAGATAAAAGGAAATCATTAAACAATAAGCTCAAAGACAACTTAGGCATTTTTATTAACAATGAGCCCTTTCTATCAAACTAAAGTGAGTTTGAAAGATTACTTTCCTCCTGCTCTGAAATTCCAATGCACTGGTTGAGAGAAAGGAAACAAGAACTGGGTGGCTACCTAATCGGGTTGAAAATCCAATTATAAGAACAATCGGAACAAGTCCTACTGATGGTACAGTACACATCTTATTAAACAGATTTATAGAAGATCAAGTCTATTGGTTACTTACTCAAATAACTACAAATGGCACAAGAAAATGCTTATCTCATACAAATGCCAATTTACTTCAACAACAACATACATGAACACATTAACAAGACCTCAAGTGTTGTTTTGGCTCAATGATGCTACGATGCAAGTTTCCTTTTAACATCAATAACCTTTTTCTAAAAACAATGACCATTACACCAAAACTGAAAGGCAGTACATATTTAAACCTGATCATCTACTTTATAAGCTATCTTTCCTACATTAGAAATTATGCATTTTCATTTTAAAAAAGCAGAAGTAGAAGATCTGAGTTTAAACTATCTTGGTTCAAAGTGTGACCTCCCACAAATTAAACTAATGAAGTGTACATAGGTCGTGGATGTGGCTCGGATCCGGCGTTGCCGTGGCTTTGAAGTAGACCAGCAGCTGTAGCTTGGATTCTGCTACTAGCCCCAGAAATTTCATATACCACAGGTAACATATTAAAGAAAAAAAAAAAACCCTAAAAAAAAAAGCATGTGCGGAATAGCTTTCAGATCTTACTGACTGTAACCTAAAGAAGTTACAGAGTCTTGTTCAATATTCTCCCTCAGCATATCCAGGCCTATCCCCCTTGCTTTTCCCCTGTTAGGATAGGCCTTATTTTAATATGCTATCTTATGTCTCAGCTTCCTTGACCTCCTAGACCCACTTTGCAACCTCTACTTCTGATAATTCACTTCATCAACAGCTCCTGTCTTAGGATGAGGCAAGAATTGTTTTTTTAAAAAGGCAATATAATTGTCTTAACTAAAATTGCTACAAATTCACATTATCCAACCTTAGCTAGATGATGAGCTTTGCTTACTAAAGGCTTTCACACATTTCTAGTAGACAATCAGACTTTTTCCCTACAGAGCTTTTCAGAATTGCTTCCTACACCTCTCAATAAATGACCTCACCTCCTCCTTTACTAAGATTAAGATCTTCTGAAATTCATTCCCACAACTTCTTTCTTTTCCATCACAAAGCTTCTCTTAATTTTCTTTTTCTTTTCATCTATCTATCTAATCTATCTACCTGCCTACCCACCTATCATATAGTTGAATTACAATGGTGTATTAGTTTCTTTTTTTTATTCTACATCAGAGGATGAAGCATCTGTATTCCTTTGCAAAGTCAATTTCTTCACTACCTCAGTTATGGCTCTTTATTCCAACCTTAAACATGTCTATTTTTGTACTACATCCATTCACCAACCCCACAAACTCTATCTTCACTGATCCCACTTTCTACCAAATTAAAAAAAAAATTTTTATTATAGTTGATTTACAATGTTCTGTCAATTTCTGCTGTACAGCAAAGTGATCCAGACATACACAAATATACATTCTTCTTCTCACATTATCCTCCATCATGTTCCATCACAAGTGACTATATATAGTTCCCTGAGCTATACAGTAGGATCTCATTGCTTATCCACTCCAAATGCAATAGTATGCATCTACTAACTTCAACCTCCCAGACCATCTCACTTCCTCCCCCTCGGCAACCACAAGTCTGTTCGCCATGTCCATGAGTTTGTTTCTTTTCTGTAGATAGGCTCATTTGTGCCATTTGCAGCACTATTCACAACAGCCAAGACATGGGAACAATCTAAATGTCCATCTACCAAACTAGTTTTCACTGTCAAATTTTCCATGGCCTTTTTTCTCATATATTAATACCTTTGGAAACATTTGACACTGTTGACTACCTCCTGCCTATTGAAATTCTTTGCTTTGAATTTTATGATGTTATAAGAACTCCCGAATTTACTTCTTGCCCTACTGTGTATTTTGACTATTTCTGTCTCCATCATTGACTACTGCTCTTTTAGCTGACCCCAAAATACTCCTTATTAAGACTTGTTCTTTAACTTTGCCTTTTCACACTTCATTACGCCTGGAGAGCTCACTTTTTTAGAACTTCAAGTTATCACAATGAAAGTAATAACTTGTCCTTTCTGTATTGATTTTCAAATCCAAATTTCCAACTCCAGATATTTCTACCAAATATATACCTACAGTTTCTTGAACTAAATATGTTCCCAAACCTGTTTCACTCCTGTGTTTCCTATTTTGATTAATTATACTGCCAATCTCTGGCTACTCTCTCAGGCTTTAAGCTCATAGCCATCTTACAATTTCATGTCTAACTGCCAGGCAATTCCATATCTCATAAAGTCCACTGTCACCATTTTACCTCCTTTTTCACTCCTTTTTAATTTTTTTTAACTGACATTGGTATAATTAAGAGATGAAGAGCACAGGTCCTAAAGTCAGAAATGGACTTGAAGAGTTCCCATCGTGGTGCAGTAGAAACAAATCTGGCTAGGAACCATGAGGTTACGGGTTCAATCCCTGGCCTTGCTCAGTGGGTTAAGGATCTGGCATTGCTGTAAGCTGTGGTGTAGGTTGTAGATGTGGCTCGGATCTGATGTTGCTGCATCTGTGGAGTAGGCCACCAGCTGTAGCTCCGATTGGACCCCTAGCCTGAGAACCTCCATGTGCCTCGGGTACGGCCCTAAAAAAGAAAAAAAAAAAAAAAAAAGAGGAATGGATTTGAATCTCAGCTCCCCCACTAGCTTTGTGATTTTGAGCAACTTTTTTTTTTTTAAAAAACTTCCTCAAGCCTTTGTTTCTGCATCTATAAATCCAGATATAAGGTATCAAAGGGCTAATGAATAAAAAGCACTGACACTCAAAAGCACTAAAAAAGGGTTTTTTGTTTGTTTTTTTGCTATTGTTAACTACTCCTGCAAATAGTCCCTATTCTTCTAATATATTCATCAGAGTGGACCATTCATCTTCTTAAAAAAAGACTGGATGACACCATACCCTCTTCAAAACACTTTCAATGGCTTCTCTTTGCTTAAAGGATAAAGCCAAAACTTCTTTTAATTTTCAACATTTTCCACAAAATAAACCAATCCCAACTCTCCCTCAAGGCACCAGAAGGATAATGGTCTAAAACATGACCTTTAAAATGTGTGTTATTAGAGTCATATTTTTTCCTTTATCTAACATCTGCCTATCTCCTGAATATGAAGAATTCATTTGAAAATTAAATGAATTTTTTTTTCGGAAACTTTGTTCTTGAGTCAAACTGTAAGATATTTTCTTGGGATTCTATAAGCCTTTTGAAGTTAGTATTTCAGATTTCCATGACTGTTCCTATCTCGTAAAAAATTTCTACAGTAGACTCATCTAATTTCAGGGCAAACATTTACTTGAATCCTTTCTCATCTGGCTGGTAATGAGCTCTGCATCAAAGCCAAAGACAAGAGAATCTGGCTGAGTTTCAGAGATAGCAGGTGGAAGAAATGGTATGCCAACTGCTAAATATGACAAAAGAAACCTAATATCCATTAGTGATGATAACATGTTGTTCTAAAATATAACTGTTCTTTAAATTCATGTTATTTTTACCTACGTATTTCCTACAAAATCATTCATCATCAAGTAAAATAAAATAAATGTGTCTAAACAGTTGCTTATGACTAGTTTGTATCTAAGTGACAATTTCTATTTGGAAAAGTAATTAGATGTTTAAGTAAGTAAACAGAATCTGGACAGAAATCAATGACTCTTTTTGCAAGTTTTTTTATATTTCATTACTTTACCTTGCTGATAATTTATAAATACACATTAATAGAATATGTTATTTTATGAATAATACATGTTTCTGGGCGAGAAAAGGGAAAAGAGTCTCCGTGCCCTATCTTATGCTGGACACCCTTAGGACAGCCAATCAATACTAAAGTTAAAAATCCAATACAATATCAGGTCTAACTACTGAGCAAAGCTTATATGTGAGGAATGGGGTGGGGGAAGGAGGAGAAGGAGAGAGAAGGTATAAATATGGAGAGAGAAGGAAAGAGGCAGAAAATGATTTGATTTTGATAACATTATACTCACTGTTCCAATAAACGATTCAGAATTAGTTAAAATTTGGGCTTTGATTATTTTATGATGACTAGCCTCCTTTTTGAATAAAAACAAATGAATAAAACAACTCATTTAACTTTGAGCAAATTTCATTAGTTTTCTTAGCTTAGACCACATTAAAAGTTATCGGATCACCAGAGAAGTACTTTAGAGTGTATATGTGTATATGTATGTATGTATGTATGTGTGTGTGTATCTATAGATATACATCTATATCTATATATATATATACACATCTATCTAGCTCTCTCTCTATATAGATACACATCTATATCTATCTATCTATATATATATATATATATATATATATATATAAAAAGTAGCACATTTGGCCCAATGAAAAGTCATTAAAATATTAACATCAGGTAATATATTCCTCAAGACTTTCTTTTAGGTTTTACTTCAGCTGATGGTGTTGTTAATGAGGAATTATTAAATTACTGTCGAAGAATCTTCTCTCTCCCTAAAGATGAATCACCTTGTAATGGTATTTATTTATGACCAAAGTCAGGTTTGTGTGTTTTTTTGTTTGTTTGTTTTGGTTTTTTTTTTGTTTTTTTAGGGCCATGCCATGGCATATGGAAATTCCCAGCCTAGGGGTTGAATCAGAGCTGCAATTGCTGGCCTATGCCACAGCCACAGCCACAGCAATGCTGGCCTATCACTGAGCGAGGCCAAGGATGGAACCCGTGTCCTCATGGATACTAGTCAGGTTCGTTACTACTGAGCCAAGTCAGGTTTTTAAACTTACCTAGGTATCCAAATAATAAATGAAAATGCTGCTTCTGTGTGTGAAAAGCAATACAATAAATATTATTTCTCAAGGATTTTTAAGAAACCAAATTGATTACTAAAGCAAATGTCACTCTCTAGAGCTGTGCTATCCAGACTGTAAAAAAATAAAATAAAACCTAGATAAACTGGAGTAAAATGCTATAAGATTCACCTCCACATCTGTATTTTACACTGTGTTAGTGAAAAGAAGTTCTATGCAGCCAAGTGAGATCATGACAGATTATACAAAGCTCTTGTCAAATTTCAAAAAGAAGGGAAAAAATGGTAGGAGGACTGAGTCATGACACCACACAGAGTAATGTACGTATGATGGACTCAAAAGAATCAGGGCAGGAGTTCCCGTCGTGGCGCAGTGGTTAACGAATCCGACTAGGAACCATGAGGTTGCGGGTTTGGTCCCTGCCCTTGCTCAGTGGGTTAAGGATCCCGCGTTGCCATGAGCTGTGGTGTAGGTTGCAGACGCGGCTCGGATCCCGCGTTGCTGTGGCTCTGGCGTAGGCTGGTGGCTACAGCTCCGATTCGACCCCTAGCCTGGGAACCTCCATATGCCGCGGGAGCGGCCCAAAGAAATAGCAAAGACAAAAAAAAAAGAATCAGAGCAGGGGTAGTCAGTGCCATAATCATATTTCACTATTGGCCATCTAATGTTAGCAAAACATAATCACATAAAATTAAAGCCACTTGAATTTTACTGGTTTTGCAGTATGGTTTTACAGTGATGTTAGGAGCTATGTGCCTCTTTGAACCTTTGTCATCCTTATTCCATAGGTCCAAGTCCAATGCTCTCCTTAAAAAGGCCAACTTTGTTCTGGTCTTATGGCCTTACAAAATTTCTTTCCTCTGCCAACATATTTTTATAGATTGCTCCTTCTAGTCTTCAGCTTTCTTTCAACTCCCCTCCTCAGACAGGTCCTCTCTATCTACTCAGTGGAAAGCAGTTCAACAGGCACTGTGAACACGAGAGTCTGGGTTTTTTTCTTTCTTTCTTTCTTTTTTTTTTTTTTTGTCTTTTTGCTATTTCTTTGGGCCACTCCCGCAGCATATGGAGGTTCCCAGGCTAGGGGTCGAATCGGAGCTGTAGCCACCGGCCTACGCCAGAGCCACAGCAACGCGGGATCCGAGCCACGTCCGCAACCTACACCACAGCTCATGGCAATGCCGGATCTTCAACCCACTGAGCAAGGGCAGGGACCGAACCCGCAACCTCATGGTTCCTAGTCGGATTCGTTAACCACTGCGCCACGACGGGAACTCCTGGTTGTATTTTATTCTTGGTGCTTCTCGCTATGTGATTCTTTCTTATTTATTATTTTTTTTTTTTGGTCTTTTGTCTTTTGTTGTTGTTGTTGCTATTTCTTGGGCTGCTCCCGCAGCATATGGAGGTTCCCAGGCTAGGGGTTGAATCGGAGCTGTAGCCACCGGCCTACGCCAGAGCCACAGCAACGCGGGATCCGAGCCGCGTCTGCAACCTACACCACAGCTCATGGCAACGCCGGATCCTTAACCCACTGAGCAAGGGCAGGGACCGAACCCGCAACCTCATGGTTCCTAGTCGGATTCGTTAACCACTGCACCACGACGGGAACTCCCTATTATTGATTTATTTTGTCTCCTTCACTTCTGCCTACACCACCACTAGGGCACACGTTCATGACTGGTTCAACTATATGTTCCTGGTGGAATCTATCTTTGTATCTACCACATAATGGACACATCCATTCAAATAATACTGTATATTTGAATGAATTAATGAATTAAAGACCTCCACAAAGCTACCTGTAAAGCCTTTCATGATCTATAGCCTACCTATGTCTCTGGATTCATCTCACACTAGACTTCTCTTCACTCTCTACATGCTCAGTATATACTGGCTTTTGCAATTACTTAAATTCTACATTCTCCTCTTCGGCCACAGGGTCTTTCTTCATTCAATCTGTTTAAAGAAAGACCCAGTTTATTCCTTAAGCTGATTAATGACTATTCATTTTTGTGGATCCTATTCAATCACTACCTTCTTAATAAGCAGACTAGGTCAAATCTTCTTAATAAATGCTCTTAGAGTTCTTCACATCTTTCTTCTTCTTCTTCTTTTTTTTTTTTTTGTCTTTCTGCCATTTCTTGGGCCACTCTCGCGGCATATGGAGGTTCCCAGGCTAGGGGTCGAATCGGAGCCATAGCCGCCAGCCTACGCCAGAGCCACAGCAACACGGGATCCGAGCTGCATCTGCAACCTACACCACAGCTCACGGCAACGCCGGATCCTTAACCCACTGAGCAAGGCCAGGGATCGAACCCTCAACCTCATGGTTCCTAGTCGAATTTGTTAACCACTGAGCCACAACGGGAACTCCCCTTCACATCTCTCTTCTAAAGCACTTATAAAATTATAATTTTATAATTATAAAATTATTTGATTAATATTTGTTCCTTTTACGAGACTGTAAGCTCCATGAAAGCAGGAACCATGTTACCTTTACAACGCCTGGCACATAACAGACTCAATAAGTATTTATTATATGCATAAGTATCTGTGGAATGAAGGAACACAAAACTTAAGAGAATCTTCCTTAATTTAACAAAGTAGCTTTTTCACTGTATAGTTCTTATGCAAGAAGATCTATTCTGGGTTTTATTTATTTATTTATTTATTTTTTTGTCTTTTTAGGGCCTCACCTGTGACACATGGAGGTTCCCAGGCTGGGGTTGAATTGGAGCGGCAGCCACTGGCCTACACCACAGGCACAGCACAGCCAGATCCGAGCCATGTCTGTGACCTACACCATAGCTCATGGCAACACCGGATCCTTAACCCACTGAGTGAGGCCAGGGATCAAACCTGTATCCTCATGGAAACTAGTCAGATTCATTTCCACTGAGCCATGATGGCAACTCCCTATTCTGGGTTTTAGAATTGTTCTGAGTCTTTTTTTCCCTTCTTTAAAAGAAAACATTACATGTCTAACATTACAAAAGAAAAACATAAATTTGTTTTGAGATGTTAAAAGTTCCAAATTGATATAATAAATGCAACATTTCAATATCACATTTTTAGACTGTTTTAAAAAATTAAACTGAAAACTAGGGGTAGTGCTAATGTATCTTAACATAAGGAGAAGTATATGAACATTATGTCCTCCAATGTGATGCAAAAGAAAGCAAACAGAATTACCTGTAATGTATTCTTGCAAAAAACTGAACTAGAATCTGATTACACTTCTACATTTAATTAGTAACAAGCAGGAATAGAGGAGAGAAGAAAACATGTTAAAAGAAGTCCCAAGGACTAACAAATCTTATAGGGAATTTCCACAGCACAAGTTATCTGATTTGTTTCAACAAATAAATGGCAAAGGAAAAAAACTTGAAGGTGAAAGATTCAATTCTCATTCACACTAGCCAAACTGAAGTTCTCTTTAGTCAAAAATATATATGATAACACATGCATACAAAGATAATGCAACATACTTTTTTTTCACTTTTGTTGGAAATAGAACATAACAGAATCAATTAACACTCCTATTTGTGGTAAATGGTACCTGCATCTGTGTGTCAATTTGCTCTTTTTTGAACCCAAACTACCAACAATAAAAAAACCAAATTTCAATTAATCATGCTAAACGCTGAATTATCTTTTATCCTCTATAGAAAATTACCATAAAAAAACGTTGTCATACGAAGAAGTGATCAAACAGTATGAAGAATAAAAAGTACTACAGAGTTCCTGTTGCGGCGCAGCAGAAATGAATCCAACTAGGAGCCATGAGCTTGTGGGTTCAATCTCTGGTCTCGCTCAGCAGGTTAAGGATCCAGCATTGCTGTGAGCTGTGGTGTAGGTCACAGATGCAGCTCGTATCTGGCGTTGCTGTGTCTGTGGTGTAGGACAGAGGCTACAGCTTCAATTTGACCCCTAGCCTGGGAACCTCCATATGCCATGGATGCGACCCTTAAAAGCCAAAAAAAAAAAAAAACCAAAAAAAAAGAAAAGAAAAGTACTATGTATTTCAGGCAGTTAATTAGTAAAAAGTTTTGTTATTATTTTGGACTATGCATTTGTTGGCCTTTGAAATGAAAGTGTAAACTTTCACAGCTTTTTTCTTATTCACTTACACTGCTGAAGAAAGGTGAGGGAATAGGAACCTAGAATTAAAAGAGAATAATTTATCATTCTTTGGATTCTGCTTCAAATGAACCAACTGTAGCAAAACATGTATGGAACAATTAAGAAAACTGAATAATCATTAGTTATTTCATGATACTAAAGAAATGTGATGTTTTTATTTATTTATTTTATATTTATTTGTTTATTCATTTTGTTATTTTGTCCTTTTAGGGCCACACCCTAAAAAGGAGGTTCCGCCACGGGTGCAGCCCTAAAAAGACAAAAACATAACAAAAAAACAACAAAATGAATAAATAAATATAAAATAAAAAAATTAGGGGTCTAATCTGAGCTGTAGCCACCTGCCTACGCCAGAGCCACAGCAAGCCAGATCCGAGGTGTCTTCAACCTACACCACAGCTCATGACAATGCCGGATCCTGAACTTACTGAGCAAGGCCAGGGATCGAACCCGCAACTTCGTGGTTCCTAATCAGATTCGTTTCCACAACAGGAACTCTGAAATGTGACATTTTTAGATGTGATGATGGTATTGTGGCTATCATTATCTGTCAGAGAAACATACAGAAGTATTTTTGGGAAAATGACATGATAAATGATTTGCATAAAACAATCCAGTATTTGTGTGTATGTGTGCAAGGAAACAGGTGAGGGTAAAGATGAGGTACTGGCCTTGTGGTTGATAACTGATGACATCAGGTAATGGATACATGAGATTCATTAATTAAGCTATTCCTTCAACTTTCATAAAAGTTTTCAGTTATCATAATAAAATACTAAGAATACAAAATGGAAGCTTAAGGTTATTTATCACCAAAAAACTAGGAGGATAAATATTGAGATTGTCCAAAAGCTTTCAAAAGCATACTCCTTTTTCAGAGTTTTCAGTGTTCATAGATAAATTAATAGCAGAGAATACTACTCAGGAACAAATTGAGCAATCCAGATTTACAGCCTTGGATTTTATTTCTTTGCTGCATATATTTGTTCATTCTTTCCACTACTGCATTATTAAATGAAAGCTCCACAGTTACCTTAGGCTCACTAAGTCTTTATTACAATAGGCAAGCAAGAAGAAGGTAGGGGAAAATGAGAGCCAGCTGGATGAAAAAAATACAGGAAAAATTAGAGAGAACTGCTGCTGATTTTATGAAGAAATGGTTTCTAAAACAAACTCATATGCAGGGAAAAAAAAAATCTACTTTGTGACCTATATTTCTCTCCCCAGTAACATAAAACAAAACAGATTATCCAGATAGAAAAACTCACCTAATTTTCCTCCTTAAAAGTATTCTGTTTTAAGTCTATCTTCTCTGACAATATAATTCACAAAGAAGAATGGGGGGTAGGATATTATTCTATTATAAGAGAAATACAGAACCTATGAGTCATGAATAATACAAATGAAATAAGATACAATTCTTTTGGTACATGACCTGAAGGTTGTACAGGTAATGAAACCATGCTGATTAAGCTGTAGTGAGTTCTAAGTATTCCAAAATAAGTTTGAGCCGTGATGTTTTTGCAAAGGATTGGACAGATTTACCAGCTCACTTTTTACAGGCATTTATTGAATTAGGAGAAATATATAAACAAATGTTATTTTAATGTTCAAATAAAGGCATAAAATACACAACAGAAAGTGAAGCTTCAAGGATTATGCAAAGAAATTAATGTTTTGTTCGCTTTTAAAAACAAAGGCTGAATATTTTGAAGAGATATACATATCGAATATAATTGAGCAGGGCAGACACTGAGAGTAGTGCCTATCCACTGCCTAGAGCAGTTAAGTATTTATCTTTACCATAAATTTCCTTTTTCACTCAATTTCTGATGCAACCACAAATCTGTAGGCCTCATTTATAGGTCCCTGCCAGTTTCACAACAGGACTTCCAAAATATTCAGAAACCCTGACCAGAGCAATTAGCTTTAAGTCATTCATAAATACTTTTTTTTTTAAAGAAAACTCAAATAGGCTTGACTTGTATTTCAATTAGATACAAAATTATTTTTAGATGGAAATGGGGTTAACAAAATTTCTTTGTCTTTTTTATCTTTTAGCTTGCTAGACTCACTGAAAATGGTGAAGTTACTGAAACAAGGATAGATGCTTGTCTCAAAGAAGACAAGGAAAATCCTCAGAATACACCAAGAGCCTGCCTCTAGAACCATTTGCATTTGGAAATGCCGTATGTCCTTCAGGATAGAATGGGCTGACCTCTCAAGTGTGGAAGTTTCCATTTATGAGTTGAACACTTGGTATCATAATTCCTCAAAGCCCACTTACATATTCTTAAAGGAAATCTTACATGAATATGGAAAACTTGCTGAATTAAGGTAACCTTGAATTAATTAACTAGACCCCTAACAAAACAATATATGTTTCCTATTTTTTTTTTAACATAAAGTAGCAGTTTTTAAGAAAACAGACTGGCAAAGAATTACCAAAGATAATCTTCTAAGAAGCCTGTGGGTCAGAGTTAGTCCAAGCCTCTCAAAAGGAAGTAGGGCATATGGGAAGAACATGTGACTAAACTTCTAATGTTAGCTCCAGACCTGGCTCAGACTACCAGCTCTCTCAAGGCCCTCACCTCTCTCTGAACTTCGCTCTCTCCATCTGTGACAGGAGGACTGGATAAGATGACTTTAAGGTCATTACTATAAAAATCTATCAAAGCATTTTGATCCTACAGCCTCTATAAGACAATCCTAGAAGATGAAAAACAAATTTATATTCAAAATGATGTCCCTTAAGTTACCTGACATAATCATTCAAGAAAGAGTCATACATATAAAAGGAACAGAACAGAACAGACCTTTAGAAAATGGTTTTAGCAAAAAGGACTAAAAGTATTACGGGTTAATACAAATTAGCTAGGAAATTAATCAATTTGAACCCCTCATCCACTTCTATTACTAAAGCATTTTATTTTTATTATTATTTTTTTTTTTTGCTTTTTAGGGCCATTCCATTTTTTTCTTTTTCTTTTTCTTTTTTTTTTCTTTTTAGGGCCACTCCTGCGGCATATGGAGGTTCCCAGGCTAGGGGTCAAATCGGAGCTACAACTGCCGGCCTACACCATGGCTACAGCAATGCAGGATCCGGGCTGCATCTGCGACCTACACCACAGCTCACCGCAATGCCGTGTCCTCAACCCACTGAAGCAAAGCCAGGGATTGAACCTGCAACCTCGTGGTTCCTAGTCGGATTTGTTTCTGCTGTGCCACAACAGGAATTCCTATTACTAAAGCATTTTAAATTTCTATCAAATAATACTAGTTACCTAGATTAATGGATGATATAACACTAAAAGTCATATAAATTTTCTAGGGCACTGTCTTCAAAGCACTACCTACCTCCACCTTCCCAAGTTAATAATAATATGCTAAACTTTTCCGTTTCTCCTTTCACTGAATAAGTTTTAAAAATAATCCAGGAGTTCCCATTGTGGCTCAGTGGTTAACGAATCCGACTAGGAACCATGAGGTGGCGGGTTCGATCCTTGGCCTTGCTCAGTGGGTTAAGGATCTGGCATTGCCGTGAGCTGTGGTGTGGGTCGCAGACGTGGCTCGGATCCCAAGTTGCTGTCGCTCTGGCGTAGGCCGGCAGCTACAGCTCTGATTCGACCCCTCGCCTGGGAACCTCCACATGCCGCGGGAGTGGCCCTAGAAATGGCAAAAAGACAAAAAAATAAATAAATAAAAATAAAAAATAAAAATAATCCAACACCTGGAGTTCCCACTGTGATGCAATGGGATTGGGGGCATCTCTGCAGCAACAGGATGCAGATTCAATCCCTGGCCCCTGCAGAGTAGGTTAAAGGATCTGTTCTGGTGTTGCCACAGCTGAGTGGATCACAAATGTGGCTCAGATCCGAACCCTGGCCCAGGAACTCCATACACTGCCAGGTGGCCAAAAAACAAAACAAAACAAAACAAAATCCAACACCCAAAATTTCTGTACTTAATTGGATATAAATATTCCCATTTAAAAAATTGTAATGCATGCTGACAAGGTTAAAAAAATCATCCAAACACAATTCAATTCAAAGATTTTCTTTAGAAAAGTACAACTTTCTCTTTTATTCAGTATTCTGTTAGAAGATTTTTGCCTTTATTATCAATGATTTTCAGGCTTTCAAATTAAGAGAGTAACTCAGAGGATATAATTTCTAGACAGTGAGGATATGTGGATTAAGTCATTCAGTAAATAAATCTTGTCTTGCTGATACCAGAATAAGAGACTTTTCCATCTTTTTGCATTTGTCAGATGGACTATAAAAATAATAATAGAAACTAAAATGATCCAACCAAATGTTAGATGTCCAATACATTTCGAAAGTAATTTATCACACACTTATATCATTACAACTTGTGAACTGGCAATTCGTAAAAGAAGAAATACAAATGGCCAAACAATGAGAAAAAGGCAAAAAGCAAAAATAGTGTTCAGTGTTTGTTTTGGGGTGAGCCATGGCAGAGGCAGTGTGCATCCCATGCAGCGAGAGCAGCACCACCAAGCTTCTTCCCTGGGAACCACACCCAGCATCAAGCCCACCATAGCTTTGAACTGTGTCTGGGAACATTAGTGCTTTATCTTGCATCCATTAACAAGAGGTATCCTAAGGTAACTGCTTCTTCATTTTATGCCATTTCTACTTACAAAAGTTCATAGGAATTCTCTATCATTGGATACCAGGAAAACCTTACAATATAAAAAGATACACATACTTAGTAAAAAATGTAGGCAAGCTTTAAATGAGAATTTGAAAATGGGATTTCAAAGAAACTTCATACTTGGCAAGGATATCCCTAGGATCCTGAGGGGGTATATTTCTCACTCTCTGTAGTTAGAGGTACTTTAGGAGGATAGTTTGAAAATCACCCAGTATATTGACTTTTTTTGTTATGATGCCAGGTGAGATCCAGTAAAATAGATCATGAGGTAGCTTTTGTGGATAAGCAACGTAATCATAAAGTAAGAAAAAAAAATTTAATTGAGAACAAAATATTCAGTGCATAACTAACTGTAGGTAACCAAAAAATACCACATATGCCTTATTCACTTGGCACTATCAGAAAATTGAGTATTCCATATAAGTGAATTTTCCATGAATCTAGAGCCTACTCTTTTAGGTATGAAATCTTTTTTAAGTTTTAACTTTCTTCTGAAGAACTCCCAAAGTATTTTTATTTAACTTTTTACTATGGAAAAATTTAAATATATGCAAATATTTTATACAATGAATCCCCATGTAATAATCATCACCCAGATTCAACAACTGCAAAATTATGGTTGATCTTATTTCATCTTAACCCATTTCCCTTGCCTAAATATTACTTCGAAGCAAGTTCCCAGAAACTATATCATGTTATATACTAATATTTCAAGATCTCTAAAAGATAAAATTATTTTAAAACAGAATCACAATTATCATATGCACAATTTGAATTTTTAAGCAGTTTTAATGGAAATTTTCCTAAAATTTACTCATTTTACTTAAATCATATGGATTATGAAACTACTTTTATTTGATAATCCTGGAAGTTGGGTGCCACTATATCAAAAACCTAAAATATGTGGCACTGATTTTGAAATGGGATGGCAGATAAAGGTAGGGTAGGGTAGGCCTCGAGGAGACTGCCAATGAAAGCCTAAAAGAAAATGAGGAAAATGTTATCAGAAGCTGAAAGAAATATACACAGTGGTAGAAATTTTGGCGGTATAATCACCAGCAGTATGTGGAAAATAGGAAATATATCTAATGAACTTCAATGTGATAGCTAAGGAGATTTGGGGGCAGAATTTCAAAGGTGCTACCTACCTTCATGGAACTATCTATAGTAAAATACAAGTGGAAAAATAAGCTATTTTTAAAAATCAACCATTTTTTTTTGGAGTTCCCATGATGGCTCAGCAGTAATGAACCCAACTATCGACCATGAGGATGTGAGTTCCATCCCTGGTCCTGTTCAGTGGGTTAAGGATCCACTGTTGCCGTGAGCTGCAGTGTAGGTCGCAGACATAGCTCAGATCCCAAGTTGCTATGCCTGTGGTGTAGGCCAGCAGCTGAGCTCCGATTCAACCCCTACCCTGGGAACTTCCATAGGCTGAGAGTGCAGCCCTAAAAAAAACAAAAACAAACAACAAAAACTACCATTTTTTCTTTTTTTGTCTTTTTGTCTTTTCTAGGGCCGCACCCGTGTCACAAGGAGGTTCCCATGCTAGGGGCCCAATTGGAGCTGTAGCCACCGGCCTATACCACAGCCACAGCAATGCCAGATCCGAGTCATGTCTGTGACCTACACCACAGCTCATGGCAATGCTGGATCCTTGACCCACTGAGCAAGGCTAGGGGTCAAACCCGCAACCTCATGGTTCCTAGTTGGATTCATTAACCAATGAGACACAACGGAGCTCCAAAATAAATGTACCATTTTTTCAATGGAAATTTAAAAAGAAATATAAACACATAGGATTTTTACTGGGTTTGAAAATAAAACTTTCTCGTTCCTTACCTCTACAGAAGGCAAGCCATTCTCAAATTAATAAGCAGGTTCCAGGCAAATATCAAATTGAGAACAAACCTTCAAGACCCTTTATTAAGACCCTGGCAAGGCTTAAAGTGATGCCTTACAGGCCTTTTCAAGGAGAAACAAAAAGGCTGTCAATAAGGGCATGCCTCACAGATACTCTTCATTAAATAATAGGGTTTCTAAGAATCTTCAGTATCTTTTCCCACTGCAGTCTCACAGGGAGCCCAAGGTTGAGAAAGGCTTATCTTTTTTTCTTTCTTTTTTATCCACCCTGCAGCATTTGGAGTTCCCAGACCAGGGATCAGATCCAAGGCCCAGTAGCAAATTACAATCCCACTATGCCGGGCTGGGGATCAAACCCTGCGCCCCAGAGACACTGCTGATCCCTCTGTCCCACAGTGGGAACACCAAGAAATGTTTATCTTGAAGAAATTTTTGGTGTAGATTTGTCTAATAGAGTAAATTCATAAACTGATTTAATAAGACGCATACAAAGGTTGTATTGGAGAAATTACATCAACTTGGACAGAAAAGCTCAGAAACAAAACAAAATGAAGAGAGGCTTTGGACCTCCCAAACTTTATAAGGCTATTAACAGCAAAACAAAAAAACACACACAAAACAAAAAACAAACAAACAAAAAAACCCAGAGACTCATTTTTATGCAAAAGCAAGGATGATTCAGCAAAGTCAAGAGCCCAGAGGGTAGAGCCAAGAATTTTAGGAAACAACCGCACAAAGACTGCGCCTAATCAAAGAACTGGCAATACGTGTTTGGCTGGATTCCAGAACTGCTATCCATCAGTAACTGCCATATACTGCTTGTTTTCCCCTCTTTTTCAATGGGAGGATCTATCGTGGGTATTCTATACCTGTCCTGCCATTATATGTTGCACATATGTATGTGGTCTCAAGGAGCTGTATGCAGGGAACGATACTTGAGGAGCCTCATTACACATGAACTTGATATAGTAAGATCCTGGACTTGGAGTTGATGCTGTAATGGAAAGCAAACTGAGAACTTGGTCAAGGAGTTCAATGTATTTTGCATGTGGGATATGAATTCTTGTCTATGTAGACAGAGGGTAGATTGGCAAATTGTGTTTACTAAAGACAGGCACCACAATATATCTTATCCTACATGTTTTTTCTCGCATTATGATGAAGCTAAAAATTATTTCCATCAAGAGGGTCTATGATTCTTCAAATTTAAGTAGATCAATGAAGTGAATGAAGAAGAAGTAATGATATATGACTTCTGAAACTAGGCCATAAAAGGCAAAACAGCTTCCACTTGGCTCTTCTGAGGTACCACTCTTGGAACCTAGCCACCATGTGCTTAGGAAATCTAGGTCACATAGAAAAGCCACATACAGACAGTCCTTAGCTGAGGTACAAGCCTCGGCCAGACATGTGTGAGGAAGACCTTGTCATCATCTGATTATAACCACATGATACTAAACAAGAACTATCTTGCTGAGACCAATCAACTCACAAAACCATGAGATAATTATACAATAACTATTGTTGTTTTGGGTCACTAAATTTTAAGGTGATCTGTTACAAAGCAATAGATCTCATGGACCCAGTATATCCCAATTCAATAAATTAAATTCTCATGGCTACAGAGGGATTTAGGACTGTTTACCTATATAAGTGGTCCAAGACTACTGAGCTTCTAAAAATTTTTTTTTTTTTAATAGTTATTCCTTTTGCTGGTTGCTCTCTTTCTGAGTGGTTCAATATCTGTTGCTCCTGGCCATATTATTGCTCTGAGCCTTGAAAAGCAGCATAATCATCACTGCCTCTAGCATCTCTGACACACTAGCCATGTAACACACTATATCTTACATGCACTGATATCATTTAATCTTCAAAAGAAACTCCTGAGGTGGTATTATCACCTCTATTTCGATATTCACATGGAGTACTGAGTGACTTGATCCAAGGCCACACAGCTAGGAAGCAGCAGAGCCAGGATTCAAACTTGACTTCAAAGGCCCCATATGGTTCCTTTTGATAAAAGGAACTGAGGTAGCAATCTCTACTGGATAGAGTTATTTAAAAAGGTTTGTTGCTTTTCGGCATTTAGAAAGAATTTCTCACATAGAAGAAAACATGTTCAGAAGGAGAAAAAATAACATAATTTAGTTATAATTAATATATTAATATAACTTCATAGTTAAACATGAAATTATAATATAATTTCATATTTTTACATAAATGTGCAAAGATCATCTTAAAACTAATGTACCTGTACTCATAGAATAATTATTCAGATTAGTCATACTTGGTGATTCATGGCATTTCAATAACTATGGGAAAGCAAATTGGCTGAAAGGCTTCCTAATAAAACAAAAGTAATTTCTCCTATATCTAAACAGAAAATATAATTAAGTAGAAACTCCAAAGAGAGAAAGAGAACATCTTTTTATAGAGAAAAAGATGCGCTAAAGAGAATCTATCAAAGGACTAGCATGAAAACTTTGATACCATTTCTCCTAGACTCAATTTATAGCTGGGATGGTCAAGAGAGTAATAAAACAGAAAGGAGTGAAAAGAATAAATACTAATGATTATGGTTTGCAGTCCATACATGACCTTAAATGAAAATTTTCTTCTGTCCATTTTATACAACTTTAAGAGATAGCTGGCCAGTAGTTGAGCTTTATAGACAAATTTGATTTTAAACATTAAAGTCATTTAATTGTATAAAGGAACTTAAGACATAAGACCCATCACAAATTTTGAGTTGTTGAAAATAAGTAGGGTAACAAAGATAAAAAGTGTCACCCACCACTTCTTACCCCTCAACAATGAGAATATCATTTCACTTAAAATCTTAAAATATTCTTTCAATTCCTCCCCTCATCTACAAAGACTACCAAGAATGTATTATATGAACACTATTCGTTTCAGGAGAATCAATCACTCTGAAGAATATCTGCTAAGTATATAACAATAGAGCAAGGCTTTAAAGATTTTGAAATGCCTCCAAAGTATCTGATCCATCTATCTTTGTTAGACCACAACATATCTCTTTGCTTCTTATTTCTCTGTAATCAAAATGAAAAGCACTATTGTGAGTTAAATTATATGCTGGATTTGAGGTCCTAGGAGATTATATTTCAACTGAATTGCTAATATTCACAATAGTACTTCTGCAATCAAAGCTCTCTGAGTATAGCACCACAGAGCATGTCTAGTAGCTTTTATTGTGTAGCCACAGCCTTCCCTAGATACAAACTTATAAATAAATAAAGACCAGGAAATCCCAGGAATATCCAGGGTTATTATTTCATCAAGCAAAAAGAGATTCAGTTTAACAGGGGATGTATATTTCAACTCTACACTTACACTTTCCTCTCCATTCATCTACAAAATAATAGCATTTGAAAATAAAACATACCAGAATTGTCTTGCAGAGTTTTCTTTTTAATACCACAATTTCTAAGAAGAGTACATATGTTATATTCAGTTAACAATCTTCATGTGTTTGTTTAGGCTGCTGGGAAGTATATAATACAAACAACTTCCTATATATACTCACCCCCTACCACCACCCCAAATGGGGGTGGAAGAAGGAGGACAGAAAGTACGAAAGAGAAAAGTCTGGAATTAGCCTAAAAGTTATTGCCCTTCTCATTTTACTGAAAAAGCCAACATTCACTTGATAAAGATTCAAAGAATGTCTTCTCTTTCCTCGCCTTTGCTGAATTTTGCAACATGAAAGACATGCACTAGAACCAGACGAAAATGCTGGTATCGGGATTTCAATGTTGAAGGAAGAAGAAATCCACAGAATTCAGAATTCTGATGTATATGTCTATGGCTTAAGTGATCTATGACAATGTACAGCACAGAACAGGTTATCGCAGTCTCCTGAATTGAGACACTGTTCAAACCATAATCAAAGCCAATAAATATATTAGAAGTGTGTAACCACAAACAGCTAGTAAGCCATGTAGTGAGAAGAGGAAGTGACATCCTTTTGAGGATCTCTGATCATGCTAGCTAGTTTTCAAATTTCTTTTCTAGTCCTCCATATTCTATTGTGTGACTTAGGTGGTTTGATGAAGTCTGAATGCCTTTAAAAGAGGATAACTGCTTTGGTGCCATGATTAGAAATATGAATCTGGAGGGGGTGTGGAGAAAAGGGAACCCTCCTGCACTGTTGGTGGGAATGTAAACTGGTACAACCATTATGGAGATCAGTATGGGGATACCTTAGAAATCTATGCATAGAACTACCATATGACCCAGCAATCCCACTCTTGGGCATATGTCCAGACAAAACTTTCCTTAAAAAAGACACATGCACCTGCATATTCATTGCAGCTCTATCCACAATAGCCAAGACATGGAAACAACCCAAATGTCCATTGACAGATGATTGGATTAGGAAGAAGTGGAATATGTACACAATGGAATACTACTCAGCCATAAAAAAGAACACAATAATGCCATTTCCATGGATAGAACTAGAGACTCTCATACTGAGTGAAGTAAGTCAGAAAAAGAAAGATAAATACCATATGATATCACTTACATCTGGAATCTAATATAAGGCACAAATGAACCTTTCCACAGAAAAGAAAATCATGGACCTGCAGAATAGACTTGTGGTTGCCAAGGGGGAGGGGGAGGGAGTGGGGGTGGTTGGGGAGCTTGGGGTTAATAGATACAAACTATTGCCTTTGGAATGGATTAGCAATGAGATCCTGCTGTGTAGCACTGGGAACTAAGTCTAGTCACTTATGATGGAGTATGATAATGTGCAAAAACAGAATGTGTACATGTATGTGTAACTGGGCCACCATGCTGTACAGTAGAAAAAAAATTGTATTGGGAAAATAACTATTAAAAAATAATTATAATACTTTTTTTAAATAAAAAAAAAAGAAATATGAATCTAATTTCAGAAGCCTGGGAAGTTTACAAAGATTAATGTATTGATAGCCTATCTTTTCCTTGAATGCAAATTTGATGGAGAATTATTAGGGAACAGGACTCAACAGGGATTAATGGGAACAGAAAGGGAAAGCTAGAAGCCCTGGAAATGAACTTGACGAATCTTATATTTGAATGAAGGGATGAGATGTCAAATATGTGTGTCAAATTTGGTTTAACTGTATTTTATCCAGATATGGTATGAAAATGGAACAAGTGCACCATTAAACAAAATCAGAGAGAGAGAGAGCTCAAAAGAAGATGGTTAGACTATGAAATAATATAAAGCTAGCATCTGAGTTCCCTGGTGGCTCAGCAGGTTAAGGATCTGGTGTTGTCACTGCTGCAGCTCTGATCACTGCTATGGCATGAGTTTGACCTTAGAATTTCTGCATGTTGTAGACAAGGCCTCTTCAAAATAGTAATAATAATATAAAGTTAGCATTATAAATTCTTATACCTCCTATACTTACTACTTCATAAAGTTAAAGCTAATGTAGTTCTAAATACATCACAAAAGTTACAGACATTTAGGGAATGCTGTATTATAGCTAATCTGCATTGGCAATCACTCGAATTCCAGCCATTTCACTCTGTTAGATATTAACTGGTACAACAGAACCTGAATTACATCATATTATTTAAATCTAAAACATTCTCTTACCTATTGTGCTAAGATTGTACTTCTAAGTACCCTGTTTACAAAATTTCCAGCCGTTCAATTCCATTTTTGGAAATGGTCAAGTTACTCGGTGTGTCAATTCTGCTCATTTGATGATGGTAGGTTCCAAGGTCCCTAGAGTGTACCTGCACATATCTGAACTCAGAGATAGTCAATGGGAAGACCCAAAGAAAAGAAATGAAAAGGTACAATCTTTACTCATCTAATACCCTACACTCACCCCTTCCAAGTCTCAAGGAGTAGACACAGTAATCATTCTAGACAAGCACAAATGAACCAGTTACAGGACTCAAGGACTCTAAGCACAGTCTTATTCTTCCACTTAAGGAAAGAGATAACAAGTCATAAAAGATTCAGGAAAACAGCAAAACTGGCTCGGAGACATCACACCCCATTTAGACTGTTGTCAGAGGAAGAAATTCAGCTATACCCAACCCTCACTCTCTTAAGTCCTACTTAGCAAATGTGAGGCTTATTCCAACAAACTACTTGGTCTGCTGCCAACAGCTTTTAAACAGGGGATGTTATAGACTAGCAAGCAAGCACTCTGTCAACTGCTCATGATGGGCTACTAAATAACAATGCAAAATATAAAATGACTTTAGAAACACATCTTCTTTACCCATCACTTAGCAATATGGTGTGGTATAAATTTTTCAAACAAAATGTACTAGATGAACTTTACTGATCACAAGTTTGAATATGCAACTATTTACATAGCCTACTATCTATGTGTTTTCACTACAATCCTATCATTTCAATACTACACTGGAAAGCAGTCACTGAGTTGTTTAACCAGCTGGAGTCATATATCCAAAGTCAACAACTACTTGTTTAGGTAATGGTCTGGACACCTACTGAGTGAAAAGGACAGAATTCACTCCATGGACTGGAATATAGAATAGATTCTGTCCTTGTTTCCTGACAACTATTATCACTTTTCTTAAATAAAAGCTATCAACTAAGTACCTACTACCTACAGAGCAACGCTGAGGTGCTATGAAAAAAATAAAGAAGGAGTTCCCATTGTGGCACAGAGGAAACAAATTTGACTAGTATCCATGAGGATATGGGTTCAATCCCTGGCCTCGCTCAGTGGGTTGGGGATCCAGCTTTGTCATGAGCCACAAGCTGTGGCCCAGGTCGCAGATGCAGCTTGGATCCAGTGTTGCTGTGACTGTGGCAGAGGCCAGGAACTGCAGCTCCAATTCCAAACCTAACGTGGGAATTTCCATATGCCTCGGATGTGGCCATAACAAGAGAAAACAAAGCAAACGAACTAACAAAAAAACAGTCTCAATAGGCAGAAACTCTCTGACATAAATTGCAGCAATATCTTGTTTGATCCACCTACTAGAATGACAATAAAAAAAAAAAAACCAAAGGGACCTAATTAAACTTAAAAGCTTTTATAAAGCAAAGGAAACCATAAAAAAAGAAATAAAAAAATGGAAAGACAACCCACAGAATGGGAGAATATATTTGCAAATGAAGCAACCAACAAAGGATTAATCTCCAAAATATACAAACATCTTATACAGCTCAATATCAAAACAAACAAAAAAAAAACAATCAGAAAATAAGCAGAAGATCTAAACAGACATATGTCCAAAGAAGACATACAGATGGCCAAAAAACACATGAAAAGATGCTCAACATCACTAGACAAATGCCAATCAAAACTACTAAGAGGTATCACCTCATACCTCTGGCCATCATCAAAAAGTCTACAAACAATAAATGCTAGAGACGGTGTGGAGAAAGGGAATCCTTCTACACCATTGGTAGGAATGTAAATTGTTGCAACCACTATGGAGTTCAGTATGGAAATTCCTTAAAAAACTAAATATAGAACTACCATATGATCCAGCAATTCCACTCCCAGTCATATATCCAGAGAAATTTCTAATTCGAAAAGATACATGCACCCCAATGTTCACTGCAGCACTATTTGCAATAGCCAAGACATGGAAGCAACCAAAATGTCCAATGACAGAGGAAGATGTGGTACATATACACACAATGGAATATTATTCAGCCATAAAAAAAGAAATAATGTCATTTGCACCAACATGGATGGACCTAGAGATTATATACTAAGTGAAGTAAGTCAGAAAGACAAATATCATATGATGTCAATTACATATAGAATCTAATAAAAATGATACAAAAGAACTTATTTAAAAAACAGAAACAAACTGACAGATTTCTAACCAATCTTATGGTTACCATAGGTGAAACCACTGGGGAGAGGGAAGACCTGAGAAAACAGGAATAACATCAGCACACTACTATATAAAACAGATGGTTAACAAGAACCTACTGTATGGCACAGGCAAATTTACTCACAAGTTTGTAATAACCTATATGTGGGAAAAAAGAATGGATATATTTATGACTGATTCACTTTGCTGTACACCTGAAACTAATATAACATTGTAAATCAATAATACTCCAATAAAATTAAACTAAAAAAACCCCAAAAAACAGTCGTAGAGTTCTTGCTGTGATACAATGGGATCAGTGGTATCTTGGGAGCACTGAGACTCAAGTTCTATCCCCTGCCCGGCACAGTGGATTAAGGATCCAGTGTTGCTGCAGCTGTGGCTTACGTCACAACTGTGTCTTGGATATGATCCCTGACCCAGGAACTCCATATGCTACGGGGCGACCACATAAGAAAAAACAAAAACACACATTGCTGTGCAGTAGAAAACTGACAAAACACTGTAAACCAACTATAATAGAAAAAATAAAAATCATTATATATAAAAAAAGAAAAAACAAAAACAGTCCTGTTCATTTACTGTTCCATGGACAACTTTCATCTCCTCAAACTAGTAAGAAACACCTTGAGGACAAGGACATATTATTCGTCTTTAGAATCCTTAAAGTGCTCAAAATGTTCCCATAATATATACTCAATAAGTATCTATTAGTTAAGAGCTGCTGAGCAATACTCCTTTGATTTCTATTTTTAAAAAAATCTCCTTTCCAAAAGGATTCCTTCAACCACTTCTATTAGGTAACTAAACTGAATTAAAGTAAGTGGCTACACATATAATTTTTTTTTCACAAGTTAAACTAAAGTGAAAAGTACTGCCCTTGTAGGATCTTATTTGTATTAAGACAAGGGTCAAAGATAAAGTGAACCCTTATTTCCATGAAATGAGCCAACGGAACATTATATAAACACTAAAAAATGAATACAATATGCCAAAACACAAAAGCAGATCACTTCAATTTGTCAGATAAATGCCTACACAACAAGTATGATTTCCTAGACTATAATTTGTCTATTTCATATTTTGTTTCCTTAATCTGCCACTAAATGCGACAATTAGAGAACGTTTTTGGACATTGGGATATACTTCTATAATGCACTTAAAAAAATACACCTAAAATGTATTTTAAAATGCTAGTCCCTGCATACCATTTGCAAGTTTATAAACCTAAGTAGTAGGGGGTGGCAGTAGGCGAGGTGGGGAGATGGACGAAAGCAGAGAGAGAAAAATAGAGTTGTAGCCTCAGTGAATACACAACCACTAACCTTGCTGCAGAGTCATCAAAGTTATCGAAAACCTGCTGGCAGTAGCACTGCCAGGTTTGTGTGGAACAACCACCACTATCATGTGCTTTGCTGTGTGATACGTGTGGAAAATGGGGAGATTCTCCTGCCGAATCATCAAACTGCATCTTCATGCTAAATATCTTAAGGCAGAAGGAGCCCCGGGGAAAGGAAAAGAAGGGTAATCCCTGAACTGTGTGGAATCCCAATTCCCTTGACAATGGCAAGATTGCTTGAATAGCTCTATCAAGCAAGTAAAAGACATACACTAGGAACTGGTTAATTTGTGTTTTAAAAATCATTCCTTATATACTTTTTGTTTTCACTCCAACAAGGGCATTATCACTTAAGAGCTGAAAATATATCAGCATTTAGGAATTTCCCCAAATGCGCTGAGTAGCAGGAATTCCGACACTGGTGCCCTGAAAAGGCAAAGCAGCTCTGCAATCTACTTCAGTCGAAGAGGCAGATTGACCAGCAGCCCTCTCTCACACCCACGCCTATCCAGGGACAGGCTTTCCCTAGAACCATCTCCCTGCACAGTGATAGATTAACATTTTTGGGAGCTGCTGGGTGCACAGAGGGCTTTTCCTGACAGACAAGGACAGCCAGAGATCTAATCTCCACCAACAATTGCTTTGCAGGACTTTCTGTCCTTCTTAGACATGCCAGCAGGCAGACAGCTTACTTGAATTTATTCTTTAACCTCTCCTACAACTACATGCAGTCAGTTAAAAACTTGCACTTACCTTCAACAAAATGTTCAAGAAAATTATGCATGGTTACAAGATGGCTTGATTTTATGTAAATAAATTACACACATTAGCTTTTAAAAACCACAATTACTATCTGCACAACAGCATCATTCTAAGAGCTCTATTAAGAAAACGGAGCTACATATTTTCAAATGTGACAGTATTATTTTGGTAAGATCTGAAAAACCAAAAGTAAAGAAAATAAAAGCCTCAGTACTTTTCTTTTAGTCAAATTCAAAGCAATCTCCCTCTTTCTCTCTCCTCTCTCTGAATGAGGCATACTCTTTTCATTGGTTCTCAAGAAGTAAGAGGAAATTTCTTAGAAGATGCAAAGCCCTCACAGATCCAAGTAAATGGGCTCTACAACCTAGTGGCACATGAAGGGTTAAGTAAGGAACCACAGTATCCAATAGTACTCTTGGATGAAGCAGTAATGTTAATTATGTGGAAGAGCCTAAAAGGTACTGTAATTAGATACTGACTTCTGGGGGCTGGTAAATTTCAATAATGCCTATGGTTCTAGACTTCATAATAAGCTTCTCTTTAACCTGCTTTTGAAACCACAAGTCAGACAAAATAAAAGAATTTTTTAAGAAAGAAAAGAAGAAGAAAGAAGCAACACTACTTAAAAATCCCTTAGTGGCTCAGTGGTTAACGAACTCGACTAGGAACCATGAGCATGCTGGTTCGATCCCTGGCATGGATCAATGGGTTAAGGATCCTGTGTTGCCGTGGCTGTGATGTAGGCTGGCAGCTGTAGCTCAGATTAGACTCCTAGCCTGGGAACTTCCACATGCCTTGGGTGAGGCCCTAAAAGGCAGAAAAAAAAAAAAAAAAGGTAGTTAATCATGAAGAAGACCCTTCCCACTTGCATCTGATTTTAGGAACTTATATTTTCTTCTCCATCTCACTCTTGTGTTTTTCTGGTTATGATCTCTGCTCTCCCCCTTCCTTTGAGAAAATAAACTATTTGCTCTAATGTAACACAACAGCTGCCCCACTCCTAAAGCTTCTATTCATCCTGTAATGTTTAACCTGATATATTTTTCTTTTTTCTTTTTTTCCACCTGCAGCATATGGAACTTCCCAAGGCTAGAGGTCGAAAGGGAGCTATAGCTGCCAGTCTACACCACAGCCATGGCAACGCCAGATCTGAGCCGTGTCTGCGACATACACCACAGCTCATGGCAATACTGGATCCAGTGAGGCCAGGGATCAAACCTGCATCCTCATGGATACCAGTTGGTTCATTACTGCTGAGCCACGACAGGAACTCCTGACATATTTTTCCCTCTGAAGAAAATAAGCTAAAACTCAACACTGTTCCACTAAGCAAGCTCATCTAAAAAGAGTGTTCACACAGCACATGCAAGAGCCTCTCAGATGTCAAAGACACACCCAAACAAGTGGCATGTGGCAATTCCATATCTGAGTCCAAAACACACTCCTTCAGGGAACCACTAGTTTGTTTTCTTCTTCTATTTAGGGCTGCACCTGTGGCAAATGGAAGTCCCCAGAGCTAGGGGTTGAATCTGTTCTGCAGCTGCCAGCCTACTGCACAGCCACAGCAATTTGAGGTCTGAGGTAAGCAACCCACAGCACAAGTTGTGGCAACTCTGGATCCTTAATTCGATGAGCAAGACCAGGGATTGAACCTGCATCCTCATGGATTCTAGTTGGATTCTTAACCTGCTGAGCCAAAACGGGAACACCAATTTTTATTTATTTATTTATTTATTTTTGTCTTTTTAAGGCCACACCAACTGCATGTGGAGGTTCCCAGGCTAGGGGTTTAATTGGAACTGTAGCTGCTGGCCTACACCACAGCCACAGAAACGCCAGATCTGAGCTGTATCTGTGACCCACACCACAGCTCATGGCAATGTCAAATCCTTAACCCACTGAGCAAGGCCAGGGATCGAACCTGCATCCTCATGAATACTAGTCAGATTCACTTCCACCGAGTCACAATGGGAACTTTGAACTCCAGTTTTCAATCATACCTTTTGTCCTAAATAATATTCTAAAATGAATAGCAGTACACTTGTTTTGGACATGACAGTAGGGTGAGGAACGAGAAGGAATTAAAAAACAAAGTCTAACCCTTCAAAATATCTGGAAGTTTCACACAGCATGCACCCAGATGGTGTACCTAAGTCAGGTAATAAAATCCAACCTGAAAACAATCTATACATTGACATTCTTTTTTTTTTAATGATTTTTATTTTTTTCCATTACAGCTGGTTTACAGTGTTCTGCACATTGACATTCTTTAGCCAAAGTGGAGCACGTGCAAGGCAGTGGTTTCATTTAAACTACTCAATGAAGTACTTAAGGTGGATATTGATTATGCTTAAAGGGCATTCAGCAAAAATTCAAACCAGCTGAGTTACTGTTTTGTTTTGTTTGTTCATGGCTGCGAATTCCCTTCATACTTTTTATAGAACTATAAAGGCCAAAAATCATGCAGGTTTGCCTCAGTTTAAGGAGGGTCTGATGAGAGCCACCACAAGTTACAAACAGTTCCAAAGTACCTGGATTCTTGATCATTTATTTTCTTCCTTTAAAGTTCAAGGACTAGTCCCTTATATGCTACCATATACTGCTATTCGCTCATAGGATGTTGGCTCAGCTACACTAGAATCACAATAAACTGTGTTGTTCCTGGCCTTACTACCAGCCAAGATACAAATAAAGCCATGTCCCTACATATAATAAAGGAAGCTAGATACACACTCTTAAAAAGTTAAATAATAAAGTAAAAATTGGAGTTCCCGTCGTGGCGCAGTGGTTAACGAGTCCAACTGGGAACCATGAGGTTGCGGGTTTGGTCCCTGCCCTTGCTCAGTGGGTTAACGATCCGGCATTGCCGTGAGCTGTGGTGTAGGTTGCAGACGCGGCTCGGATCCCGCGTTGCTGTGGCTCTGGCATAGGCCGGTGGCTACAGCTCCCATTCGACCCCCTAGCCCGGGAACCTCCATATGCCGTGGGAGCGGCCCAAAGAAATAGCAAAAAAAAGACAAAAAAAAAGGAAGTAAAAATTAAAATTGGGTTCCTCAGGCAGTTTCCACTGAGGTGCAGTGGGTTTGGTATATACCCAGAAGTTACTGTTGAGTCAGATGGGAAATCTATGTGAATAAAGAAAATTTATATTTTAAGGCAGGACAAGAAAATTTAAGCATAAAATTCTGTCTTCCTGGGCCTCCTCCCTCCCCTGTAGGGTACAGTGTGCATCTGCATTATACATTAACCATTACTCCTCAATGTTGAGAATGCTTGCTCAGCCATAAAAATCATTTTTCCCCCTTTCTTCTAGCACTAGCAATGCAACTTCTTAAAAGATTAACATTTTTTTCCCAGCTCTGTAGGGGGGTGGGTTCATGGTGACCTGCTATTCCATTTACATGCTTACCTGGACTGCGTATCGGTGAACTTTACATAAAATGTCAGTATGTCACTTTGATATACAATCCTTTGTCTCAAAAATTTATGTGATTGTGCCTTTGACTTTTAACAGGTAGAACAATTCTCAGAGCTTCTGAGAGTCCATCTCTCAGGTTATAATGCTCAGTTTGGCTTGAATAAAATTCTTTTTTCTTAGCTTGTTAATTGAATTTTAGTCAACATATGTTAAACACTTAAAGGAATGGCCAAACTATTTTCCAAAGTAGCTGTATCATTTTACATTCCCATCAACAGCATATGAAGGTCCACATCCTCACCAACACCAGTTATTTTGTCTTTTATTTATCATTATAGCCATTGTAATGGGTATGAGGAGGTATCTCGTTTTAAATTTGCATTTCCCTAATAACTAATGAAGTTCAGGATCTTTTTTATTTATTTATTTTTGTCTTTTTAGGGCTGTACCCATGGCATGTGGAAGTTCCCAGGCTAGGGGTCGAATCAGAGCTGGACCTGTTGGCATACACCACAGACACAGCAATGCAAGATCTGAGCCATGTCTGCGACCTATACCACAGCTCACAGCTCACGGCCACGCCAGATCCTTAACCCACTGGCCAGGGAATCCAACCCGTGTCTCATGGATACTAGTCGGGTTCATTACAGCTGAGCCACAACGGGAACTTCTCCATTCTTCTTTTTGAAGACATCTCTCTTGGACTTTTCTGAACCACTCCAATCTGGACTGGTTGTTTTCTAGACCCGCTAAAGACTTCCTTCATCCCTAAGATCCTACTTCCCGGAAAACACCTTCTTCTAGAGGTACCTCCTCACTTTGGTAGAGCACACATTCCATTAGCCTTCTGAGAAAGTGTGCTTGGCAGGAAAAACTGGAGGCTTTATACGTCTGAAAATATCTTTAGTCTCCCTCACTCTTATTTCAAGGTTTGACTAGACATAGAAACTTAGATTAAAAATTGTTTTCCTTTGAAATTTAGAGGGCATTTTCCCATTATTTAGTAGATTCTACTGTTGAGAAGCTTGAGCTTTGATCCTTTGTATAAAATTTGTTTTTGCTCTTGATTTTGTATTGATTTTCTTTTTTTAATCATTTTTAGAAATTTTAGAAAAGAGGTTCTTGATATGGGTCTCACTATGCTTGGCAATTGCTGGATTATTTCAACACAGAAACTTGTATGTGAGTTATAAAAAGATTTCTTGAATTGTTTCTTTAATAATTTCTTCTCCATTTCTACTGTGACTCTTTGAAACTCCTATTACGTGAATCTCTTTTGGTTATGAAATCTCTTAGAGTGGTCCTCTAATCTTCTAATTTTTCTCTCCTAAGTTTATCTCTTCTTTTAGTTCTAGTTTCTTGTCACTTCAAAACTTTTATGGAATATTTTATTTGTTATATTTTTAATTTCTAAAATCCTTTTTGGTTTTCTGAAAGCTCCTTCTTTGGAGCACCATATACTAGATACGTTATTTTTTTTTCTCTCTGAAAATTATTAGTGATACATTTTAAAAAATTTTTTCCTTCTTCCTGAATAAACTCTAAGTTGGTGTTTCTTATTTGCTTTGGTTCTGTTCATGTTAAAATTGTTCCTCAACTGTCTAGTGATCTTTGATTGATTCCTCATACTTAGGAGTGAGGGGTGGTGGCTAAAACGCTGATTGGAATCTTTACATAAATAGTGGTCTTCACTGCAAAAGTGATCCGGTTGGTGTAATTTCCCTGCAGAAACCCAAATTAATATCTTTAAATCTTTTCTTTAAGATTATGTCAGGTTCTCCAGAAAAAGACCAATCTCTTACTTCAAGGATAAAAGCTTGTCTGCCAATGCTCTCAGAGCCAAATGAGGGAAGAAGGTTAGAAATATCAATATTCAATATGTCAATTTCCATTTAATCCTTCTCTTTCGGTATGATACCCCTGCCCTCATGCAGTCCATTACAGAAAATCTCTGTTTCATTCTTTTTTTTTTTTTTTGTCTTTCTGTCTTCTGGGGCCACACCTGCAGCATGTGGAGGTTCCCAGGCTAGGAGTCGAATCGGAGCTGTAGCCACCAGCCTACACCAGAGCCATATCAATGCTAGATCCAAGCCGCATCTGTGATCTACACCATAGCTCACAGCAACGCCGGATGGTTAACCCACTGAGTGAGGCCAGGGATCGAACCTGCAACTTCATAGTTTCTAGTCAGATTCGTTAACCACTGAGCCATGACAGGAACTCCTCATTCTCTTTTCATTCAGCTTTCTCCTAGGATGGGTAGATAATCTGGGGGACAAAGTACCATGTTAAGAGATTTTCAATGAGTCTTTCAACTCATTTCTCCTGTTGTTAACACATTCCCGTTTCACAAAGGCACTGACTGGGAGGGTGTTTCAGGGTAAGCCAAGTCCTTCTCAATTTACAACATTACTAATTTGGGATTCAGCTTTCTTTCTCTTTTCTTTCTTTCTTTTTTTGTTTGTTTGTTTTGTTTTGTTTTTTTGGCCATACCTGCAGCATGCGGAAATTCCTGGGCCAAGGACGGAACCCATGCTACAGCAGTGACTTTAGCTGTTGCAGTGACAACGCCAGATCCTTAACCCATTGCACCACTACAGAACTCTCTCAGCTTTCTTAAGGAAGTACTCATTCTTCTCTTCAGATTCCTAAATCTAAAATTTTAAATCCTTTCCATTTCCCTTCCCCTTTCCTTTGTCCTTTGTTCCCCTTGTGGATTTATGCCCAAAAAAAACAAGGCCGTCATCATTTTAGTGGAGTTTTGAGAAAGACTGAAGGTAAATCTGTGTTCAGTGTATCATCTGACTACAGTTAACACTGCTGTTTGACATACAGTAGTTCCCCCTCCTGCGTTCCTAGACACTCAGTGGATGCCTGAAACTGTGGCTAGGATCAAATCCTACATATACTATGTTTTTTCCTATACATACATACCTATGATGAGGTTTAATTTATAAATTAGGCACCATAAGAGAATATCCAAATTGCCAGCATCACTACGCTTGTGCTTTATTAAGTCAATATTAAGTAAAATAAGGGTTACTTGAACACAAGCACTGTGATACCAAGGCAGTCTATCTGATAACCTGCAGGGCTATTAAATGACTCATGGGTGAGATATGCTGGACAAAGAGATGATTCACATTTGGGGAGGGAAAGAGCAGGATGGCAAGCACACTATTCAGAATGGCTCACAATTCAAAACTTATGAATTATTTACAGGATTTTCCATTTAATATTTTCTGACCATGATTGACCCTGGGTAACTGAAACTGCAGAGACCAAACTGTGGATAAGAGGGAAAGGTGGGGGACAGACTAGGGTATAAGAAAGTTGTGAAAAGAAAAGATCCTAAGAGTTCTCATCACAAAGATAATTTTTTTTTCTTTTTAGTGTATCTGTATTAAAATGATGGATGTTAGTGGAACCTACTGTGGTAATCATTTCACAACATATGTAAATAAAACTGTATATTATGCTGTGCACCTTAAATTTATCGTTAGGTATGTCAATTATTTCTCAATAAAACCTAAGGGGAAAATCTACCTTCTTTAACTGGAAGCACCCACATTTATTTAAATCATATTTGAAATCCAACACTAAGAGCCAGGGGCAGACCACGCCACAGAATTTCAAAAAGCTATCTTGGTGATAATAGAAACAAAAAGGTTAAGGCACACTATCTACTATACACTCTCCCTTACCTGAGACTTTAAAATTTGCCACAAAGCCAAGAAGGAAAAAAAGTATACTATTCTAATAACCATTCGATGTTGATGGCCAATGGTAGCTAGAAGGTTAACTTCAAGGTTTTGTGATGTTTGTGCTTTTGTTGTTATTTTAAAGAATGATAAAAGTAATGGAGATGGGGGGACACGGGTGGATTTGAGGAGAACCAAATCACTTCTATTTAAAAGTTATTTTTCTAAATGTTTTCTACTGGGTACCATTTCCTTATTATCTTTTAAGTTTCATAAGGGAAACCTATTTCATCCTGCCCCATCAGGCTCCTTTTGATTGGCAGGGCTGGATGGGTCTCTGATGCACTCAGACTGCTAGTTTTTGCTTTTCTCCCAGTATCAATGGCTCTGCTGGCAGAGTCCCCGCTAATGGCCAGATTCCCAGACCCTGGGCTGCTACATTCCATATATAGGAATTTCACTCCCTGGAGTTGTACAATACAGAGCTTGAAGGACTTTATGAGTTGGTCCTTCCCAGAAATAAGCAGGTAAATATTTACTATTTTGGAGTTTAAAGTATGCCATCATTGAAGTTTCAAAAAAGGACTTGTATCATTTTGCCACTTTCTATTTTTCTCTTTGATGATCTAAGTTTAAAAATGCAAAGACCAAACAAAGCTACTTTTAGAGATCTTTTTGGACTTGATCTTCCTCTGGAACTTTGCCGATGAACTATTCACTTGGGGGAAGATTTTGATTCCCAAAAGAGTGACACTATGTGAAACAAATACCAAGAATTTTAAGTGTTGAGATCACTATGAAACCCTCCAAAGCCTCTGAACTTTACCTGGAAGAACTGCCACCTTTGAATTATTAGTTACATGTATTTTAACTACTTGGTAGAGAAATTCACAAGTTGATGGAACCATCTAGTCTTGGAGCTTTGGGACCCCAGCTTTTACTTGAGAGGCTTTCAGTGTCCCTCTGTCAAAGAAACTCATGTGAAACAAATGTACTAAGCTTCCATTAGCGTATTAGAACTAGCCCTACCTTGTTACCCACCTGATTCAACTGACTACTAATGACAGGACCAACTCTTTTGGATAAAGCTCATAAATACAATCTGAAGCAGAAAAGAAAGAGGAGTGAAAATGTCTCTTGTGAAGATAATACAGAAATTAATAAAGATTTACACATTAAATTTCTTAGGTGTCAAAGATCTTTAAAAGAAAGTGCTATTAATCATGTGACAAATTAATGGATAAAGAAGATGGAGTATATATACGCAATGGAATATGACTCAGCCATAAAAAAAGAATGAAATAATGCATTTGCAGCAACATGGATGAACCTAGAGATTATCATACTAAGTAAATCAGACAAAGACAAATATCACATGATATTGCTTATATGCGGGATTAAAAAAAAAAAGGATTCAAATGAACTTATTTCCAAAACAGAAAGAGACTCACAGACGTAGAAAACAACAAACTTATGGCTACTAAAGGGGAAAGGGGAGGTGGGAAGAGGGATAGATTAGGAGGCTGGCATTTACATATATATACTACTTATATATAAAAGAGATAACCAACAAGGAACTACTGTATAGCACAGAGTACTGTACTCAATATTTTGTAATAACCTATAAGGAAAAAGAACCTGAAAAAGAATGTGTGTGTCTGTGTATAACTGAATTGCTGTGCTGTACATATGAAACTAACATATTATAAATCACTGTACTTTAATTTTTTTAATTATAGTTGATTTACATTGTTCTGTCATCTTCTTTCTTTCTTTTTTTGCTTTTTTAGGGCCATACTCACAGCACATGGAGGTTCCCAGGCTAGGGGCCAAATCAGAGCTACAGCTGCCGGCCTATGCCCCAGCCACAGCAACACAGGATCCCAGCCATGTCTGTGATCTACACCATAGCTCATGGCAACGCTGGATTTTCGGATCTTTAACCCACTGTGCGAGGCCAGGGATGGAATCTGCAACCTCATGGGTCCTAGCTGGATTTGTTTCTGCTGCACCAAAACGGGAACTCCTGCTCTGTCATTTTCTGCTATACAGCAAAGTGACCCAGTCATACATCTATACACACACTCTTTCTCTTGTTATCTTTCATCATGTTCCATCACAAGTGATTGGACATAGTTTCCCGTGCTATACATCAGGACCTCATTGTCTTGCCATTCTAAATGTAACAGTTTGCATCTATTAACCCCAAACTCCCAGTCCATCCCACCCCCTCCTCCTTGGCAACCACAAGTCTGCTGTTCATGTCTGTGGGTCTGTTTCTGTTCTGCAGATAGGTTCATCTGTACCATATTTTAGATTCCACATATAAGTAATATCCTTTGGTATCTGTCTTTCTGACTTACCTCACTTATGAGACCATTTGGTCCAATCCATGTTGCTGCAAATGGCATTATTTTGTTCTTTATATGGCTGAGTAGTATTCCATTTGTGTATATGTAACCACATCTTCTTACTCCATTCATCTGTCAATGGACATTTAGCTTGTTTCCATGTCTTGGCTATTGGAATAGTGCTGCAATGAACACAGGTGTGTGCAGCTATCTTTGAATGAAAGTTTTGTCTGGATATACAACCAGGAGTGGGATTTCTGGGTCATATGGTAGTTCTACATTTAGTTTTCTGAGGTACCTCCATACTGTTTTCCATAGTGGTTGTACCAATTTACATTCCCACCAAGAGTGTAGGAGTTCTCCACATCCTCTCCAGTATTTGCTATTTGTAGTGTTATTAATAATGGCCATTCTGACCAGTGTGAGGTGGTACCTCATTGTAGTTTTGATTTGCATTCTCTATTAATTAGTGATGTTGAACCCTTTTTTTCATGTTCCTATACACATGTATGGAGAAATGTCTATTTAGGTCTTCTGCACATTTTTCAATTGGAGTTTTTGGGTTTGTTTTTTTTTTTTTTGCTATTAAGTTACATGAGCTGTCTGTATATTTTGGAGATTAAGCCCTTGTCAAGTGCATCATTTGCAAATATTTTCTCCCATTCTTTTTGGTAGGTTGTCTTTTTGGAGTTTTTTCACCGTTTCCTTTGCTGTGCAAAAAAGCTTGTAAGTTTGATAAGGTCCCATTGGTTTATTTTTGTTTTTATTTCTATTGTCTTGAAACTGACCTAAGAAAACATTCATGTGGTTGATATCAGAGAATGTTTTACCTGTGTTCTCTTCTAGGAGTTGTATGATGTCTTGTCTTTTTAAGTCTTTAAGCCATTTTGAGTTTATTTTTGTGCATGGTGTGAGGGTTTGTTCTAGTTTCATTGATTTGAACTTTAATTTTTTTAAAAAAGACATCCAGTATTTCCCCCATGGCTCAGTGAGTTAAGAATCTAGTGTTGTCACTGCTGTGGCTCTGGTTACAGCTGTGGCTTGGATTCAATCCCTGCCCAGGGAACTCCACATAATGCAGGCATGGCAAAAAAAAAAAAAAAAAAAAAGACATCTCCAGAGGGACCATATGAATCAATCAATCAATAAACTGCTTCTCAGGGAGTAAGGGAGGGAGGGAAGGAGGGAGGGAGAGAGAGGAAGGAAGCTATTTTAACTAGTGAATAAATGAAACTTTTAAAAGTTTCTTAGTACCTATACCACACTGACCCTTCACCATGCATGGACGATTTTATGGTGGAACAGTATTCTTTCTAAGAAAGGAAGCTTAAAGGGTGCACGGAAAAAGGAAAATCTGGGGTCACTTTCTCTCAAGACTTGGGCTTCTATCACTAATGTAAATCAAACATCAGTGGCCTCTAAGTTATAAAAGACAACTAAGTAAAGAATGGATAGGGGGTTGGAAGACTCCCTTATAACATGTACTCAACTTTGTTATTTTTCTGGTATATGATTGTCAGGTAACAAATGCTGATCTAAATAATGACCACACAAAACTTGCATGCCATGAAGAACTAAAAGTACAAGCAATCCCACAGATTTTCTTCTCATAAACTAGTTTAAAAGTATGAATGAAATCACAGAACTGCTCAAGTAAAGTAATTCTTGTTTCACTAGAACACCATACTGAAAGTCAAGAGAAGATTATTCCCCCGCACCACTCACCAAGTTAGGAAATCAAATAGAAGAATATTTTCCCCACAAATCTGCTTTCTTCCTTGTATTCCTTATCTCAGAAAATGGTACTATCATTTGGTTGTTGAAATTATAAACTTGGCCATCGTTCTTAACTCCTTCCTCCCACCTTCCTTCCTTCAGTCACCAAAGACTGTGGGTTCTAGCTCCTAAATAGCTGTAAATCCATCTGTTTCTATATCTCCAAGTCTGAACTGCACCAATCCAGTTCTCCCTGCCTCCTACCTATCCTCCACAACATAACCAAAATTATCTATCTGAAATGCTAATCTTTTCATATCATGCTCTTGCTTAAAACCCATTACACTGGTTTTAAGAATTTTTAAAAGTACAAATATTTAAGGGGAGCAACAAAAGCAATAATAGATTTCCAAGAGTCAGGTGTCATAAGTATATACTTGGGAAAGGCCAAAAGAAAAGAAATGGATTAGTAAAATGCCAGGAGGAAAGAGAGGAGCAGCAGTGGGGACCAGGCTGTGATTAAAGCCAATGCTAGAATTAAGGGTGGCATTAAAAACTCTTTCTAACAATGAGTAAATTGCCTTTGTGATACATTAAAATTATAACATGACTTTAAAATTAATTTAGATTTTTTAATTCAATAAATTTTAACAGAAGTTATATCATAGGGAAGACTATGGATTATCCACTAATTTACAATAAACCTCCATTCCAAAGACTTGCCACAATTTCACTTCCCCCATAGCCTACACACACAAGATAAAACCTTCTCTTAAAACAGAGTGACAAAGTATTTATGGATGGAATAATATGATATCTACAATTTGATTTAAAACAATTGTGGGAAGGGAGCTAGAGGTGAGGGGAAAGACATAACAAGACTGGTAAAATGTTCAAATGCCAAAGCTGAATAATGGGTACACTGGGGTTCATGAGTTAATTATATTATTCTCCTTACCTTGGAAAATCTTCTATAATTTTCTATAATAAGTAAAACAAACTAAAAACAAAACCAAAAAAAAATACATAAGAAAGAATGACCCTAGTGCTAAAACATAATGCTTTTTTCATATTTCAGGGATCACTTTGATATGATTTTGAACCACAGCTAGAAAGGTTATTCTTTCAAATTCATTTATACCAGAAGTTAGACAAAATGTAAGAGAAATCGCATAAAGTTTATTTTCTTAGGTAACAGTTTCTGCAACTGAGATATAGAAACCACATTTACTTTAAGAAAAACTAAGTAGCACCATACTTCCATTCTTTTGTTCCTAGACCCATTGTAGAAAAAAAAATTTCTTAAAGTTATTGTCTATTTCATAAATACTTGATTTTAAATAGTCCTGGTTCATATTACAGGTATATGATTGTAGGGCCTTTTGTGCTTCTAATAATGAAGTTTTTATGAACATGATCATGCTATTCTTTTACTAAAACTACCCTTGCCATTGGTTATAATTCCCTATATCAGGATTTCTTAACTTTGGTACTACTGACATTTTGGGATGGGTAATTCTTTGTTGCAGGGGCTGTCCTGTGAACTCTAGTATGTTTAGAAGTATCCTTGGCCTCTAGCCACTGATGCCAGTATCACTGCCACCTCCCAGATAGTTTTTGACGACCAAAAATATCTCCAAACATTGACAAATATCTCTTGGGCGGGGGGGCCTGTCAAATTATCTCCCACTGAGAAAGTAGACAATATGATTTTTCTAGTTGCTTATTTAAAAAAAAAAAAAAACACTCTAACTTCATAAAATACATTTTTTTCCTAATCTAAGTGGGATACTCTGGAATGTATGTATATATTGCTATCATTACTTACAGGAATGGCTTCCTAGTCATACAATCACGGAAGCATCTTCATGATCTAGTTTGATGTTGTCAATATGGACCACAGCCCAGATCTCTGGTTGTATATTCAAGAGTTTAAGAGTTTTCAGGAGTTCCCATTGTGGCTTAGCAGAAATGAACCTGACTAGCATCGATAAAGATGCAGGTTAGATTCCTGGCCTTGCTCAGTGGGTTAAGGATCTGGCATTGCAATGAGCTGTGGTATAGGTCACAGACTTGGCTCAGACCTGGTGTTGCTGTGGCTCTGGCTGTGGTGTAGGCCGGCTGCTACAGCTCTGATTTGACTGCTAGCCTGAGAACCTCCATATGCCATGGGAGCAGCCCTAAGAGACCAAAAAAAAAAAAAAGTTTAGGCATTTTACATAAGAAGTTTTAATTTTTCTGCCTTTACTACTGATAATCTTTGAAAATTTGGGTCATCTGGATGAATACTTAATTATAAAGTGTTACTAGTATACTTGTGTGCCCACATTTGTGTTTACACACAGTAAGTCATCAGTTTTCCTCATTATCCTAGGCTAATGAGAAAAGCAGAGAAGCAATACAGTTTGAGCCACTGAAGACCAAATAATACCATGATATACCAAATCAAAGATTCATAATAGTTTTAATAATAACAAGTTAGGGGAAATAAATTATCTCATGCACTGTAGTCTGGATTCCTAGGTAGCAAGGAATGACATTAACATTGGAAGCAGCATTTTAGTTTCAGCAAACCATTATCATTCATGTTGATGTTGTTAATATGTTGGTTTTATAGTTTTGTTTGTAACTTGTTTGGGTTTTGTAGCTCCACATGTATGTAGCAGAGGGAACTTCTATTTAGCTTTATGTTTGTCCGCACTAAAGCTGAATACCTAAGTTAAAACAACAACAATATAGTTTAAAAGTCAACAGTTGGAATATTTGTCCCTTTTAAAGGATCTGCTCATTACTCTAATTTGAGAATTGTTGATCTAGTCTAATACCTTCATTTTACTCAGAAGAAAATACAGTCAAGTAGTACTGATAGGGATAGAGCAGGATAATTACATAGGTAGCTGTAGAATTCCCAATAAGGGGCCACAGGTAGAGAGGGAAACCTAAGGAACTTTGGGAGATCACTCTAAGTTAACAACTGCTCAAGAAAGCCATCAGAACAAGCAGGTTTGTTTAACTAATAAAAGCATGAGATATGCCTTGGGTCATTAAGTGAAAGATAAAATGGGGCCGGCATTCAAGTTCAGACCAAGAGCAGGGGCTTAAGGACCACCCTTCTAATGATTTAAATAGGTACCCTGACAGTCCTGGTTTGACCTTAAAGGGTCAAATACTCTCTTACCCAATAGGAAGGAGTTACTACTGAAGAAAGAGGAAGAAGCCGTCTTTCCCCACTTCTCACTTCCCTTGGATCGTAAAACTGTAGCCCACCTAATCCTGGGGCAGAGCCTGCTTGCCTGCCCACTTGTATCTCTCACAAGTGCCTCATCTTAATAAATCTATTTCTTGCTTATGACTTTGTCTCTCACTGAATTCCTTCTGTGCTGAGGCACAAAGAACCTGAACTTCAGTAAGTCCAGGCACCGGGTGAGTATTCTAAGTGAGTATGCTAATTCAAAAACCATGCGTTCAACTCCCAATCTGGGTTCTGGCTAGGCTCAAGTTGTAAGCGCTTCCAGTTTCAGTATTAGTAACTTGTCCAAAATCACACACTTAATCACTGAAAAAGAGAAAATCAAAGCTAAAGGTCATCCCAGGCACCAGTTGCTATCGTATACCTCAGTGTCTTGTATAAACAACATACTTAAGCAAACATAATTGGAAATTTTTTTCACATACTATACTCAATTTTTAAATTGAATTTTAAAATAGTGAAATAACTCAGTATTAGAGATATAAAAAAGACTATAGTGGCACATTATTTTACATGTATTTGCCTACAAAATAAGACTGGGCTAATCATTCTTTTAAAAAATAAAAAAGAGTATATAGGTGCTACTCTTGATCATGAGAGGTCTCGAGATTCAGTCCTTCGATCCCCACACCCCATAAATCTTCTTGGCATTTTAGTAACTGCTTAAATGTTCTATTTTTTAAAATAACTTCAAACTTTAGAAAAAGTTTGCTAACAATAAGAAATTTGTTTCATTAATTATAGTATGTTCATATAACAGAATACTTGAGTGAAGATAGTGACCATTTATCAAATGATACTGTATACCAGATTTTGTGTTAAATGTTTTATATGACCGTAATCTTCACAACAATCCTGTAATTTATCTCCAGCTTACAAATGAGTTTTATTTGCCAAGTCATGTAAGTGTTAAGCTGAAAAGTCCAGAATCAAACCAAAGTCTGATTCCAGATTCTAAGGAAAACTGCCACGTATTAAAATTCTAGTGCAAATGTCACATGAAAAGATATTCAATATAATGCTATGTGATAAAACAGTTTAGAAATAGCATATACAGGAAAAGTCGGGGAAAATCTATACCAGACTGTTAACATAAATATATTACTATCTTATTTTCGCATAGTTATATTTTCTTATTTATTTGCAGTGAATAAATATCATTTGCTAAATAACAACAAAGTTTTTTTTTTTTTTTCTGTCTTATGTCTTTTTAGGGCCACACCGGCAGCAAGCTAGGGGGTCTAATCAGAGCTGTAGCTGCCAACCTAAGCCACAGCTGCAGCAATGCCAGATCTGAGCCTCATCTGCCATCTATACCGCAGCTCATGGCAATGCCAGATCTTTTACCCACTGAACGAGGCCAAGGATCCAACCCGAAACGAAACCTCATGGTTCCTAGTCGGATTCGTTTCCGCTTCGCCACCTCGGGAACTCCAACAACAGTGTTTTTAATGATAAAAACCAAACAAGCCAGGAGTTCCCATCGTGGCTCAGTGGTAATGAACCCAACAAGGATCCATGAGGATGCAGATTCAATCCCTGGCCTCGTTCAGTGGGTTTATAGGATCTGGCATTGCTGTGAGCTGCAGTGTAGGTTGCAGACATGGCACAGATCCTGAGTTGCTGTGGCTGTGGTGTAGGCCAGCAGCTACAGCTCTGATTTGACCCCTAGCCTGGGAACGTTCATATGCCTCCAATGCGGCTATTAAAAAAACAAACGAACAAGACAACAGAGTTAGGCTGGGCAATCTAGTCATTCAGGACAGTGTTGGTAACAAGACCTCAGTCTCTAGCCACACATTATGACCTAGGCTCCAAAGAGCTTAAAAATAAAAAAATCTTTCTCTGTTTCTTATACTAGATAGTCTAGCGAGGATTTACCCATAAATAAGAAAAAAGAAAAAAAGACAAGCATATGGTATTTTATAAATTTTTTCCTCATATCAATGTTTAACATCTTTCATGTGAAAATACTTAATCAATGGCAGTTTTCATAAAGCTTCCCAATGACACAACCTGAGAATTAAGCCTGAAAATTCAACAACTGCATTAAACGTTAGTCAGTTTCAAAAAAAATACTGTATTGTGAAACTTATTAGCTAATCATTTAAAGTGAACATTCCTTTCATTGTGCTTTTTTTGCTTTTCAGGGCCGCACCCAGGGCATATGGAAGTTCCCAGGCTAGGGGTCAAATTGGAGCTACAGCCACTGGCCTACGCCATAGCCACACCAGAACCGAGCCACATCTGCAACCTACACCACAGCTCAGGGCAAGGCCGGATCCTTAACCCACTGAGCGAGGCAGCCGAGCATCAAACCTGTGTCCTCATGGATACTAGTCAGATCCGTTTCCTCTGTGCCACAACGGGAACTCCCTCACAGTACTCTTAAAACCCGTTTACTTCTGAAAGAAGCCTGTATTTGCTCAAAGTAAAAGTCTTAGATAAGCCTGTGATGAGAGAAATTATGTTTTTAATAGTAAATTTTAAGTCTTGGTTTTGGGGCAACAATGTAAGCAATAACATTAATAATAGAGAGCAAAAAAGAAGGCATTGATATGGTAATGTATAATAGTTATGGGATTATTTGCATGAATTTAATTAAAACTTTCTGCTCTGATGCACTTTTCATTTCACTTTTAGAAACAGAATGAAGGTAACATTAGACAATCTTAGTACAGTCTAACTGCTAGGATCTAAAACTATGAAGATGCCTAAAACTTAAAAAGTCGGCAGATTTTTCCTGAAACAAAAATCAAAGTACTCAGAAAATACAAATACGTTATTAGCATTAGAGTGCTTTCACCAGTTACAATAAGTCAGGTTTTTCTTGTTTTATTAGTTTTATTGTCTCTGTAACAAATTACCACAAAATTAAGTGGCTTAAAACAACACATATTTGTTCTCTTACAGTTCTGGAGGTCAGAAAATCAAAACAAGTCTCAATGGGCTAAATAAAGTCAAGATTTCTATAGGGCTAGTTTCTTCTAGAGGCTCTGAGACAAGAATTTGCTTCCTTGCCCTCTTCCACTTCCAGAGGCGCCCTGCATTCCTTGGCTCCATGACCCCTTTCTCTCATCACATCTTATTACATCTCCCATTCCCCTATTATAACGACCCTTGTGATTATATCAGTACCAAGTATATAAGCCAAAATAATCTTGCCAAAGAATTTAAGAGTGGCAAAAATTTGTGACTCAGCAGTGAGGTGTATAACTACATTGCTGTCAAGTCTCTGGAACCAATGAAACTAAGTATTTCACCTTCTGCTAGCTCATGCCTAAAGGCTTTTTCTATTTGACAAAAAGTAACAGCAATAGAAGGCAACACCATGGGCTAATGTTGTTATGAGCTAATCACAGATACCCTGGATCCAAAAAATACTTCACTGCATTCCACATCCAATAAGGCCAAATAACAAATGGTTATATATTTCCAGTATTTTCAGCTGTATAGGCATAGTGGGAAACAGTGAACAATATATCCTCTTGGTGTTTGCTGCATGTTCTTCACTAGCTTGTAACATATATAACATATAAAAACCCATTTTAAAAAATTATTGCAATTTTTTCCCATTTAACACTATCCTGATATTACTACACTTTTGTGGGGGTGTTAAAGAGATTAATAGAGAAATTTTATACAGCTTATAAATAGGTTTCATTATTTAAGTTGTAAAAAACTTTAGATACTATCAATCCATCTCCCCTCAGACTAGCCACGGTAGCAGTAGTGCTAGGACATGGCTTAAATTGAATTTGAATCCTCTTGCTCCCCCTGTGGGAACGACCTGCTATACCAAGAAGGAGATACCATGAATTGAGAAAGATTTCTTTAATCCTCGGATTTTATTTTATTATTATTTGTCTTTTTAGTGCCACACCTGCAGCATACGGAGCTTCCCAAGCTAGGGTTAAATCAGCGCTGCAGGTGCCAGCCTGCACCACAGCCATAGCAACGTGGGATCCGAGCCACATCTGGGACCTACACCACAGCTCACGGCAACGCCGGATTCTTAACCCACTGAGTAAGGCTAGGTATAGAACCTGTTCTCATGGTTACTAGTCAGATTAGTTTTTGCTGAGCCATGATGGGAACTCCAATCCTAGGATCTTAAAAGGCCCTTAGCATACTTCATATATGAAAACTTTCCCCAAATAGATCAGAGAGTACATACTTTTGTTCTTACCAATACTTGAGACGAGGTAAACTAAAAACTCTTTTACCACAAAACATGGAAAAATGCTGGATAAAAATATAACAAATATCCCATGCATAGCTGAGCACACAAGAATATAATAATTTCTAGGGCCTAAAAATCAATTGAAAAATGAAAACTAGAGCCCTGGCAGGGGAAGCTCCTTGGTAATCAATCCATGAGCCTGGGTTTTGAAACTCACCAAGGTAGACTACATCAAAATTAAAAACTTTTGTGCATTAGAGTTCCCTGGTGGCCTAGCAGTTAGGGATTCAGTATGGCCACTACTGTGGCTCAGGTTCAATTCCTGGCCTGGGAACTTCTATATGCCATGGACACAGCCAAACAAAACAAAACAAAACACTTCTGTCCATCAAAGAACAAAATCGACAGAGCAAAAAGGTATCCTACGGAACTGAAGAAAATTATTGCAAATCATATATCTGATAAGGGGTTAATAATATCCAGAATATAAAAAGAACTCTTACACTCAATAACAACAACAACAAGTCAATTAATAAATGAGCAAAAGACTTTAACAGATTTTTTCCAAAGAAGATATACACATGCCCAAGCAAGCACATGAAAAGAGGCTGAAAATCACTAATGGTTAGGGAACTGCAAATGAAAACCACAATTAGCTATCCCCTCACATCCATTAGAATGGTAACTATTAACACTGGTAAAGATGGAAAGAATTGGAACACTGGTACGTTGTTGATGGAAATGTAAACTGGTGCAGCTGCTATTAAAACAGCATGGCGGTTCCTCGAAAAATTAAAAATAGAACTATGAAATGATCCAGCATTCATATATCCAAAGAAATAAGTGCTTAAAGAGATATCTGCACACCTATTTTCATAGCGGCACTATTCACAGCACTCAAAAGATGGAAACAACCTAAGTTTCCATCAACAGATAAATGGAGGGAATTCCCACTGTGGCTCAGTGGGTTAAGAACCTGACTAGTATCATGAGGATGTGGGTTCAATCCCTGACTTTGCTCATTGGGTTAAGGATCTGGTGTTGCCATGAGCTGTGGTGTAGGTAGCAAATGCGGCTCGGATCTGGCATTGCTGTGGCTGTGGCGCAGGCCAGGCTGGCAGCTACAGCTCCAATTGGGAACTGCCATACGCCTTGGGGGCGGCCCTAAAAAGCAAAAAAGATAAATGGATAAACAAAAAGTAGTATATACATACAATGGAATATAGTTCAACCTTAAATAATTAAATTCATTGAGACAAAGTAGAATGGTGGTTATGGGGGCAGGGGATAAGTTAATGGGAAATTATTTTTAACAGGTATGGAGTTCCCATTTGGGAGAAAGAAAAATTTCTGGAGACAGTGGAGATGGATGCACAACAATGTGAAAACATTCAACACCAATGAACTACTTTAAAAAGCTACATTTTGGGAGTTCCCGTTGTGGCTCAGTGGTTAACAAATCCAACTAGGAACCATGAGGTTGCGGGCTCGATCCCTGGCCTTGCTCAGTGGGTTAAGTTTCCGGCGTTGCGGTGAGCTGTGGTGTAGGTTGCAGATGCGGCTCGGATCCTGTGTTGCTGTGGCTCTGGTGTAGGCCGGTGGCTACAACTCCAATTCGAACCCGAGCCTGGGAACTTCCATACGCCACAGGAGCAGCCCAAGAAATGGCAAAAAGGCCAAAAAAAAAAAAAAAAGAAAAAAAAAGAAAGAAAAAGAAATGGCTACATTTTGTTATTTGTATTTCACTACGATTAAAAAACACAAAAAAATGGAGAAAAACTGTAGATGACTAATTAGACTGACGCTACATGTATGAATAATATAGAATAACATCATTAAAGGATGAGGTAAAGTTACCATCAATATAAAATTCTATATCCAACTAATCATTAAAGGATTAGGACAATGAAAACATTTTCACCAAAACAAAGAATAAGAGAGTTTATTATATACAAATCCTAAAAGAAAGAACTACCAAAGGATGTACATCAAAAGAAGATTGAACCTAAAAAGAAGAGAATGGTGAACAAAGATCTGGTAAAGATTGGGGTAAATCTAATTGTTAATAATAATAATTATAATTAATTTGGAAGAATAAAAAGTGGAATTAAAAAATAGATAAAAACAACATTTTGAATGATGGAATGATGGGAGTAAAAGCATACAAAAATTTCTGGACTACATGAAATAAAGGTAAAGATACTAATTATTGTAGACTTTTAATTCAGAAATGCATGTTAAAATTTTAATGCTAAATATTAATAGAATATAGAAGTTCCCATCGGGGTTCAGAGGAAACAAATCTGACTACTATCCATAAGGACGCAGGTTCAATCCCTGGCCTCACTCAGTGGGTTAAGGATCCTGTGTTGCTGTGAGCTGTGGTGCAGGTAACAGACGTGACTTGGATCTAGCATGGCTGTGGTTGTGGTGTAGGCCAGCAGCTGCAGCTCTGATTCAACCCCTAGGCTGGGAGCCTCCATATGCCATGGGCCACGGCCCTAAAAAAAAGACAAAAAAAAAATTAAATAGAATATAAAAGTAACACATACCTTCTAAGTCCATTGAGAAGGAAATGAAAACATTTTCAGAAGAAAAAGTAGTATAATTAGAACGTACAAAATAAAAAGGTAAAAAAAAAATCCCCAAAATGGAGACAACATTTAGAATGCCAGCTTGAGGAGTTCTATTCACCATTTTCCCAGCAAAACATCTATAATTGGTGAAAATTATTACGAACAAACAAACAAAATAAACCAACCATTTAAAATCTCTGGAAATGGTCCTAAAGGTATAGAGCAAATGAAGAAACATTTATTTAAGAAAATCTACTAAATCTTGGAGTTCCCGTCGTAGCGCAGTGGTTAACGAATCCGACTAGGAACCATGAGGTTGAGGGTTCGGTCCCTGCCCTTGCTCAGTGGGTTAACGATCCGGCGTTGCCGTGAGCTGTGGTGTAGGTTGCAGACGCGGCTCGGATCCCGCGTTGCTGTGGCTCTGGTGTAGGCCGGTGGCTACAGCTGCGATTCGACCCCTAGCCTGGGAACCTCCATATGCCGCGGGAGCAGCCCAAGAAATAGCAACAACAACAACAACAACAACAACAAAAGACAAAAAAAAAAAAAGAAAGAAAGAAAATCTACTAAATCTCTGTAAAAGCAAAACTTTGGCATCGGAGCTACATCCTGCTTCCCTCCCTAACCACTCCCCAAGTTCAGCATGATGGAAGGCCTACTCCAGATGAGAGCAACCAAGAATGCAGGACTTCCTCTGCCCTCAAATCCCATTTAAGGACTATGATATCTGCCCAGGAGGGGCAGCTAAAGAGGTCTGGGCTTCACTTCCTCCACCCGGGCCCCATTCACAGGACTGAAGTTCTACCACAGCAGCCAAGCCCAGAATACTGGAATCCCAACTGCCCTTGTCCCAGCTTGCTCATGGAGTAAAAGTTTCCACAACAGAAAGAGCCTAGAAGACCAAGTAGTAGTGTCATTCCAAGAGGAGCCACTATCCTCACTCCCAGCTCCAGGGCAGTGGCAGAGGGTTAGCCCAAGGCAGGACACAAAAGCAGAGAAAGCTCCAAAATGCTCCCCAAGGGAAATGACTTTATTTGGAACACAGTGTGGGAAAGTTCATAGCGAGGGCACTATAGAAGATATTAGAGATTTTGGTGACTGGCAGCTCTTTAAAAGAAACAAGCTAAACCACAGAACAGCTGGAATTTTACCAGAGAGAACTAGGGAATAAAATAGTTAAGAAGAGTCCTTCTGGATTCAAAAAAACTGCAAAGACTGGCCACAAAATTACCCTTGCAATGAGGCCCAAATTTAATTGTATTAGCCTGTAGAAGAATTTATGGCAGAGGTAATACTGATAGCAATAGAGTAATCAGTGGAAGCTAAGAGTTGGGTATGATATCTGCAGAGGCAGACAACTTAACAGAGAGAACAGGGAAAGAGAGCCCTGCTACAACCACCATCATCCTGAAGTGATGCCAAAGATTGTGACTTCTGAGGAATATCAGAAGCTACACACCATAAGGAAAGTAGACTTCACCAAAATGGTCCAGCCAAGCCACTAAACAAATAAACAAACAGACAACATCCAATTTGGTGAGTGTATGGGCATTGGGGGTGGAATCATATCTTTAGTTGTGACAATGTTATCTAAAATGTCTAGTTTTTGACCAAAAAAAAAAAAAAAGTATGAGACATGCAAAGAAATAGGAAACCATGACCTCCACACAGGAAAAAAGAGCAAGCAACAGAAAGTACAAGCAACAGAAAGAGTCCAGATGTTGTACTTAGTAGGCAAAGACTTAAAGACAACATGTCTGAAGAATTAAAGGAAATAATGTTTTAAAAAGTAAAGGAAGCCATGAAAATTTCTCATCAAATACAAAATGTCATTAAGATATAGAAATCTTTTTAAATAATGGAAATTCAGGAGTTGAGAAGTACAATAACCAAGAAAAAGCATTCATTCCCGGAATGAACAAATATAAATTAGCAGAAAAGTCAGTGAAGTTGAATATAGATGGATAGGTATTGTACAATCTGAAGAATAGAGAGTAAAGAGAATGAACGCACATAAACAGTCTCAGAGAAAAGTGGGAAATCATAAAGCATAGAAACATACACATAGTGAGAATAGAGAAGAAAACTTTTTTCGCAGAAGTAGAAAAAGGAACAAAAAAAAAATTCAAAGAAATAATGGTTAACCCCCCCCCAAATTTGATTAAAACAATCTACATTTCTAACAAGCTCAACAAACTCCTGGTAGGAAAACAAAGGAGATATTATTATATATGACATATCCTAGGAAAAAATCTTGAAAGCAGCAAGAGAAAAACAACTCCTCACTTATAAGGAAATCGCAAAAAGATTAATAACAGACTTCTCATCAGAAATAATAAAGGCTAAAAGGCAGTAGGATGACATATTCGAAGTGTTGAAACCAAAATAATCTGTCAACCAAGAATCATATCATCTTACATGGAAAGTAAAACCATCTTTCAAAATGAAGACAGATAAAGACATTCACAGATAAACAAAAATTCAAACAACTGCCTGATAAGAAATAGTAAAGAAAACTGTTGAGGCTGAAGGCACGTGACCCCCAAAGTAATTCAAATCCACATAAAAAAATCAAAGATCTTCAGTAAAGGTAATTATGTAGTTACAAAACATAGTATAAATGAGTTTTTCTTTCTCTCTCTTAACTAAAAAGCAATTGTATAAAATAGTATATATATAGTTGTACTGTTGAGCCTATAATATTTAGGAATGTAATATATTTTATAATAACAGCAAAGATAAGTAGAAGCAAAGCTGTATTATAGTAAGTAAAGGACACCAAAAGTTGCTTGAATTCACAGAAATGAAGACAACAACTGAGAAATTAGATTTAAAATAAGAAACTCTTATACTTGCTCTCTATTCTCTCTGCTTTTTTAAAAGGCATAAAATTATATAATTTTAACACTATTAGGTTAACACTATTAGAGACAATACTGGAGCATTTTCTAAAACATGGGATGATGGTGTACAGAAAAACATGGATACCCACAGCTCTGCGTAAAAAATAAAAATGGTTCATGAGATTTGGGCTCCTAATGTTAAGAAGTTTTAAGGTAACCTTAAGTGATTTATTTCACTTATGTATTCCTTTCATATGTGATACATAATTTTTAAATATCTAAAGAAATTTTCAGTAAGCATAAAATAAAATTTTGCATGATAAAGCAAAATGTCATAGTTTAACCATTTTTAAAAACATAAGGAGTTCTTGTCATGGCTCAGTGGAAACGAATCTGACTAGTATCCATAAAGACATAGATTCAATCCCTGGCCTCGCTCAGTGGGTTAGGGATCTGGCGTTGCTGTGGCTGTGGTGTAGGCAGACGGCTGTGGCTCTGATTCGACTCCTAGCCTGGGAATCTCCATATGCCGTGGGTATGGCCCTAAAAAGACCAAAAAAAAAAAAAAAGCTGCATAAAATAATGGTGTATTTACTTGATGGCATCTTAGAGGCAACGAAATACGGTATTAAAGTAACAACAATCGACATGAGTGGACTCTCATCAGTCAAGAGGCTGAAATTATCATTTTGCTTAGTTCCTATAATGCACAGAATTCAAGGTTGATTTGCAGAATTCTAATTTACTGGAATTTGAACATGAATAGAAAATCCTAAATGCATTGAACAGTTTTTAAATCAAGAAATGAATTACCAGAACCCTTTGCAGAGAAATTCTTTAGAATCTATTTTTACTGACTATAAAGCAGATTTTTTAAAGAGGACACATCTATCTTGCAACCTAGACAAAGAGAGGTGAATTTTTACAATACCAAGATGACTTCATAGCCAAGTCACTCCATTTAAGAGGATCCTAGGATTCCAGAGATAGAATTGTGAAAGATAATATGGTAATTTTATTTTGTGCAGAAATAAAAGCAATTAAAAAAAACATATTGTAAGTCATTTTATTCTTCTCTAGATCAAAAATCGACTACTCTTTATTTCCCATCTTCTTTGTTCCCCATGGAGATTTTTCACTTTTACAGACAGTACCTGTTATTTTAAGAGTCTTATTAACATTCGCTATGTTCCCTTAGAGGTTGTTTTGTAAGTTGATCCAATTATCTAGCACGTGCCTAAATTAAAAGTTAGCAAGATGAAGACAAAACAACCAGTAAAATTTCACCCAAAATTAAACAGATTTCTGTTCATACATTCTCTTTTAACTCCTCTAACAACTCTGAATTTTAATTTTCATTTTTCAAATAAGAAAACTAAACTTTAACTTTTTTGGCCACACCCAATGGTACGTGGAAGTTCCTGGGCCAGGGATCAAACCTGCACCACAGTAGCAACCCAAGGAGCTACAGTGACAACACCAGATCCTTAACCCACTGCACCACAAGGGAACTCCAAAAACTAAACTTTATAAACCTTATGATTTGATCAAAGTTACTTAAAAATGGGAAGCACTAAACAAATCCTAAACCCTTATGTTCATCCTTTATAAATTTATCAGAACTTAATGTGCTAGAGACAAAAGAGCTGAAAGGAACTGATTTGATACAAAAACACAAGGTATAGTCAAATCAAAATAGACATTTTCATTCCCTTCATAAAACTGTCAGCTGAGCTCCTTTTTCAGCAAGCATGAATCCTCATGGTCTCATACTCTCTCTGGGTCTCTATAAAATCTATAATTTGTGGGTAATATCTTTCCTAGGAAATCTCAGAGCTAAAGAGACCACTATAGATAGCAGACGGAAAACATTTAATTTGGAAAACCCTGAAGACCTAAACCAAAGTAATCCATTAAAATAGTTTTTAAAAAATAAAATAATCTGAATTTCAAATAAATTTTAGCACAGAATCTAAAATTAATCTGTAATGTCAGAAGTAGGTTAATGGTAGCCTGCGGCCAGAGGTAAAAAAGATATTAACTGCAAAGAGGCACAAGGGAACTTTTGGAGTGATGAAAATATTCTATGTGATTGTGGTGGTGGTAACATGGATTTATATGCTTGTCAAAACTCAGGAATTGTACACTTCAATTTAGTTCATAACATGGTCAATTATACCGCAATACAATTGATTTAAAAAGGAGCAGAAGGGGAGTTCCCGTTGTGGCACAGTGGTTAACGAATCCGACTAGGAACCATGAGGTTGAGGGTTCGGTCCCTGCCCTTGCTCAGTGGGTTAACGATCCAGCGTTGCTGTGAGCTGTGGTGTAGGTTACAGACGCGGCTCGGATCCAGCGTTGCTGTGGCTCTGGCGTAGGCTGGTGGCTACAGCTCCGATTCGACCCCCCTAACATGGGAACCTCCATATGCCGGGGGAGCTGCCCCAAAAATAGCAAAAAAGCCAAAAATAAAATAAAGACATTTATTTAAAAAAAAAAAAAGGAACAGAAGACACAGAATCAAGGCTGGGCCCTTTAGAAGAGTTCCCCCCACAAGAACAATCTCTCGATTGTTCTTTCACATCTATTGGTCTTTGGAAAAGTACTTGATGAGCATATTTAAATCAGGAGAAATAAAGAATTTTTAATGCATAGAAGTTCATGTAAAGAACCACAGAATGTTAAACAACTTCATTTTCTTTCTTTTTTTTTTGTCTTTTTTTTTTTGCTATTTCTTGGGCCGCTCCCTCGGCATATGGAGGTTCCCAGGCTAGGGGTCGAATCGGAGCTGTAGCCACCAGCCTACGCCAGAGCCACAGCAACGCTGGATCCGAGCCGCGTCTGCAACCTACACCACAGCTCACGGCAACGCCGGATCGTTAACCCACTGAGCAAGGGCAGGGACCGAACCCTCAACCTCATGGTTCCTAGTCGGATTCGTTAACCACTGCGCCACGACGGGAAGTCCCAACAACTTCATTTTCAATCATAATTTATTAATAAGTATCAGAAACACAGTATGAGAAGGCCATGAAGTAGTGTCTTAACAATTTTACAGAGAGAAAATAAGTTCTGGGAAATGGACTGTAATCTTGAATATTCAGTTTTAATGCCCTAGTTACAAGATTATGCAATCTTCTAAAAGTACATTTGAAAAAAGAAAATTATCTTAAAAATTATTTAGGAGTTCCCGTCATGGCTCAGCAGCAACAAACCTGACTAGGATCCATGAGGACGCAGGTTCCATCCCTGGCCTCGCTCAGAGTGCTAAGTATCCAGTGTTGCCGTGAGCTGTGGTGTAGGTCACAGATATGGCTAGGATCTGGTGTTGCTACATGACTGTGGTGTAGGTTGGCAGCTACAGCTCTGATTAGACCCCTAGCCTGGGAACTTCCACATACCATGGTTGTGGCCCTAAAAAGCAAAAATAAATAAATAAAAATAAAAATTATTTAAAGGTAAGATTGAGTTTTAGGAGTCCAAGCAGACCTAAGCTGTAGACTGATAGTTTACTACTTCAATTAACTAAATGTAGTGATCAATGTAGGTCTTTTACTTCCCACATATTTTGAACCTAGCAATACAGAGGTCATAAAAAAAAAAAAAAAAACAACTTCGTATTTGAACTTCAGAGACTGTGAAGAGCCTTGATTTTACCATAAGTTAGTAATGCTAATTAATGGCTGAGACCAGGTTTAATCTGACATCCAAAAAAATCTAGTCTTGTTGTACTTTTCCTATTAAATATAAAAATTTTAGGAGCTCCTACTGTGGTGCAACAGGATTGATGGCGTCTTAGGAGTGTTGGGATGCACTTTCAATGCCCAGCCTGGCACAGGGGTTAAAGGATCCAGGGTAGCTGCAGCTGTGGCTCAGATCTGATCCCTGGCCTGGGAGCTCCATATACCACAGGGAGGCCAAGAATGAACAAATGAAACAAAAAAAATTTTAAGGGAAAAGAGAGAAAAGGTATTTTTAATTTCAAACCTCTCAGTTTTATTCCAATTGATATAAACTTCAAGAAAAGAAAAATAAGTCTACACTGTTTTATCCTAGAAAATTTTAGAGCTTCTGAAACTCAATGATGAGAAAAAAAAGATTACTTACGCTTGATAATGATATTTGCCTCTGATATCTGCAATACAAAGCCCTACAGAGTTATTAAAATTAATAATCTTTGAAACATAAGACATGTCCCAGGAAATATTAACTTTCCAGGAGGGTCTGGCATTAAGCAGAACAAAAGGCTTATAGTTTTCTCTCCCTTCTACTCTACCTTCTCCTATCAACTCTCATTTTTTATAGGACCTCTAATGAAACCATCTGCAGATTTTGCAACATTTTACAGACAAAACTGTTTTAAGTAATACATTTGTAAAATATCAGATGGTCTAATTAACCATACTATGCTATATCAACAACAGATATTTTTACAGATTGATTTCATTTAGGCAAAGCACAGTGTTTTCATTAAGGCTTTTGTTCTCTGCCTAATATCTAATTGTTCTTAAAGGCAAAAATTATATCCATATAAGTCTCGTTACCCCATTCTACAATTTTGTGTTCATTAATGAATCTATACGGGGGCTACTAGTCAAATTATTTACAGTGAACTGGTGCTACAATAGAAATTCAGACCACCCAGATAAACTCATTCTCTTCATAAAGCCAAAGAGTAATATAAATCAACTTTGAACTTCATAGCAGTTACATTTCTTAGTTGCTCTGAGTAGACTGTGCCCCTCCTTTCAATTAGAAATATTAAAAAATATAACCCCAAATCTATTTAGGAGTATTCAAACCATTTAAATTCAAATTATAATTATTTCCTACTTGCATACTCTTTCTCAAGAAAAGGTATAATTTACTCCTTAAATGTTTTATAGTTTAAGCAGTGTATCTAAGATCTCTTAGTCCAGCTATTGAAGAGAAAATATTTGGACACATGTGCTATATAGCAAGTTATTCTACCTTTCAGCTACCAGAGCAAGCATAGACTCATCTTTCAAAATAACTAGAATTCCTAGCTATATAATACATAAAACTACTGTACCACAAGGAAAAAAATACCATGTCTACATGTAAATTCCATTCTTGTTTTTTGTTTGTTTGTTTTTGCTTTTTAAGGCCACACCGAGAGCATATGGAAGTTCCCAGGCTGGGGTCTAATGGGAGCTACAGCTGCCGGCCACAGCCACAGCCACAGCAACTAGGGATGCAAGCTGCATCTGCAACCTACATCACAGCTCTTGGCAACACTGGATCCCTGACCAACTGAGCGGGGCCAGGCATTGAACCCTCATCCTCATGGATACTAGTCGGATTCATTTCCAAGCACCCCAATGGGAACTCCATAAATTCCACTCTTGTTTATTTTGTTTACTTTTGCCTTTTAGGAGGTTCCCAGGCTAGGGGTCTAATCTGAGCAACAGCTGCCATCCTACATCACAGCCCCAGCAACTAGGGATCTGAGCCACATTTTCGACCTATATCATAGGTCACAGCAACACCAGATCTTTAACCCATTGAGCAAGGTCAAGGATCGAACCCGCACCCTCATGGATCCTAGTCAGGTTCGTTACCCACTAAGCCACGAAGGGAACTCCCAATTTATTTATTTGTTTGTTTGTTTGTTTATTTATGCTTTTTAGGGCCATACCCACAGCATATCAAAGTTTCCAGGCTAGGGGCTGAATCAGAGCTACACCTGCCGGCCCACGGCATAGCCACAGCAACTCAGGATCCAAGCCACGTCTGCAACATATACCACAGCTCACAACAACGCTAGATAGCTGACCCACTGAGCAAGGCCAGGGATCGAACCCACAGCCTCACGGATATTAGTCGGATTTGTTTCTGCTGTGCCACAACAGGAACTTTCTGTAAATTCCACTCTTAATTAGCAACCATCTCCTTGAATTTTTTTGATATCCTGGAGTTATTAACAAGTACCTTCTGTGACCACACTTACACTGTCAACTAAACTGAATAATGGACTACTTGGCAAGGCAGGAATGGGCTCAATAACCACAACATAACAAAGGGAGAGAAAGTAAACTGGAATGGACTTCTACAATACTCTGACTCATTAAATCATTTAGTGGACACGAAAGCTACAAGGCAGGGAAAGGCAAAATATGTGGCCAGTCAACATTACGTATACTTAGAATAGATGCCAAAGGGAAAAAGGATTGCTCTTAAGAACAGAAAAATCTAACAGTTCAGCCTCAAATGTTGGCTTACTTACTGATGGTAAATGGCTACTTTTAGAGAAGCAAATTAAGACTTTAACTCTACAAGGTTCTTCTTTCACTTTACGTGTAAGGTGCAGGGGAGTATTATTATTATTACCTTACATCTCTCAAGCCTTTCTTTCTGAATTCTTCTATCTTAGACAATATGATCCAGGCATCTAAGCCAAAAACTTAATCAACTGAATTATATATAAAGATTACCTCAACAAAAGTTAACAGCCTTTTCACTGTCTTCACCTCCAGTCTTAGTCTCCCTCAAGACAGCTAAGAATGATCTATCAAAAGTGAAATCTGAACATGCTACTCCCAGTTTCAAATTCTTCTATGTCATGTCACTGTCTGTAAGGTAAACCTAAGCTCTGAAGCATACTATGCAAAGTCCTACCATAATCAAGCCTCTCCACCCATCGCTCCCTCTCTCCATTCCACCATTGGATTCTACATCTTGAATTTATTCCTTAAAAATAAATAAGCAAGCCACACTATTTCACATTCAATATATAGTATATTCACATAGCATCCCTTAATTCAAATGCTTTTCTCCCATTGGGACAGACCAAGCAGCCACCTCTCCACATGCCTCCTTCACTCAACCCAATTCAAGACTCAACTGATCTCCTCCTAGTTTTTCTGGACCCCTAATCTGGGTTAGGTGCCCAACTTTTATTCTTCCATAATCCTCGGTGTGAAAGGAAAAACAATGCTGCTCCCCCCCCCCAAAAAAAAATAGAGGCCACACTTTAATCCTAAAAAGTACATGAATATGTTACCTTACATGGCAAAACAGACCTTACTGATATGGCTAAGGACTTGAAAGATGAGGATTTAAAATAATCATCCAGGATTATCCAGGTGGGCACAATATAATTATATGCGTCCTTAAAATCAGAAAACCATTCCCAGCTGCAGAAACCCAAAGAGATGGCAGTGTGAAAAGAATTGGACCCCCACTGCTGCTGGCTTTGAAGATGGAAGGGATTATAAGCCAAGAATATGAGTGGCTTCTAGAAACTAGAAAAAGCAAGGAAATGAATGCTCCTTGTTAAGAGTCCAGAAAGGAACACAGCCCTACTGACACCCTGATTTTAGCACAGTGAGATCCATGTCAGATTTCTGAGCTACAGAACTGCAAGCTAGTAAGTTTATGTTCTTTTAAGCCACTAAGTTTATGGTAATTTGTTACTGCAGCAACAAAAAATTAAGACATTTGGAGGCTTTTTCTATTACTGTATCTGCTCAAGGGTGGGAACTCTATCTTACTTAAAATTGTATTCCCATTATCTAGCACAGCTCCTGTCTACAGAGATGCTCAATAGTATTTTAGAACTGATACATGGTCATAATTTAATTCCAAAGACCCTTTTACTATAATTAAAACATTTTCTTCAATCCAGAATCTTAACTGGCAATATGAATTGCATTCATTCCTCATCTGTCATTCCAGGCACAGAGATCTATTAATACTTGTTTACTTCCTCTGACTTGTCTCTTTTTATTAACAGGATAAGTACTCATTATGATGCAGTCTTCCCATGGAACTTGCATGTATGCAACTTTTTATCTGTGTTCTTGTGTCATATCAGATATATATACACACATATATAAAATATATATATATATACACATATATAGTCATTAGGAACATATTATTAGTTCTATCAACCCCCAAATCCATCAGAACTATAGTTGACTCTTAGACGACATGGGTTTGAATTGCATTGGCCCACTTACACATGGATTTTTTTCCCAAGTAAATACTATAGTATTATACTACCTGTGGTTACTTGAATCCAAGGATGCAGAACTGCAGACGTGGAGGAACTGCCTGTGTGGAGGGTCAACTACAGGTTATACAGGGTGTTTGGACTGCATGAAGGATGAACGCCCCTAACTTCAGCTTGTTCAAGGGTCAACTGTATTTTATTTATCCACAGTTTTTAATTTAGGTCTCCTGAGTATCTGACAAAATAAATTAGTACTGAAGTTCATCTCCTGAATCAAGGTTTTAGAAATATTCAGAAGGTACAAAATACCATTTTATAACCCTCTAAAATTGATGTTATTTTCCCCTCTTCAGAGGCATGGTCAATGCTATAGTTCATAATGATATCAGCTAAGATTTTTGAGGCCATAATATGTGCCCATCTCCATGGTAATTAAGTGTTTCCTAAGCATTCTTGATCTTTGCAAAGAACCTTAGAAGGTGATTCTGTTGCCTTCAATGGGGTAGGGGTGGGGAGCTCAGAAGGATTCAGTATCTTGCCCAAGATTAATTATATAGCTCAAAAGTAGTAGAGGTGGGAATTCAAATCCAAAGTCAGTTTAAGAGTAAAACATCTTAGATCAACACTTACATAGCCTATTCTACTAATCATATTCTACTAATCAAAAAGGGAATTTGGGAAAAGTCAACCTTCACACATTACATAGTTTTCAGTCTGACAGGTACCCATGAAGTTATGACAGTGGCTATTATAAAACACCAAAAAGTGGGAGTTCCTGTTGTGGCTCAGCAGAAATGAACTGGACTAGGAACCATGAGAATGCTGGTTCAATCCCTGGCCTCGCTCAGTGGGTTAAGGATCCGGCATTGCCATGAGCTGTGGTGTAGGTCGCAGATGCAGCTTGCATCTGGCGTTGCTGTGGCTGTGGCAAAGGCCGGCAGCTGTAGCTCTGATTAGACCCCTAGCCTGGGAACTTCCATATGCCACAGGTGTGGCCCTAAAAAGCAAAAAAATAAAATACCTAAAAATATCATCAACTCAAAGTCAGAAAAGAAAACTTCATTTTCTTTGTACCTTAGAATCTGCTAGCTAAGATGAAGATAGGTCAGTTAACCACTTATCAGTCCTGTACATCTTTTTTTTTTTAGGGCCGCACCTGTGGCATATAGGAAGTTCCCAGGCTAGAGGTCGGATCAGAGCTGCAGCTGCTAGCCTGTGCCACAGCCACAGAAATGCTGGATCTGAGCTGTGTCTGCAGCCTACACCCCAGCTCACAGCAATGCTGGAGCCTTAACCCACTGAACGGGGCCAGAGAATCCTCATGGATGGTAGACGGGTTGGTTGCTGAGCCACAATGAGAACTCCATGCGTCTTTTTTTTTTTTTTTTCAATCAACTATTACTTCTGTTCTTCAGGAGAAGAAAAGTAGAGTCTAAATTTCTGGCTCGTTTTGTGGTTTAAGATTGATTCCATATATGTAACTCATTTCATTCAACATTCTCTGGTGCTTCTCATTGTTAATGGTTAGCATTTACACAGGCTTAAAAATGGATCCTGCTGTGTAGCACTGGGAACTTTGTCTAGTCAATTATGATGGAACACGTAATGTGAGAAAAAAAGAATGTATACATGTAGGTGTAACTGGGTCACCATGCTGTGCAGTAGAAAAAATACATATATAAAGATATTTTTTAAAAATGGACTGCAAAACATTAGTATTGATCTCCACTTCTCTAATTAGCTCTACAATCTTAAGTCACTTCACTAAGTCTCTGGTCTTTGCACTCTGCCTGGCATTCTACTGAGCTCAGGACAACCAGCAGAAACACAGAGGGAATTAGAGCGTAATTTAAAAGCTTCAGAGGGACTATGTTTGAATCTCATTCCTATCACTTACTAACTATATAACCTTGGGTAAGTCTTAGTTGCTTTATAAAATAAGGACAAAAATATCTACCACCCACAGCTCTTTTGAGGATTAAATTATAAAATACATTTTTTAAAATGCACCTAAAACAATGCCTGGTGCTAAGTAAATATTCACTAAATATTGTTTCTCTTAAGGTATGACTTTTAAGTATTAAAACCAGGTTTTTCAGGGAGCCAGTTCTTCAATCAAGATTTGAGAGTTTTGCAGGATTTAAAGATAAGTAGTGTCGAGGGTGTCTTGGGCTGCCACAGCAAAATACCACAGACTGGGTTGCTTAAATAAAAGCCTTGTATTTTTTCACAGTTCTGGAGGCTAGAAATCCCAGATGAAGGTCTGATGTTGGTTTCCGGTGGGAGCTTTCTCCGTCTACACAGCCATCTTTGTGCTAGGAGTTCTCATTTTTCTTTCACTTCTTATAAGGGCACCAGGCCTGCTGATCAGGACCCGACCCTTATGGCTTCATCTAATCTTTATCATCTCCCCACAGGCTTTGTCTCCAAATATAATCACACTGGAAATTAGGGCTCCAACATACGAAATATGGGAGGACACAAATATTCACTCCATAGTAAAGAAGACTGCTTTATTCTTGCACTGAGAGGTTCTTTTTTTTTTTTTTTTTGCTTGCTTTCTGCTTTTTTGGGGGGTGGGGGTGGGGTGTACCTGAGGCATATTAAGTTCCTGGGCTAGGGGTCGAATAGGAGCTACAGCTGCCAGCCTGTGCGACAGCCACAGCAACTCAGGATCCAAGCCACACCTGCAACCTACAACATAGCTCACAGCAACGCCGGGTCCTTAACCCAATGAGCAAGGCCAGGGATCAAATCTGCATCCTCATGGATACTAGTCAGATTCATTTCTGCTGAGCCACACTGGGAACACCTGTACCGAAGGTTTTCTTACTTTAAAGCAAATTTTACAAACTGCATTCAAACCTCATACCAATTTCTAAGATGGAGACTTGACGAACAGAACATCAGAAGGTTAAGGACCATAACTTTAATGATACAATTGAATAGAGGCAGAATTACAAACAGAATTTGAGTATTTTAACTTTGAAGGTTATCTCATTAAATAATATTGCATTTTTCAAATTGTCATTTCTAAATGTATTATCATTGTCTTCTCTCACATTACTTCTTAAATCTGCCTTAAAATTCCTTCAACAGAAAATTTAAATAAAATTAAAGAAAAGAAAGAGTTTTTAAAAATGACAAAAGTTCTCGAAGCCAAGGAAACAGATTAAACAGCCATGAAAACCAGAGTTTAATTAGTTTTGTTATTTCTTCTTTCAAACAAAGACAAGAAACTGGCACACTCAGCAAAATCATTGGCTTATTTCTTGACCAACACTCTTCAATGAGGCTAATCCACCCACAGGCAAGTTTGAGTTAGACAATTATTTCCAGAAACTGAAAGTTGCCTATTCATGCTTGCAGAAAAGAGGACTATATTGCTTTAATAACTGTTTTTCACTTCCTCTGAGTGGCAGAGATTTTATACACCATCTCTGAGTACCAAATACTAGTATACAACTATACCTGTGAGCATAATATAGTATAAAAATTAACTTCAAAGAACATTGTCATGAGGTAGGGGGGACAGAATTCTTTACGGAAAGACACTGGCTTATATTTGGTAGGTATTACTTCTCAGACCACTTTAGCTAAGTGTTAAGTTCTTTTTTCTCTTTTTAGAAATTAAAGAAATGTAAAACTAGGTGATGTTTTTCCAATTTTTATGGCTTTTTAAAAATACTTTTACCCTTTAGCATTGACGTGTAGGCTGGCACCTCCTAGAAAAAGTGAGAAGCTTCCTATTCAAAAACAGCAGTTTTTACGGGGCTTTCTGTGCATTTTTGGGGAAGGGAAAAAATTATTAATTTACCTAACCAAATTAATAATTTTTTCCTGAAATAATGTTTGTACTCTGTGCAATAACATTGTACCTCCCTGTGTTTCTTCACCAGGAAGGGGTGGTAGTGATGATAGTGATTTCCTGTTGCTAATCTCTAGCTTATTTCACCATCTCTTATTTGGTTCTCAGCTCCTTCATTATGTGTTATATTTTTCCTACATAAACACCTGAAATGGTTTCTATTTTCCTAGTGAGATTTTAACTGATAAAACCACTTACTGGCAATCTTTATCATTTATTGCTTTGTGAAATGTTAATTAGCTTTTTCATACGTTCTGTACTTTAATACGACTCCATAAGAAAAATCTTAAGCTTGAATTCATGAATTCTGATACCAAAACTCTTATCAAAACTTCTCAGGGCACACGATGAAATAAGGACAGAGAGTGGAGAGGGAAGAAAAAGCAAATAAGGAAAGTCAGTGAACAAAATGGATGACAAAAGCTACTCATGTAATATGCTGGGTGTGCCAAAGTCAAGTCAACCAGGGAGTCTCCGAGTGAGCCATTCTCTGAATACAGCAAAAGTACCATTAAAAACAGGTCAGTAAGAATACTGACAATGAATACAGCAAGCAATGATAATGCTATTATAACCTCTAAGAACCTCCACTGAATTACAAGATTTCTTTAGAGGCTCCCCAAACTGGCTAATGATCCAAGAGAAAATTTTTACATGAGTAACTGTTAGTTGTGGTAACCTAGAGCAATCTAATAAAAATGGATTTCTTAAATGGTAACAATACAAAACAGAGATTGCTATTACAACACAGTACGAGCATTATTATTTCAGAAAAAAAAATGAATGGAGGATACTATATGACTGTGCAAACCTCTTTTAGGAATAGGTTTGAATTGGGCTAGTATCCCTAAAGCAAGAACTTTGAGGCAATCTTTGAAAATTTTTGTATGGCAGGAAGAAGTCCCAAGAGACCTTATTTATTTAAGATTTTTGTTTTTTCTGTTATAGTTGATTTACAATGTTCTGTCAATTTCTACTGTACAGCAGTGACCTATACATATATATATACACACACACACACACATATATACACACAGTTTTTCTCACATTTTCCTCCATCATGTTCCATCACAAGTGATTACATATAGTTCCCTGTGCTATACAGCAGGATCTCATTGCTTATCCACTCCAAATACAATAGTTTGCACCTACTAACCCCAAATTCGCAGTCCCTCCCACTCCCTCCCCATCTCCCTTGGCAACCACAAGTCTGTTCTCCAAGTACATGAGTTTATTTCTTTTCTGTAGATAGGTGCATTTGTGCTATATATTAGATTTCAGATATGTGATATCATATGGTATTTGTCTTTTTCTGACTTCACTCAGGATGAGAATCTCTAGTTCCATCCACGTTGCTACAAATGGCATTATTTTGTTCTTTTTATGACTGAGTAGTATTCCATTGTGTATATATACCACATCTTAATCCATTCATCTGTCAATGGACATTTAGGTTGTTTCCATGTCCTGGCTATTGTGAATAGAGCTGCAATGAACATACGGGTACATGTGTCTTTTTCAAGGAAAGTTTTGTCCAGATATATGCCCAGGAGTAGGATTTCTGGCTCATATGGTAGCTCTATATTTAGTAGAGGTACCTCCACACTGTTTTCCATAGTGGTAGTACCAACTGACATTCCCACCAACAGTGAAGTAGGGTACCCTTTTCTCCATACACTCTCCAGCATTTGTTATTTGTTGACTTGTTAATGATGGCCTTACTGACTAGTGTGAGGTGGCACCTCATTGTAGTTTTGATAGGTATTTCTCTAATAATTAGTGATGTTGAGCATTTTTTCATGTGCCTGTTGGCCATCTGCACTCTTTGGAAAAATTTCCATTCAGGTCTTTTGCCCATTTTTCAATTGAGTTGTAGGTTTTTTTGCTGTTGAGTTGGATAAGTTGTTTGTGTACTGTAGAGATTAAGCCTTGTCGGTTCTATCATTTGCAACTATTTTCTCCCATTCTGTAGGTTGTCTTTGGGGGTTTTGTTTTGTTTTTTTATGGTTTTCTTTGCTGTGAAAAGCTTGTACATTTGATTAGGTCCCACTGGTTTGTTTTTATTTCTACTGCTTTGGGAAGGTGCCTAAGAAAACATTTGTATGACTGATGTCAGAAAATGTTTTGCCTATGTTCTCCTCTAGGAGTGTTATGGTATCTTGTCTTACATTTAAATCTTTAAGCCATTTGGAGTTTATTTTTGTGCATGGTGTGAGGGTGTGTTCCAGTTTCACTGATTTACATGCAGCTGTCCAGTTTTCCCAGCACCACTTATTGAAAAGACTCTTTTTCCCATTTTATGTTCTTGCCTCCTTTGTCAGAAAGTAATTGACAATAGGTGTCTGGGTTTATTTTTGGGTTCTCTATTCTATTCCATTGGTCTGTATGTCTGTTTTGATGCCAGTACCACACTGTCTTGATTACTGTAGCTTTGTAATATTGTCTGAAGTCTGAGAGGGTTCTGTCTCCTGCTTGGTTTTTGTTCCTCACTATTGCTTTGGCAATTTTGGGGCTTTTGTGGCTCCATATAAATTTTTGGATTGTTTGTTCTAGTTCTGTGAAAGACGTCATGGGTAATTGGATAGGGATTACATTGAATATGTAGATTGTTTTGAGTAGTATGGCCATTTAAACGATATTAATTCTTCCAATCCAGGAGCATGGACTATCTTTCCGTTTCTTTGAATCCTCTAAGAGACCATATTTAGATGATCACTTATATTTTAGCAAATCAAACTGCTTGGACTTACAGGCACAAATTCATAATGATGTAATATTAATAATAATAATAATAACAACAAAAATATCAGCTAATATTTGGGGTGGGGGCGGGGTGCTACATCCAGCACATACAGAAGTTCCCAGGCCAGAGATCAAATCCAAGACTCAGCTGTAGCAAATGACAGATTCTTAACACACTGCACCTCAGCAGGAACTCCTTAGCGAGCATTTAGATACTTACTATATTTACATACCAAGCAATGTTCTAAGTACTTAATATATTTAACTCATATAGTCAAATATATTCTCATAACTCTTTAGGATAGGAATTAATGTTTCCCATTCCACCTCTAATATTACAAACAAGATTTAAGGACATAAAGTAAGTTTCTCAAGTTCACAGAGTTAGTAATAGCTAGAATCTGACCCCAGGTAATCAGAGTCCAAAGTCCATGCTCTTAACCATTATACTATTTTCTTTCCCTAACATGGTCAAGGTCACAGAGCTAACTAGGTGGTGAACTCAGGAATTCAGGAATAAGTCTTGAGCTACAGTTAACCAAAAAAATAGTTATGAGATGTGGGTTATCACTCTTTAGCTCTTCCTGCTAAACCCTCAGAAGTCTTTATCAACAAATGATGCCTGTGGAACTGAGCAATGGACACAGCATCGTATGGGAACTCCTGTGTTACCAGTAAGTCAACCAACCTGCATGGTATACAACAGAAAGAGTAAAGTGTTTATGGTCAGAAAAATTGGATTGAAGGTAACTTCGCGATTAACTGGCAGTATGCTAATAAATAAACCACAGGCTCTGGAGTCAGACAGACGTGGCTGAAATCTTAGCTTTGAGACCACTATGCATGGTGATGAAGTTAAAGCACAAAACAAAGGCACCTGGTCAAGAAAGTGAAGGGGGATGAAAGTGTGCCCACATTCAGCTCATTAGGCCCTCCACCCTGGAAGAGGGGCTGCATTTTTTGGAAGAGGCAGCACCTAACCCAGTCCCAAAGCTACCGACTAAAATGGTATGGCAGTCCTGAAGAAGTTTCAGTTATTTAATTGGTTCATGATAGGGGGTACTTTTTTCTACTTGAAACAAAACTGTCTCACAAGCTAGTGGTAACCGCCTCCTCCAGTACTTACTACTGGTTATGTAATCTTGGGCGAGTTACTTAACCACTCTAAACCTGAGTTTCCTTATGTGGAAAAAGTGTTTGAAAACAGTGTTTGCCTCACAGTGCAGTTTTTTGGTTTTCTGTTTGTTTTCGGTTTTTTCGTCTTTTAGTGTTGCACCCCCAGCAAATGGAAGTTCCAGGCTAGGGGTCGAATCACAGCTAATAGCCACAGCAACACCAGAACCAACTGGTGTCTGCGACCTACACTGCAGCTCACGGCAACACCTGATCCTTTAAACCACTGAAGCCAGGGACTGGACCCACATCCTCATAGATACCAGTCAGGTTCATTACTGCTGAGCCATAATGGGAACTCCAGTTTTGAGGATTACATAAAAATGACGACAGGCACTGAAAAAATGCTCAATAAACTGTAACCAATAATTATAGCAACCATGTACATATGCCTCTCTGAGCCTCAGATTCCTCATCTTTTCAAATGAATACCATCTACTTCATAAGATATTTCTATGAATGTTGAATTATGACAATAAGGCATTTTATAAACTATTTCATGTTTATATTTTAATATAAAGATTAGCAAATAGAAAAAGTTCTTGGTACCTAGGACTTAGTAAATGGATGATGAATGTTAAAGGGTATCACTGCTGTTAGTACTGATAATTTATTTAACATTTTTACACCACACATTCATGTTTTGGATATTACTTATTTTAGGGAGGACAATCATACTCATGGATCGTTTTAAATTCTGAGAGGAAAATTAGAGAGCTCTGTAAACAATACAAATTTAAGAGAAGACTAAATGGTATCCAGTCAAAATCAAAAGAAAGCAACCCCCCCCCCAAAAAAAACCCCAACAATCTATCAGGTTTGAGCTCATTTTAAAAAAAAAAGAAAAAAAGAAAAAGAAAAATCACTTCAGAGAACACTAAACCTTGCTTAAGATTAGAGCATTTCATAGGAAAGACTGAGTTTTATATCCATGTGACACACATAAATCACCAGATTTACACATAGTGACATAGCTGCAGTTTCTCTGAACTTGGAAAAGAACGCTCCTCAGAAACCTCCTGTTGATTCATTTCACCTCAAAGCAGACATTTGATCCTGCTCCCTTAAGAAAAGAGCTCCTTCCAACCATAATGCAATGTTTGGGATATTTAAAACTTCTATTACCATAAATTCCAAGCTTATAGTCTCACTGCAGCGTAATTCAGCTATAAGGAATATATACCAACAGGCCTGTAAACTAGAGGATTTAACAGGCCTCCAATTCTACAACTGAATGATGCTTACTGTGACCCACACAGCAGGCAAAACCCGAAATAAAATGAAGACCTAAGATCTATGCTTCCTTCATGTCTCTCTATCTTCCAAATGAGCAAGTTTTGTTGTCACTCTGTTCCTATTCAACCGGAATGCTAGCTACACATTTACTACACATTTACAGTAGTAGATACCACTACTAAGGGAAGCACAGATACAGTACTAAAGGAAGAAAGGAATGTTTTTCCAACTCTATGCCTGTATCTTCTTGGCACCTGGATATAAAGCACATTCTATAATTGCTACGGATTATTCTCTTCATCAAGACATATTTTCACGGGAGGGATGGACACCAAGAAGCTCTGTATTCAAATCTGAATCTGTCACAAAATAGTGTTATGTCCTCGGTAAATCAATTCACCTCTGTGGGTCTCCTCTGAGATAATGTATGAAAAAGATTTTTTACTGCAAAGTGATAATCACATGGAAATATTTTTTCTGCCAACACAATGTCATAAAAATAGATATAAAAATCCCTGCTTTAGTTATTTCAATGCACGATAAAGGAAAAGTTGTGAAAGTGCTTTTCAAGAATAGAAACATTCTACAAATGCAAGCCTTATGACTTATGTCACCTTTTAATTCTTTGGAATCTTAGTATAGCACTTGCTAGAGATACTACACACAAATGGCTCAATCAAAAGGTAATCATAATTTGGAAACTTGAGGAAGTATAAGAATTGATAGCTGGGATAATCAGTATCATCAGCAATATCATCTGGCAATACTTGCTGCATTCTTTTGGCTTGTTTAGTAGCATTTTATGCAGCACATGCTAGAGCCTCAAGCCTGCCTCACCTCACATCTCTCAGGGTTACTCAGAGCAAGTGATATTACCTCCATTTAACAAATGAGGGAGTTCCTGTCGTGGCACAGCAGAAACAAATCCGACTAGGAACCATGAGGTTACGGGTTCGATCCCTGCTCTCGCTCAGGGGGTTAAAGATCCAGTGTTGCTGTGAGCTGTGGTGTAAGTCATAGACATGGCTCGGATCTGATATTGCTGTGGCTTTGGTGTAGGCCGGCAGCTGTAGCTCCGACTGGACCCCTAGCCTGGGAGCCTCCACATGCCGCAGGTGCAGCCCTAAAAAAAAATAATAAAAAGCAACAAATGAGGAAAGTCTGGGCAATCACCTAAACTGAGGAAATAAAAAAATAATGCCAGAAGTGGGCAATAAATAGGCTAAATTCACTGTTATTTTTCCTAGAATGCACTGCCTTTCTTGGGGCAGAACAAACCTCCAAGCTGAAGACAGCAACAAAAAAAACCTCCCTTTTCCTTCTCCAAGGCTTCTTGACTACCTGTCTGAGAAACGTGCACAACAGAGCACAAGCAAAAAAAGTTTGTCCCCTAAGGCATCTCAAGGGATTAACTTCATGAAATCTTTGGTTTCTACTGGGCAGTTCTACAAACTATATACAAACCAACCTCCATTAAGATCAAGGCCAAATTCATGTGACTCCGTCTGCTCCATTTGGGAAGAAAACACTGAACATCTGGCAGAATAATCTGTCAAAGGACAAGTCTCCCTGTATCATGGACAGGCAGACGCACATGGCTGCCACATTCAAATATAATATTGAATTATCACTAATGTGCCCTCACCACATTAGAGAGGATTTTTTTTTTTCCTTTTTAGGGCCACATATAGAAGTTCCCAGGCTAGGGGTCAAACTGGAGCTGCAGCTGCCAGCCTACCCCACAGCCACAGCAACACCAGATCCAAGCTGTATCTGCAATCCATGCTACAGCCTGGGGCAACACCGGATCATTAATCCACTGAATGAGGCCAGGAATCGAACCTGCAACCTCATAGATACTAGCCAGGTTCTTAACCTACTGAGCCACAAAGGGAACTCCCTATTTCCTTTATTTAATGTGTGTTACTAGAGCATAACATCTCTAATCTCATAAATAAAACATGCCACTAAGAAATAACATAGCCACCTAAAAATGGCATTGAAGGATGACTAGGATAAAGTCAGAAACACAAGAGTAGTTCAAAATTTTTATTTCCAAAGTTAAACACTTGTGCACTATGTAATGAACAAGTATGTGTTGTCAATGGTCCGATATTTTGCTAACAATGAATGGCAACATTGAGATGATATACCACAAGTTTAAAATTCTGCTCATCTAGATATGAGGCCTTCAGAGGAAGTAAATGCTGATTTGGTTTTAAAACACTAAATGTTTCAGCTGCTGAAATGCATGACCAATTTGAATTTATCAAAGAACATATTCAGTCCATAAAATACAATGAAACAGTATGCAAATTGTCAGAAGGCAGAAAGTGAACAATGATTTTTTTCTTAAACTAGATAGGTGTTTAAAGTTGAGACAGAGGTTTCTGACACAAAGATTGTTAAAGACATGTATCTGATAGAAGACCTATGTTCCAGTGGCCATAATTTATATGAAATGTATTTAAAAGTTAAAGTCAATTTTAATTTTTTAATCTCTTCGAGGTATGATCTATTCACTTTAATTTTTCTCTTTCATGAAAACTGTGTTTGGGCTTCTGAGAAGCTGGCTGGCTGACTCTGATGGTTCACAGATGATCACTGCTCCAAATCTCATCTGGGTTGGTTCTCCTGTACCATTTTCCCTTTCCTGACACATAACTATTTTGGGTTCCTGGACTCAATTCCAACATATGTGCATGAAAGGTTTACCTACACCACCAACAAGCAATTCTTGAACACCAGCAGGGTGTCCGAAAATTCAACTTAATTATGACACTATCTACCTGGAGAGAGCATCAGAAACTAGAAACAGTCAAACTGAAGAAATATAGAGCAAGGATGTGGGAAGGAGTGCCTCTCCAGGAAGACCCATTTTCCCCATATCTCCACAGGTTCACCAACCCAGAAGTTCTAAGCAATGATTTCTGAAGCAGAAGATCTAAAAATAGACAAACTACTCATTTGGACTACTGATTTCATATCAGAGGCCATTAAAAAGGGTTTTTCTGAGGTAATGACATTTAAAACGGTGTAATTACATAGAACACATTTAAATTGATCCTAAGAGCTGATTTTAAGTAGAAAATGGATTAAAGGTATAAATGGAAGACTCACAGGAGAAACATGAATAGCTATGAAATATTTTTAAAGCACTCAACCTCACTCATAATCAGGAAAATGATCTAAAATACTCTAAGAGTGCATCTCATATCCATCATTTGGGGGGAAAAAAAACTAAAAGCCTGACGACAACAAGTGGTATTGAAAGGATATGGAACGATGTGAACTCCTGTACACTACTGGTGAAAAAGTAAATTGGTATGACCACTTTGGGCAGCACGTATAAAGAAAAAGATGTAAACCCTATATCCTAGCAAGCCTACTAGTAGGCAAACCACAGAGAAAGTCTGGCACATGGACCCAAAGAGACTTCATATGATGAATTATATGGCCATTCTATCCTTAATCTATTTCCCCTTTTGGGGGCCTAACTCAAAATCCCTACCCAATACCAAGACATAGAAAGTAGTCCTACAAATAGCCCTTGTAAAAGGTTTAAGGAAGGAAAAAAAGAAGAAGGGCAAGAATAATGAATTTAATTAATGTGTTACACTTATTTATTTTGTCAATTATAGCTAATAAAATTCTCTTCTTCAGATTCTATAACTGCATATTTTATTAAATAATCTGAAACGCTAGTTATGCCATATCCCTAGGATTAATAGCTTAGGAGAAACTCTAGTTTCATGTTGAAGAAAAACAAATCACCCAATTAAAATTTCTACTCATGTCTCCATTTTCATTTTACACCTATTTAACAGCAAAGAGGCCAGTGCTTTTTTTTAATTTTGAAGTACACATTTTTATATTAGTTTCAAGTGTACAACACAGTAATTTGCTATTTTTATAGATTATACTCCAAAGGTATTATAAAATATTGACTATATTTCCTATTCTGTACATTACATACCTGTAACATTTATTTTATATCTAATAGTTTGTACCTCTTATTCCCCTTCACCTGTTTTATCCCTCTTTCCTCTGGTAACTGCTAGCTAGTTCTCTGTATCTATGAGTCTGTTTTTGTTTTGTGTGTTCATTTTTGTTAATTTTTAGATACTATATATAAGTGAAAACATACAGTAATTATCTTTCTCTGTCTGACTTATTTTTCTAAGCATAATATCCTCCAGGTGCACCCATGTTGTTCCAAATGGAGAGATTTCACTCTTTTTTATGGTTCAAATCACACCCTCTTTATCCAAGACCAGTGCTTTTTATTCCAATTTAGGATGCTATCTGCCAAATTCTAAGGAAGCTAAATGACTCTAATATGCTCTATCTCCCGATGGAAAGTTTATCTATTTCTTGGATGTGATACCATTATTAAAGAAAGGATAGGTTTTAAATTACAATACCTTCTTGAGATTGTAACAAGCATGGACCAGGATATATTTCTTTCACAGTCTATTAAAACAACAAACTTGCTTCCTCAGGGAATCAGCTACCTAGACTCCTTATTTATCCTTCTTGTCGTCCAACTTTGGACAGGTCACCGGGTAGGAAAAAGTTAATACTTGTTAACATTCCTTGGTAACATATCTGATGAGATAAAGAGAGAGAATAAAATGACAGACCTACACTGTGCTATGACAGCCCCCAGTCATATGCTAATTGAGATGTGTGCTAAGATTCTTGAGGACTTAGTACTCCCCCAAAAGTAAAATAACTCATTCATAGTTTTTTTCACCTGTCTTTTCTTTACCTTTTTATGTGGCTACAGAAAAGTTTTTGTTGTTGTTGTTTTTAGGTCATGCCTTTGACACACATAAGTTCCAGGGTCAGAGATCGAACCCACACTACTGCAGTGACCCAAGCCACAGCAGTGACAACACTGGATCTTTAACCCAGTGAGCCACCAGGGAACTCCTAAAAAGTTTTAAATTACATATATAGCTGCACTATATTTTGACTGAACAGTCCTATAATGTTCTATGTTTTGATGTGTTTCCATAGTAATTTTCCTAACAACAATAGAAGGCCTAACACTCTGCTCGTTATAAAGTCTTTGCAGTTGCATCAAAAGTACCAAAGCAACAAAATTATCTGTAACAAGAACAGTCCTTATTACTCCATAGTAACAAGCATTATACTCTAAAAGAGTTTAAAAAGAAGAAAATGAAAACCAAACTAAAACTTGGACTATTTTTAAATATAATGCTCCTAACTTTTTTGGCTCAAGCCTTGTCTTTTTCCCCATTTTTTTAAAATTGCTGGTTCGAGGAGTATTCTTTACTATTTATTGAGGCACTGTGCAGTCTCCCAAATATCTCAAAGCAACCAACTATAGATTTAAGACCACAGGGGCAGTTTGGGAAACTCATGTCCACAAAGGAGTGCACAAAATGAGGAAATAAAACCTGGGCCTTGTACATAGACTAAATGCAGCAAATAGGCAATCTAAGTCAAAGAAAAATAAGCTCAAACTATTCCTCTATAACACTTTGTCCTGGGAGTTCCCATCGTGGCTCAAGGGTAACGTACCTGACTAGTATCCACGAGGATGCAGGTTCAATCCCTCAGTGGGGTTAAGGATCTGGCATTGCCATGTGGGTCACAGATGAGGCTCAGATGCCATGTTGCTGTGGCTGTGGCGTCGGCGGGCAGCTGCAACTCCAGTTCCACCCCTTGCCTGGGAACTTCCATATGCTATGAGTGTGCCTTAACACACACACACACACACACACACACACACACACACACGTGGAATATGTAATAAGATTTTACATGCAGGACAAATCCTGCATCCACTTCTAAACTTTTCTTTTATATTTTTAGCTTCTTTTGGTCACATCTCCAGCTTTATGCTAAAAAGCCCTAAACAGTTTCATTGTTAGGTTCAGAACTCTCTTTATATTTCCAAATTTCAAAGAGACTAACTTCATACTTAGCAACCTACCATGAAGTGTTTACCAAGCTTCTAAGAGCTAATAAATCTGACACCTCCCAGTACCCTAACATACTGACCACAAGTCTTGGTATCTCAGGGTTGGCATTAGAGGATCCATATAAATTCCTTTTCCTATATCCTGGATTACCGTACATGATAGCAATTATAACAAATTTGTGTTGAGTTTAGATTTCAGATGGCTATGGACATTAAAATTATAAAAATAGCATAAAATCTCTGGAGGTGATTTTAGATATTTCACACACTAAAATCTTATTACATAGCCTAGAACAAATAGGAGACCTAAAAATGACAGACTTATTTTGTGGGGGGGGGGGGGGGCATGCACACAGCATGTGAAAGGTCCTGGGCCAGGGATCGAACCTGAGCTGCCACAGCAGTGACAATACCCAATCCTTAACCACTAGGCCACACAGGAAACTCTTGGACTTTAGACATAACTGCTTGGGATAGACACAGCATTAATAAATACAATTCAAATGATACATCTCTCTGGAGACATATTTATCCAATTTAAAAGGGAGGTAATATTTACATAGACAAAATAGGTAACATTTATGCCTCTGTGACACTTAAAGTTAACTATAAATCCACTGTACAAGTTTTTTTATAATCACAAAAGTTTTTTTGGATTCTCCAGGTATGTGATATGACTTGGAGCTTTTGCTCAAGAATTTTTTCCCTTTTAACTATTTTTTTCCTTTAAGCCTGGCCATAATCCAAATATTTTATAGAGATTTCTTCTTTTTGACTTTTGAAACACTACAGCAATGCTAGTGTGGCGGTATCAGTTCTGTATTTGACTATTACAGCCAATAGTTATACCACAAGGTTCCCTGCCATATTACCTACACAGAGGTGCTCAATAAATATTTGTTGAGTGTATAAACAGAAGATGGAAATATGCACACTAGGCTTGGACTGCAAAGAAAAACCTAATCCAAGGAAACAAAATATAGGCAGAACCAGGTAGGATGCCCTTCCACCAGAAAGCAGTAAAGACAGCTACTTCAGTATAGGATGACGAAAAAGTTCTATGGATAGTTGGATGGAGCACAACACTGTAAATGTACTTAATGTCACTGAACTATATACTTAAATGTAGTTAAGGCGGTAAATTTTATATTATGTATATTGTATAATTTTTAAAACAATTTTAATAGCTACTCAATCAAGTTTGTAACTACAGACTTTCAGAGGAAAAATACTGAGACTATGGTGAAAAATTCTGCCATGTAAAATATTACACTACATGGTACAGTAGAAAACTTTAAAATACACAAAAAGGCTCTCAACGAAAAAGTTGTGGTGTGAGGACACTTGTTTTACAAAATATCTGTGTTTGCCAAGTCCTTGTGACAAAAAGTAACATACCATGGTAACTGTTTATGTATAAAATACTAAAATATTTCTATTATAAGAAAAACTAGGAGTTCCCGTCGTGGCGCAGTGGTTAACGAATCCGACTAGGAACCTTGAGGTTGTGGGTTCGGTCCCTGCCCTTGCTCAGTGGGTTAACGATCCGGCATTGCCGTGAGCTGTGGTGTAGGTTGCAGACGCGGCTCAGATCCTGCGTTGCTGTGGCTCTGGCGTAGGCCGGCGGCTACAGCTCCGATTAAACCCCTAGCCTGGGAACCTCCATATGCCGCAGGAGCGGCCCAAGAAATGGCAAAACGACAAAAAAAAAAAAAAGAAAAGAAAAACTAAGTATACCTTTAGGTAAACAGAATTTGAGCCTTTAGATATAAACCTGCTTCCTTAAAAAACTGAATTAAACTGGAGTTCCTCTCAGGGCTCAGCGGTAACCAACCCGACTAGTATCATACCATGAGGATGTAGGTTCAACTTCTGGCCTCACTCAGTGGGTTAAGGATCCCAAGTCACCATGAGTTGTGGTGTAGGTGGCAGACGAAGCTCAGATCCCACGTTACTGTGGCTGTGGTGAAGGCCACCAGCTGCAGCTCAAATTTGACCCCTAGCCTGGGAACTTCCATATGCTGCAGGTGTGGCCCTGAAAAGACAAAAAAAAAATTTTTTTTTTTTTTTTTAGTTAAACTGGTTTAAGTTGTTCATAAGCCTTTCAATTTTACATAGGGTTTTTTTTTTTTTTTTGTCTTTTTGCTATTTCTTTGGGCCGCTCCCATGGCATATGGAGGTTCCCAGGCTAGGGGTCAAATCGGAGCTGTAGCCCCTGGCCTACGCCAGAGCCACAGCAACGCGGGATCCGAGCCGCGTCTGCGACCTACACCACAGCTCACGGCAACACCGGATCGTCAACCCACTGAGCAAGGGCAGGGACCGAACCCGCAACCTCATGGTTCCTAGTCGGATTCGTTAACCACTGCGCCACAATGGGAACTCCTCAATTTTACATAGTTTTTTAAAACTCAAATAGGCTAACCACAAAGAAAATTTTATAATGTTAATATGAAATACTTATTTGCAGATCTTATTACACAAATCCAAAACAAGAGGGACAGATCACTTTACGGAGAGAAAATTCTTAAACTAAATACCCAAAGGCTAAAAGAAAATATAAAATGTCACCCAGTGACATGGGGACTATCTGCTGACCCAGAAGTCTAGCTCACCATTCCTGTAATACTCTCCAATAAAACTCGGGAACAGGTCTGGCAGAAAGTCTGTCCTGTAGCTCCAAGAAATCTGGTATGAACTAGATGTTTTTAAAAAAGGAGAGGGTCTGTGGCTTTGAACAACCACCAGCCTTGCAGTTTATGTTCTGTTTCAAAGCTGTGAGCAGTCAGCCAAAAATTCTAGCATTTTTTTTCCTCCTCACCAAATTTTTCTGGATTCAAGGAGCTAGTTGGCAAAATGAAGTCAGCACATTGCTGTACTTGGTCTGTCACTAAATAGGAACATCATATTACTGCTGTTAACCATCCAAAAAAAAAACAAAAATAAAAACAAAAAACCAACCTGCTTTAGATCTAGGATAGGAAAAATGAAACTAAATGATATAGTTATTACATAAGACATAGAAAAAATTTATAAAATATATAGAAAATACTTTCTATATTAAGGGTGGGTTAAAAAGGAATTGAGTTAAAAGAACTTTCAAATAACAAAAGCAAAATTTTAAAAATAATATATGTAAAACTGTCAAAGGGAAGAAGTGAAAAAAATGAGTTACAAAGAACAAACGGCTGGATTATTGGAAAGAGCTGCAGTTTAATTAAACTATAGAACAGTATCTTGCTCAGCTTCTCAGAATCAGCTACCATCACGCACCGAGAGGACTTCAAGTAGAAGTAAAGCTCCTACATAGAACAAGGGTTATTTTCAAGTCTAATTAGTTGTCTCAAATTCTATCAGGTACTAAATCTTTCATGGTTTCTTCACAGCCACTCTTCCAATAAAAGCATCTACTCTCCTAGGTGGTAATGCAAAATCAATCTTTTTTTTTAATCAAAGTTTCTTTCATTTGCCTCTGAATTCATAATAAACTTACTCATAAAGCTTATACTGCAAGCTTCTAGAAGTAGAAACATGACTTACATAGCTCCTTAAATGAACAAATACAAACAAAAAGAAAAGCTTCCAATGATAGAACAGTGCCTGATACAAAAGGTACTAAGTATAAATACTTGCTGAATGAATAAAGGAATGAATTACAGCTAAGTTTACCATCCCCCTCATAAAGGATGTTTATATTAAGAGGGCTCAAGAAACCTTTCCCTAGATAGCTAATCTCCAGGCAAGGCCATTAAATATAGTGACCAAGTGGCACACTCACTCACACTCTCTCCTTTCACCCTACCCCATCCGGCTACTCACACACATGTACCCACACACATTTGATACCAAAGCCAAATACAGTGCACTTGTTTGCCCCCCTTTCCCTGACTTCCTGCCTTGAATAAAATCCTTGGTAGTATTTATTGCTTTGCACCCCTTAAAAATCAGCTCATGAGTTGCCCAAAGAGCGAACTACCATTCTAACTCCATCTTCAGGAGAATCACCTTTCCTAACTCAGGTTCTCTGGTCCTTTCTATCTCCTCCATTGGGTAAAATAATTCCCTGCCCATGACCAATAAAATATTTTACAACTAATGGCTCTTCGTTATTAGGTATACCCATATGTGTGGAAATTGTTGGGCAAGACACATGTCTGCCTTATCTTCCACTGTGTCCTATAAGAACCCTTTAAATTACAGCTTTCACATAGTGACTTTAGTCAATGAATAGGCAATCATTAAATGTACACATAAAAACAATGGCTGGAGTTCCCATTGTGGCTCAGAGGGTTAAGGTTCCAACCTACTCTCCATAAGGATGTGGGTTCGATCCCTGGCCTCACCCAGGGGGTTAAGGTTCCAGCATTTGCCACAAGCTACAGCATAGGTCACAGATGTGGCTTAGATCCAGTGTTGCCATGGCTGTGCCTTCGGCCTCAGCTGCAGCTCTGATTCGACACCTAGCCTGGGAACTTCCATATGTTGCAGGAGTGGCTTTAAAAACAAACAAACAAAAAACAATGGCTACTAATATATAAATAAAAACACTGACCAGTGGTGACGAATAGGTTGTGAAGGTAAGAAGTGCTGAGCACTATTTACTTAATCCAAGGCCTAGAGGTCTAAAAAATGGCTGAAGTGTATATAAAAATGCTGAAAACCTCTCAGGAAAAATGGTAATACAACAGAGTATAAATTAAATAAACTGCAAGTCTAAAGAAACCCTATGATGACGAAGATGGACAGAGTACATAGAAAAAATAGAAACAAGTGGAAACAAGAAGACTAATCAAATGGAAGTTTTAGATATAAATAATCCACCAGCCACAGTCAACTGGAAGCATGGCACAGGAAATGTCAACAGTGGTGACCACTGACCACAGAGAACATGAATACTCTTCTCACAGTACAGATGTCTTTCATTCCACTTGGTATGAAAATACCTTCCACTTTCAAAAGAAGACTGTTTCTATATGTTTACACTTTTCAGAGAATGTCTATAAATTACAGGGGCATATTTTTTATACAATTTGCTTGTGTGTATTGAAACCTACATTTAGTCATGGCCAATTAATTGCTGCTCTCTCAAGAGCTTTATTATTAAGCTCATTAACTGCTGTACCTGAGGGGGGAAAAAGATGGTTAATTGTGTTTATAATTAAATATATGAATAAATGTCTTAATATTTTACGAACAACCATTGAAATATGCTGGAAGAGCCCACATTATGCCAAATACAGCTAGAAACTTTTTACACATCCAGTAGTAAGTCCTTGCCTATCAGATTTAAAAAACTTCCTCTCTCAAAACCATGCTCTCGTCTCCCTACCATCACAACCAGATTATCTGTCCTGAAACTTCATTAAGAGTTCTGACCACACCTAAGAGTAGCACACTGGTTGCTGGGGCAAAGGAGCTAATGACTCACAGTATCTGTTGCTTTGAACTCACTCTTGCACTACACCAGCTTCTATGACCTTGCTGGAATCAAAGTTAGAAATCAAGAAAACAAATAACAAGATACGCATACAGAAAAAGAGTCAGAAGCCAGAAGGAAAAGCAGAACTAAAAATCACAACTCTGAAAGTAGGTTGTTCAAGAAATACCAAGAAGACTGGTAAGAAGTTTTGTTTTGGAAAAAAAACATTTCTAATAAGATATTTTGACATTTCACTGTTATGATCAACCATGAATTACGGAGCTTCCTATTTTGAGGTAACAGAAGAGAAAGCTTCACACTAGAAGGAAAAAAGTTATGAAGAGAAGGCACTCTTTTCTAGCTGGTCATAGCGCAGTAAGCAAGAGAGCTGTTATTAACTGAAATACAGCAAGGAGAAAAAACACTGACTGACAGGTTCAAAGCAGAGTAACAATAAAAATCTTAATTTTCTTCATTGGTTAACCTCATGTACTAAGCCTACTTTAACAGGAAAGAGGTTGAATAACCACATACCCCCAAATCCTACTCCAGTAAAAAGGCAGAGACTACAGGAACATAAGAAGTTGGCTTTCTTTAAAACGGAAAAATTTCCTCTATTTCATAAACAGAGCAGCCTGAAGGACTACTGCAAGGAAGGCTATTAAAATGCTAAATTTGCCTAGCACTGAAATTAACACTTTTTAGCTAGAATTCAAAGAAAACAGCCACATATATAGTCTGACTTTATCACCTTTCCAATTCCCAACACTTCAGATTTTTAAAAACTCTGACACAATATAATTTAGCAAGAGTCAAATTATGCTAAGCATAATTTCAAATGTTATTTTTAAAGTATTAAAGGGAAATTGTCTACCTAAAATCTAAATATCAACTTCACTTCAATGTATACTTGTCATTCCAGCCTTTTCTTTTTTGGTAACTAATCACTAGTAGTCAAAATTTTTTAAGGTAAACTACTTCTAGACACTCCAATTTATAGTTCTGACCAGTAATTTAAATGATTTGCTGGAGTTCCCACTGTGGTGCAGTGAGTTTAGAGTCCAACCACAGGGGCTGAGGTCTCTGGAGAGACACAGATTCAATCCCCAGCCCGGCACAGTGGGTTAAATGATCCTGTGCTGCCGCAGCTGTGGCATAGGTCGGATTCAATCCCTAGCCCAGGAATTTCCTTATGCTTTAGGTACAGCTATAAAATTTAAAATACATACATACATACATAAATTCCTGTGCATCAACTATGAGTAGCATGTCTCTGTGACATGACATTTAAGCCTAAGTATTTATACTAAGTGCACATATCACTTGACTTCTAATCATATCGAAATATATTTTTGGCTTTAGCTGAATATAATAATGAGGGGGTGTTCTAATAACAGTACAAATAAAAGAGCTAGGGCCTTGAAGAACGAACAGCTTTTTGACCATTAGAAAGGGTCAGGAGGACATCTGGTACAAAAAGAAGCCATGAACAAAGACAGAACCACAAGGCATGTTTCAGGAATCTAGCACAGGAAAAGCCTAGGTTGCAAAAAAAAGAGAGAAGGAAAGAAAAAAAAGAACCTGTAGACTGGGTTCAAACCATGAAGGACTTTCAGTACCAAAGCTCATGAATTTTAAGCTTTATTCTCCAGGTAATAAGCAGCAGAGGAGTTTAAGCAGCAGGATGACCATTAAAAACTGTGTGCTAAATACAGAATTTCCACAGGTAAGAAACTACAAGTTTCACATAACATTTCTTATGTCCTGTTATTTATAACCCTGAACTACTGAAATGTGAAGCTAGGATGTCAACACCACCACTGTGGTAACAACATTTCCTTTTTCAAGATAATTAAGAATTCGAATTCCCTTGCTTAACATAAACTTTCCGAAAGGCTCTGTCTTTTTGTTCTGTTTTATCTAAAACAAACAGCACACCAGGGGAAAAAGTAGAGTCTTTTCTAATGTTTGCTCAATCTGAAAGCTAAATCTGGCACAAAGGGTACACACTACTTTATTACTATATATGACTGGCTCTATTTCCCATTCCACAAGGCTATTTTTTGATTTGCTGAGTATATAACGAAGGGAGAAATGAGTGGGAGGAATTTCTCGGAGCCCTTAGGGGACTTATACGTAAAACTTTACTCCTCTCCACCTCCCCATTCTTCCTCAAAAAAACTCTTCTTGATTACTATAATTATAAGCTTTATTCCATTAACAGAGCTGGAAAGTTTTCCAGTGGTTTTATTTATAACAGACTATAAGTCTGTCCCCAGTTCTAGGGTAAGCTTTCTCATTCTTTCAAATTATTACAGGGTTTCTCCAGCTGTCCTAACTCCCGGAAGCCTGCACGTCCTCATGGCTATTGAAGCAGCCACTGTTCCTAAAGATAAACCCCCATCTCTACCACCACTTATCCCCGCTCCCATGCCAAAGTACAAGTACGAAATGGTAAGGAGTTGTTAGGGATGTAGCCAGAAGCTTGCAGCACCTGGAGCCTATAATCAGGGAGAGCCCATTTTTGAAATTCAGGTCAAAAGTTAAGAAGCAGAAAAGAGGGAAACACTGCCAACTTTCTCCTAAGGAATGCACATAGGGTTGCTTTCCTTATCCTCTCCCTTGAAGTTTTAAATTATACATCTCTTACAGTCAGGGTAAGTGCTATTTGAGGTCTGGAGCCAAGACTTAGCCTTTCACATGGAAGACACAGAATAAGTTGGTTGTTTTTTTTTTTTTTTTTAAAGTTACTTCTTGGATTGAGGTTTCTGCTCATCTGTTTTACCACTTTTGTTCCTATCTTGCTCTAACAGAAAGTTCCTGTTACATAAATTATCACTCTTTGTTTTCTTACTCCTAAGACACTCAGCGATCCTTAACATCGCTGAAAATCAAATCATGACCAGAAAGTTGGACTTTTCATTTGGACTTTTCACTACTGTGGTACCAAATGAAGAATTTCTAAAGTTAGGGAAAAGCAAATTATTCTCAAGAAGTGTGGCCGTTTAGAGTTTAAGCCACACGTCATACGCTTCACTAACAAGACGAAGCAGCTTTATATAAGGCAGTGTAGTGTGAAAGTTCTTACAGAAACTTTTCATAAACACTGAAAGCAACCAATCTGTGAAAGCACTATGATCAAACACTAACAGAAGCATTCCTTCTTGTACTACAGTTTCTAACACGAAACAACTTCATGTTGACATCATGCAACAATGTCCAAGATCATCCTCTACTTAGCTGCTAAATGTTTGGCCTAAAAATCATCAAAAGGGTTACTGTTAAACTAAGCCAAAGGAAGCACAGTAATAAGTCTCTTCCCTGACAAATGCTACAGATTTCAAAAGTACATGAGAGAACAGCAACATTTAAATCATTAGAATCCAAAGCTAAAATTCACTAAGATAATAACAGGGAAAGGAGGTGTGGCTCAGAGTTTTTGTTTTCAACCTATTTACTAAGGCAGCTTAGCAACATCTCTCCTAAACATCTTCAGGAGGCAAATGTCGGTCATAATCCTTTCCCCGCAAGCACAAAGGGCCAACCCTTAGTCTCCAAGGGATAAAACAGAACCATCTGAGGGAAAACAAAAGATAGCTGGGTAAGAAGGAAATATTTTCCTAAGAGAATGCAACATTTTCCCCCCCTCTCACTTCCTTTTAGAACTAACAGCCTTTACAAGTACAGGAGTACTAACCATACAGAGTCAATGAGAGAGAAAATAACTCACAGAAATTAGTCAGAATCTTACTATTTAGTTATCTAACAATCCAGACCTGAGGGTTGAAGGTAAATCTGAGTATGCAGAGTGACCTGCCAAAGCCCAACCAACTTTCACAGTTACCATCCAGAGAACTACTAAAAGGAACAAAGGCAAACATTAAGCAAAGCACTCTTCCAAATCATACAAAAATAACGTACCCAACCTCCACGTATTCACACACCTCTCAATACAAGGGTTTTCTGTACTTTTGTTTTTTTTGCTTTTCAGGGCAGCACCTGCAGGATGTGGAAGTTTCCAGGCTAGGAGTCCATTCAGAGCTACAGCTGCCGGCCTACCCTGCAGCCATAGCAACTCAGGATCAGAGCCATATCTGTGACCTACACCATAGCTCAAGGAAATGCCAGATCCTTAACCCACTGAGCAAGGCCCAGGATCAAACCCAGATCCTCATGGATACTAACTAGGTTCATTACCACTGAGCCACGATAAGAACGCCTTTTTTTTTTTAATTCCTGGGTTTTAAACACTGGGAATGCTTATATTAATTTATTGAACTATGAAATTTTAAAAATTAAACTATTGTGTTGATTTACAAAACAGGGACATTTATAACTGTGCTTTTTTAAAAAATAGAGTAATACATACCAATTGTAAAAATTAAAATTAAATACAGAAATACATGACATAGGAGTTCCCATCGTGGCGCAGTGGTTAATGAATCCGACTAGGAACCAAGAGGTTGCAGGTTCGATCCCTGGCCTTGCTCAGTGCATTAAGAATCCAATGACCCTGGCTAGTGTTCAGCCAGCCTCTGCTTGAACAAATCTTTTGAAAGGGACCCCTCATGGCAGTTCACTCCATTTTACAAAAGAGTGGCTAATACATTACTGTCAGATCATCCTGGTTTCTCTCCTGAATATGTCTCTGTTGTTAAATATGCACCCATAAAATAGGGTACCCAAAAACGAACACAATACTCTGGATCAATTATACTCCTTATTCTGGACTTTGATTCTATTAAGAATCCAAATCACACTGTGGACTCACACTGAACATTATGTCAAACGAAATCCTCCGGGGTATTTTTCATGTTATCTGCAGGTAAACCACATCACATCTAGCTAGAGTAATACCTATTTTTGGAATCATATGTGGAATTCTACACTTACCAATGTTCAATCCACCTTGACCCATTCTTTCAGTATAGTAACTATTTTCAATCTCTATTTTGAAAAAACACATTAACTAGACAACTTATTATCAGATATATGGATTTGCAAAGCAAATCATCATCCATGTGTTATTAATAAAAATGTTGTATACTCAGCTATAAAAAAGGACTGAAATCCTGACACTTGCTACATACAAGATGATGGACCCTGAGAACGTTATCCTTAATGAAATAAGCCAGACTCAGAGTGATAACTATTGTATGATTATACTTATATAAGTTACCTGGAATAGGCAAACACATAGGTATAGAAAGAAGACTGGAGTTTACAAGTGCTGGAAGAGGGGAAAATTACTGTTTAATCGATACAGAGTATTTGGAGGGATGATGAAAGTTTTAGATAGTGATGATGTAGTTAATGTTTCTGAAATGCACATGTACAAGTGGTTAAAGTAAGTACTGTGTTATGTACATCCTACTACAATAAAGGGGGGAAAAGGGTGAACTATTATTGATGCTGAGTGAAAGAAAGCCCATCTCAAAAGGTTATGAACAGCATGAGTCTGTTTATATAACATTCCTGAAATGACAAACTTAGAGAAAAGGAAAACATGTTAGTCATTGCCAGGGGTTAGGGAGTGAGGAGGAAAAAGGTAGGATTTTTAAAGGATAGGAAGAAGGATCCTTGTGGTGATGGATACAGAAGCCTACACATGTAACTCTAGAGAACTAAAACACACACACACACACACACACACACACACACACACACACACACACACACAGGATGAGTAGAAGGAAACACAAAGTCTAATTGTACTTTTGTTAACATCCTGGTTGGGATATAGTACTACAGTTTTGCAAAATGTTACAATTTGGGGGAACTGGGTAAAGGACTCATTGGATCTCTCTGCAGTATTACTTACAATTGCATGTTGATCTATAACTATTTCAAAATTAAAAGTTTAACTCAAAAAGATGAGTAAATTTTAAAATGATGACAAAGCATAGTGTCTGCCTATTGCTACCATGTTACCATTGTTTGCTGTTATGGTCAGCATAACCAGAACATTCCACCAACAGACATATGCATTCTTTTTATTAAAATTCTTTGGATTTAACTGGTTCTAAGTCCACTCAATTACAAGAATGTAAAGTACTCATTTTTTTCCATGTTGTTTACAAGGAAATTATTATAACCCTGGTTCAATATCCAGTATCTTAATATTTTTCAAAAATAGCTTAGTAACTATTACTGTGTCTAAAGCACAGTGTTATCCACTATATTTTCAATAGAATATGTCACACATACAATTTTAAATAGTCTATAAGCCACCTTAATAAAAGAAAAGGGAGGCAGTCCCATTGTGGCGCAGTGGAAATGAATCCGACTAGGAACCATGAGGTTGTGGGTTCGATCCTGGGCCTCGATCAGTGGGTTTGAAATGGAGTTTTAACTAAAGAACACCCTCCCCCGCCTTGGCTAAGAAGGCAGCTGCAAGCCTTTCCAGCTGTGCTCATCACTATGCCACCCTTCTTGTAATAATGTAACAACTGTGTGCCCTCTGTCCAAGCCAACAGCCCTGCTAATCAGGTACCCAGCATTGCTTATCAGTTCTGCTTCTGTAACCTTGCTTGCTCAGTTTCTTAGGGAGGAACACTGTCTGCTTGGGGATGGGGGAGGTCCGGGATGCTTACATGGAAAAATCAAGACCTTGTAGTGTATAAATGTTACTGAGAACAAAGACCTGGTGCTCAGACTCTGGAGGTGACTCCTCTGAGCCCGCACCAGTGCTGAATAAACCTTGCTTTTTCATATCTCTGAGTGCTGTTTGTCTCCTTCCGTTGCCACGGTTTTTGCGGTTTCTGCAACAGGTTAAGGATCCAGTGTTGCCATGAACTATGGTGTAGGTCACAGATGCAGCTCAGCTTGCTGTGGTTGTGGTGCAGACCGGCAGGTGTAGCTATGATTCGACCCGTAGCCTGGGAACCTCCATGTGCCACAGGTGCAGCCCTAAAAAGCAAGAAAAAGAAAAAAACAAGTAAAATTAACTTTAATAAAATATTTTATTTAACACAGTCTCTCCAAAATAGTATCATGTCAACATCTAAATAATCCTGATGTATATTTTAGGACATCTAAATTTGAACTAGGCACATTTCAAGTCACCTGTGGCTAGTTATAACCATGCTGGACAGCATGGACAAGCATTTCACTCAACTACTAGTTTAGAAAGAAAATTAGGGTAATCTTCAACTGTTACTTCCTTCTTTAAAATACTTAAAAATTTTTAAATCCATTTTTAGTCATCTACTCTAGAATCCTGCCTATGTCACTAGTCTCTTTCTGGTCTTCAACTCTACTCTCTTTTTCAGAAGACTCGACTTCAATTTTCTAGGATTTCTCTCCTTTTCTAAGACTTCTCAAAGACCACAGATAATTTCATAGTTAAATTCTGAGAACCATGCAGTTTATTTTTTACTGGGCTAACTCTATGTTTTCTTATAGGCTTTTCACTATTTCCAGACTTGGACTATCCTTTATTAGTGTCATTTTCATCCTTCAAGTCAAAAGAGGTTCTTTATCTGAAATGTGAGTAAGAGGTAAGGAATCATGCCTTCATTGTCATCTGTTTTAACATCATTAAATATAAAAAGCAGTCTTACACTTACTTATTCCTATTATTCCACAATTTTAAAAACGTTTTTGCTTTTTTTGTTTCTTTAGAAGTGTCATCTCATTTTGAGCTCATTCTGATAATGCTCTAAAGTCACTCAATTGTACATCCTCCCCAGTGGCATTTTGTAAATGTCTGTCTTAGATCTGAGTAAAGCAAGTGATTTCTTTGGTAGTATACATCAGTCTTTAAAGAATCCTTCTCCAATTCTTACTCAGAATTTCCATTAACATTGCTATTATTTACTTTTGAGGGATTTTTCTTTCCTTCCTGGACCACATTCCCATTTTAAGCCTCTGTCCACTGATTCCTATTTTTGAGGTTTTAAAATGTAACTTTCAAAATAATTTTCCAAGTTTTTCTTCAACAAGCATATTTTACCATTATAATAAAAAGTTAATTCTTGAAAAAAAAGTACATCCAAATTTGTTTTGTCTACCTTCTATGAAATTATCAGAAAGGTTCATCAAGATTAAATAGATGCACCAATTTAAGGTAAATAAGACTAAAACTATCTAAATCAAACCAATATAGGGAGTTCCTGTTGTGGTTCAGCAGGTTACAAACCTGGTTAGTAACCATGAGGATGCGGGTTCGATTCCTGGCTTTGGTGGTGGGTTAAGGATCAGATATGGCTCAGATTCCAAGCTGCTGTGGCTGTGGCATAGGGGGAAAAAAGGCACAGGGTGGCCAAAAATGGGGGAAAAAAAGAGAAGAAGAAGAAAAGAAACAGTATACAGTAGGTACCATCGCTTGAGCACTAGCTTATATGCCTCTCATATGTTGCCTCATTTTATCTTTTCAACAACCCTGTAATGTAGATTTCATCCATCCCACTTTACAGATAAGACTAATGTTTAGAGATTAGGGTGGCTTGTCCAAGATCAAGGTCACCTAGGGAGAGAATGGTAGATTTTGAAATCAAGTCTGTCACCAAACCCTGTGTGTGATCTTTCCAATGGTCTCTACCTTTCTTTAAGCACTCCTTACAGATAGTCTGTTTATTTTTTTCCATTTAATACTAATCAGGCATAAGTGCTCTTACTGAAAGATTACACTCATTAAACCCACTAAATGTAGGGAAAAAATCAAAAGGGTATTTCTGGTCTCACGGATGCTCTCTCCTATAATTTAATCGAGCTAAGAATACATTTAACAGCCTCCATTTGCTACTACAAAAGAAGCTACATACGATAGCTATATGTAAATCACTCTCACTGTCCAGTTAAACCGGTTATGAATTCTTCGAATACCTAAATTCCTTTTGAGGGAGGGTAAAACAAACATATATTTAAATGTTACACACAAAACTTTGGGGTTTTTTTTTGTTTTTTTTTTTGTCTGTTTGCCATTTCTTGGGCCGCTCCTGCGGCATATGGAGGTTCCTGGGCTAGGGGTCGAATCGGAGCTGTAGCTGCCAGCCTATGCCAGAGCCACAGCAACGCAGGATCCGAGCCACGTCTGCGACCTACACCACAGCTCATGGCAACGCCGGATCCTTGACCCACTGAGCAACGGCAGGGATCGAACCCGCAACCTCATGGTTCCTAGTCAGATTCGCTAACCACTGCGCCACAATGGGAACTCCAAAACTTTGTGATACTAGGTACAAATGTTTCTTATATTCCTAGTGAGGTAATTGTGTTGAAGGACTGTGCAAGAAACCAACAGCATTTTTTTTTTTTTTGACACATTTAGCAGTCATGATTTCCTTGCACAGATTCCCACAGGAATTAAAGGGATTTAATTTAGTTCACCAGGTCCTATCACATTTGATTGAAAGTAATAGTGCTTTAAAATTTCTTCCATTTATCTATCAACAATCTCCATTTCACTTTTTAAAAAACATGACTTACTCTCTTTATGACCAACAATTAAAAAACTAAAAGACACTGAAAAGGACACAGGAGTGACTTCTCTGTAAGAACATTCTCTGAGTTATCAGTTTGAAAAATGAATGAATGATAGATTCATAATGAAGTAAAGCTTAAGAAAGTCATCCCTACTCTTACAACTCAACAACAGAAAGACAAACAACCCAATTTAAAATGGGCCAAGGACTGAATAGGCATTTGTACAAAGATACACAAATGGCTAATAAGCACATGAAATTGTGTTCAACATTAGTTATTAGGGAAATACAGATCAAAACCACAAAGAGATACCATTTCACACTCACTAGGATGGCTAAGATAAAAGTCTGGCAGTTCCTCAAAAACTTAAACATAAAATTATCCTGTGACCTGAAATTCTACTTTTCGGTATATACCCAAGAGAAATGAAAACATATGTCCACAAAAAACCTGTACAAGAATGTTCATAGCATTATTCATACTAGTAAAAAATGGAAATAACCCAAACATTATTCTACTGATGAATGGATAAATAAAATATGTATATTCATCCAATGTTACGGATTATACAATAAGAAGGATGAAGCATTCAAGTATGGTATAAAATGGATGAACTTTAGAAAACATGATATTAAGTGAAAGACACCAGTCACAAAAGTCATGCATTGCATGATTTCATTCAAGTGAAATGTTCAGGTTAGGAAAATCCATAGAAAGAAGAAATTAGTGATTGCCAGGGGCTGGATATAGGAGGGAATGGTGAGTGACTGCTAGTAAGCACAAGGTTTCTTTCCGTGGTGATGAAAATGACCTGGAATTAGAGTGCAGAACTCTGTGAATACACTGAATTGTATACTTTACAAGGGAGAATGCTGCGGTATGTAAATTATATGTCAACAAAGCTGTTATGAAAAAAGAGAGATTCCTACCCTTTACACTGAAGTTAAGGACAGCCATAACTTTCCAACATCCTTTCCATGGGTGCTGACAAGAATACCCAGGATAAAAGTCTGAATGAGTAGTAATCTTTATTTTTTTCCACAGACTTGTTCTCTGAATTATTAACATTTTCAACCATTTAAAAAGGATGAGACATGGAAGTTCCCAAGTGGTGCAGCAGGTTAAGGATCCAACATTGCTGCAGCTGCAGTGCAGGCTGCAACTAAGGCACAGATTGAATCCCTGGCCCAGGAACTTCCAGGCACAGCAGATATGGCTAAATAAATAAATAAATAGGATGAGACAAATTTTTTTTTTTTCCTTTTTTAAATACTCTGAAGAGAAATAAATACAATCAAACATACCAGCAAAAAAAAAAAAAAATCATAACTGCTTTTTGAGCTTGGGAAACAATTTCTGAGTACAGCTAAAAAGAAAAGCTTTTGAAACAGAATTAGCTTTAAACCCAATAAATGAAAATAAAGGCCAAAAAATGGATGGTTAATAGAACTCTTAAAATGATATTTTTATATGTTTAATATTTACATATTTACAAGGTAGCATATTACATATATTAAATATTGCATTCAAATAAAGCAATCTGTTCTACATGAGGCCTGAAGTAACTTAGTCCCAATTCAGTTTCCTAGATAAGAAAAAGGATTTAGTATGATTTTCATCTAGATTCTAAAAATATAAAGTGTTTCCAGCAATTATTCCAAAACACCACTCATATCATCTATACCCATCAGTCAGTACTCTTGCAGTTACAGAATAAAATAAACTTCAGGTGGTTTTAACATAATGGAAATAATCTGTCCCTACATGAAGGACCAGAGATAGGAGTGCAATGTTTAAGCCCATATTAATCCAGCAGTTCCATAATGTCTTGAAGAACCCAGGCTGTGTCCATTTTCAACCTCAATGGCTGATTCTTCCAGTGGTTTATGAGAGCAGCTAGTCACAAATGGATTTGTAGGTTTCTTTGCACTCATAAAAAAGCAAGAAGCTTCCCTTACTCAAAACCCTTTCCTTCAGGCTGTCTGGGCCAAGTTAGATCATGTGCCCACCCCAGAATCAATTACTGCCACCAGAGCATTTCCATGTACAGACTGGCGAGCCCTAGGCTTGCTCAATCACTGGTCAGGGGGATGTAATTATATGACTACCTGAGACTAGTGGCTTTTTAACTTTTTCAATTTCAAGCCACAATATCAAATATATTTTTATCAAACTAAGTATGTACATATATACACATAATCAGATAAGTTAACAATCATTCTATAAAATAAAACATCCTTACTATTCACAATGCATTCATTTTTTTTGTATTACACTTATTTTTTTTTAAGTTAGTTGTCCTGCTACTAAATTGACTTTATGACCCTTTAATAGGTCATGTCTGGCAGTTTCAAAACCTCTGGCTTAGGCTTATCAGAGCTCACATGTGAGACTAGAGTCAGATTCAGAAACCATTACTGCGACTACACAATGGGGGAAAGGTGAAATAGTTACTGAGGCACCAGGCACTGCATCAACTAACACTGCCCACAGTGCACTTTCACATGCATCATCTTGTATGATCTTACAAAAGTAGTACTGGAGGAGTTCCCAACGTGGCACAGCGGAAACAAATCCCATTAGGAACCATGAGGTTGTGAGTTCCATCCCTGGCCTCTCTCAGTGGGTTAAGGATCTGGCGTTGCCGTGAGCTGGGTGTAGGTTGCAGACACGGCTCAGATCTGGCATGGCTGTGGCTCTGGAGTAGGCTGGCAGCTACAGCTCCGATTCGACCCCTAGCCTGGGAACCTCCATATGCCGAAAGTGCGGCCCTAAAAAAAAGAGGAGTACTAGAAAAATCCAAAGGATATGCATACAAGGAAAAGAGGTCTTATCTTCTCACTTTGCAACTATTAAAACTTTCAGTATATTTAATATAAGGAGGTCGCATTCAAAAACTGTTCACAAGAATGCATTCTCTAGAAAGCACCTACAGGGTATGGCCATCAGATATTATTAGGAAGGACAACTAGAAGAATAACTTTTGAAAGAAGGCGGAAAGATACAGTAGAGCAGTGGTTCTCATCCAGGAGTGATATTTGGCAATGTCTAAAGACATTTCTTGGTTATCAAAATTGGGGAGGGGAGTGCTAATGGTATCTAGTGCTTAGAGGCCAGGAATGCTGCTGAAGGTCTTACAATGCACAGGACAGTCCCTCAATCACAAGAATTATCTGGTACAAAGTATTAGTAGTGCCAAGGCTGAGGAACTCTTGTTAGAATATTACCACATATGGTGCTGTTAGTCCACCTAAAGTCCAAATGCTACTCTGTAGCATGAGAATATTAGATACATAAATCTAATAATATCTAATAGTATTTAAGCAGTCCCAGCTTAAGTTGGAAATAGAAAGTAGAAAAGAAAGTGAGCAGGAAGCTGAGTTCACTTATTCATAGCGGCAACTATCCTGCATTCCAAAGGCACAAATTTATCTCACTTGGTGGGGTTGATTTCTTTTTTAAAAGTGGTCTACAATGCAGTTTTCTATCACTTCATTATTTAATACATTGTTTTCCTTTTTTTTTTTTTTTCCTATATTTAAGGCCACACCCATGGCATATGGAAGTTCCCAGGCTAGGGGTCGAATGAGAGCAGCAGATGCTGGCCTACACCACAGCAACAACAACACAGGATCCAAGCCACATCTTCGACCTACACCACAGCTCACAGCAATGCTGGATCCTTAACCCATGAAGGGAGGCTAGGGATCAAACCCACATCCTCATGGATCCTAGTTGGGTTCATTACCGCTGAGCCAGGACTAGAACGTCTATAATAGAATTCTTTAATAGGAAAAGATCTATCTGTGCTAACTGAGGTTGGAGGCTTTTGCTATTCTGAAGCAGTCACTAGAGCTAGTGCATTACAAGTAACTCTAACCACAAAACATTCGTCAAGGTGAGAGTTGGATAAAGAAGCAATTTCTTTCAAGGCCAACCTTAGGTTAGGCACTGGAATGAAAACAGACAGCTTCATTCCACTACTCACTGGGCCTGTAGTCTTTCTAGTATTTCTTTAAATTTTTTTTTTTTTTAATGTCTATACCCACAGTATATGGAAGTGCCTGGGCCTGGGATTGAATCCACGTCTCTGCAGCAACCTGAACTACTGCAGTCAGATACTTAACCCACTGCACCACAATGGAAACCCTAGTATTTCTTATCTTTGTTAGAAACCTCATGCTGTTCTCCTCCTAAGCAGTATGTAAATAATTTTAGTCACTCTATGATATCCAGCAGCTCATGGGATTTAATAACACAGAAATGTCTTTCTTTTTCCACATCTATAATTACATCTCTACTCTCAACAAGACATCTCAGGGGAAGAAAAAGGAAGTAAGATGAATGTCTTCAAATTTCCATCAAAACAAAACAGAACAAAATCTTCTCTCCTCTGTAGCCTCACTCTACACTTTCTCTCATGCACCACACTCCAGCAACACCAATCATCCCTCTGTGCCTCTATTAGACCAATCTCATCCACCAAATTGTGTCCCAAACCCTCATCTTGATCCTAAACCTCTTTTCACTGTTCCCGATATTGAGGTATTCTACACCCTTATCATTACATAGATTTCTCCTTGTCATTTACATCTCAGCCTAAGTACCTTAACCCAGGAAGGCCCTCCCTGACTACTCAAATCCAAGTCAATCCTGCAACCACTCTCTACCATATCAGATTTCCCATGGTTTTTAACTACCCAGACCCAGCAGCTTTAAACAGCCTTCCTTTAGGAGAATTTCTCATAATTCCTGCCTTCCCAAGACAGGAGTCAGAAATTCATTTTCCCAGCCTCTCTTGCAAACAGGAAGCAAGTATTTGACCTAGGTTCTGCCTATCGAACACATTGAAATGATATTTCAATTAGGAAGCAAGTGATATAATGGAGACACCATGTTTTGGAATATGTTCTGAAGAACAGCTCAGAGAAATATTAGCTTTCCTTCAGACACAGAAATGGCAAAGATCCTAGCAGCTGCATCTCACACTTAGCATAGACAGTACAAATTCAAATACCTGTTCCCCGTGGCAAAAACAGTAGAGTCACCAATGACATAGTCTGGGGGTATAATGTGGGCACTGTTCCTAGCTAAGCAGACTTCAGGACTGATTCTCCAGCTTCCTGCAAATATTCTGTGCCCTATGCAAAATCCTTAAAAATAATTTTTTTTAAACCTAAGTGCCCATTGACAAATGAAACAGATAAAGAAGATATATATGGCATATGTATATGCTGAGTAGTATTCTGGCGTGTGTGTATGTATGTATGTATAGATAGATGCATATATGCCACATCTTCTTTATCTCTATATAGATACAGATATAGATATATACACCAGAATACTACTCAGACATTAAAAAAGAATGAAATAATGCCATTTGCAGCAACATAGATGGACCTAAAGATTATCAAACTAAGTGAAGTAAGTCAGAAAGAGAAAGACAAATATCATATGATATCACTTACATGTGGAATCTAAAAACAGATAACAAAGGAACTCATTTTACAACAGAAATTGACTCAAAGACAGAAAACAAATTCATGGTTACCAAAGAGGAAAGGGGAAGAGGGTTAAATTAGGGATTTGGGATTAACAGATATACACTCACTACTATATATAAAACAGACATCAGTAAGGACCTGCTGTATAGCCCAGGGAATTATATTCAATATCTTGTAATAACCTATAAAGTAGAAGATATAGATGTATTATAGATACATGTATGACTGAATCACTGTGCTATATGCCTGAAACACTATAAATCAACTAAACTTTAAAAAAGGGGAAAAAAATTTTTTAATTAAAAATGGGAAAAAAAAATTTTTTTTCTGTAAGTGGGGTGGTTCCGCCACTTCCAACTAAGGTATCAGATTCATTATTCACAAATGTTTTCATCAGATTCTTACTGATTTTTTTGTTAATTATTTTATCTATTGTCTGTCTCTCCCAACAAGAATATAAATTCCATGAAAGGGATATTGTCTAGCTTGTTCATCCCTATATACCTACAATTTAGAATAGTGCTGTACATACAAGAGGCATTCAATAAAAACTAAAAAACAAAAAAATCCACCTTTTTACTGATACATAAATGTATAGTTCTTGGAAACCAGTTTGAAGATATTCAAAATATCAGTGCTATAGTAGTTAAGAGCTAATGGAATTCCCACTGTGGCTCAGCAGAAACGAACTTCATTAGTATCCATGAGGATGTGGGTTCCATCCCTGGCCCGGCACAGTGGGTTAAAGATCCAGTGTTGCCATGAGCTGTGGTGTAGGTTGCAGATGCGGCTTGGATCCCGAATTGCTGTGGCTGTGGTTGGTAACTACAGCTCCAATTCAACCCCTAGCCTAGGAATTTCCATATGCCACAGGCACAGCCCTGAAAAGGAAAAAAAAAAAAAAAAAAAAAAAGACTAAGAAGAAGAAGTTAGGAGCTAAAGAGGATAGATGTGTATTGGAGAGGCCAGAGGTCAACTGTAATCCATCTTTCTACAGGGGTGTAGAAGGGGAAATATATGATTTCTAAATGGATGAGAACAAATGAATAGTAATGGGAATGAGTGTGACAAACACAGAAATAAGGAATTAAGGTAAAGTGTGTTTAGCTGGGTTGAAAATATCTTAGATAATGCAAGATCGGCAAGATTATGAATGGCTCTGAATGCTAGGCTTGGGGAATGGTGTATTTGATGATGTTGCAAGAACACTAATCCTTAATAAGCATTTTCATCTATTCTTTATTCTAGATGTTATCTGCTGTGCAAAACTACAACAGCTACCCACACATTTGCTACACTATTCCCTTTCTGAACATTGGTGCTCTATATTTATCTGTTCAAGCTGAGAATCTACTAGAGAAAGAGATTCTTTAATTAATACTTTTGTAACCAAGCAAATACCCAATTTAAAGATAAAAATCTATTATTACCAAAATGGCCTTTATTTCCCAACCTCATCCTTAAAGATAGATTTTAAAATTTGTCTCAATTCTATTTATTCTCTAGTCTATTAGAATATTACACTGCTACTAGTTTAATGAACTAGAGCTTTGAGGATAGAATTTTATTTTGCTTTATATTAAAGTAATACAACTACCCAGAACACAGAGAGATAATCGATTTTATAAAAATAACTCTTCAGATAAAACTCTTCAGATTCTCGTAAGAATCCAGCAAATCCTGTACCTAACTATAAAAAGGCTACATAATTATATTTTCTGGTCTTCCATGAATTAGCAGAGACCTTAGAAAGACTCTCTTATGTTGTTGGTTTTAGAAAACAATTTGACAGTATTCATTAATTATTACTAAACATAAAAATATCATATGTACACATCCTTTGAATCAATAATCCCACTCTTGATTTTTTATCCCATGGAGGAAATGGGCCAGCAAAAGATATTACAATGTTCACAGTGACAAAAAATGGGAAACAAAGTATATGTCCATCAACAAGGAATTAACTAAATAAACCATGGTACTAGCTGCACCAGGGAATAATCTCATATATAATGCCATATTTTATATGGCCATTAAATGAATGACTCAGAGTTACACATATTGACTTAGAGGCAGTTCTAATTATTGCTGGGTGAGAAAAACAAGATACAGAAAAGAAGGTATAATATAATCCAATTCTATAAACCAAAGTAAAATTAAAAAAAAAAAAAACACTACATATATGCATGAGGAGAGTGTGCGTGTATTGATAGTTAGGCAGACAAGAAAAAAGACAGGATGACAATTCAAGTAGGGAGTGTGTGTACTGATAGGAAGGCAGACAAGAAAAAGATAGGATGACATTTCAAGTATGGAGAAAAATAAAGAAGGATAAATATACACGGTTACCTTGGAACAAAATGGAACAAAAAGAGAGAAAGAAAATTAGGAAAGAAATATAAATTCACAGTTGCATGAAAATATATGTATACATCGAAACAGATCTAATAACAAAGACTCCATCTAGTCCCAAAAATGCCCACTCCATATTAAAGCTGATATAATCAGGAGTTCCTGTTGTGGCTCAGCAGGTTAAGAACTAACATAGTGTCCCTGAGAATTCAGGTTCAATCCCTGGCCTTGCTCAGTGGGTTAAGTATCTGGCATTGCCATAAGCTGCAGTGTAGGTGGCAGATGTGGCTTGGATCCAGTGCTGCCAGTGCTGTGGCATAGGTCAGCAGCTGCAGCTCCAATTCAACCCCTAGCCTGGGAACTTCCGTATGCCGCAGGTGTAACCATAAGGGGGAAAAAAAAAAAAAAAAGTTGGTATAATCAAAGAAAATTCTTCCATGTGTTTAGCTGAAATTTGCTTCTCCATTAAGCAGAAGGAATAAATCTAACACAACCATCTTCAGGTATTTTCAGGGCTAATATTTTATTCACTTAGCAATTACAGGTAGCTTCCTACTTTCATACATAATACGGCCCTTAAAATAATGCCTAAAAGTTGAATGTATAGACTCAGACTTAAGTGATTTAAATGTTTAAAAAAATGACAAGCTGAAAAAAAAATTGCAACTCAGATTATAAAGGGTTAGTTTCCCTAATATATAAAGAGCTCCTATTAAATTACAAAGAAAAGGACCCATATCACTGTAAGAGTAAACAAATAGGAGATTTAGTGCACAGCAAAATAATAATGATATAGTTGTTTCACTTCATGCAAATTAAACCTACAGCAAGATACCATTTTTTCACCAGACACAGTTTAGTATTTGTTATCAAATGCTAGTAACAATTTTTGGTGGCAAAGATGTAAGCAGACAGTAATTCTCATACCTTCTGCTTTTAGGAAGGCATTCTTTAAGCTCATACAGGAGCAATATTGAATGCACAAAGTTATTCTTATAACAACGCAAATAACAGCAAGACTGGAAACAATGTGTAACACAGGGAATTGATTTAAGTGCAGTACATAGCTACACACCTATGTGATAGAATCCCAAGCTATAAAAACACCAGGGAGCAATTCTAAAAAAACAGTTTACAGGACAATTCTTTCTTTCCCTTTCTCCTTCCTTCTCTCCTCTCCCTCCCTCCCTCCTTCCTTCCTTCCTTCCTTCCTCCCCTTCCCCCCTCCCTCCCTCTTTCCTTCCTTCTTTCCCTTTCCTTTTTTGGCCACACCCACAGCATATGGAAGTTCCTTCACCAGGGGTCAAATCTGAGCTGCAGCTGCAACTGACACTGGAGTTTGCAGCACCACCAGATCCTTAATCCACTACACTGGGCTGGGGATTGAACCTGCACCTTTGCAGCAACCTAAGCCACTGTAGTTAGATCTTTAATCCACTGTCCTACACCAAGAACTCCCAGGACAATTATTTCTTAATATTCTTTCTTTTCTGAAATATACTTGATTTACAATTTTGTGTCAGTTTCAGGTGTACAGCATAGTGATTTTTTTTGGCAGATTAGATTCCATTATAGGTTATTATAAGATATTGGGTGTAAGTCCCTGAGCTATGCAGTAAATCCTCATTGCTCATCTATTTTTATGTACAGTAGTTTGTATCTGTTAATCCCAGACTCCTAATACGTTCCTCCCCGCCCTTTACTTTTGGTAACCGTAAGTTTGCTTTTCTATGTCTGTGAGTCTATTTGTTTTGTATATAGATGCATTGTATTACTTTTTAGATTCCACATGTGACATCATGTAATATTTGTCTTTTTCTGATTTACTTCATTTAGTATGATAATTTCTAAGTTTATCCATGTTGCTGCAAGTAACATTTCATTTTTTTTTAATGGCTGAAGAGTATTCCATTGTGTGTGTATATATACACACATATATATGTATGTACATATATGCATGTGTATATATTTATATTCACACACATACACACACATCATCCTTATCCATTCACCTGTGGATGGACACAAGTTGCTTCCATGTCTTAGCTATCGTAACAGTACTCCTATGAACATGGGGGTGCATGTGCCTTTTGAATTAGAATTTTCATTTTTTCTGGATAAATACCCAGAAGTGGAATTGCTGAGTCATATGGTAGTTCTATTTTCAGTTTTTTAAGGAGCCTCCATATTGTTTTCCATTTGTGGCTACACCAATTTACATTCCTACCAACAATCTTATTATCCATATCTTCTCTGGCATTTATTGTCTGCAGATTTTGTGATGATGGCCATTCTGACTGGTGTGAGGTAATAACTTCATTGTAGTTTTGATCTACATGTCTCTAATAATTAGTGATGTTGAGCAACTTTTCATGTGTTTTTTGGCCATGTGTATGCCTTCTTTGGAAAAACACCTATTCAGGTCTTCTGCCCATTTTTTTTTTTTTTGGTTTGTTTGGGTTGTTTGTCTCTTTTGATTTGAGTTGTATGAGTTGTTTCTATTATTATGGATATTAAATCCTTGTTGGTTGCATCATCTGCAAATATTTTCTTCCATTCCATAGACTGTCTGTTCCTTTTGTTGCTGGTCTCCTTTGCTGTGCAAAAGCTTTTAAGTTTGATTAGGTCCAACTTGTTTACCTTTTATTTCTTTTGCCTTGGGAGCCTAATCTAAGAAAATATTGCCACAACTTATGTCAAAGAATGTTTTGCCTATGCTCTCTTCTAGAAGTTTTATGGTGTCAGGTCTTACAATTGTCTTAAAACCATTTTCAGTTTATTTTCATATATGGTATAAGGGAATGTTCTAGTTTCATTGCTTTACATGTAGCTGTCCAGCTTTCCCAACGCCACTTGTTGAAGGAACTATCTTTTCTCTATTGTATATTCCTGCCACCTTTGTCACAGATTAATTGACCCTAGGTGTGTGGGCTTATTTCTGGGATCTTTATGCCGTTTTATTGATCTATGTGTCTGGTTTTGTGTCAATACTGAACTGTTTTGATTTGTTTTTGTTTTGTTTTGGTTTGGTTTTGGTCTTTTTGTCTTTTTCTAGGGCCACACCCACAGCATATGGAGGTTCCCAGGCTAGGGGTCTAATCGGAGCTGTAGCCACCGGCCTACACCATAGCCACAGCAAAGAGGGATCTGAGCCATGTCTGCAACCTACACCACAGCTCAGGGCAAACCCAGATCCTTAACCCACTGAGTGAGGCCAGGGATCAAACCCACAACTTCATAGTTCCTAGTCGGATTCATTAACCACTGAGCCATGATGGGAACTCCCTAAACTATTTTGATTACTGTAGCTTTGTTATATAGTCTGAAGTCTAGAAAAGTTATATCTCCAGGCTTGTCTTTTTTTCTCAGGATTGCTTTGGCAATTCTGGATCTTTTGTGGTTCCATATAAATTTTAGGATTATTTGTTCTAGTTCTGTGAAAATGGTCATGGGAAATTTGATAGGGATTGCATTAAATCTGTAGACTGCTTTGGACAGTATAGGCATTTTAGCAATATTAATTCTTCCAATCCAAAAGCACTGGATATCCTTCAATTTCTTTGAATCATCCTCAACTTCCTTTATCAATGTTTCATAGTTTTCAGCATATAGGTTTTTCACCTCCTTGGTTAAGTTTATTCCTTGGTATTTAATTGTAAATTGAATACATTTTTAAATGAGGTACTTCTGTTTTGTTTTTGCTTTTTTAGGGCTGCACCCACAGCATATGGAAGTTCCTGGGCTAGGGGTCAAATCTGAACTACAGCTGCCAGCCTATGCCACAGCCACCACAATACCAGATCCAAGCCACATCTGCAGCCCACACTGCAGCTCATGGCAATGCTGGATCCTTAACCCACTGAGCAAGGCCAGGGATTAAACCTGTGTCTTCAGAGACAATAGTGGGGTTCACCATTGCTGAGCCACAAGGGGAACTCTGAAATTCTTTTTTCACTTTCTCTGTTATTTCATTATTAGTATATAAAAATGCAACAGATTTCTGTATATCAATCTTGTATCTTTCTGCCTTGCTGTAATAACTTATTAGTTCTAATAGTTTTTGTGAGGAGACTTTAGGATTCTCTATATAGAGTATCATGTCATCTGCAAATAGTGACATATTTTACCTCTTCCCTCCCAATCTGGATACATTTTATTTCTCTTCATCTGACTGTTGTGGCTAGGACTTCCAATACTATGTTAAATAGAAGCACTAAGGTTGGGCATTCTCGTCCTGTTTCTGAATTTCAGCTTTCAGGAAGGCTTTCAGCTTTTTTATCACTGAGTATGATGTTAGCTGAGAGGTTATCATAAATGGCCTTTACTACGTTGAGATATGATCTCTCCATACCCACTTTGAGCTTATTTCTTAATATTTTTAATTACCAAACCTATAGACAGAAGGATAGACTTTCCAATAGCCATAGAAGAATCTGACAGTCTCCACTAAAATAGCAAAATATTTCTAGAAAACAGCATCTCAAACAGATGGGGTTTTAAAGATGCTTTAAATAACTTTACTGTAATTTGTGGCTGTTACTTGTGAGTGTCTAAGAATATGGTCAGGGCAGTAACCAACACTGTTCACACAGTAACACATGACAGAAGGATTACCAATGTTTTTTGTTGTTATTGTTTTCAATTTTCCTGAAACTTGTTTCAGGGTAAAGAATATTTATTCTTTAAAATTCTCAAATGCGCCACCAACAAAATCTATTTTGAAAACTGCATTATTAAGACAAACGATACAGCCACTCTTTGGAATATTATGCTGTCACTAAATGTTTATGACAAGATTTTTTAAATATCTGGTAAAACGCTAAGCAAAAGAAGCAAAATATAGTTATATAGTTTTATGTTGCATATAAAGATCAATGATTCTTTATCAGAGGCGAGATGAACTCCATAAAAAACGTCTGGAAGGAAATACATAAAAATGTTAACAATGGTTGTCTCTCAGTAACATTTTCTTCCTCCTTCCATTTTTCTGTATATCTCAATTTTTCTATGATAAAGATTTAGTACCCTTATAATAGATACAAGCTTTTAAAATGGATAATCATTCTGAATATTTTAGAAAAAATAAGAATCACAGCATCACACACATGAGCAGAAAACAAGTTTATATCTGCTGTCTCTGACAAACTTGATAATTACTAAGAATGTTGTAAAAAAAAATCTGTATCTCTATACCTTTCCCTCAGTTTTGCTATAAATCTTTGCGATGCTGCTCTAAAAACACAGTCTTAATTTAAAAAAAAAACTCTAGAAGATAAACATTTTCTGAAGACAAAAGTAACATAACAAAGAAAATTATGCTTTCAGAAGAGAAAGAGGGTTTTTTCTCCAATGTTCAAAAGTCTGTAGAAGAGAAATACTGCAAATTTTAGTGTCACTCAAGAAAGTAACATGCATAGTTGTAAAAGAAAAACAGATTTTTCTCTCCATTTCTTAATTGTTTGCCAAGAAATGATAGCTTTCAAGTTACCCTTTTCTCTGACCTCTATAACTCCAACCCTAAAATAAAAATAGGTTAACATGGTTGATACCCAAAAGATTAATTTGAAAAACATCAACTCTGGCTATCATGTTCTCAATTCTTATTTTACTTGTAAAAATATTTAATTGTTAAAAAAAAACAAAGAAAGAAAACCCTGGTTAGTAACTACTACTCAATCTTGCCACCTCAGTGTAACATTTGTTTATGCCTAGACTAAGTCAAGCAGAGGGCTGAATTCCACTTCAGGGGAAAAAGGAAGAAACTGAGATCAAGGAGAAAAGACAGCATCTAGTTCAAAAGAAGTCATACACCTTTTTGATTACAATAAACCAATATGTAAAGCTAGCCTTTAAATCTTAATATTTATATATAAAACTGTCCTCATAAACCCATGTTAGTCTTCAAATAAAGTATATATATTCCCTGTTCTCATTACTCATTCCAGATCTTCAAACTTGCAATAATGTTATTACGAGATTAACACACTACCAAATACTTTAACCATAAATATTGTTGAGCTCCTCATAAGAAGCTTAAGTGAACAGTAATTTCTTGATGCAATTACCAAAATGATTTGTCCGCATGTATTACAGATATTTTTATTTCAGCCAAAATGAAATGCTCCTTTTTCAGTCTTAACAGCAAATATAACCATTATCTTCACGTACAGAAAACACTGCCTAGAAACAGAAGTAATGCATCACTACAGAAAGGCATCAGACAGGTACAAAAACACTGCAGTGTATTTTGGAAGTTATTTTAGGACAACCAATAAAACAAAAATTAAAAATTCCTTCCATATCAAGGATGTTCTCTAAAGTAGAGAAATACACACACTCATATTTATCTTTATTCGTAGCAACATGGATGCAAATAGAGACTACCATACTAAGTGAATGAAGTAAGTCAGAAAGAAAAGAACAAATCCCATATTATATTACTTATATATGGAATGTAAAATAAGGCCACAAATAAACCTATCTACAAAACAGAAAGACTCACAGACATAGAGAACAGACTTGTGGTTGCCAAGTGAGAGGGGGGAGGAAGATGTATGGACTGGGAGCTTGGAGTTAGTAGATACAAACTATCACATTTAGAAAGGATAAATAATAAAGTCCTACTGTATAGCACAGGAAACCATACCCAATCTCCTGGGACAGGACAGACCATAACGGAAAAGAATATAAAAAAGAACGCATACATGTATGTAACTGAGTCACTTTGCAGTACATCAACTATACCTTAATTTCAAAACAAAATTTTAATTTTAAAAATTTATGTCTTTAAAAGAAGTACATATTGCAGTTCCTGCTGTGGTCAATGGGAACTGGCAGCATCTTGGGAGCACTGGAACACAGGTTCGATCCCCGGCCCAGGACAGCAGGTTAAGGATCTAGCATTGCCACAGGTGCAGCTTAGGTCACAATTGTGGCTTGGATCTGATCCCCAGCCTAGGAACTCCATGTGCCGTGGTGCAGCCAAAAAAGAAAAATAAATAAATAAATAAAAGTAGTACATATCAATTGATTCAACAACTTTTTTTTTTTTTTTTTTTTAAGGACCGCACCTGCGGCATATGGAGGTTCCCAGGCTAGGGGTTGATTCAGAGCTGTAGCTGTTGGCCTACACCACAGCCACAGCAACGATGGATCCGAGCCACATCTTCGACCTACATCACAGCTCACAGCAACACTGGATCCTAAACCCACTGATCGAGGCCAGGGATCAAACCTGCGTCCTCATGGATGTTAGCCAGATTTGTTGAACTCCAACATCTTTTTGAGTGCCTATGTGGTAGGTACTCTTGTGGGTGCTGAGGAATCTGTAGTGAAGAAAATGTTCCTGCTCTAACAAAGGATACAGGAAGGGAAAGCAAGTAATAGATAAACATATGTTGCAAGTGCTCAGAAAAAAATAAAGCAGGGTAATGAAGAAAGGAAGCAGTGAGGTAGATGTAAAGACTGCAAATTTATATAGGGAGATCAAAGAAGATATTCGAGTACACTTGACAGAGATAAGAAATGAGCAAATCTGCAGGTATTCAGAAGAGCATTCTAATTATAGCAAACTAAAAATGTAAAGATCCTCTGAGGTGAGTGCACATATGGCATGTCTGAGGAACAGCAAGGAGGGCAGTATCACAAGAACAAAGTGGGGAAGGGGGAAGTGGCAGCAGTCAGGGGTGAGACAAGGAACCACGTGTTCAGCAGTGGTAAGCTGGAGCTGGCTGGAACCAGCTGAAGAAGAGCAGACTCTTATACATTCCAGAACTTTGACTCCCCTAGTGGGAATAATTATACCACAGAAATAGGCATATGCTACAAATCAGAAGCTTTTCCTTCTCCAGAGAGCCAGTTTATCAGCACATTGCTGCCCATAGGCCACTTAACATACTCTTTTACTCTGAGTTGAAATCTGAAGCTGCTGGAACAGTCATCTTCGGCCTGACAGCATCACTTCCACTGCTTGAGTTCTGACCATAGCTAACAAAAGGCACAAACAGGGAGGCCAATTTGGAGGCTTTTGTTATAATCCACATGAGACGTGTTCACGGCCTAAAACAAAGTGCCAGTAGTGAGACCGTCAGAAGTCAACCTAAATCCATCAATAAATGAATGGGTAAAGTGGTTTACACATACCATGGAGTATTACTCAGCCATAAAAAGAATAAAACTTTGCTGTTTGCAACAACATGGACAGACTGAAAGGCTACGATGCTCTGTAAAATAAATCAGACAAAGGCAAATATTGTGTTTTCATTCATGTGGAATCTAAAAAATAAAACAAATATAGCAAAACAGAAATAAATTAACATATACAGAGAAGAAACTCACAGTTGCCAGTGGGCAGGGGGGTAGGAATAAGGCAAGACAAGGGTAGGGGGTGAAGAGGTATAAATAAATTAAGTATAAAATAAAGATATAAGGATGTACAACACAGGGAATATAGCCCATATTTTATAATAACTTCATATGGAGTGTAATATAGAAAATATTCAATCACTACATTGTATATCTGAAACTAATATAATATGTAAGTCAACTATACATCAATTTAAAAAAAGAAGTCAAACTCTTGTTATGAAGAGCTATTCTGATTTGAATCAGTATGTGGCAAAAGAAGCATTCCATTTTGGCTGAAATGAAAACACCTATAATACATACGAACAAATCAGTTTGGTAATTGCATCACGAAATTACTGTTCACTTAAGCTTCTTATGAGGAACTCAATCAATATCTAGCTCTAGGTATAGTCATTCCTGGTTCTGAATTAAGACTACTAGTTGGATTTATAAAAAGCTTCAAGAAACACAAAGGCTAAGAAAGAGTCTTAGATGTATATTATATATCTTTAGCTATTAACGGTTCTGATACCATTTCAAATGATCAACACATACACTTATTGAGCACCTTTTATATAAATATATAGCACTTCAGGAGACATTAAAAAAAAAAAAAACCTATAATCCAAGACTTCAATCTCCAGGAGGTTACAATCTAAAGACAAAGCTGAATCATCCATTCATTAAAAAATACAGATTCAAGGCAATAAAATACAAAATAAGTGGAGGCTAATGAGTATTTTATAAACTGCCGGGGGGGGGGGGGGGACACTGAACAGATAGAACTTGAGCTAGGCCTTGATGGATGAAGAGAATGAGGTCGTGAGAGAGGGAAGAAGGAATGAGCCAGGGGCCTTCCAGGCTGTGGATCTGCAAAGTGAAAGAGATAGGATAAAGGTGCAAATGCACTTGGTGGTCAGGGATGGGTCTACTGAAGGCATTCAAGAGTTCTGGGAGACAGGAGTTACAACTATAACTTGTACTAGTTCAGGTACATTATTTAGAACCCTCCAGCCTCTATTTCCTCAGCAGTAGTAATTACACTAAATAATTTACAGGAATAAATTAAATAAAGCCATGCATGTATGGTGCTTCACACAACCTGCAAGTTAACAAGCAATCACTGGTTATCAACATTATCATTAAAGGTAGAAAGACACACTGGAACTCAACTTCAGAAGGTCTTGAATACCAGACTAAGGAATTTGTATTAAATCCTATAGGTGGCGGTAAGCAAAAGTTTTGTAGGAGGAAATGTTTTGGTAAGATGTTAGAAAGATAAATCTGACCGGAAGATAAAGAATGGACTGAGTGCAGAGGAAACACTGCAAGTTGAGATGCTCTTTATACAGAGGTCCAGACACATGATAAGAGTTTAAATACAACTAAGGATGGTGTAATGAGAAAACAAAGTACAAGATAACTGAGGTGAGAAAGGCAGACTCCAACTAGGATTTAATTATTAAATAAAAAGGGCAGGACACAGGTACACTTGGTAGATATTCCGGATGTGGCTCCATACCACCACGATAGAGCAAATATTCCAAAAAAGTGAGTCACATGAATTTTATGGTTTCCCAGTGCATCTCAAAGTTCTGTTTGCTGTAGTCTGCTAAGTGTGCAATAGCAGTATGTCTAAAAAAAAAAAAAAAAGTATATACCTTGATTTAAAAATAATTTATTGCTAAAAACTGCCTACCATCATCTAAGCCTTCAGCCAGCTGCAGCAGTAATATTAAAGATCACTGATCACAGATCACCATAACACATAATAATAATGAAAAAATTTTAAATATTGCATGAATTACCAAAACGTGACACAGAGAAATGAAGTATGCAAATGCTATTGGAAAAATGGTGCTGACAGACTTGCTTAATGTAGAGTTGCCACAAACCTTCAATTTGTAAAAAATTCAGTATCTGTAAAGCACAATAAAGGGTACAATAAAATGAGATATGCTTGTACTGAACTGTACACTAAGAAATGGTTAAGAAAGTAAATTTTATGTTATGTGCATCTCGACCATATATTTTAACAATAGGAAACGGTTGCAAAGGCAAAGGGGAGAGCCAAAAAATAATTTAATTCAAGCAACTGGAAGAACCAAAGGTACCAACAAGAAAGAAAAAGAAAAAAAACAAAACCAGTAAAGTCACAAAAAAGGGCTCCATTTGGGAAAAGGACTCTACATTCTGGTGAGGTTTGAAAGCTCACTCACTGACCTAATAATAACAATCAGAGGGAAGGAGAAATTCCAGGATATATAATCATACCAATATACCCAAGTCACAACTACTTGGCTTAATAGTCTTTACTATAATAAAAGAATGAATGGACATTGTAACCCGGTTTCTCTATCAACACAGACTAAAAAGAAGTCTCTTCTGAGGCAGTCCCCAAACCTGCTTACAATAAAGGGCAGCTACAATTTATTCATCTCATTGTACAAAAACGACTGTAACAGCTCCAGTAATATAAGAGCACTCTGATAATCCTATAATTCAGACACCCTATTATTCTAAGATGTAAGGTAAATTTGCTCAGTTTGTTCTCCACATAACCCTCAAATGTCGCAGTGAATTTTACATGTGTGTTTTCCAGAGTTGCTAATACTTTTGAATACTTTTTTCTTTGAAGAATAACATAAATATAGAAAAATATATAAGCTTGGAGAATGTTCACCAAGTGAATACATCCATGTAGCCAGGGCTCAAACAAGAAACTGAACATTACTAGCACCTCATGAAGCCCCTTCATATCCCAACGCAGTTTCCCCCATTCCCAACAAGAGTAATCAATCTCCTGACACCTCAGATAGTTTTACCTATTTTTGAAATTTATGTAAATAGAATCATAGAGGATCTGGCTTCTTTTGCTCAATATTATATTTGTGAGATTCACACATTATTATACACGGCTGTAGTCTGTTGACTGTGATCAATGTTTATAACATGTATTGTGTGATTATGCCAGAGATTTATCTACCCCTTCTACTGTTGATAGGAATTTGGAAAACTAGTTTAGACCATTTCAATTAGTTCTGTTACGAACATTTTTATCCATGTCTTCCGGTGAATATATGCACATAACTCTGTTGTGTATAAGTCCAAGAGTGGAACTGCTAAGTCACAGAGCATGCACATGTTTAACTTTGGGAAATAACTAATAAATGTTTAAGGAAGATATGGTTTAAGGTCTTTATAGGGAAATTTGAATGATTAATGATTCATCCGAAGGTGCTGACTACTTTGCGGGGGGGGGGGGGGGGGGGGGCAGTAAACATACTGAAGTAGGACAGTTGATCCACATTGCTTCCAAAGACAGCAATTTACATTGAATATTTTCACAAGCAATTTCGCATATGACAATAACAGATGTAACTAAGTCTGTCCTGTCCTTTCTGGAATGGATGATGATAAAAATTTAGGAACAAACAATTGAAGAGCCATTACTATCAATAAGGCTAAAGCAATCACTTTCTTGACAAGTTACAGAATATAAATGTTGCAAGCCAGAACTCTGCAGCAATTAAGCCTGTATTCATTTAATTACACTCCTGGAAATTGAAGGGACTTCAAAACTAGTTTAACCCTCAGGTGGTCATATGAATGCCTTCTATATCAGTGAATATACTAATAAAAATTCATTTAATCCTAGAACAGAGAAAGAATATTACACAAACACTAAGGGAATCTGAATGAAGTATGGACTTTAGCAATAAAAATGTATCAATATTGGTTCATTAATTATAACAAATGTACTCTACTAACATAAGATGTTAACAACAGGGGGGCTGGGGAAGGGGTATATGCAGGAAATCTGTGTATCGTCTTAGCCATTTTCCTGTAAATCCAAAACTGTTTTAAAATAAAATTTATTTTTAACTCTATTTAAAACTCTGCAACATATCTGCAGATTGTAATACACCTGCTAAACTCTTCTCAGAATGCAATTCGAATGCACTGAGAGAGCTGTTAAACACCCATATGCATGCGCACACACACACAAACTATCGTGCTATTTATGAGCTTAGACACATAGATTCATGAAGGAAGCATTCCATCTATGCCAATTTTCGTCTCACCCCAGCTATGAAATTATGAACAAGGATCACATTTCTTTTCATTCCAACTAACCTAATCTTTTTTGAGTATACGCTATAAGCACAAAGTGATTAAGATACAATGCCCCAGTTACCTTCAAATAATAAAACAAAAGCATCCAAACTCTAGGTAAGGTCGATTCTCCAATAAATCATATCTTTATGGTTTAAATCATTGAGTCTTCACTTTTACTTTGGGGAAAATAAAGGAAAAAGACTGGGCCTTATAGCTAGTAGCGAAACTACTAACACGGTATGAGGCCTAGAGGAAGGAACCCTAGAGACAAGGAGACAGGAGACCTAACTTCTAGCTTCGGTTCTGTCCCTCACCTGCTAATCTAATGAATTCAACTGTAGTTCTGATAAGTTTATATCTAAATACAGCTTGAAGCTTGGTTCTTTTATAGCAGAAGTCAGCAAACTTTTTCTAAAAGAGTCAGATACTTTAGGTTTTGTGGTCATATGGTCTCTGTCACAGCTCAACTCTGTTGTTACAGTGCAAAAGCAGTCACAGACAACACGTGAATGACAAATGTATCTGTGTTCCAATAAAGCTTTATTTACAAAAACAAGCAGTGGTCTCAGCTGCAATTTGCCAATCCCTGTTCTATAACATCAGGGGCAGGAAAATCAACAGGCAAGATTGATTGATTTTGTAAAACTACATCATGAGCTCACTCTCATGAACATGAAATAAACTGTGTTTTGTTTGCAGGGACAAAATGTTTATGAATCAGGATCTTCACATACCTGGGACTGCTCAAGTTTCCCCTGAATGAACAGGTCACATCACCAATACCTAAGACAGAGCAGGAAAACACTCTCCCTTACATGGTTGTTATGACATAACAGGGGATGTGTTAATTTATATAGGCAAAATTTAAAAGGTGACCTGCAAAAGTAAAACACCAGGTTTTAGCAACTTTAGCAATAAGTACAGAAACCCAAACATCATTAATACCAGCAATCATTGCTTCCTTAAAGTAAGCTAAATTAATTCAAAAAAATTAAAAAATAAAATAAAAAACACCAAGGACATTGGCTTTCCTGAGAGAGCTGTTCTGTTTCCATATAACCCAGCTGGTTTAGAACAACAGACCCTTGGTCATCTATAACACCCTATTAAATTTCCAGGAGGCCACACTAACTAATTGAGCTAACACACAAGTTCTGATTCATTCTGGGATGCGACAGGGGTTGCCCATCAATATAAATGGCCTAATCAAGCCAAGATCAGATCTAGGCTCCTTAGGGTCTAGCCCAGCAAAAATGTTCCTTTTGGTGATAGTCATCTTGCTAAATGCAGCCCCATGTTAGGTACCAGGTGTACAATAGCAGGCTGGAGCAAAGAGCCGGCCCACAAGGATCAAGCAAGTGCCTTTTTAAAAACTAATCTTAAGGAGTTCCTCTCCATGGCTTTGCAAAGTAAGCAAAAACCATGCCAAATAGTAAAAAAGGCACTTACTTGACTCCCACAGGCCAGCTCCACACTCTAGCAGCTAAGATGTCACTGGCAATGGTACATGGAGAGTGAGGTGGAAACGATATCTTGCCAACCACTGTAGGGATGGTAGTGAAAGACCTAAAAGAATAGAAAAAAGTAAAGTCAATGTCAAAGGTAAAGGCCCTCTTGAGCCTGCTGACGTGGGTACCTCAGCATATAATGCCGAAAAAGATAAGAAAGTCTCAAAAGGTCTTAAGACATTCTTAGCTGCTGGTTATTACAAGTGACCTTTAGGACAAGAGGACACTTTCAAAAGAACATGAGTTAGGTCGGCTCTCCCTGATTATCAGGAAATCAGCCCACCATGTTAACAGTATCTATTGCCTCAATAAACTTGTCTTTTCCTAAAAAAAAAAAAAAAAAAAAAAAAAAGAACATGAATTGTTCCCTTCATGGCTCAGCTGTTAACTAACCCAACTAGGATCCATGAGGATGCGGGTTCGATCCCTGGCCTTGCTCAGTGGGTTAAGGATCCAGCATTGCTATGGCTGTGGTGTAGGCCAGCAGCTGTAGCTCCGATCGATACCCCTAGCCTGGGAGCATCCACATGCCACAGGTACAGTCCTAAAAAGCCAAAAACAAAACAAGAGGGAGAGAGAATGAGTTGTAATTTAGAATAAATTCAGACTGGTTTTGATAAACTCTGAAATACACTTTTTTTTCAGAGGAAAGTATCTTAGATAACCACATGGTAGGCTCAGAGAGATGTAAAAACAGGTAATTTGAAACAACAACTCATAAATCAATACCTTTAGAAACATTTTTAGAGGGAAATTTTTTCACCACACCTCTACCGTTCTAGCACTTAAAAAAAATAACCCTAATAAACTATGAAAAATTAAGAAAATTTTTTTAAAAACATAAGGAGTCCCTGGCAATAGAGGTCTCAGGCTATCCAGGTTCATTCAGGAACTTTCACTAGTTTCAGAAACATGTTTACAAAACTCAGAAATCTTAGTACAGTAAAAAAAAATTAACTCTCTGGTGTAGGAGTTCTGTTTTTAAATGCCTGACTCTTGGCGAATTAATCAAAGATCTTTCAAAAACAAGAAGAGCAATTTTAAAAAGCTTGTTTATGGAGTTCCCGTCCTGGTGCAGTGGTTAACAAATCCGACTAGGAACCATGAGGTTGCGGGTTCACTCCCTGACCTTGCTCAGTGGGTTAACGATTCGGTGTTGCCATGAGCTGTGGTGTAGGTCGCAGACGCAGCTCAGATCCCGAGTTGTGGCTGTGGTGTAGGCTGGCAGCTACAGCTCCGATTAGACCCCTAGCCTGGGAACCTGCATATGTCGCGGGAGCAGCCCAAGAAATGGCAAAAAGACAAAAAAAAAAAAAAGCTTGTTTACATACCTACCTCCTCTTTCCAAACCTACACTATTCATGGGGAAATAATTTATGAAAAAAAAAATCAGTATGATTTGTAAGAAAATGGCCAAAGTGAAAAAACAAAAATTATTCTTAATTAGCAATATCCTTTCTCCTCCTTCCTCTAAACAAAACAAACAAAAAAAACCACTCTTATTTGCAGGTCCATTCAGTACCCTTTCCCTCAGAATCACAATGGAAGGAACAAACAGGCAGCTGAGTTTAATCATTCTTGAGACATTAGAATCTTTTCAACAAGAAACAGCAAATAATTTAAGTTTTCATTCTTTTTTTTTGCCATTTCCAGGGCCGCTCCCAAGGCATATGGAGGTTCCCAGGCCAGGGGTCAAATCGGAGCTGTAGCCACCGGCCTACACCACAGCCACAGCAAAGAGGGATCTGAGCCATGTCTGCAACCTACACCATAGCTCAGGGCAACACCAGATCCTTAACCCACTGAGCAAGGCCAGGGATCGAACCAGCAACCTCATGGTTCCTAGATGGATTCGTTAACCACTGAGCCATGACAGGAACTCCTAAGTTTTCACTCTAAATCAATTTTAGCCAAAAGACTATTTTTCCACTAACCCCTAATTCTAACATGCTTAAAGTTGGGTCATTTTTTTAAAGTCTGGTGATTCAAATTGCCCAGGCCTCCATTAATCTAATTAGAATGGGATATTCACTGTTAATAGCATATCTGGCTGGACTACATCTTGGATGCCTAACTAATGTTTTCTTCTTAATTTTGGCTTGTGTTTGCTTTGTCTTAGCTACAGTCCCTGGAAAGCATCCCATTTATTAGTGTTTCCCTCGCTGCATCAGCATTCTGGTTAATGCATTGTAGCAAATCATTTAGAGGGATAACCTGAATGAAGTTCTGTACTATGTATTCTGCAAAACTGTTCAAACCATTATCAAAGACAATGAAAAGAATGAAACTGGGAAGAAAAAATATTTATCAGAGATTGGCTTTTTAAATCAATGACTACAAAGAATATATACTGACATACGTGTGTGTGTATTACTTGTTATTAAAACAAATACCTATTTCACACCAACTACTTGCCTCAAAAAAAGTGCCTTCCCTCAACCCTATACCTTATTTTTCTTTTACGCCATCAAAGCCATGACACAATTCAAGAACAGTTTTTTTGGGTGTTTTTTACCATATAAGGGACATATCCTTTTACAAACTAAGGCAGATAGTCCAAATGCAAATTATTCCAAACACACAGAAAAAAAATAATTACAAGAAATTTCTATTCACAGCTTGTCTGCACTTAAAAAAAATCTGAGAATTTTAATACAGTAAACCAAGCTTTTGCTGCAGCTCAGTCCCTTGTGAGCTGGCTGTAATATAGCAGATGCTGTTCTGCATTTTGCACAAGACATGTTCATCTGCGCAATTAAACATTACTCTTCTCTGCCTCCTCTCAGGAAGTGTAAGGGGTTTTCCCAGAAAAATGATAAAGGAGGACATTCCACACCAAAAAAGGGAACTGGCTTTTTTGAAAGTCAAGTCTTTTTTTTTTCTTTTTACAGCCACACATCTGCAGCATATGGAAGTTCCCGGGCCAAGGATCGAATTGGAGCGGCAGCTGACAGCCTGCACCACAGCCATGGTAACACCAGATCCGAGCCACATCCGCAACCTATACTGCAGCTTGAGGCAACCAAATCCTTAACCCGATGAGCAAGGCCAGGAATTGAACCAGCATCCTCAGAGACAACACTGAGTCCTTAACCTGCTGAGCCACAATGGGAACTCCAAAAGTCTTAATCTAACTTTTTAAATGACATAAAATATTTCTCTTCCCTGTCTTCCCCAAATATTCAGCTAAAAAGGCTTTCAGTCAACTTTCAGGAAAAGTTATATAGTGAAATAGAGAATAAAATTGCACACAGTTAAAAATGAATGAATCACAACCACATGTATCAACTACATAATTTTTTTTAGTATTAATCAAAAAAGAACAAATTGCATAAGGATATACACAGTGTAGTATCTTCTAAATAAGTTTTAAAATACGTTTAAAATATTGTATGAAGTATATATATATGGCATAAACACATGCACAGAAAACATCAAATTGGAGAGAATGTTTCTTTCAGAGAGAGGACAGGAAACAGGATTGAGGAAGGAAATTTGATAATTTAGTAATTATAATTGTACCGTTCAATTTCTCAAGCTAAAGGAAATACATTTCCTTGTCGTTTTTAAACTTGTCTTTATAGACATTACATACTTCATCATTTAAAAAGACAAGACTTTTCCCCTTGTATGTTTGACTGAACACAAGATAATTTCCTTTACGAAAGACATCCACCCCACCCCACCCCCAAACAAAAACAACCATCTGGTTGGAATGGCTTTTCCAAGTGAGCTTCTTTGAAAGCCTGCTCATCAGTAGTTATCTTCCTTCAGTCTTGCCTTTTTCCCACTAGTTCTGCTACTTTTTAATGCTGGCTGTGATATGACCTTCAGACCCATAACTCAGAGCCTCAGCTTGTCTCTACTTTTAATTTTACCAAGAATACTTGTTTTAGGCAAGAAATCTACTACATCTAGTTCCCTTTCACCCCACCCCCTTATTGCTAAAAGCTCTAGCAATTATTAAAGAAAGCCACTATATATCTAAAGCTCACCCGACTTTGTGGCACTTGGCCAAGCTATGAATTCATTCTGAATCAAACACTAACGCAGGATGATATATTCAAATTAAAGAAAGTACTGATTGAATGGAGTTCAATTCTCCACTTAATAAATGAATATTCCAAAATCCTATAATACAGTATACTACAATTCTGTTCTACCATCTCATCTGTGCTTAGACAACATTTTATTTTGAAGCTTCAGTCTGAGCTGGAAATGGAAAAAAAAAAAAGATTTCATTTTCTTTGGGGTTAAAACAACAACAAAATATGAAACAAAACCTAATTATTACCATGCATATAAATAGTGAAACATTCACACAGAGTATATACCTTTGGGATCCCCTCAAAAATGAAATCAACCCAAAAAATTACTACCACCTCTTTGTGATAAGAAAACACATTTTTCCTGTCTATTCAGCAGCACTCAAAGATCAGGAAAAGAGAGACAAGAAAGAGAAACTGACAGAGATAGACATAAGCTGGTATTCTTCTGTTTACAAAAGAAATGCAATTCTATCAAAACCAAATCAAAACTTTCAATCTTCTCATTAGGTATTTACTACTACTTCTACTCCATTCAATCCATCTTCAAATACTTCTTTAAAGTAATGTGACAACTATACTCTGTTTTAAAATGAAAAAGAGGTTTTTATCACACTTGGCCACTTGCCACAGCCCTGCTTCATGGCAGCTAGCAGAATTCTGGCAGTGCAAGATACAGGATACAGTGGGGGTAGGATGGAAATACAGAAGATTCGTTCCAAAATAAACACCTCCAAAAATCTGTCATCTTTGGAAATATGTATCTGCAGGGAATCTAGAGTTGGCAGTACCGCTTTCAAATAGTTCCTTTCTCTCTTCTGCAGTGCCCAGCCCCTCACTCTTCCCTTTTTTTCCTCATTTGCTCCAAATACCTGCCAGGTAGATGTCCTTGTGTCAATTTCTTAAATTACTTACAGCATAATGGCACTATAATCTTTTGTCATTGCTATTTTTACCTGGCATGTTATACAGCCATGCTTGTTTCAGCACAATTTGTGAACTCTTTTATGATTAGTAGCCGCTACCTGATTCAAAGAAAAGTTCTTTTTCATAGTTCTGTAATTCCCACCACTGCAGTATCTAGGCACAAAGAACAAGATGATATATAGCTGCATTATTCTTAGAGTTGAAGGAATTTTTTTTTTTTTTTAGGGCCACACCCTCAGCGTAAGGAAGTTCCCAGGCTAGGGGTCAAATCGGAGCTACAGCTGCTGGCCACAGCCACAGCCACAGCCATGCCACATCCAAGCCGCCTCTGCCACCCACACCGCAGCTCCCAGGATCATTTAACCCACTGAGCAAGGCCAAGAATCAAACCCATGTCCTCATGGATACTAGTCGGGTTCATTACTGCTGAGCCAGAACCGGAACACCCCAAAAGTTGATGGTTTTAGACAATGGTCCCTAGGACCTGTTCCCCCAGGATTTTTTTAATCATTAAATGTCTCTGCTGTTGACACTGCATTAGATTCAGTTCACAGAGTTTGGGAGAATAGACTACTATGGGCAACTAATCACTTGTTAAAGTTTACACAATAGGGATACCTGTTGTATAAATACCAAGAAACATTTTCTGTTTCAGGCTGGCAGACCACAACTCAGAATTAACAAATTATTAGAACAGTCCGAAATCACCTCAACACTCCAGCACTGTTTTTTCCCTCCTCCCCTCTCCAACTCTCAGAATTCCCTACCACATCTGCACTTCTTCCCCCAACTCCCTTAGCAGTTGGAATTAGAAAAAAAAGAAAAAAGAGTAAGACAGGATTAAAAGGCATAATGAACTATTTAAAACAAATGCAGGGTAAACTCTTTATCAAGATGTCAGAAGTAATTACGTGAAAGGTCCTGAAAAGGAATCGAAAGGCTATTTTTCTTCACCCCGAGCCCTTGGCCCTTGTGAGAATAAGCAAATGTACATCAGTTTATGATTTTATACAAGCTAACCAATGAAATAATGTAAAAATTACTTGTCAAATATTATATAAAAATGATACATATCATAGAATTAAAGATGACCTTTAGGCTCACCTAATCAAGCACCTTTAATTGACAAAAATATTAGGATCCAAGAGGTTTCCTCACTTGCCCAAGGTCAAATAGAAAGTTAATGTAAGAGAAAGGAGAACCCAGACTCCTGACTCTATTAAACCACACAGCACCTAATTCCCTTCAATTACTTACTTTTTATGTGTGTCTGAGAAACACACATATACACACTCTTAGGACTTTCATCTTTTCATGTATTTAACTATCTCAGAAAATTAATAAAAAATTCTGTGATTCAGAGTTCCCGTGGTGGCGCAGTGGTTAACGAATCCGACTAGGAACCATGAGGTTGCGGGTTCGGTCCCTGCCCTTGCTCAGTGGGTTAACGATCCGGTGTTGCCGTGAGCTGTGGTGGAGGTTACAGACGCGGCTCGGATCCCGCGTTGCTGTGGCTCTGGCGTAGGCCAGTGGCTACAGCTCCGATTAGACCCCTAGCCTGGGAACCTCCATATGCCGCGGGAGCGGCCCAAAAAATAGCAAAAAAAACAAAAACAAAAACAAAACAAAAAATCTGTAATTCAGCTATGCTTTGCTCCTATAAGATTTCAAAAGGTTCATCAACTACATTGCAAAAACAATCTCTTCTGGTAGAGCAGACACTATAATGTCTCTAAAAAAAGTATCACAGTTATCAAATAAATACTTACCTTTGTGTTATAATACCTAGAAGACCAAAGAACATGTGCTCTCTAGGTAAAGCAATCCAGTAAGATTCTAGTCAAATAAAATGCTAGAAAACCACTCCAAATAACTGGTTCTCAATTATTTATATATAAATATAATATATATATTATACCTCTCTTCAATAACTGGGGTGGCAGCAGTAGGAATCTTGTATATCTACATTTATGATGTGGAAAGGAAGACTACTAAAATTTTACTAAGAAAAGGTTTCATGCTTAGGAATGGCAGGGGTTTTTTTTTGTTTTTTTTTTTAAGGTAAGAGTATCATACACACAATGCTTAATATTCCCTAATGGGAATCAAATATTACAAAAATGGAAAGTTAAAGAGAACAAAGTCCAAGAAAATTATTCAAAAGTATTCTTCTAATAAATGACTATAACATTAAGAGTTTCTGCTTTGGGACAGTATAATACAGAGAATATATTATTTCAAAAGAGATTTGCTGAGTGTTCATCATGCTATTTGAATTTTTTTTTTTTGCCTTTTTAGCGCCGTACCCATGGCATATGGAAGTTTCCAAGCTAGGGGCCGAATCGGAGCTATAGCCACTGGCCTACACCACAGCCACAGCAACTCAGGATCCAAGCCAAGTCTGCAACCTAAACCATAGCTCAGTGGCAACGCCAGAACCTTAGTCCACTGAGTGAGGCCAAGGATCAAACCTGCGTTCTCATGGATCCTAACTGGGTTCATTAGCCACTAAGCTAGAACAGAAGTGTGAATTTTTCATACTGCTATGCAAATCTTCCAGATAATAGTAGATGGAATAGGGGTGGGGACTCAGAAATAAGAGGGTAAGGTGGGTATCTGATTTGATATGTAGATGTTTTAATTGTTTAAAAATAATTAGGAGTTTCCATCATGGCTCAGCAGTATCGAACCCGACTAGTACCCATGAGGAGGTGAGTTCAATCCCTGGCCTCACTCAGTGGGTTAAGGATCCGGCGTTGCCATGAGCTGTGATGTAGGTCACAGACGTGGCTCAGATCCTGCCTTCTGTGGCTATGGTGTTGGCTGACAGCTGCAACTCTAATTTAGCCTCTAGCCTGGGAAACTCCACATGCCACAGATGTGGCCCTAAAAAGCAAATAATAATAATAATAATAAAACCAGGTTTCTTCTTTTTTTTTTTAGGGCCACACCACAACATATGGAAGTTTCCAGACCAGGGGTCAAATCAGAGCTACAACCACTGGCCTATGCCACAGCCATGGCAACACCGGATCCAAGCCACCTATACCATAGCTTGCAGCAACGCCAGATCTTTAACCCACTGCACAAAGCCAGGGATCAAACCCACATCCTCACCAACAATATGTCAGGTCCTTAACCTGCTGAACCCGCAATGAGAACTCCTAAACCAGTTTTGTTTTTTTTTTAAATACAAAAGTAGAGGTGTAGATAAAACAACAAAGTATATTTAACATGACTACAAAAAAAAAAAAAACACATAAAAAAGGTCAAGAAGTAAAATTTCGGAGTTCCCGTCGTGGCGAAGTCGTTAATGAATCCGACTAGGAACCACGAGGTTATGGGTTCGATCCCTGGCCTTGCTCAGTGGGTTAAGGATCCTGCCTTGCCGTGAGCTGTGGTGTAGGTTGCAGACGCGGCTCGGATCCCGCATTGCTGTGGCTCTGGCGTAGGCCGGTGGCTACAGCTCTGATTCAACCCCTAGGCTGGGAACCTCCATATGCCGCGGGAGCGGCCCAAGAAATAGCAACAACAACAACAACAACAACAAAAAAGACAAAAGACAAAAAAAAAAGAAGTAAAATTTCAGTGCCTGAATAATATAGTTTTGACTTAAACTGCCTTTCTACCTGGTACTAGCTGAGTGATAGTCCACATTCAATTGCCAAGTTCTATCAACTCTACTTCCTAATCTTCCTTCTCTCTAGTCCCTTTTCTCTATCCTCAATGTACTGTCCCAGTTCAGGCATCTTTTGCCTGGTCCATTAAGATGTTCTGCACTGGTGTCTGTCTTTCTGGTCCCATTCTCTCCAATGAAGCCTTCACACTGCTGCCAGTGTGACCTATCTAAAAGCACAAACCTAACCATGCAATTCCCCTACTTGAAATTCTTCCAACACTCACACACTGACAAGCAGTATTTTTCCAAACTGTGGCTTAAATTGTAGAATCAATTTAAGTGGGTCCCAACCAGTATTTCCTTAAGAAAACAGAAGAGAAACTATGCATGCCTCATACAAAGTAAAAATATTGTTCATGAAACTTTTCATAGTTTTATGCACACATGCACATGCTCAGTCATAATAAAAAATGTATTTCTGTGGATTGGGTTTTTTTTTAAAAAAAAACCCACTGATCCGCATAATAAAACTTCAGCTCCTTCAGAAGTCCTTTCATGGTCTGATCCTGCATCATAGCAAATGATTAAGAGACAGTCTCTGGGAGCTCCCGTCGTGGCGCAGTGGTTAATGAATCCGACTAGGAACCATGAGGTTGCGGGTTCGAACCCTGGCCTTGCTCAGGGGTTGACGATCTGGAGTTGCCTGAGCTGTGGTGTAGGTTGCAGACTCAGCTGGGGTCCCGCGTTGCTGTGGCTCTGGTGTAGACTGGCGGCTACAGCTCTGATTGGACCCCTAGCCTGGGAACCTCCATATGCCACGAGAGTGGCCCAAGAAATAGCAAAAAGACAAAAAAAAAAAAAAAAGAGAGACAGTCTCTGGAGCCAGACTACTTGGTTCATATGCTGGGTATGTCTGTAGCTATCTATATTACCCTGGGCAAATCATTTCCTAGCTGTGTGTCACTAACCGGCTATGATCCTAGGCAAATCATTTAACCAATCTGGGGTAACTCAGTTTCACTATCTGTAGAGCTAGGATAAGAACAGCACCTATTCATCAGAATTAAATGAGACCATGTACAACGCTTTGCACATGGTACAACTGATAAATATTAATTACTATTGGTATCACTACTATTATCCAGCCTAATCTCCAGCTATTCTTGCCCATACTCCGGTTGTAACAAATTACTGGTTGCTTCTCAAAAAAAACTTACTCCCTCATACTGTCATGTTAGATAGTAATGCTGCCTGGAATTTGAACCAAGCATTCCAATACCCCACACCTCAAAATTTCCCCATATTTCAGCTCAAACAAGGCCTCCCATGTGCAGCCTCCACCAACATTCTCAGGTAGTCCTAAGGCTCCCAATGAACCCTCAAAGAAAAAAAAAAAAAAAAGCACAGCCAGTTACAGTCTTATGTATGAGTATCTCCTGGCTAGACTGAGAACTTTTAGGACCACAACAGAAACAGCTCTTTTCCAGCACAGTGTCTCACTAAGAACAGGAATTCCATAGATATTTTCTGAATGACTCCCAGTTGGTTAACTTTCCAGGTCTTCATTTTCCCATCTGTACAATGGGGAGAGTATTTTGCCTAAAGGGTTGTTGTGGAATATACTATACAATGTTATAAAAGTGCTTGATATAGAAGTAATACTCAGTAAGTACCAGATTTAGTGGATGTGACTTTTCAGAATCTTAAACTAAATTTCAAAGATCTCTGGGGAGGTAATACCTTAGACCCCTTATCAGCTAATTCCTTGGGGGCTGGGTGGAGAAAAATTTTTAAAATGCAGTCAGTGGAGTTCCTGTTGTGGTGCAGCAGAAACAAATCTGACTAGGAACCATGAGGTTTCGGGTTCCATCCCTGGCCTTGCTCAGAGGGTTAAGGATCCGGTGTTGCCATGAGCTGTGGTGTAGGCCACAGACACAGCTCAAATCTGGCGTTGCTGTGGCTGTGACACAGGCTGGCAGCTGTAGCTCCAATTGGACCCTTAGCCTGGGAACCTCCATATGCCACAGGTGTGGCCCTTTTAAAATAAATAAATAATGCAGTCATGGCTCAGTGGAAATGAATCTGACTAGTATCCATGAGGACACAGGTTCAATTCCTGGCCTTGCTCATTGGGTTGGGGATCTGTCATTGCCATGAGCTGTGGTGTAGGTCACCAACTCGGCTCAGATCTGGCATTGCTGTGGCATAGGCCAGCAGCTACAGCTCCAATTCGACCTCTAGCCTGGGAACCTCCGTATGCTGCAGGTGCAGCCCTAAAAAGACAACCACAACAAAAAATGTAGTCAGTGGGAGGAACGGTGAGATCTCTTGGAAGAAACTTGCAGTAGATGCGTGAGAAAAGAACAGAGCTAAAGAAGCCGACTGAAAAGGAAGACCCACACTGACAACCAGCTTGGTACAGCTTTAACTCTAGCAAGACCTAGGCTTAAATCCCAGCTCCAAAACATGTGTCCATCTTCACATCCCTATCATTAAAACAATTTATGACACATAATAAGAAATGAACCCATCTAGTCCTCAATTTCCTCATCTATAAAACTAGGACAATAATACCTCTCATAGGGTTATGATGAGAATTAAATGGGGAAACACAATGCCCTCAGCTCTTAGATGCTTTCTTCTCTATCTCCTGCTCTATTTTTAAGGGTCACGTAGTTCAGCTAACCTATTTGCTTTCCTGTTATTTTATAAACTATCAGTTGCATTAATTTTCTCCAAAGTTTAAGGCAGACATACGCTTAAACATCCTGTAACACGATTTACTACAGATAAGAAGTTCAAAGTGGGCCTTCTTAGAAGGCAAAAAAGGAGTTTAAAAAATCTTGCAACCTGTAAGGCAGTACAGCTCAGGCCTGTACATTTGACATTGTCCTCTGGATAGTGTCCTATACCTAACAGGTCCACCTCAGCAATTTTCTGGTGATTATTACAAGTGCTTCCCAAACAATAAAGTAGATAATAAATAGTAAGAAAAAAATATAATGAAGCATAAAAGGTAAACATCTCACTCTTCTGGATTAATGATTTTTTTTCTTTTTTTAGGGCCATATTTGCACCATATGGAAATTCCCAGGCTAGGGGTTGAACTGGAGCTGCAGCTGCCGGCCTGCCCTGCAGCTGCCACCAACACCAGATCCCTAACCCAATGCATGACGGATACTAGTCAGGTTCTTAACTTGTTGAGCCACAATGGGAACTCCCAATAAACGTTAATGTCATTAAAGAACTTTTGGATAAGGCTCTTTTAAGAGAAATGTGGGAATGCAATGTCATTATCCAGAACTGCATTAGAAAAAGTTCAATTTTAGCATGCTATTAGACTCAGGTGGTGATGTAATTTACCAAGTTATGCTTTTACCAGTATAAAAGATTCAAGCCTGTACATGGTTTATGGGTCAAACATTAACTGAACTTATTAAAATTACTTTCCTTGAAGTTAACTTTCATTTTTACACTACAAGCATTAATAAAGTGCAGTGAAATAGATTGTTTCCCTTTTCTGTTCAACCTACGAGAACAGGTTTTTTTTTATCAGATGTCATCAAGCCTGATCTACATCAGAGAGTAACTATTTAAGACTGAGTTTGAGTTTAGGTACTTATTGGAGGAATCTGACCCCAATTCACTTTTAAAAACCAATCTCAGCTTAAACATTTTTAGAAGGAAATATAAAATTATGTAATTTTGGTAGGAAAAGACTGAATGGGAAAACCAGCAGATATGTAAACCATTTTCAGGTCTGTAGTAACTTGCTGGGCTATGAAGGAAAAAGCCATTCTACTGTCCCTCAACGTTTATTTCCTTAACCTACAGCTTTTCAAGATCTAAATTCCAGGACTCTTGACCCCTTCCCAGAGAAATTCCACATGCCAAGGGTCCAGCCAAAAAAAATTCTAGGACTCTTTTAAGTATATATCTTACTTGGTAACATCTCAGTTTTCCCAATGATATGTTGCTCACATATTGTATTAATCAGTGAAAGAATAGAGGATTCAAGATAGCCTATATTGAATGGCTTTCTTGAAATCCTAAAAGGTAGGATTTGTACTTATTCACAGGAAAACAAACAGCAATTTTTAAGAAAAAATTACTTATTCACAGGAAAACAAACAGTAATTTTTAAGAAAACCCACAGGGGCACAAAACTAGAATATAAAAAGAAAAAAGCAACATCTCAAGAGTTATTCAGACAATGGTATCAACGAAGGGCTACTGCAGAAGACCATGCCCACTCCTTGATTTCACCTTCAAACATTAGGCAGCCCCCACACCAAAAAAGGATTCACATTCAGTTTGCTGTCTTTGACATACACCATCCTTGATGTTGCATCTTCTATTTAGATTTCTTCCTGGAGTTCCATAAAGCATAAAATAGAACACCCTGAGACTTAGAAAAGTTCAAATAAGCAGAATTTGCTGACTAGATCCAAATTTACTCATTCAAATATTTTACGGGGTTCAAAATAAGCAAGATTTAAGATAAATAAGAATTCCTGTCATGGCTCAGTAGTTAACGAATCTGACTAGCATCCATAAGGATGCAGGTTCGAGCCCTGGCCTCCCTCAGTAGGTTAAGGATCCGGCATTACCGTGAGCTGTGGTGTAGGTTGCAGATGCGGCTCCGATCCCATGTTGCTGTGGCTGTGGTGTAGGGTGGCAGCTGCAGCTCTGATTAGACCCCTAGCCTGGGAACCTCCATATGTCGCAGGTGTGGCCCTAAAAAAAAAAAAAAGATTTAAAATAAATAAAATTTCCTTAATAAATCTGTTCTAAACGTATTTATCCAGAATCTTCAAAACCTTAATATTACAGTCGACTAAAACAATAAAATCTAGACTCTGATTCAAACATATATTCCTAATAATCTGGGTTTTTTTCCTCATGCTTTTGCTGCTTTGGACAGAAAGTCTGTACCACTGCAGAGCTAATCCAATGGTACAATTCTCTGTATCAGTCCACAATAAAGAAGTGTAATATACCACCAAAGACAGCACTGACAAAACTACACTTTAAGCAGTTACCCAAATGTGGCTACCTAAGCAACAGGTCATTAAACAAGTCAAACTAGTCGGGGAGAAGAAGGGGGCACACCTTTTCACCAGCAAGCAGACAAAAGGTGCATTTTCAATTAAGGCTTGTCTGAGTGTCACCTATGTACCTAGCAATGTGCTGCAGTCTAAGAGAGACAAAAAAGTAGTAAGACACAATCTTTGCCCAGTGAGGTAAGGCACTCACAAATGAAACACTTAGAGAACAAGCCAGTGTCGACCTGTGTCCTGAAAATAATAAATCCTATCAGAGTTCAGAAAAGACAGACAAGAACAATGGAAAGGGATTAAAAGCTAGGAAACACACAAATTAAGATTCAGACTAAGATTTCTCCTTGAATCCACCTCCACTTAAAAGAATTTTCATTCCAGATGTCATTAACCACAAACATTACAGAACAAGTCACTTTCCTCAGTTTCCATTAGGTCTATTTCCTCATCTGTAAAGTGAGGATATTAGACTGAAAGAGGAGTCATACTGGTCACTTTGTTGTACAGTAGAAAAGTGTCAGAACACTGTAAACCAACTATAATGGAAAACATAAAAATCATTTAGAGAAAAAAATACAATGATGCACATCAAAAAAAAAAAAAAAAGGGAAGAGAAGTCATAGGCCATAGTCTCACCTAAAAATGGACTTTAGAGGTTAGAGGAGTGATTAAGACTGAAATTCAGGTACAAAAACTGCATAAACCTTTACTACGGATATATGAGACACTGGCTTAGGTACAGTGGAGTATTTGTGCTGGGTGCATCTGGCAAATCAAGACTGGGCCAGTTCATGAGAAACCTGATGAAAGAACTGGGACCTTCCTCCGTTTCCTTCGTGTCAGGCAATATAACATCTGTTAAAACTTTCAGGTTAAACTGAAAGAATATCACTGCCAAAGAACTACAATGTGTGAAGTAGAAAGGGACAGCCACAGACTATAATAGCATAATGACAGACTTAAGAAATTTGAGATTTAGTAATTCAGCATAGCCATTGACCACTAGGAAATGCCAACAATCAGGCTGTCATAATCAGAGATGACATACTTTTATTTAGCAAAGGAATTATACAGCTCACAATGAAAGGCAGTTCCCGTCAAAGAATCCTCCTTGAAAATAGCCACCTTCACTAACCACACAGAAAGGCATGCAACAAATACTTTACAGTCACGAGCTGGAAAGCAGTAACGGGCTCTTCACACAAGAAAGGAAAAATTACACTAGATGGTGCTACAAATACTGAATAAGCCCTTGCACCTTTTTTTCCTATTAAGTCAGCTGAATGATAGTTTAATAGGGGGGTGCAAACTCTTTTATAACCTCACAATACATTTACCAGTTAGCTGAACTATATTGCTCTGGACTTGTTCTCCAAACTTGGAAAAGATAGACATCAAAAAACCTGCCTCTCGAGCAAAAAATTAACCAGTACTGTCATTAGTTATGTCCCACTGGCTCTAATTTACCATACCTACTACAGCAGAACAAAAGTGGCACAAGCTAGACTTGTGATCTAGTCCAACTCAGAGTGCCATCTGCTGCACAAACACAGGATGTCACCTATGCAAGATTCAACCTTAGTGTCTCTCTGGACCTTTTATAAGAGCAAGTTGTTTGTTCCCATATTGCCTGATACATATGCCTCAAACCTACATGGAGAATTCTCATTCATGGTGTTTTGAAATACCAATACTCTCATAACAAACAACAGGAAGTTTTATAAGGAAAAAGGAAGATGTGAAGAAGCAAGTGTATTCTATAATAAAAAGAACACAATAAGGGGGTCAGAATATCTGGGGTGGGTTTCTAAAACTGTCATATATTAGCCTTGTAACCCTGGCGGCAAGTCTCTCCCCTTTTTGGGTCTCATCGGGCATAAAATGTCAAGAGTTAAATCTCTCAGAGATACCTTTCAAACTGAGCCTTATGAGGAATAACAGATGGAGACAACTGCATACATGACAGCTTCAGAGCAATTTTAGAAAAGGGGGGAAAACTGTTTACATATTTTAAATAATCAGGCGCAACTTTTTTCAAAATCTTACAATTCTAAATTCATTTACAAGTCACCATTCTCATAACACTTCTGCCCTTCAGAAATAACACTTCATTTCAGTTGTGCTTTCAGCTACAAATTCAGCACATCACTTTTACGCACCCCAGAATAGCACCGAAAAACACGTTCATGAAGTACTCGCACAAGGAAGGCACTAACAGCCTGACAAATTCACATAGTGGAAAATACACAAGGCACAAATTTTAAAATGCTAAATGATATACCACGCCCAAATAGTCTTAAAAACAAACTGCAAAATCAGAAGATGTATTATCAAAATACAGCGATAAAGACAACTTGGGAAGTCTTTAAATAGTTTGAGGGGGAGGGGAATGCAATCAGATTTTTGGATGGCCTTATGTTTTTAAGAGAACAAAACACATAATTGGAGGCTATGAAACATGCAAATCTAAATTGAACTATGGAAAGCTCGGCTCTCACCCAAAAGCTTCAGCAAAGCAATATGTCAGTATGCCAAAGTGAAGAATACCATTTTCTCCCAAGAATGAGGATAGGGTCCATACCTAGGACCAATAACAACAATACCATCTTGCATTTAAAAAGCATTAGTTCCCTTCATTGCTCTTTCATACACTTAATTTTATGCTGTCATCAGTCTTGGGGTATTCTCTGAAAAGCTCCATTCAGCTTCCCTTCAAGAGCTGTGAGAACAAGACAGGTGGATGTTATCTGTTGAGGGCTGAAGGTACTAGTATCTGCTATTAGGCTGTCTGCAGTGATTCTCTTATTGCCACACTATTACACCCTCGCCCTAGGAAATAAAACCTACAGTCTTTCTCTTGGAGTTGGCCAGAGACCAACACTATGGGTCTAGAAAGTCCAAAGGAAGAGAACCTGCTGACTTGTTAGGTCAAGAACTCCATGCCAAGTTGATCTCTTGCAACTGAAAAAGAAATACATACACACACACACACACACACACACACACACACACAAAGACTGTTCAAATAGAAACTCCCGTGCGTTGCCAGCCAATGAAATCCAGCAATAACTGGTTAATACAACCACCAAATCCCTGCCTCTGTGAACAACTTGTCATACTCGCTTTTCCCTCTGCCTGCTGCCCACCCCTCCTTCTTCAGGCACGCGTTAACAAGCTTATAAATCAGCCCTCCAAAAGGACCACGAGGACCTTTAAGGACCTGACAGGGATGAAGCTTGCCTCCTGAGCAATGCAGCATCCATCGCAAGCGTGCTGTTCCCCAAGCCCACTAGCAGGAAGTCACAGAGGGGGATAAAGTTTGATTTTCCGTCTTGTCCATTCTCCAAGGGCTGAGAAAGAACGAGGGAGCGGCCCCGCTGGGTCCTGGGTTGCCCTCCGGGGAACGGTTCCCAGTAGCATGGCACTGCCACTCTCCTGACACATACACAAGGCAGCCGCGGCAACTCAGGGCACCCCAACCCGCCTGGAGGAGGAGAGAAGGGGGACAACTTTGCACGGGGCTCAGTTCATGAGCAATGGGGCAAAGCTGTTAAGGAAAAAGGAGGGAGGGACCGAGATCGGGGGCGGGTCTGGGAGAGGTTCAAGTCCCGTCCCTTCCCCGCCCTGGTGTCCCTGGTCCTGCGGGAACATCCCCGCCGTCGCCCCTCCTCCTCCTCCTCCTCTAGGCTTCCTCCGCCCTCCCTTTTTTCCCCGGTTGCCGCCGCAGGAGCCTGAAGGGCACAGCGGCTCCTCGGTGCCCGGCAACCTCGGGAGCGGCCGCGAGTTGAGGTAACTCGCCCGCTGCCCCGGCGGCCTGCCTGCCGGCGGCTCCCACACACCAGCGCCGCCCCGCCCTCCCCAGAGCCGCGGGGCGCGCTCGCTCACCGTCCGGTGGTGCTGCTGCTGCTGCCGGTGGCGGCTGACGCCCAGCGCGGGGAAGCAGCCGGCAGTCAGCGCTCCGCAGCCGCCGGCCCCCCCGCCGCCGCCCCGGGAGGAGAGGAGCAGCAGGAGCGATCTACCTGCGGCGGCCGCCATCTCTCAACTGGAAACGGCGCCGGCCCAGGCAGCGCAGCGGACGGCCGGGGCGGAGCTAGGATCCGCCACTCACCCATGCCGGGCCAACTGGCGCCCTTGACTGAGTTGACGAGGCGGGGCTTCTTGCAAGGCCCAATCGACCGGCGGGAGAACCACGCTAGAGATTGCCTGTCACTTCCAGAGTTACCTATTGTGGGATAGTCAATTACGGGCAAATACAAGGGAGCCGGTAATTGGCATCCGAGCCCCTCAGAATAGCAGCGATAGGGATGGCATGTTCGATTCGGCTAATCTTCACCAAGGATACAGTTATGAAAAGGGTAACCGAGGAAATGGATGTTTTTGCAAAGCTTTGTACTTCGTGAGTGTTTTAACTTGGCAAAACAGGCACCAAATTAGTAATCATTAGCCAGATGTGCTGGAACTCTCAAGGACACACCCAGAATTATCACTCATAACTGGTATTTGGATACGCTGAAATTAACCCCACCTCACGGGGTGATCTAATGACTGTAATATGTAGCATAGTACGGAGGAGTAGAATGATTGATACCAAAGTCCCAGGATAAGTACATATTATCAGAGTGAATTAACAGAACTCTATGCATTTCAGATACTCATTCCACTTTTACAGCACCTTTATACTGATATTCTTACACTCTCCAGAAGCAACCCTCTATTTTCTTACCACTTATTAAACTATAGAAACAACATGGTGGTAATGTAATAAAAACCACGTAAAGGTTATTTTAATAAATTTTCATAATTTAGAATAACTCTTTCTCCTGAAAAATACTTCTTTCCACAGAAACAAGCTCATAATGATAGCTTACTTAAGACTATGAAAGAAAGGAGATTTGAGGTTCTTGAATTTCCCTGGAAGAGGATGTCCTTGCTGCTTATTATTATAAACTACTTAAGGCTCACACTTGATTTTAAAATCAGACTCAGGAAAACAGTTTGATAAGCATATAAAAGTCCTAAATTTGGGGAAACATCTTTGTAGAGCAGCCTCAGGAGAAAAAGTTGAAACAAACACAATACACACACATAATTTTATTGTGCCACTTATTCTCATAGTATTCTTTAAATTTGGACTGAAATGGTACTTTTTTGGCCAACAGTAGTTAAATAATGACGTCAAGCTTGTGGTTTGTTTAATCCTTCCACCCCACCCCAGAACAGTAAGATGATTGGCTTCTCCAGGTGAGACACTCATACCACACTCACCCAAAAGGCATTTATTGCTCAACAGTGGAACTTGAGAGCTCAGGGATGAGATAAGCCCCCCATTCAACAGCTGCACACACTAATCCCCCTAGCTGGAAATCTGTGACATTCCTGGAGCAACTTTGCTCACAATCATTTTCCACCCATCTATATTTATCCCATCTGCATTTTATGTACTGACCCATGCTGTGCCATTTCCCCTTCTCCCTTGTCCCTTCACACCTTCTTACTAGGATTGCCACAGGTTTTAGTTTTGTTTCTATTTTCTGTGGTTTCAAAAATCTGGCTATGAATCAGTACTGTGCTCTCCGCTCCATTTTACCCTTTGGAAAGTTCTGCTAGAATTGTCTTTCCTCTATTTTTCGAAGAGAGGAAAACTACACCTGCATCCTGCAGTACTGATTCAGTTCTGTGGATTTGCAAAAGAACCACAATAAATAAGTTTTTGGTTTTTTTTTTTTTTTCAAGGGCATAAACCTGAAACTGGAGGGATTACCAAAAGCTTTCTTTTTATCTATTTACCAAAATGTGTCATCTTTTATCTACCAAGATGATACCATTGATGAACCACAGGTAGGCTTATATTTTGAGAATCCACTGACTAAACTGAGCCCTAATAATCCAGGCTAGAAGTTAAACAAATGTCATTTATCTCTCCACAGAGAAAACCTTTCCCTAGTTGCAAAGGACGTAGCTCCTACCAGCGGGTTGGCTAGGCCAAAGAAGGAGAAAGTATAGATAGCACAACAGAAAATCATCCTCTAGGTAAACAGTGATTTCTGGAAGAATAAGCAGCAACAACAACAACAAATGTTACCTCCGGGAAGTTTTAAGGAGTAGCCACCCTTTTGAATAGTTTAGCTTTTTTCCATCTGCATGTTATTTTTATAATTACAAAAATACGGTCACTGAAACCTACATGGCTGCAGAATTGCTTTCTGTGCCAATACTTAAAAACAGGTTGATCTTTTTTTTAGCTAAAACTAATCAGAACAGATTTCCTGGAGCGTGAAACCCTAACTAGGTTCCCTACAAAAATGTACACTAAAGTCAGCTCCAAAGTATGACTCAACTCTGTGGAGTATTTGCCAAAGCATTCCAGAATAGCCAGGGTAGGTGATGCACAAAGTTTATTGACGTGAGCGAGAAACCATAAAGGGGATCAGCTTAGAGATCTGGGGGCTATGTTTCATGCTTTACTGATATTGTGAATTATCATTCAAGTGAGGTCAGCAATTCTTAAAGATCAGAAAAAAAGTACATGCAGGAGAGCAAGAGGAAAGGGGTTTTAGCCTTCACATATGTATCATAAACCACAGCCTAGATCTGTTTTCTGGCTATTTGGCCTCACTATTTTTTTAGATATCATTTTTCCTATTTTTCTACACCCACCCATCTGCAGAAGGACTCAACTACACTTAAACCCAACTACATAGCTTCTCTGTATCTATATCTGGTCTGACTTCATTTAACACACACACGCGCACACACTCCGTTTTCTTCCTTATTTCTCTCTCTCTCTCTCTTATTTTTTCTTTTTTGGCTGCCCTGTGGCATATGGAGTTCCCGGGCCAGGGATCAGATCTGAGCTACAGTTGGAATCTGCATCATGGCTGTGGCAATGCAAGACCCTTAACCTGCTGCACCGGGTGGAAATCAAACCCACGTCTCCATGCTCCAGAGGCCCAAGGACCCCACTGCACCACAGCAGGAACTTCTGCTTCTTCCTTTTCTTCCCCCAATATTCCCATCCCTTTATTGTGATACAGAGCACAACCTCAGGTACTTTAGATATGTAATTTACATAAATATATTTACATACTCCCTTCTAAAAATTTTGTGTGACAAGTGTTTCATGCCCTGGCTTCCAAAGGAGGACTGACTCTATGCATTTTACAACTAAGCGACTCTAATCTAACATTCTTCCATGTCAGTAACATCCAATCTTTAAGTGTTTTTGTTTTGTCTTGTTTTTTCTGTCAAGCACACAACACCAGGGAAACATTGAGTTGAGAGGGGCAGGGCTTGTTCAAATAGGACTGTCTTTGTTCATATTTCTCAGGATCTGAGAGGTTGGCAGCTACCTTTAATGCTCTCCTTTTTGTGTTGGATTGCCTCCTGTAGCCTTTGCTATTACCAGACCTTTGGAGTCAGGAAGTCTTTTGTCTCTATCTTAAGTGATTCAAAGGGGCAAGATACTAATCCTACACTCAAATAAACCACACCTAAGTGCACAGAAATTCAGCACACATTTTTATGTGACTCCACACCATCCATTCCAGAGCATTCAAAAGTGCCCCCCAAAATCTTCAGGACATTCTCTAACAAGGCTGAATTATAACAAAATTCCAAATTGGTATTGGGCTCCCCCCTCTCTCTGTTCTTCAGGCATTTACTACCCATACCCTAAATACGCCCAGTTTCCAACTTCCAAAGCTTTGCTCCAACTGTACCTATAAGCCACCTGTTCCACTCTTTTGCAGATCAACTTGGCCTCCTCTGAGAGGAAAATCCCAGGTAAATTTAAACTCTCAGAATTTGTTGTTTGACTTTTTTTCACAGTATTTTGGTACTTGATGTGAGTGGGTCTGACAGTGAGCCCCGCCACACCCTCGATTTTCAGACCTGGTTGATTAGGTTAATCTGGCTGGCTAGACCACAGTCCCCTTTTCTCACCTTCTATATGTGTTTGTATCAGAATTATTTATGTTACTATCTTTCTCCTACATAGCTCTTCCAGATTAGAGCTGTCAGTCTGGCAAATTATTTTAAACTGAGGCTTCAGATGATAGCAAGTACTTCCTGGGCTGCCTCTTCTACACAACATTTACATTTAGAGGATCCTCCAATGCTGATAGCCAAAATAATGTCACAAATATGGCAGGTTTGGAATAGTTATTTTCAGGGAGTTCCCATTGTGGCTCAGTGGAAACGAATCTGACTAGCATCCATGAGGACGCAGTTTCGATCCCTGGCCTCACTCAGTGGGTTAAGGATCCTGTGTTACCGTGAGATGTGGTGTAGGCTGCAGACTTGGCTCAGATCCTGCATTGCTGTGGCTGTGGTATAGGCCAGCAGCTACATTTCTGATTCGACCCCTAGCCTGGGATCCTTCATATGCTGTGAATGTGGACCTAAAAAGACAAAAAAATAATAATAACAATAATTTTGGGGCTAGATAGTCTATTAATAGTCTTCAAAAATTTGTCAAATACCTAGCCACTTCTGTCTGCCTATTTCAAGATCTGATGTATCATTAAGCTGGGTGTTGCCCAAATTTCAGCTCCTCTGAAACTGAACTAATTTAGTGTCAAATGTTATATTCATTCTCCATTTCCACGTAATGTATATAATCTTTGTAAGTAATTTTATATGTGAATACATAGAGTCTGGGCTACGGGTTGCACTTGATGGGAGGCAGAGGGTGAAGGAAACTGTGGGTGTGAAATTGGTCATTGCCAGTTAACAACAGGTGCAAGCGCTGCTCTTTAAATATAGCCATTGCACTTGGCATCTTGTCTCTTAGCCATCACTTACAGCAACCACTACTGATTTGGAAAGGATCAAGGAAAGGATGACAGAAAGGGTCACATTAAGAAGAGAGAGAAACAGAATTTTGTTCTCTTGTATTGAATAAAAACTAGCCCTAAGGAATAAAAAGCAGCATGAGACTTGGAATGTGTAAAGATAACTTCAAAGGATGTAAAGAGGAAGGATATTGTTCCAAGAGATAATAATCATTAACAAATTGCTCTTAATTAAGCACTTTAAAAGCCATTCCAGCTCCTGAAACTTGAGAGCCAAATTATCTAAAATTTGAGGAGGGACTCAGAAAATAATTACTATTTTTTTGTCTTTTTTTAGGGCCGAACCTGTGGCATATGAAGGTTTCCAGGTTAGGGGTCGAATGAGAGCTGCAGCCGCCGGCCAGCGCCACAGCCACAGCAAGGCCAGATCTGAGCCTCGTCTGTGACCTACACCACAGCTCACGGCAATGCTGGATCCTTAACCCACTGAGCGAGGCCAGGGATCGAACCCGAAACCTCATGGGTGCTAGTTGGATTGGTTTCTGCTGTGCCACGACAGGAACTCCAAAAATAATTACTATTAATTGAGAGTTGGGATAAGTAGGGGACAAGACCAGAATGAGTATAATTTATTTATTCATTAAATTAGTCAACCATGGAAAATATATTGAATGCCTGTATATAACAGACAATATATGCTAGGAGAGATTTTGCAAAGTTCACATTTTCTGCATCATGTATTTCTTTTTCTAAAATGCTTGTTTATCCATCCTAACCTTGAAATGGGATCAGTTCTTCCCATATGTTCAATTCTTCCCACTGTTTCTGAATGTTTATATATCAGTCAGAATTCCTGAAAAATCCTTTAAAAGCCATTCCAACAACATTACTAAGAAGACATATGAAGAAATTTTTTTGCTGTTGATGTGTAGCAGGGTTCAAGTCTACTTAGTTTCTTTTTCGCTGCCTAGAGTATAAAAAAATTTAGTCTCAGAGCATCATAAGAAGATATTGCTTTCCTTTCTTCATGCCTTGCTTTGGTAGGATGCATATATTAGGCTAAAACAGGGTCCTTTGGCTTATCCAGCATTAGAGGGGATAACAGGTTGAATAAACTTGTTTAAATTTAAGCAAGTTTTATAGCACCTACAGATGCTACTACTTTAAGGCTCAGAAGCAATTAGACCTATTACCTATCAATCCAAAACATGATTATCAGTAAAAAGAAGAAAATTTCACAAATACCTCTAGATTACAAACCCAGGAGAGCATTTGAAATCATCCTAACTCAGAATCTCAAGTTAATTGGGAAGTGCCATTTTATTAATTCCCATGATGTAGAACTCACTCAGGATTTGAGAAAGATTGTAAAGATTTGATGATTCTTTTAAAATAGACTTTGCAGGAGTTCTCGTTGTGGTGCATCATAAACGAATCTGACTAGGAACCATGAGGTAGTGGGTTCGATCCCTGACCTCGCTCAGTGGGTTAAGGATCCAGCATTGCTGTGAGCTGTGATGTAGGTCGAAGACGCGGCTCAAATCCCGGGTTACTGTGGCTATGGCTGTGGCTGTGGCTGGCGACTACAGCTCCAATTAGATCCCTAGCCTGGGACCCTCCATATGCTGTGGTTATGGCCCTAAAAAGACAAAAAATAATAATATAATAAAATAAAAAGGACTTTGCTGCTTTCTTATCATTTTGTATTTTGGAATGTGAAAAAATAAATAAACATAGACAAATAACTTACTGTGTGCCAACATGATTCCTTCTCCTGGAAATAATCCTGGGAAATAAGTCAACTTTATTAAATTAAATTTAACATATAGATTTTTTTTTTCTTTTACAGCCACACCTGTGGCATACGAAAGTTCCTGGGCCAGGGATTGGATCTGAGCCACAGCTGTGACCTACACAACTGCAATACTGAATCTTTAAACCACTGTGCCAAGTCAGTGATCAAACCTACATTTTCACAGTGACCCGAGCCACTGCAGTCAGATTCTTAACACACTATGCAACAGCTCTAACTCTAATGTAATATTCTTATTTTATTACAATGACGATATGTATAAAGTTCCCAAGCTGAGTTGTTATACTTCAGAAAGAGCAAACTTACATAGTCAGCACAGTTCCTTGCATATAATTAATGTTCAATAAACGTGTTCAAAGCAATTTGTGGAATGAATGAATAAATGCATGAATAAAATACATATTCCTCTCTTCTTACAATAGAGAAAGTTATAGTACTCATACTCCGCTACTCTTGGGCTTATTAAGTTACTACAGGAGTTCCTGCTGTGGCACAGCAGGATTGTCAGCAGCATCTTGGGAGTGCTGGAACACAGGTTCGATCCCAGCCTAGCATAGTGGGTTAAGGATCCAGCATTGCTGCAGTTGTGGCTTAGGTCACAATTACGGCTCAAATCTGATCCCTGGCCTGGGAACTCCATATGCCTCAGCCCCCCCCCCCCAAATAATAATAAAGGTACTACAATAAGAACAACACAGTAATTTAGTCCATAGGGCCATTTAATCAAAGGAGTACATCTGAACTGGTAAAGCTGCCTGGGCATATTATATTGACAGAAAGCTGGGGTGCTACATCCAACCAAGAATTCATGTCCAAAATACATAAAGAACTCTCATGAATCAATAAGAAAAATACATTAATTTGGAGTTCCCATTGTGACTCAGTGGATTAAGAACCCAACTAGTATCCATGAGGATGCAGGTATGATCCCTGGCCTTGCTCAGTGGGTTAAGCTGAGGCATGTGTTGCAGATGCAGCTCGGATCTGGTGTTGCTGTGACTGTGGCATAGGCTGGAGGCCATGGCTCTGACTCGACCCCTACCTGGGAAGGGGTCCTAAAAAGACAAAAAATAAAAAATAAAAAGGCAGGCCAAAAGATTTGGACAGGTAATTCACAAAAGAGATCACAATAACCGGTGAACAAATGAAAAGGTGCTTGACTTCATTCCCCATGAGGGAAATGCAAATTGAAAACCACAATGCAATAATATACTTTGAGCCCACCAGAATAGTTAAAAAAGACGAAAAACATCAAGTTTTGGTAAGAACATGATGCAATTTCAATCTTCATATGTTGCCTGTGGGCGTAAAAATTGGTACAACCACTGTATCAGTGATAGCACACTCAGGAAACAGAAACCATGCCACTTATTTGAAAAAATGACTATTAATATAAAGAATTGTTCATAAAAGCCTCTTCTCTAAGTTTTAATCATTCTAACCATTTTTCTTTGTTTTCTCAGTCATAGGAATCGTAGCTGCTTCCTGCAGTTGCTACCTAATCATTTATTCATTTTCTGTTTACCCTTGTTAACATCTTTATATCTAGTTAACAATTATTTCTACTAAATTATCTCTGATCAAGTAACTGGTTATGGTTTTTCTCTCCTGAATGATACAGAATTGGTACCAGGAATGAACCAGGAAGCAGACCATCAAATATGGGATTTAAAGATTGTTGTGATCAAGTCATTGGGCTGAAGGCCGAGCTGAGCTCCCTGCCAAAAAGAAACATGATGCTAGTAATCAGTGGCATGCAGCATATTCACACTTAATCAAATTATTTCTCAGGGTGATTGTGGTTATTTGCCTACAGAGACAAATGTCTTAAGGGCCCAAGTGGCAGCTGCACTCTCGGACCCAGACATCTAAAGAGATGGGGTCTCCTATGTGGGAGCTGAGGTACAGCAGCAATGGTTTTAGGATGAAAACTGTACAACTCTTATATCCTGGTAGCCAGCAATGATCCTCCCACTCACAAAGGGAGTAGTTCTGATTTAGAGATGTTTCTGGGAAGCTATAATGTGCACATGGGAGGGATAATTGAGTTACTAAATTCCAATCTGGCCAAATTTTGAAGACAAATTTTCCTTTGTTTTTCCTTTTCCTTTTGTCTTTTTAGGGCCTGCAGCATATGGAAGTTCCCAGGGTAGGGGTTAAATCAGAGCTGCAGCTGCTGGCCTACACCTCAGCCACAACAATGCCAGATCTGAGCAGTATCTGTTACCTACACTGCACTTCCAGCATCACGGGATCCTTAACCCACTGAGCATGGTCAGGGAGCAAACACGCATCCTCATTACTAGTCAGATTCTTAACCCCCTGAGCCACAATGGGAACTCCAAAAACAAATTTTTCTATTGCAAACATTAAAAGATAAAAATTGAAAGATGGAAATAAATAATAGAAATAACTTGAAATAATTTAGTCCTATACTCTGATTGGACTCTCCCCCTCAAAATTTAAGAAGACCCAGAGAGGTGAATGACAGCCAGTCAAGAATTAATTTAGTATCAGAGCTAGGATGAATAATACCATCACCAAGTATTGAGGACTTACTAGATATCAGGCACTGTGCTGAGTGCTTTTATATGTATTAGTTTCATCCTCTCACTAACATTATGACATAGGTATTACCATTCTTTTACAGATGAAGAAATTGAGGTTAAGTGGTTTGTCCAAATTCAGTACCCAAATCCAGGAATGAAGGACTCCAGCCCCTACACTCCTAATCATTAACACAATCTGCCTCTCTGGAAGCCAGCACTCTTAATTTGAAGTTCAATATAATACTCTTTAAACTACTGTTCGGTGTTGCTTTTCCTGCTAGGCTAATCAGTTTGCAATGGGAAAAAAAAGCCACAGAGAAGGTTAGTCCGGAGAAAAGTTTCCCTAGTTCAGCCTCTCCGTCTACAGGGAAGTCATTGAAGTCTAAACATGCAACTGACATTTCCCAAGGCCATAAGCCGTTCTACGGTGAAGGCAGAGCTAGGACCCAAGTTTCCTAACTCTCAAGGCAGTTCTCTTTTCACTCTCCAACGAAGTCTTCCCCTCCCACATTCTCTTCTTTCAGAGGCTAGTATGGGTACAGGGGCCAAAGTTTTGTTGATTCTTTAAATGGACTAGCTGATGTGGGGCAGGCAGGGTTGTTCATTAAATGCACACAGTTTCTACTTCCTGGTTCACATTCACTGCCATCTCCAGTTTTATATGTTAGCAGAATAGACAGCTTCTATGTGCTGTGGCGAAAAGTCCTCTCGGCTTTCAAACTGCTTCTGTACATTCGCTTCACCCCGATACCTCAAACCCTCACATTGTTTGCTCCCTTGGGTTGAAACACTGAGAACACACTTTATTAAAATACTAGTGGACATGATATAAATAACTAGAGGAAGGTCTTCCTTAGGAGGATTCATTTATGTGATCAGTATTCATCTCTGAGAAGAGAACTGGAGGAGGGGGACACTGAAAAGAGTAGGATTTTCGCAGCAAGATCCAATGGTATTGGATGACCTGAGAAGTTCGAAGTGGTTCTAGTGGGAACAGCAGTGATGGGTCATGACCTTGGGAAGCCACTGAGCCCTCCGGAAAGGTGTGAAGGAACTGAAAGTCAGGAAGTGGTGTAGAAACTGGGTGGAGAATAGAGCAACTTTATACAAAGAGGCCCCTTGCACATCATGGAGAATGGAGCCCAGACTAGATTTCTACCCCCTCTGGCCCCCTTGTACACTGACTCACCATCTGTGACAGACTTGGGTAAATCACATCTGTCATAATGTTGCTGAGGGGCTGCCCTCCCCACTCCCTCCCCCCACCCAGCCCCACTCCCCATCCCCTTATTGCTACTCTTTTCCCAAGAGAGCTTCAGAAAAAGAGAACTAACATTCACAGTGCTGGATGCAGCCCTCAATACATTTACTTAGCCTCTACTCTGTGGATTCACTGTCTTCACAAAAAACTCAGTGAATTCTCAAGGTATTATTTTCCCAATGTTATAGATGAGAAAAATTAATAGTCTAAAGAGTTTAATTTCCCAAAGGCACAGAAACTAAGAAATCATTCAAAGAGGCTAAGTACTGTGTGCAGAGCTGAATCCAACTGAGGTCTGACTCATGCTTATCTCTGTTTTTTTTGACTCATGCTTATCTTTGTCTTACTATACCCGCCCCTACCCAGACAACTGCTTTCCTAGAGTTTGTGTAGTTGTAGATTTCCAGTTACACCAACCCTATACTTTACTGCAGGGTATTGAGCTTCAGTGGTCTAATTTATCACAGGTAAGTACATATATAGATTTCTCATTTGTAAGTGGGCTATCTGGCAGGTAGCGTATGGAAGTAGACCTTTTGGCGAGGTCATAAGAAGATTAATTAGATCTAGATTTTAAAGTATTTTTTAATCGGAATGAAAGAAATATTATTAATGATAATACTGAGTACTAGCTATTGGCAAGGTGTTGGGCTGTGTTCTATATAAACATTACATTACAGTATTTTTTTTTGTCTTTTTGCCTTTTCTAGGGCCGCTCCTGTGGCATATGGAGGTTCCCAGGCTAGGGGTCTAATCAGAACTGTAGCCACCGGCCTGCGCCAGGGCCACAGCAACGCTGGATCTGAGCCTTGTCTGCAACCTACACCACAGCTCACGGCAACGCTGGATCATTAGCCCACTGGGCGAGGCCAGGGATCGGGATCGAACCTGCAACCTCATGGTTCCTAGTGGGGTTTGTTAACCACTGCGCCATAATGGGAACTCCCACATCACAGCATCTTTAATCCTCACAATATTCGTATGAGGAAAATGCTATATTAGCCCCCATTTTTCAGGTAAGAAAATTGTGGCATTGAGAAGTAACTTGCCAAAGATATCCTTGCTGAGAAGTAGTGGGGTTAAGATATGAATCTAGGATATCTGACACCAGAATCCACACATTTAATGTATTTCTCTATACTACCTCTCCTGCTGTGGAAGAGTTCAGGACATGATCTCAGAGTAAATTGTACTGAACTATTAGTTCAAAAGTACTCACTCAGCCCATAGAGAGTAGCATCATGATAAAAATAAAAGTTAAAAAAAAAAGACATGGCCTTTTTTTTAGAGTAGTTTCTTTGCTACATTAATTTCTTTGGTATGTTTTGGTGTCCTAGATAGCATCTTTTGGGCAAATGCGGTATCTTTCTTCCTATTTCCTTCACTCATTCAATTACTCTAGAATGATACTGAGCTTTTATTTAGTTCATAGTGAAGGCAGTACAATGCCTAACACTGAGATTGGTGCATAATGGAGACTATTCAAATATTTATTTGGCTTAATGATTGGTTAGAGAAGGCATAAGCTTTCCCTGAAGTTCCCTAGATGTAGTCGCATAGGAATTAATCATTAATGATTTTAATAATTTTATCACCAAATTGCTGAGACAATATTCCACCAGGTAGGGGTTGGGTTAAAATCTATGTTTAGTGTAACAACTGGTGAATTGGTGATGATCAGCAAATGCTCAATTATTATAACCTTTCTAGGGAGTAAGTAAATTGAAAAGAACACTAGCTTGCTTTTTCTCTAAAACTAAAAGGCTTTCTAATATTTCATGTTAGGCTGCAGTAAAATCAAAAGTTTGTATCTCAGTTTATCCACTAGTGCCTTCTATCTTGTTTTAAAAAGGATAAGAAATCCTTTGTTTACCACAAGTCAACTCACATTTCTCACTTTAGGACTCTGCCTGTAGCCATCAAGTCTGACTTATAGTACCCTGGGTGAACCCAAAACAAACAGGCTTACAGTGCCCCTCCAGTTTTGAGGAAACGCATTTTTTTGCAGCCAAAAGACCCACAATCTGCTGTCTAATGCCTATACGTTGCTAAATATATGAGAAAAAGAGGGATTCAAAACAAATATTCTTAAATCTACTTCTCAAAAAAATATCAAATAGCCTAGCGTTTATCCAAAAATTGCCATAAAGATAAAAATTAAAATATTGCCAGTGACTTCTGTGACATTGTAGAAAGGGTATTAGAAGTGCTTTGGGAGACCTAGATTCTAAACCCAGCTCTGATTGCTATGCAATCTGTGACCTTGGGAAAAACGCTTAAAACTTGCTTCCTCATCTATAAAACAATATTCTCCTCTCTGGGTCGTTGTAAAAGTGAACAATAATGTTCATAAAGCTATGCAGCACCTTAAAAAATGTCAGTTCAAGTAAAACCATAAATATTATGTTAAAGATGTTTCCTTTTTTTTCTTTTTTTAAACAGGAGAAAACAAACAGCAGTTTAATAGCATGTATATGTCCTGTATACATGAGAGGTATCGAGGGAAACTAGACAACCCCAAAGACATTTCTTCATCTGAGAATTTGCTATACAAAACTATGAAAAGAATTATGAAGATAATAAAATTGTTGTTCATTTGGTCCCTACCTTTCTGAAGTTCTGATTTATATGAAAAGTTTCACCATTGAGGAAATCTATGTGAGCTTTATATCTCTTCCAGCAGGGCATGGTACCCATGCTCTTGAAAATACGTGAGAAGAGTACCATGTGTCAGTTCATATAGTGAGAACTCATCTCTCTGTGTTGCATCTCAGAATATTTTTCATTTGATGAAAAGTTTCTTGTTTTAAAATTGAGGTATAGTTGATTTACAATATTAGTTTCAGGTGTACAAAATAGCAATTCAAAATTTTTATTGCATATACTCCACTTAAAGATATTAAAAAATACTGCCAATATTCCTTGTGCTGTAAAATATATCTTTGTAGCTTTTTTTTGGTCTTTTCTTTTTTTTTAGGGCCACACCTGCAGCATATGAAAGTTCTCAGGCTAGGGGTCGAATTAGAGCTGTAGTTGCCGACCTACGCTACAGCCACAGCAACACGGGATCCGAGCCACGTCTGTGACCCACACAACCGCTCATGGCAATGCTGGATCCTTAACCCACTGAGCGAGGCCAGGGACTGAACCTGCATCCTCATGGATACTAGTCAGGTTCCTTACAGTTCCCACAATGAGAACTCCTGTAGCTTATTTATTGTATCTTTGAAACTCTTAGTCCCCTACCTCCTCTTCCCCTTCTCCCTCCCCATTGGTAACCACTAATTTGTTCTCTATATCTGTGAGTCTGTTTCTGTTTTGTTATACTGATTTATTTGTTTTATTTTTAGATTGTATATATAAATGATAACATACAGTATGATTTTCTCTGACATTTCACTAGATATAATACCCTTCATATTGTTGTAAATGGCAAAATTTCTTTTTTTTCATGGCTAATATTTTAGTGTGTGTGTGAGTGTGTGTGTGTTTCACATTTTCTTTACCATTCATCTCTTGATGACACTTAGGTTGCTACCACACTTAGGTAGGCTATGGTGAATAATGCTGCTATGAATATTAGGGTGCATGTATATTTTCAAATTAGTGTTTTCATCTTCTTCAGAAATTCTAGGAATGGAATTTCTAGATCATATGGCAGTTCTATTTTTAGTTTTCTAGGAATTCCATATGTTGTTTTCCACAGTGGTTATACAAACTTACATTCCAACCATCAGTGTACAGAGAATTCCCTTTTCTTCACATTCCTGCCAACATTTGTAATTTGTGGTTGTATTGATGACAGCCAGTCTGACACATGTGAGATGCTATCTCGTAGTTTTGATTTTCATTACCCTGATAATTAGCTATGTTGAGTATTTTTTCATGTGCTTTTTGGCCAGCTATATGGTCTTTGGAGAAATGTTTATTCAGCTCTTCTGTCCTTCTTTTGATTGGATATATATATATATATATAGTTGATCAGAGTTGTATAACTTGTTTGTATATTTTAGATATTAAACCCTTATAGATCATGTCATTTGCAAATATGTTCTCCCATTCTGTAGGTCTCTCTTGTTTTGCCAGTGGTTTCCTTGGAAACCATTATCTAGAAATTGCCATACATTTTTCCTGTCAAAAGCTTTTAAGTTTAAGTAGGTCCCATTTGTTTATGTTTGCTTTTGTTTCTTTTGCCTTAGGAGACAGATCCAAAAAAGTTGCTACAGTTTAGGTCTAAGAGTGTTCTGCCTATGGTTTCTTCTATGGTTTTATGGTTTCCAGGTTTACATTTAAGTCTTTAATCTATTTTGAGTTTATTTTTATAAATACTATTAGAGAATGTTCTGATTTCATTTTTACATGTGGCTGTCCAGTGTTCCCAGCACCGCTTATTGAAGAGACTTTTTTCCCCATCCTATACTCTTGCCTCTTTTGTCACAGATTAATTGACCATAAGTGCATAGGTTTATTTCTGGGTTCTCTATTCTGTTCCCTTGATCTATGTGTCTGTTTTGGTGCCAGTATCATACATTTTGATTACTGTAGCTTTGTAGTGGTCTGAAATCAAGAAGTGTGATTCCTTCAGCTCTGCTGTTCTTTCTCAAGATTGCTTTGGTTATTTGGGGCCTGGTGGAAAGCTTCTTGACTTCTGAATTATGACTAGTCACTACCAGGTTAAGCAACAGATATCTTAAATGTAGAGGAAAAGATGACAGCGCCCCTTCTCTTCTATTTTTTCCTCTCTTTCCCTGGCCTATTCTCAGAGGTTAGAATGGACAACATTATCCCTCAGACTGACACAGCCAACCCATTGAGAACCTGAGTTCTTCAGCTTGCTGATTCACACCTTCTTTAAGCAAAGAGATAATTATTTTTAACTCGTAATGTCTTTTTTTTTCTGAATCCTAGCGATCTGCTGTCAACCAAGATCTTTTTCCATCACGCAAGCAAACACCTTAAATAACGGAAGAAAAATGACAATGTCCAAGAAGAGTTTTAATGTGAGATGGTTTTTCCTTAGAGCCTGTCAAAATATGAATTATTCTGTCCATCTATAATGAAAAGTTAACTGAACTGACACTGGTTACTCTCCAATAGCATTAGGCTGCCACTTTTTGATGAAGTCCAGTAATTTAGTCCTGCAGCTTAATGGCAGGATCGATGGACAGGGCGCTAGAAGACTTGGTTGGACTCTATTTTCATTTCTAGCTCTAGCTCATTACCATTACTTTGCCCTGACCATCTTCTATTATTACTTGGAATCTGAATTATATTAGCAGTGCAGAGTGATCTGGAAAAAACACCCTGTAAGCTAATAACTAGGAGGATGCAGCAGTCCTTTTCTAAAATTAATGTGCCATTGTGGTCTCAAGCAAGAAATTCCCTAACTTGGTGCCTCAGTTTCTTTATCTATAAAAATATGATAAATTATTTGCCCTTCTTTCTCTCCAGTTCCCTCACAAAAATACAGTGATGAAAAGGGTATGAATGCTATAAAAGATTTTTGATCTCTCTAGACTGTTGCTGCATAAAGAGAAAAATCCTTTCTATTATTTCTACTGGTATTTTTAGGTACTTAGTGCTCCCTGAGTTTGAGCCACAGCAATTCTACTTGGAAAATGTTACTATTTATACTGCCATTCTTTGCAGAACCTTGGCAGAAATAAAATAGGCCTTGGAGAAGATGCTTTAAGAAAACAAAATTATTTCGCAAAATTTGTGATTGTTGGCATTTAAAAATTCTGATTTATATTATCACCTCTAATCATCTTAGATTGAAGGACACTGATTATTAATTCAGAGCTGTCCGTAGCCTTCTTGTCAGGTAGCAAATACCAGCTAACAAATGAGGATATTACTCAGTTGCTCCTAGTTATTCCAGGATTTTTGTAAAGTGCCCGAGAAAAGTGTGTAGGTAGTGAGGGATCTTAAATCTAACAATAGTTGACATCTTCTAATCTACTTAGCTTTTTGTGTGTGTCAAACCTAAGAATATTATAGGGATATTCACCTATCTCATGTAGATAATAGGAGGGTTGATAGATAACAAGTAATATCCTATCTAATTGCTAAAAGAGCTATTATCCTTACAATGCCCATTTTAATTTTTAAAGATTGTAATGGTAATATATTTTGTTATATAATCTTTGTCACATTAGCATACTATCAGATCCAAAACTCAGACAATGAAGGAAAAAGTTATCAAACTGAGACATGAAATCATATTAATTCAAAGGTCTAAAACTGAAAGATAAATCTATGGGGTAAAGGAATAGAAGAACATAAGTACCAAAAATCCCACCCAAGGAAGACCCAAGATTTAGAGTTGACCTGGTAACTGACAAAGATCTTTGCAGGCAGGTCAGACTGTAGATGCCTGGTACCAAGTACTGAGGATTAATCACTAGGAACTGGAGTCCAGGTAGGAAATCCAGTCACTTTGGTTAGAAAAAATAAAGAAAGAAAACCTATAAACTTACCAAACTCCTTGAGGACAGATCTTCATGCATTCATTCGTTCAATAAATATCTATTAAGCACCAACATATACCAGACATCATTTTAGACACCAGGGAATCAGCAATGAAGAGAATAAAGTTCACAGACCTTGTGAAGTTTATATTTTAGTTACAGGGTAGGGAGTATAGACAAAAAGCAAATAAATAAGTAAAACATATGGTAGGTCAATTGAAATAAGTCTATGGAGAAAATTTAAGTGGCAAGTTCTTAAGATGAAAAGTGGGGCTGCAATTTAAAATAAGGTAGTAGAGAAGTCCTCACTGAGAGGATGGCATGTGAGCAAAGTCTTGGACAAGACACGAGTCATGCAGCTTAAGATGGGTGCTCTAGGCAGAGAATAGAGCAAATGCAAAGACCCTTCACAGCATCCTGCCCAGCACATCTGAGGCAAAATAAGGAGGCCATCAGAGTGGTGCAGAACAAGGAAGGGGGAAAATAGGAAGTGATGTCAGAGAAGTAAGGAGAGAGACACCTATTATGTTGGGCCCTGGAGATCATTATGAGGACTCTGGCTTTTACTTCGAATGAGATGAAAAACTGTAGGGGATTACTGAGCAGGAGAAAAGCACAAGACTTAACAGTTCAAAAGGATCTGTCTGACTATTGTTTTGGGGTACGACCATAAGGGGGCAAGATGGAAACAAGACCATGTAGGACACAAGTCCAGTCATCCAGGTAAGAAAGAATGGTAGCTCAGAGAGGCTGGTTGGGAGAGGGGTGAGAAGTAACTGGAACATGGTTATATCCTGAAGGTAGAGCCATCAGAATGTGCTAATAGACTTGAAATAAGATGGAAGAGAATGAGAGAAGTCAAAGATGACCCCAAGATTCTTGGTCTGAAAAACTTGAAAAGGGAGCGCTGTTTACTGACACGGGAAGATGGTGGAAGACTATTTACATCCTCATAATCTAGCACAATGGCAAGCACATAGAAATGTTCTGTGCACACCAGTAATCTAATCTGAATCTAGTTTCCATGTATTTGAGATCAGAGTTCATCTAGATAGAAGACTGACTCATTCAAGTTACTAAACTGGGGCTTAGTTCTAGAGTCTGGGGCAAGGTTAAAACCATTGGTATGTTAGAGCTAAGTTGTATTAGTTAGCAAGAGCCAGTTGCTAAATTTTCAGGATATCATTGCAAGCTAGGTGTTAAACACAGCCATATTTTAAACTTAAGTTATATACACTTACAGTTGATAAATTATATTAAAAACAAAGGTAAGAATACTGGAACTCATTATTTCCTAATGATTTTACTACATTTTACTATTGTCTCTGCTCAAGGTTATTTATGTTTGTTGTGTCTGTATGATAGAAATACTAGATGATGCTGTGCTACTGTGCATCTCTTCCCGACTCTGTGTTCAGTGATGTTATGCCAGTAGTTTTAAAATGGCTAGAGTGTGAGTACTTCCATACAAGAACTGGCAAATGCTACAAATGAGGGTTCGCCGCTCCTTCCCCACCCCCAGAGCTGGTTGAACCTACAAGTAGGAATTTAGCAGTGCCAGCTCTGAAGCAATGATAGGGAATGAAAACGCTGTCATATATGTTATAAATAAACACATGTATGAGCACTGCACATAGAGTATAATAGTGTGATTATATAGGAGGTCTTCCCTGTTGGAATGAGGGAGGGTTGGAAACTGCAGAAATTGTGGTAGAAGACAGACACATAAGGAGTTCCACATAGGGAAAGAAAGGCCTTAATTACTGACCAAACTAGGAATTGCTAAAAGAGATTAACATTTATAGTCAATCTATGCCTTAATAGAATTAAACCTGGAGTGTCCGTCGTGGCGCAGTGGTTAACGAATCTGACTAGGAACCATGAGGTTGCTGGTTCGATCCCTGACCTTGCTCAGTGGGTTAAGGATCCAGCGTTGCCCTGAGCTGTGGTGTAGGTCGCAGACGTGGCTCAGATCCCAAGTTGCTGTGGCTCTGGCGTAGGCCGGTGGCTACAGCTCCAATTCGACCCCTAGCCTGGGAACCTCCATATGCCGTGGGAGCGGCCCGAGAAATGGCCAAAAAAAAAAAAAAAAAAAGATCAAGAATTAAACCTGGAACAAATCGCAAACTGTTAACAGGAGAGAGTAACAGCTTTGGACTGATTATTTGTATATCTGTTATTGTAAAGGATGAGAAGAAAAATGGGGACTCTATGTCACTGTCATGAGTAGTGACTGTATATTTGTGACACTTTCCTATATCAAGGATCTTACATGTTAGGACTTATAAAAAAGAAACATCAAAGATACTAAAGACACTGTCTAATTATTCCTGTGAGACATCTAGAAAAACAATACACTCACTGTATATGTAGAATATATATGGACAACAATGAAAAAGCATGGCATTTAGTGATTCACTGTTCAGGAGGAGCAGGAATCAAAATGTGTATATTAATTACAAACATGGCAATTAAAACAACAAAAGCTTAAAAATGACAAAGAAGGAGTCCTGTCATATCGCAGCAGAAACAAACCCGACTAGGAATCATCAGTGGGTTAAGGATCTGGCATTGCCATGAGCTGTGATGTAGGTTGCAGACGTGGCTTGGATCCTATATTGCTGTAGCTCCAATTGGACCCCTAGCCAGGGAACCTCCATATGCTTTGGGTGGGGCCCTAAAAAGCAAAAAAAAAAAAAAAAGAAAGAAAGAAAATGACAAAGGAGATGAAAAAAGTACCTCTTTGATTCCCAACTCCCCCCAAATCGTTCCACTTCACTTACTCTAAATGTTTCCAGAACTGTTTTTTTTCCCCCTTTTCCTTAAATATATTAATTCTCCATTTTGCACTCCCCTACACTGGCTTTTCTTTTCTCAAAATTTAATCATTTTCACTTAAAATATTTTTATATATTACTTTCCACAGCTCAGTAAAACTTGAAATTTAGCAGAATAACTTGGTTTAAGCACTAGCTTTACTTCCTCAGACATATTATGGTTATAGGGATGTGGAATTCCTGGGTCAAAGATAGAAACATTTTGATGGCTTATTGGTTTATCAAGACTTTAATGATGTATGAAAGGACCTTTTCATTGCACCCTTGCTTATTTGATATGATTGTTTAAATTAGTTTCTAAATTCTTAAGTGAAAACAGACACTTTATTAATTATTTTAGTTTGCATTTATTGATTACTAGTAAAACAATATTTTTTCTACATGTTTGTTCACTAACATTACATCATTTGTTCTCTATTTCTTTGAGGCCTAGTATATTTTATCAATTTGTCTGAGCTCTTTATACAAGAAAGATTATAACCCTTTACATTTAGTAGATTTGCAGATATTTTCCCATTCTGTTGTTGCTTACTCATTTTGATTACTTAAAAAAAAAAACCTGTTAAGGAGTTCCTATTATATCTCAGCAGGTTAAAGACCTGACATTTTCTCTGTGAGGACGCAGGTTTGATCCCTGGCCTCGATCATGGATTAAGGATTCCGCATTGCCACAAGCTGCTGCATAGGTCACAGATGTATCTCGGATCCAGTGTTGGTGGCTGTGGCATAGGCTACAGCTGCAGCTCTGACTCAACCCTTGGCCAGGGAACTTCCATATGCCACATCTGCGGCAGTAAAAAAAAAAAAAAAAAAGAAAAAACAAAAGACAAACAAAGCAATACAAAAGCCTATTCATATTTTCCTTTGATTTTTAAAAAACTGCTTGAGTATAAAAAATAATTACCTTCCAGAGATTTATTACACACTCTGTTCTATTTTCTTCCAGTTTTTCCATTGATTAACATTTTATACCTACTCTTTAATTCATCTGGAATTTATTTTGATATATAATATGAGTAGATGATATAAAATTTTTTTCTAAATTGATAAATATTCCAAAATGGTCCTTCCTTCCTCTAGTGATTTATGAAATCCCTTGTATCGCATGGCAAGTTCCTATATGTAATAGGACTATTTCTGCTCTAGGTTATTTTTTTTTACTTACACTTCTCTGGTTTTTGTTTTGTTTTGTTTTGTTTCCTTTTTTTAGGGCCATACCCGCAGCATATGGAAGTTCCCAGGCTAGGGGTTGAATTGAAGATACATCTGCCGGCCTACACCACAGCCACAGCAACTTGGGATCCCAGCAGCATCTGTGACCTACACCACAGCTCACAGCAACACCAGATCCTTAACCCACTGAACAAGGCCAGGGATGGAACCTGCATCCTCATGGATGGTAGTCAGACTTTTTTCTGCTGAGCCACAGTGGGAACTCCCACAGTTCTCTGTTTTAATATAGTAGTTTGGATATGTTTTTATATTAGCTTGACTTAGTCCTTTTTCATAATTAATTTTTTTTCTATTAGTTGTATTCTTATACTCCCAGATCAAGTTTTAGAATCATTATACCTTTTACAAAGACTTTGATAGTAACAACAGCCCTTTTTCCTTTGCCTGAACAATATTATTTCCCCAATATTACCAATGTTAGTGACTACTAACTAGGTTAACCTTAAGGAAAAAAATACACAAAGGTAACTCATGTTATTGAATTCTACAGTATTGTCTGGAACACTTCTACATTTCAGAAGTTTGATGGAAAAAGATTTTTTAAGACTTAAAAGTAACAAAAACATCTATGCAAAGTTCTCCCTGGGAAGATATTTTATGATTTGGAAGACGAAATATATCTCTTTGAAGCAAATAAATAAAAAAAAAACAAAGAGTTTGAAAATATAAATTTACGTGCTTTAGAGTATATTATACATCTTGCAATAAACCTTTCCCAATATTCCTAAAAACTAAACCTAAGCATTAACAATGGAGCTACTTGTACTCGTCCTAACTCAAGCTATTTTCCACATATGTTAATTTATTTCAGTATCACTTAGAGTCTCCTAGAAATTCATAAAAGATTTCCTTTCTCAATTTTACTTTTTCTTCAAAAACAATAAAATCCTTAGATACCATATAGAAATTGAGAGAAGCTGAGAATCTCTATAAGACTAATTATGGTAGATGTTTCTTGGTATTTAGAAAAGTGAAAATTGTGGAGTTCCCATCGTGACGCAGAGGAAATGAATCCAACTAGGAACTATGAGATTGTGGGCTCGATCCCTGGCCTTGCTCAGTGGGTTAAGGATCTGGCGTTGCTGTGGCTGTGGCGTAGGCTGGCAGCTATAGCTCCGATTAGACCCCTAGCCTGGAAACCTCCATAATGCCACCGGTGAGGCCCTAAAAAGACAAAAAGACAAAAAAAAAAGAAAAAGTGAAAATTGTACTCCCATGTTGATTTCAGCATTATTCACAAAAACCAAGATATGGAAACAATGTAGATATCCATTAATCATGAAAGGATACAGAAAATGTGGTATACACACACACACACACACACGCACACGCATATATATACAATGAAATATTATTCAGCTTTGGAGTTCACACTGTGGCTCAGCAGGTTAAGGATCCGGTGTTGTCTCTGCAGTGGCACTAGTTTGACCTTCCATATGCTGCAGATGGGACCAAAAAACAAGAAGAGATATATTATTATTCAGCCTTTAAAATGAAGGAAATCGTGCCATTTGTGACAACACAGATGAAACTTGAGGACATCATCCTAGGTGAGATCAGCCAGATTCGGAAAGACAAATACTGCATGATCTCACTTATATGTGAAATCTAAAATAGTAAAACTCAAAGAAACAGAAAGTAGAGTGGTAGCTGCCAGGGGCTGGGAGAAAGGAGGGGGAAATAGAGATTTGTTGGTCAAAGGATACAAAATTCTAGTCTTTAGGCATGATCTAATGTACAACAATGTAACTATGACTAATAGTGTTATATTGTATATTTGAAATTTGCTAAGAGTGTCGTTTTTTTGTTTTGTTTGGCTTTGTTTTTTGACTGCGCCCACAGCCTGTGGAAGTTCCCAAGCCAGGGAAACACACCACAGCAGTAACCCAAGCCACAGCAGTGACAACACCAGATCCTTAACCTGCCATAACAGAACTCCAGAGTGTATATTTTGAGTGTTGTCACCCCCCACACACACACACACAAAAGGTAATTAGGTGAGGTGATGGATATACTAATTATCTTGATTATGGGATTATTTCACTATACACACACAAACACACATACATATAAAACATCAAGTTGTATACCTTAAATACATACAATTTTAAAATTACCAATTTTATGTCCATGAAGCTGGAGGCAAAGTGAAAATTAAATTCCATTGTCCTAACATGAACTACTTACTAAGCTTTTATGCATTTAGATGAGTCTCCGCAGGGCTCCACTATGTCATCTTTTCTTTAGTATATTAGTATAACGCATATGAAGGGTAATAGAAACATTCAATTTGAAGTATCTTCCTAGGAATCTATGGTAATGCTTTAGAGTCTTATCCACAATTATCGCTGACAATGTCTAAGTTGCTTAATTATGTGAAAAAGGCATTAGTTCTCTAAAAATAACCAGGAAACTGGACTTACCCACAGCAACAAATCTGTTCTTTGTAAAAGGAAAGCATAAGGCATGAGTGGGAACTCACAAAAAGCAGCATCATGTGTCCTACATCTCTTTTTCAAAATGATTCTATCAAAGCTATTTCCTTTTATTATTGGTTTCTGTTATAATTGGCTCCTATTTCAAAAGATGCCAGCCGCACTGAAAAAGAATGACACGACATTTATTAATATGTGTTCCCTTTTGTCCTTCTAAAAATCCTAGAGATATTTTATTTTCTCATCTTGTTCTCATAAACTCTTGCTTTTCAGACATATCTTCTGCTTTTGATTTGTCAAGTTTCTTTACACTGAATATTTATACATTTTCTAGATTTCTGTAGTTACTTGATTTCCGGTTGCTTTTTTATCTTAATAAAGCACAAATGATGTCTGCTGTGGGATTGGGTTTACTCACGCTATTGAATAACCACACCCTTATAATTACAGATCTGGTAGCCATCAGAGAGTGGGGTATACTCAGCACCAAAATATTATGCCACAGGCATTACACAAACATGATTTTTTAATGAATCTGGAGACTAGCCAAGAAATGTGCTAAACACTAGGGATATGATGCTTATGTTATTGAACCAAACTTGGGTTCACTTGCCCACATGCAGTAAAGCCAACCTACTGACACCAGGCTATAGTGAAGGAAAGTGTGACATTTATTGCAGAGAGCCAAGCAAGGAGTCCAAAGCAGCTAGTGCTCAAAACACCCAAAGTCCCCAATGGATTTCAAGAAAAACTTTTTATTTATTTACTTTCAATGAATCTTACTATATTCCTAGCAGTATAACCTATTTTTTATTTCTAAACTTGTTTTTATGGCTGCACCCACAGCATATGGAAGTTCCCAGGTCAAGAACTGAACTGAACCCTACTCTTACCTCCTTTGTAGTGACCTGAGTTGCTGCAGTCAGACTCTTAACCCACTGCACCAGGGGGCAAACTCCTTTTTAAAGGTGAGGTGAGGGAGAGGAGTTCCAGTGTCTTTGATTAGCCTGTGCACAATTCTCTGATTGGTTGATGGTGAAGTAATAAGGTTGTGTCACAGGAGTTAGCATTATCAATCCTTAGGCTCCAGTAGGTCTGGGAGCCATGTGCTCATGTCATCAGATGGTTAATTTCTTCAATTTGGTGTGGGTAAGTCAACTCAGGAAATGTGCATCAGACACCATTACTCAGATACTTCAGAGAGGAGCTAAAGCAGAGGATATGGGGGCAGGACCTCTTGGGTCCTGCTTGGTTATACTTACTCTTCACTTCTATGAAATTAGTAAGCTTAGTAACCATTATGGAAAACAGTATAGAGGTTCCTCAGAAACTAAACATAGAACTACTATATGATTCAGCAATCCCACTTCTGGGCATATATCCAGACAAAACCACAATTCAAAAACATACATGAACCCCTATGTTCATAGCAGCACTATTCACATTAGCCAAAACATGGAAACAACCTAAATGTCCATCAACGGATGAATGGATTAAGATGGAATACTACTCAGTCATAAAAAATGAAATGCCATTTGCAGCAACATAGATGCGACTAGAGATTCTCATACTAAGTGAAGTCAGAAATAGACAAATACCATATGATATCACTTATATGTGGAACCTAAAATATGGTACAAATGAACCTATCTACAGAACAGAAACAGAAAAAACTCACAGACATGGAGAAGAGACTTGTGGTTGCCAAGGGGGAGGAGGAGGGAGTGGAATGGACTGGGAGTTTGGGGTTAGCAGATGCAAACTATTATATTTAGAATGGATAAGCAATTAGGTCCTGCTGTGTAGCACAGGGAAGTATATCCAATCACTTGTAATAGAACATGATGGAAGATTATAAGAGAAAAAGTATATATATATATATATATACACACACACACACACACACACAAATATATATATGACTGGGTCACTTTGCTGTACAGAAGAAACTGACAGAACATTGTAAATAAACTACATTTTAATTTTTAAAAAAGGCATAAAAAAGTCCTATGGTTTCTCTGAATCACACACACACAAAAAGAAATTAGTAAATTTGAAATTCAGTATGAAATATTGCATGGTTACAAAAGTACTACTTTCTGTTCTTTATACAGCTAAAAAAATCTGCTTGTACCTCACTCATCCAACCAATAACCTGCAACTGTTTGAATTACACCAGGAAAATTTAGAATAAGAGAAGGTAATGAGGAATCAATCAATGTAAGAGTTAGTGCTTTTTTCAGAAAACAAGCCTAAATCTTTTTAAGAGCTATCAGCAACAATAGGGGTGGTTAAGTAAATTATAATTAATTTACACAGTGGACTATTATATGTAATTATGTAAATTATGTAAACCTTTAATTATGTAAATATGTCTTTATTGATATGACACATAAATTGATGAAACTTTTTAATAAGAAAAAAAGCACTTGTATTAGAATATCAAAAAGATGGTTTATGAATATTGAACTCTACATTTTTTGCATTTTCTGAAATTTTTCACAATGAGCATTTTTTTACTTTCATAATCAGAAAAAACAAAGATATTTCTATTTAAAAAATAGTATGAGGGAAGTTCCTGCTGTGGAACAGCAGAAATGAATCTGACTAGGAACCATGAGGCTGCAGGTTCCATCCCTGGCCTCGCTCAGTGGGTTAAGGATCCAGTGTTGCCGTGAGCTGTGGTGTAGGTCGCAGACATGGCTTGGGTCCCATGTTGCTGTGGCTGTGGCGTAGGCCAGTGGCTACATCTCCAATTTGACCCCTAGCCTGGGAGCCTCCATATGCCGCGGGTGTGGCCCTGAAAAGACAAAAAAAAAAGGGGGGGGTATGAGTTTTTGATGAAGAGAAAACAGTTTCTCTCACTCTTTCCATCTTTCAGTTCTGCTTGCCTCTAACTGGCTTACTACTACGTACAGGTTCTAGCCCCAAAGCAGGGAAGATGGTGTCATCAGCTCCAGACTCCAAAACAGTATCCATAATTAACTTTGGCTGATAGAGACAATCTTCCCTATTAGCTTCAGCAGAAAGTCACAGGGCAGACTGAGTGTCTTGACTTGGATTAGGAACCAAAATGTGAAGGGGAGTAAGTGAGAGCAAATAAGGGATGTAGTCATTTTCTAATGAGACGGGTCATGGTCACAGTTCATCCCCTATGGCTAATGAGGAGAAGTCTACATTGAGTTGGTTTTCAGTGGGAAAGAGTTTTACCTTCTGAAGAAGGGAAGAGAGAAGTGATGCTGAAGGGCTAAAATAACAAATATTCATTATAATATCCATTCTAGACTCTCATAATAAAAACAATAATGAAGTTCTTGAAGTAGTTCCCACAGTTTTTCAGTGTGCATTGGAAATCACTATCCAATACCTAACCCACAATTCTTACTCAGTCAATTAATATTCATCAAGTATCTACTCTGTGCCTAGTAGTCTATTTCTTACAGGGATGAGCAGTAAACAAAAAACAAACAACATATCCCTGCCCTCATGGATATTATATTTTCAGATATCATTAGCAACTTCAAAACATGAGTCTGAAAGTGGCCTCTGGCTGGAAATTTAATTGCAGTAGTTGAGATAAAAGAAAATGCAATTTAGCTTTCATAGAGTTTTTTTTTTCACTTGTCTGTGAACACCATAGTAAGATCCTATTCTTAAAAGAAACCAAGCTGAGATGATTCATGGATTTACAAGCAACTGAGAAGAGTACTGGATTTTGTGCCTTGGTATTAATGGAATATTGCATTATCTAGACATACCCCAAGGTGTTCTGTTGCATCCTTAAGCTTTAACTTCTGTGTTACCTAACCTGCCCTAACAGTGACACTGGGCAAACCAATCTTGTGGTGCATATTTAATTAGAAGTGAAAAACCTTTTTACACTTTGCTATGGTAGCAGTAAGCAAACTTCCTTTTGCAGGTCAGTAAGTTAAGCTACTGTGGATCAGAACAATAATAATCTTGTTCTGTTTTGTGTCTCATTAGTGTTTATCTGTTAGAGCCTGAATGTTTCTATTCCCTCACATTCATATATTGAAACCTAATGCCCAATATGATATTTCAAGGTGGGGTCTTTGTGGGGTGATTGGGTTATGAGGGTAGAGCCCTTATGAATGGGATTAAGTGTCTTTATAAAAGACACCCCAGAGAGCTCCCTTGCCCCTTCTGCCAAGTGGGGGACACAGGAAAAAGATGGCCATTGATGAACCAGAAAGTGGTTCTCACCAGACATTTAATCTTCTGGTGCCTTGATCTTGGACTTTGCAGACTCCAAAAGTGTAAGAAATAAAGTTTTGTTGTTTAAGCCACCCAATATATGGTATTCCATAATAACAGACCAAACAGACTAAGACATTATTTTTGGTTCAGCAAACACCTAACACTAATTTTAAAAACTTTGGAAGGAAAACAAAAACAAGTTTTGGCAAATGTATCTTTTTGCTTCTCCTCTTAAAACAAAACAAAACAAAACAACAACAACAAAAGCAACCCAAAAAGCATAGCAATTATAATTCCTTCACACAGTTATTCTCAGCCTTGGATACACATTAGAACCATCTTTTTAAAAAATACTGGGATGGGAGTTCCCTTGTGGTGCAGCAAATTGGGGATCTGCCATCATCACTGCAGTGGCTTGAGTCACTGCTGTGGCACAGCTTCAATCCCTGGCCCAGGGACCCTCCATATGCCACAGGCACAGCCATATGTATATACATATAATGTGGAGGTGGAAGGTGGGGATTAGGCATTGACGTCTTTTAAAAAATACTATAGGTGATTTTAATATGCAGCTAGGGTTGAGGATGACCTAAAGAATAAGACCCATCCACCAGAGGGGGTAGAAAGTGGGTATTTCTAGCATAGAACACTTTGGGTATGTTCCTTTTATTGCCAGTCTGCCTTCATCAGTGAATCACTTTAATTCTTATCATTTATTTGCCTTCAAAAGAGGGATAAACGATCCCACATCCATTCACCCATCCATTCCTTTCATTCTTTTTCTATTTCTCTCCCCCCTCCTTCTCATTCATTCAATGATTCATCAAACCAGCATTTAATATGGTAAATACTGTACTAGGTACTAAGGATACAGAAATCAAATTCATACTTTCATTCAAGTAGTAGTTTCATTAATAAGGTAGCACATATAAATTAGTCATCCTGAGATTCTCAAGTAAAGTTCAATTTTTACAAGAGTTGCAAAAAAAAAAAAATCCACCAATCTTTTACTTGATTGATTTATGTTGCAAAATCTTGTGTTGAAGCTTGAGTTGTATTAGGCAAACATAAACATTCCTGACCTATCCTGCTTTCAATGAGTCATACAGTAAGCTCTCCATCTGCTACAGTGTAATTTTCAATCTTTCATATATTGAATGAAAGGATGTAAATGTCTATAATTCATTAGTTCTATGTAAGAAAAGATTTAGAGATACTATCAACTTTAATTAGGAATTATTCTAATTTAAGACTCCTCAGATGTTTTTGGAATATTTTGTGAAGTTCTGTTATTGCTGATATACAAATTCCCACCTGGAGTCCAGCTATGTAGCTTGATCTTTGGCTCTTAGCCACCTTCCAAAATCAGGTTACTTTGTGGATAAAGGAGGATCCCCGAATACTTAAAGGTAAGCAAACACTTTCCTCTAGACTGTTCATATCATTTCCCCTATTTTTAAGCTCCAAGTTGCAGCATAACGGCTGGTCAAAAACCCACTTCCGTGGCCAACTCCAAGACTAGGACTGCCAGATCCCCCAGGAAGTTGGATTTTATACTACTGAAGTAGTTGTTGACACATATTTAAAGTTAAGAACAAATACGAGCTCACCTCACCCACAGAAGCACCATAATCATTTCTGATGTAGTAGCGTACCCATCTAACACCCAAAGACAGAAGAAAAAAAAATTATTTTTGGCCACCCCGCAGCATAGGGATCAGATCCAAGCTGCAGTTTCAACCTAGGCTGCAGCTGTGGCAACACTGGTTCCTTAACTCACTCTTCAGGGCTGGGTATCAAACCTGCATCCTAGTGCTCCCATGATGCCACAGATCCCATTGAGCCAGAGCAGAACTCCAAGAGAAATATTTTAAATTAAAATCAGCAACAGTAGGAAAATAGCACAGGGTATAAAGAGAAAAATCTTTATGCTAAGAACAGATTCAAAGCTAATGTGTTCCAAGAGAGCAAGTCTCATCCATAGCATGAGGTTCCCTATAACCAGATATTTGATGTAGGCACCACCATATAATTATATAAATATTAGGAAGCATGAGTTTGCTAACAAGAAGGAAAATACAATCAAAGGGGGAAAAGGATAATCAACATGAAAAGAATAAAATAATTCTATGTCTACAGATTTACATTTTTGAGGTATACAGCCATTTGGTATTCTCCTCATTTCATTGTGGCCTGTGAAATAATAACATTGTTACTAAAAATAGTAAGAAAAGCAAACAGTTACTGAGCACTTATCTTAACAGTGCCTGGCATAACATGCATTATCTTATTTAATCCTTTACAATAACCTTATTTATTATTCCCATTTTCCAGTTAAGAACAATGAAGCTCTGAAAATTTACATAACTTGCTTAATGTAACTCAGCTTGTAAATTCTCAAGCTTTGACTTGAAACCTAGACCTGTCTGACTCCAAAACCCATGCTCTTAACCATGACACAGCTCACTGTCCTAATTTATAAACAGAAATTATATAGCTAAGCCATATGGCTCAGCGGGCCTCACAGTACTTTTAAGACTTCTGTGCTTTTTGGGACTACTCTGGGCCTTTACAATGTATCTGTCATCAGTAATGGACAAATCTCTTAATGGTGATACAGTACACTGGAAGGCAGTTGTAAATAGGAAGCAATTTGCTGCTGCTGAGCATGCACTACACAAAGTTGGGGGTTGCAACAAATTGGGTACAAATGTGAAACAGAAAGCACAACCCATCAATATATATTATGATAACTAATTAACTAAAAAGAATATTACTAAGATTAATTGCCCCTCTTTAAAATAAAGAAGAGGAACGAAACATTATAGGTTTTAGAAAAACTATTCTCAGAGTTCCTGGCGTGGCTCAGTGGTTAAGGATCCCGACAAGTATCCATGATGGACACAGGTTTGATCTCTGGCCTTGGTCAGTGGGTTAAGGATCTGAAGTTGCCATGTGCTGTGGTGTAGGTTGCAGACATGGCTTGGATCCCACGTTGCTGTGGCTGTGGTGCAGGCCAGGAACTATAGCTCTAGTTCGACCCCAAGCCCGGGAACCTCCATGTGCCGTGGGTTCGGCCCTAAAAAGAAAAAAAAAAAGTTATCACTTTTATTGAAAAATAGTAAATAAACACACACACATATACACATACACCACACAGGCTCGGGATTGTCCTGGACATTGTTGGCTTAATGGGGATATCAGGTAAATTGTGCTAAAGTAGCATCTTCAGCCTCTATTGGGGAAAATCATACTAGTAATGTGATATGGAAGTCATTGATTTTCAGGGAATTCTTTAAAAATGAAGATTCTCTGGCAACATCAATTCTTTTCAAATGGAATCAGCCAATGTCATTAAGAGTTGATCTCCAGTTGCTAACAGCAGGTTTTGGCCCATGATATACATTTCCATATGCTTGAACAGCCTACATTTTTCCAATGTAGGTTTCTTTTCCACCTCTGAATTTTGAAAGTTTTCTTCTGTTTTAAAATCCACCACCACACATAACCTTCAGTTTAATAATTTCCATGATACTTAATTTCCACGTATATTTTGGGAGATTAAAAAAAAATCACTGTATCAAGAAAGGAGGAAAAGAATTTCTGATAATAAGCTTCAGGAGATATGAATGCGCAGATGTGTAATTTGCTTTGGTAACCTCTCAAAGTGTAGGCATATGAACATTCTCAATAAATATAGGAAACTTTGACTAATAGTTACAGGCTACATACCCTGTGTTGAATGTGGTGTTGGAAAATCCAGGGTCACATCCTTCAAAAGTTGATATTGCTGCTGGGTTCCCCAGCGTGATGATGACAAAGATGTTGCAGTTTAACACAAGCCTTCATCAACTGTAAAAGCACAACTAGCACAGTGCTCTTCACACTTTATAGTGTATAAGAACAGTCTGGAGGGTTTTACTAGTCCTCACCTCAAAGATTCTGATTCGGGAGGTCTGGGGTGGTGTGGGAATACATGCATCTCTGTTGAGCACTTAGGTGAGAGGGACGCTGCCTATTCAAGGTTGAGGCACTGAGCAGCACTCATCGAAAAAATTCTGTGAATAAAAAAGTTTACAAATTCAGAACTTTAATAACATTCCTCTCTGCATGCCAAACTGATGACTGTAAAAGGTACTCTCCAGAGAAAAGAGAAACTGGCAAAAAGTGGATAGATCTGTGATTCTTAGAAGAGTAAAATGCCGTAAGTATTCAATAGAGATCCTCCTTGGAACAATTAAGAAAAGGCCTTTTGCTGTATGATGATGATATATAAATATCATCAATAGAGATCAATAGAGATCCTCCTTGGAACAATTAAGAAAAGGCCTTTTGCTGTATGATGATGATATATAAAGAAATTAATAGGATTGTTTGTTGAGTTGTTGAGTTGATGGGTTTAGTCATAAATTAGAGAAATAATTTAGCTTAAAGCAAATATCCTGGTTCTAAGCCCTTCACAGTTGTATTTTGATGTTCCTGGAACTGTGGCATCAGCATCACCTGGGAATTTGTTAGAACTGAAATCCTTGGGCCACACCCCAGATTTGCTCAATTAGAAAGCCTGGAAGTAAGGCCCAGCAACATGTGTTGTTTCTTTTTTTTCCTTTTGTTTTATTTTTTTTTGGGGGGGGGGGGCTCACCCACAGCATATATCGGTTCCAAAGCTAGGGGTCCAATTGGAGCTGCAGCTGCTGGCCTACACCACAGCCACAGCAACACAGGAACCTTAACCCACTGAGTGAGGCCAGGGATTGAACCTGCGTCCTCATGGATACTAGTTGGACTCATTACCGCTGAGCCACAATGGGAACTCTTCCAGTTGATTCTAATGCATGCTAAAGTCCGAGAATCACTGCCAAGCTAGTGGTTCTCATTTAGTGTGCATCACAATCGGAATTACCTGGGGTGTGTGTTTAAAATACAAATTCCTGCTCCTACCTCAATGTGGGCCTAACATTTTTTTTTTCTTTTTTTTTTAGGGCTGCATTAGCCGCATATGGAGGTTCCCAGGCTACAGATGGAATTGGAGCTACGCCACAGCCATAGCAACACAGGATCTGAGCCGCATCTTTGACCTACACCACAGCTCACGGCAATTCTGGATCCTTCACCCACTGAGCAAAGCCAGGGATCGAACCAGCATCCTCATGTATACAAGTTCCCACTGAGCCATGATGGGAACTCCTGGGCCTAACATTTTTAAATACCTTTAAGGATTTCCATGCAGACATTTTGAGAAACAGTGCCCTAAACCAGAAGCTTTCAAATTTTTTGACCAGGACCCACACATTACATCAGGACTCAGTAAATATAAACATATTTGTAAGCAAATAAGAGTTTCACAAAATAATGCTGACTCTTCTACATGCAATGCCCTCTGATATTTTCTGTTTTCTTTCATTGAAAAAATGCTGGGGGCAGAACCACTAAATTGATTTCATGACCCACTAATGGGCTGCAACCACAGCTTGAAAAACATGCCCTAGATCAGTGCTTCTCAAACTTTACAGTACGTTTGAATCACCTAGAGATCTTGTTGTAATGTACATTCTAATTCAGTAAGAATGGGATGGGGCTTGAGAGTCTGCATTTCTAACAAGCTTCCAAGTTTTGCTAATGCTGATGATTCATGTATTACCCTACTGAAGGCAAGGCCTGAACCATAATGAGTACAGGAAGGAAACAGCAAACTTGATGCCTCTCCTAGTCATAACACCACTTCTCTTTACAATAGTGGGCTTTAGAAGAAATCGCAACTAGACTAGTGGTATTATCCTGCCCAGATGTAGTGGACAGTGAGTTGTCCTTAAGGTCAGTGCCAGTAGCTCTGGGTTTCAAACTCTCAACCTATGTGGGTGTCTGTAGGCACTGATCAAAATATCCTATCAGATTAGTTCACTCAGGAGCACCCAATAGGAAATAGTCTTTTATCGTCTACCTGACCTATTACAAGAATTAGAAAAATAAGAGGCTAGGATCATTTTGCTCCACAACAACGATATGTATGTCTTGTGTAACATTATTAAAATATCCCTTCATGCATAAATGAGGCTCAAAGGAGATGGTGGTCCATAGAGAGGTCAGGCTATTGCCAAGGCAAAGCCAGGTGATTGACCCCTATGGGTTCCCCTGCCTCCACCCCCCCAGTGAATTCACAGGCCAGCCTCTGGCCCTCGATTTATTTTATTTTATTTTATTTATTTTAATTTAATTTAATTTTATTTTATTTTGTCTTTCGTCTTTTTAGGGCCACACCTGCGGCATATGGAGTTTCTCAGGATAGGCGTCAAATCGGAGCTACAGCTGCCGGCCTACACCACAACCACAGCAATGGCAGATTCAAGCCACGTCTGCCACCTACACCAAAGCTAATGGCAATGCCGAATCATTAACCCACTGAGCAAGGCCAGGGAGTGAACCCGCAACCTCATGGTTCCAAGTCAGATTCGTTTCCACTGCACCACGATGGGAACTCCTGGCCCTCGATTTAGAAGGCCCAGAAGCCTCATATGTCAGCTGCAAAATGGTGCCAAGACTCTCAGAGAGCAGAATGATATTGACCTTGCTCACAGAAAATCACATAAAAAGAATGCTGGGTTGTTTATCTCACAATAAAAAGTATATTTGCCAAGAGGACTAACCCACGTGTCTTTAGGCTTGTATCCTTTCTCTTCCTCTGGGGACTATACAAGAAGGCAAATTATAATTGTTAACGAAAGCAAGTTTGTACAGTGAGGCCAAACAAACCTACACGTCAGTTTGGAGCACAGAAAGGCTTATTGCAGGGCCATGCCAGGAGGAGGGGTGGCATCCCAGGGTATGTGATTAGCTCATGCACGATCCTCTGATTGGTTGACATTGATGTAACCGAGCGGTTAACATTATCTATCCTGAGGCACCAGAAGGTCTGGGGTCTATGTGTTCATGATCAAGGAGTAATTAATTTATTCCATTTGGTGGTGTTTTTTCAGCATCTGAAAAACCACAAAATATGCATCAGAGACCATGATCTAGGAACTTCAGAGAGGAGCTAAAGCAGACGTTATGGGGGAGGGGTCTCTCACAGGAAGGCCCCAAAGGGTCCTGCTCAGTTACAAAAGTACTAAGTTGCTGGGTGAGCATGGAAACAGAGAAAAGGAAGTTTGTTAACAATTTCAAATGTTTATGCATCATCTCCAGAATAGAGCACCTGCTACATGGCACCCTTTCACCTGGCCAGGCTTTAGACAGGCCTGGCCATTGTCTGTCTCTGAGAACCTGTTCTCTAGACTCCTGTGGCTGACTGATCCACATTCTGTTTGAATCCTTCTTTAACCGTATTAGTACATTTAGTTAGTATATCAAGTGTTCTGTATCTTTTAGATATGTATCTATCTATGTATCACTTGTGTGGTCTCTCAGAGGCAATTTTTTTTTTTTTTTTGGCCACACCCTAGCATTTGGAAGTTCCAGGCAAGGATCAAATCCATGTCACAACAGTGAGTGACCCAAGCCACGGCAGTGACAACACCAGATCATTAACCTGCTGAATCACCAGGGAATTCCTCAGAAGGCAATTTAATATTCCCCGTTTTTTTTTTTTTTTTTTTTGAGTGGTGTATCATTTGCTCCCTTTCATTAACTACCATAGGTGTTAACTATTAGACTATTAGCATCACAGAAATGTTCTCTCCCCACTTTACTCTAAATATTTCCCATTCTTTTAAAACTTTTATTTTTATCAAATTAATGTAATACATCACATAGATGTAAAGGTCAGCAATGCAAAAAAAGTTTATAACAAAAAATGGTAGAACACCGCCCCTCCTCTCCCAACACTTTCCCTGCAACTAGCTACCCAGAGGCAGCCATTGTCAGCCTTTAAAAACTATTTCTGGGAGTTCTGCTGTGGTCCAGCGGAAACGACTCCAACTAGGAATCATGAGGTATCAGGTTCAATCCCTGGCCTCTGGAGCCTTGCTCAGTGGGTTAAGGATCCAGCGTTGCCATGAGCTGTGGTGTAGGTCGCAGACACGGCTCGGATCCTGCGTTGCTGTGGTAGGTCGGTGGCTACAGCTCCAATTCGACCCTTAGCCTGGGAATCTCCACATGCCTCCGGTGTGGCCCTAAAAAGCAAAAAACAAAACAACGACAACAACAAAACTATTTCTACTGGCACCTATCTCCATCCATGTTTCTAAATAATATATTTATCTGCTAAATCTTTTTTTTTTTTTAGGGCCGCACCAGCTGCATATGGAGTTTCCCAGGCTAGGGGTCAAATCAGAGCTACAGCTGCGGGCCTAAGCCACAGCAAGCCCAGATTTGAGCTGCGTCTGCGACTTACACCACAGCTCACAGCAACACCGGATCCTTAACCTACTGAGCGACGCCAGGGATCGAACCTGAAACCTCATGGTTCCTAGTCATATTTGTTTCTGCTGCGCCATGACAGGAACTCCTATGCTGTTAATTCTTTAGTTTTCTATTTTAGACATTATCTACTGACTTCCTTCTATGGAAGATGAGGATTTGGAAATCTTGTATCTATACCCATACATTTACTTCTCTTTCTAAACTCAATTTAAAGGTCATTCCATGAAGTTGTTAATCAGTTTTTACATTATTAGGATTATATCATTATTATTAATTGCTGAGCCCTGAGATATACTATTAGAGAATTTCCTTATATAATTTCTTGGCTTTCCTGAAGTTAATGATTGCTTCTCACTTCTCTCATTTAGCTCTTTAAAAAATAAAGTTAGAACAGTTTTAGATTCACACAAAAATTGTAAAGATAGTACAGGGGGGTCTCCTCAACTATCTAGTTTCTCTTATTAACATCTTATATTAGTACGGTACACTATTGTTACAATCAATTAATTACTGTTACAATTTATGAACTAATGTTGATAGGTTAAATTAACTAAACTTCATTATTTTTTCAGATTTCTTTAGTTTTTACCAGTACTTGTTTGTCTGTTTCAGGGTACCACATTCTGCTTTGCAGTCTTGTTTCTTTGGGGTCCTCTTGTATCTACATCTGACAGTTTTTCAGACTTTTCTGTTTTTGATGCCCTGAACAGTTTGAGGAGTACCACTTAAGTATTTTGTAGAACATCTCTGAATTGGGATTTGTTTGATGTTTTTCTTATGGTTAAACCAAAGCAATATGTTTCTGGGAGAAAGACCCAAAATGGTAAAGCGACATTTTCATCCTTTCAATATGCTCACTCTTGGAGTTCCCGTTGTGGCGCAGTGGTTAACGAATCTGACTAGGAACCATGAGGTTGCGGGTTCGGTCCCTGCCCTTGCTCAGTGGGTTGAAGATCCGGCGTTGCCATGAACTGTGGTGTAGGTTGCAGACACAGCTCGGATCCCACGTTGCTGTGGCTCTGGCATAGGCCAGTGGCTACAGCTCCGATTTGACCCCTAGCCTGGAAACCTCCATATGCCACAGGAGTGGCCCAAGAAATAGCAAAAAGACAAAAAAATAAAATAAAATAAAATGAAAAAAAATATATATATATATGTATGTATACTCACTCTATCTGGTTGCTGTTGTTGATATTGTTTTTCCCTCTGGAGCAATTTCTTCTAGAATCCTCTGTCCTCCTCCAATTTGGCTGTGGTTTTGTCTCTAGGCCTGTTCACTGTCATCCTGAGATTCATCTTCACAGTTTTCTGTGGGATTCTCTATATCTTTCTTCTGCATTGAATTTCTGTTTTCTGGATCTCTTTTCTTCTTTTTGTGTAGTGTTGCATTTGGGTATCCTTCAGTAGCCTCCTGAGAAGGAGGGTATAGGAGATAAATTTTCTTGAGCCCTTGCAGTCTGAAATGTCATTACTGTTACACTCGATGGGTAGTTTTGACAATTTTGTTTTATTATTTATTTGATCCTTTCTTCCACTCCACTTTCTCCATTCTCTCACAGCCATATGCTGGAACTCCTGGATTGATTTTTTTTCATTTTCTTCTCTCTCCTCTCTTATTCTTCATCTCTAATGTCTTGTGTTACCTTCTAGGAAATTCCTTTAAATCTTTGACTATATCATATGTCTAATTTACCAGAGATTTTTTTTTATTGTTCTTCACTGTTTTTTTTTTTTTTCTAAGCAAACTACTCCTATTTCATGAATGAAATATCTTCTTTTATCTGAGGAAACTAATTTTAAAAATATTTTCCTCACTTCCCTCTACTCTCTGTTTCCTCCAAGATCCTCCTCTCTGCATCTATCTCTGGCTTTCTTGTTAAGAGAAATTCTTCACTTTTCTGGTGATTCTTCTGTGTCCATTCATTTTTAGGAGTGAGGAACTGAAAGACTTGATTGCAAGTTTACTGTGTATGAGCGAGGCTTGTTGCCTAGTGGTCATTTCCGCAGGGGGAGAGGCTGGGCAGAAGCTCCTGCTTGGGGACTCTGACTGGGTACTAACATTCCAGGAGTTGAGTGGGGAGGGAACACCCTCAGGATTTGGGAGACTGACTTAATTCTCTTTTTAGGGCCACCCCTGGGGCATATGGAAGTTCCTGGGTTAGGGGTGAGACTATACCATGGCCAAAGCAACATAAGATCTGAGCTGCATCTGGGACCTACGCCTCAACATGCCACATCGCCAGATGCTTAACCCACTGTGCATGGCCTGGGATTGAACCCCCATCCTCATGGGTAGTCAGATTCTTAACCTGCTAATAATGGGAATGCCCCTATTTTTTGTTTATGTCTCATCCAGACCCTCTACTTTGCCTTATATCTTTGACCTCAAGGCCTTTCTAGTTCAGTTCAAGAGGATATTGGTTGAGTGGAGAAAGGATACTTGCTGACTCTACCAGGGAGACAAGAGGATTGGTGGGTCTAACATGCTTTGTGCATTGGATATTGACCTACTCACCTGTCTCCAGCTCACTCCTCAACTTCTGATACACCTGATACCTCCAATTCCTGAACTTTTTCAACTTCAACAATAAAATCAGCTTGCTTTTTGTTGGCTTCTCCTTTGGCAAGACAGATTTCTTTTTCTGGAAGTTCCCAGGCTAGGGGTCAAATTGGAGCTGCAGCTGCTAGTCTATGCCACAGCCACAGTAACACCAGATCCAACCTTCATCTGTGACCTCCAGCTTGCAGCAACGCTGGATCCTTAACCCACTGAGCTACGTCAGGGATTAAATCTGCATCCTCAAGGACACTATGTCAGGTTCTTAACCCACTGAGCCACAACAAAACTCTGACCAGACAGATTTCAATTTCTGTTCCTCTATTTTGCCAAATTACGGACTAGTCTCCCATCGTTTTGCATCATCTTGGTCTCCTGTTCCATCTTTTACCCACATCTAAGTCATCAGAATTTTCTGATTCTACCTTCTAAATACCAGGGAAAATCACCACCTTCATCTCTCCATTCCCATTGTCACTGTTTTAGTTTAGGTCCTCATCATTACTCTCATACACTGTTGCAGTAAAAGTCTACCTCTTTTCCCCTTCCTTCCTTCTCTCTCTCTCTCTCTTTTTCATCTGCACCCATGCACATGGAAGTTCTGGAGCTATGACCTACACCATAGCTGCAGCAACACTGGATCCTTAACCCCCACTATGCCAGGCCAGGGATCCAACCAGCACCTCCACAGAGACAAGCCAGATCACTAACCCACCATGCCACGGCAGGAACTCCCCCTTTCCCTCTTTCTGGCAGAGTATTACTCATCCACCTAAGCTCAGATCAAACATCACCTCCATGAAGACGTTCCCAACCTTCCAAATGAACTGTCATTCTCTCCTCTATACACTCAAAGCACTTCTCACAAGCCTCTGTTATAGACTTTAACACTGCGCAGCGATTGTTTATGAGTCTATTTCTCACACAACCTGTTCTACTCATCTCTGTATGCTCCTTTTCCCTACCCACTTCCACCCCTCAGCTCATAGCATACCTAGAACATAGTAACAAGCCAACTTAAATGTATTGAGCACTTGGGCTCTTAATAAATATTTGTTGAATAAAAAAAGGCAACACATGAGCGATTTGAGGAAGTATGAGAATTCTTACCCTCAGGATTTCCTGAGGTCCTAATTATAGGGGTCTATTCAAAACTATACTTGCTGGTACATGTGTACCCTTTCTTAATTGTGCCTAATGGCAAGACAGGCATATAAATTTCAGACAGGCAAGACTATAACTTATGCAGGTCTAATTATAAGGCATTTTGTAACTGGCTGGAAAGTAATCTCCAGAAGGTAGGAAGTAGGAATTTTAATCTCTTTGTTTACTACTGTATCTTCAGTGCCTGGTACATAGTAAGCACTCGTGTTACTTGGGGTGCCAACAGGAAACAGATGGCATACTCAAAATAGGATAATTTGAGGAGAGACCATTTCTAAAGGTGTAGGTGGAGTATAGGGGAATCACAACTGGTCCTGTCGTAACCCAGAGTTTCTAACAGCGAGAAGCCATTATCACCACCCTAGGGCTAAAGGGAGAGGTTATGTAGAGCAGGCTGGCTGGCCTTCAGAACAATGACTGTCAGCACAGTCACCTGATGACTAGAATGGACACAGCCATGAGGGTAACCTCAGTCCAAATCACAGCGTTCAAAGCACACGGAAAGATTCAGGCTTAATGGCTGGCATTGCCGCATAAGGACTCTACTCTAGAATGGGGATCAAGCAGCAGGAATCTGAACTAAGGCTGGCCAATGTGTGACACCACGACCCTTTTCCTTCCACATTCCCCAACCTGGCCCCTAAGGCAGACTTTCTTTGTCAGTTATGGTTTTCCTTCCTATGTACCCAGAAAAGCCTTCTACTACTTCTCAACACAGTGCTCCAGGCAGTGACTATCAGTAAATTGCTGTTAACCTAGTATGAAACTTATTTGCCACACTGGCTCTGGTCAAATAAGGATACAAGGAGGGTTAGGAGGGTCTTTACAGTTTGAAGTTGGTCCCTGGCCATCAGCTAGGGATACAGAGGTTGGCTCAGCTCCAGGGAGAAGGGATTGCCAAGTGCGAGACTAAGAAGATTTTTTTTTTTTTTTCTGAACCACAGACAGCCAGGCTAGAGTTCAAGTTAGGATACTGGCCCTAAGGGAGGAAATAATGCAAATCAGCAATCAAAATAAAAATTCTGCAGATTGGTCAAAACAATGAGTTGAGGAAAAAAGCATGTATTAGGTATATAGGATATGTTTATCAAAGCAAGACTGATTTGACTCATCTGCTGGTGGAAAAGATATTTTCAATATACTATCAGGCAGGATGTGGATTGATTCTGAAATCTGATGTGACTGAACTCACAAAGTTAGAAGATCTTTGGTATGTGCAGCTAAGTAGGACAAGATAGGGAAAGGAGTGATAAACTGCTTTTTTTTTTTTCCTTCTTCTCTTCTTTTAATTTTTTTTCTAAATGTTGCTTGAACACTTAATTAAAACAAGCATATGAGATCATAATATCTACCATTTACTGAGTATCTAGTATTGTTTTCTGCTTTAGATACACTCTCATTAATCTGCATAACAACTCTATAAGGTAGATATAAGAATACTTAATTTACACATAGGAAAATGGAAGTTTAGAGTAATAAAGCAAATAAGTAGCAGCTTTAGGGTTTTTAATCCAAACTTATTTGGCTTAAAAGCCTGTATTATTTCTGATAATTCAGCATCCTGTGCTGTCTTGTTGAGACCATGATTTCTATTTAAAAACAACTTTTTTTTGTCTTTTTAGGGCCACACCCATGGCATATGGAGGTTCCTAGGCTAGGCATCAAATCAGAGTTGTAGCCACTGGCCTACACCACAGCCACAGCAACGCCAGATTGAAGCCACATCTACAATGCCAGATTCTAACCCACTGAGCCAGGCCAGGGATAGAACCTGCGTCCTCATGGATGCCAGTCAGATTCGTTTCTGCTGAGGCACTACAGGAACTCCTTGAGAGTTTTTATTTCAATCAACCTCAAGTATTGGATTCTTCAAGTTTATCATAAATGATGAGAAAAAGCAAACAATGTGATAAGGCCATAGGAGAATAGATATTAGCATATTACCAAATATGAGCATGTTTAAGGATAACCAGAATAGGAATTCCCGTTGTGGCTCAGCAGTTTAAGAACACGACTAGTTTCCATGAGGAAGTGGATTCAATCCCTGGCCTTGCTCAGTGGGTTAAGGGTCCAGCATTGCCTCAATCTGCAGTGTAGGGCAGAGATGTGGCTGAATTCTGGCGTTGCGGTTATCGTGGCTGTGGTGTAGGTTGGCGGCTGCAGCTCGGATTGGACCCTTAGCCTGGGAATTTCCATATGCCACAGGGTGGCTCTAAAAAGAAAAGAAAAAAAACCCCAGAATATTTAATTTATCCTTAATTTTTTTCCTTAAGTATCCAATGATTATACTTGCCAAACTTAAAATACCTTCTAAGAGAAACCATCTCACTGATGGTTCCTGATGACAGGGGATCTGTTCTTTGTTACTTTTCTCTTTCATACTTCCCCTCTCCAGGTGTGTGGCCCAAGGATAAGCACCTGTCCTAGGAGCTGCCGGTCCTTAGGCTAATCTGTATCCTCCCACGCAGCCTGGCATTAAAAAACACGTAGAGTCAATTGCCTCAGATTTTCTCACTCAAATATTGGAATCGGCAAATATAGAGAATGTCAGGTAAGGGTAGAACTGGAGCCATGGTGGATCATGGTGAATTGAAGCAGAAGCTATGAGATTAAAAAAAAAAACAAAAAACTAATAAATAAACAAGTATGTAACTCAGGGTCCCAACAAGAAATATGTGCAAATGAGGACAATTTGAGAAGAGTTTATCTACAAAGAAACTAATGACAAGTGTGTGGGCAGGGTGTAGGGGAACCAGAGTGCTAGTGGAGGAACACAAGCTAGGTAGCAAGGGAGCTATTTCCTCCCCTAGCCCTGAAGGGACAAGGGAAGGAAGCTCTTGGAAGGGGAGAGTTATATAGAATGAGTCACAGGAGCAGTGATCTATGGTTGACAGATAACAGTCTTCCTAACATGACCCTGCAGGGAGGGAGCCAGGAGAAAAAGTGCACTGACTTCATTCTGTTGATAAAATCTGTACAGGACAGGCTTTCGGCAAAGAGAGTACTGTGGAGGGTGAAAAGTGGATCCACAGGGGTAAATGGAAGATATTTTAGGCACAAGATAAAAAGAGAGACTAAAATAATGAGTAGAGGGAAGAGAATAGAGCAAATATGTAGAGAGAAAAAACATGTGTTGTAAAAGAGATTAACATATACACACCACAATAAAAATCAGTAATCACCACGGACCAACTGCATAGCACAGAGAACTATACTCAATATCTTTTAATAACCTCAATGGAAAAGAATTTGAAAAAGAATATATGTGTGTGTGTGTGTGTGTGTCTTTGAATCACTTTGCTGTACACTTGAAACTAACAAGTAACTTTGTAAATGAACTATACTTCAATTAAAAAAAAAAAGAAAGAAAGAGAGCATGTGGCCTACAAGAAGGACTGAAAGGACAGCTAATTCCTAGAATTGCCTCAGATCCTGATGACTTTCCAGTTTGAAATCCAGTTCCAATTTTAGTCTAAGTGTAGTTTTACAATAGACTCTCCTCCTTTAATAGTCTATGAGTAATTCTCCATTTCTTGCATCTCCAAATCTTAATAAAATGCTGAGTACAATGAAAAAAGTTTATTCTTCTTAGGAATTCTGTAAACAAAGATATTGGAGACAGGTAGGCCACTTACTGAGAAAGAGTCAAAACTCTCTTCTCCGCTTTTTAAAGTATCCAGATTTAAAAATAAAGGTGTCAGTGTTGTAAAAACCACTTGTTGTCAAAATTGAGAAATTATTAAACTGACCTAATTAAATGAACTCTCTTGAATTATGGGAAAAATAGGCTGCTCTTTGAACAAATCACAGATCATTCTATAGGAAATTAAAACAACGATAAATTTTTCTTTAATCCCCCTAGCTTTATTGATTTATTAATTTATTGATATACTAAACTGCTCGTATTTAAAGTGTGAATTGTTTTTCTTTTACTTTTCTTTGGCCTCACTGGTGGCATATGGAAGTTCCTGGGCCAGGGATTGAATCCACACTCAAGCAGCAACTGAAGCTGCAGCAGAGACAATGCTGGAAACTTAACCAGCTGCACCAAAACAGGAACTCCTAAAGTGTAAAATTTGATCAGTTTTGATACTTACATTCACCACCATAGTTAAAATAACATTTCCATTCACTCCAAAAGTTGCTTTGTACCTCGTTGTAATCCCACTCGTTCTCTACGCACATCCCCAAGCACCCACGAATCTACTTTCTGTCACTACAGATTAATTTGCATTTTCTAGAACTTCGTATAAATGGATCAACCCCTATATATTCTTTTTGCCTGCTTTTTAAAAATCTGTATAGTTATTCTGAGATTCAATGATATTGTTGTGCAAAACAATAGTTTTTTCTTTTTTTATTGCTAAATAGTTTTCCTTGTGTGACTATACCTCAACTTTTCCACTCAGGTATTCTTTTAAATTGGGGTATACTTGACATACAACATTAGTTTTGGGTATACAACATAATGATTTGATATTTGCAGATATTGTGAAGTTATCACCCCAATTTAGTTAATATCCATCACCCCACATAGAATCTTTTTTCTTGGGATGAGGACTTTTAAGGTTTACTCTCTTAGCAACTTTCAAATACACAATACAGAATTATTAACTATAGTCACCATGCTGTACATTTCATCCCCATGACTTACTTATTTTATAACTGGAAGTTTATACCTTCCTTTTGACCCCTTTCACCCATTTTGTCCCCAAACTCACTGCCTCTGGCAGCTTCCAACTGTTTGCTATCTATGAGATCATACCGTATTGATCTTTCTCTGTTTGATTTGCTTCACTTAGCATAATGCCCTTGACAGTCATCCATGCTGTTGCATTTGGCAAGATTTCACGTTTTTATGGCTGGATAATATTCCATTTTACACACACATACACGTACACGCACGCACACATTTTCCTTATCCATTTATCCATCAATAGAACTTACAGTTGTTTCCACATCTTGGCTACTGTAAATAATGCCGCATTGAACAGGTGGTTGCAAATATCTTTTCAAATTAGTGTTTTTGCTTTCTTTGAATGAATACCCAGAAGTAGAATTGCTGGATTGTATGATAGTTCTATTTTTAGTTGTATTTATTTTTTATCTTTTTATGGCTACACCTGTGGCATATGGAAGTTCCCAGGCTAGGGGCTGAATCACAGCTGCAGCTGAGGCCTATGCCACAGCCATGGCAACACTGGATATGAGCCTCATCTGTGACCTGTTCTGCAGCTTGCAGCAATGCTAGATCCTTAACCCACTGAACAAGGCCAGGGATGGAACCCACATCCTCACAAAGACTATGTTGTGTCCTCAATTTGCTAAGCGACAATGATTTAAATTTTTTGAAATAACTCCATTCTGTTTTCCATAGTGGTTTCACCAACTTACATTACTACAAACAGTGCACAAGACTTTGCTTTTCTCCATTGCCCCTCCAACTATTGCTATTCATCTTTTTTTTTTTTCTTATGGCTGCACCTGTGGCATATAGAAGTTCCCATGCCAGGGACTGAATCTGAGCCGCAGCTGCAACCTACGCAGCAGCTGTGGCAATGTCAGATCATTTTAACCCACTGCACCTGGCAAGGGATCAAAACTGCACCTCCATGACCTGAGCCAGTGCAGTCAGGTTCTTAACCCACTGCCCTACAGTGGGAACGCCGATATTTGTCTTTATGACAATAGCCATTCTAACAGGTACCAAGTGATATCTCATTGTGGCTTTGATTTGAATTTCCATAATGATTATTTATGTTGGGCATCTTTTCATGTGTCCATTGGTCATTTGTATGTCTTCTTTGGAAAAAAGGCTGTGTATATCTTCTAGATTTTTTTAAATTTTTTGGTCTTTTTAGGGCTGCACCTGTGGCACATGGAGGCTCCCTGGCTAGGGTTTGAATTGGAGCTGCAGCCGTTGGCTTACACCACAAGCACAGCAATGCTGGATCCGAGCCACATTTGTGACATACACCAGAGTTCATGGCAACACCAGATCCTTAACCCACTGAATGAGGCCAGGGATGGAACCTGTGTCCTCATGTATACTAGTCAGATTCGTTTCTGCTGAGCCATGCTGGAAACTCCCTATCTTTATTTTTCCTAGATATTTTTATTTTTCCTAGATATTTTTATTTTTATTTATTTATTTTAGGAACACACCTGCAGCACATGGAAGTTCCCAAGCTAGGAGCTGAATTGGAACTGCAGCTGTAGGCCTATGCCATGGCATAGCAATGCTGGATTGAACTTCATCTGAGATCTACGCTGCTGCCTGCAGCAATGCCAGATCCCCAACCCAGTGGAGAAAGCCAGGGATCAAACCTGAACCCACACCCTCACAGATACTGTGTTGGGTTCTACAACAAGAACTTCTATTTATTTTATTTTATTTTATGTCTTTTTAGGGCCACACCTGCAGCATATGGAGGTTCCCAGGCTAGGGGTCTAATCAGAGCTATAGCCGCTGGCCAATGCCACAGCCATGCCAGATCCGAGCTGCATCTGCAACCTACACCACAGCTCACAGCAACAGTACCAGATCCTTAACCCACTGAGAGATGCCAGGGATCAAACCCACAATCTTATGGTTCCTAGTCAGATTCGTTTCAGCTGTGCCATGATAGAAACTCCAAGAACTCCTGTTTTTAAATTAAAATGTTTTTCTTTTGTTCTGTGGGGGTTTTTTGGTTTGTTTTTGCTATTGAGCTGTATGAGTTCTTTATATATTTTGGATATTAACCCCTTAACAGATTAACAATTTGCAAATACTTTCTCCCATTCAGTAGGTTGACTTTTCATTTTGTTGATGGTTTCCTATGTTGTGTGGAAGTTTTGTGGTTTGTCGTAGTCCTACTTGTTTATTTTTACTTTTGTTACCTTTGCATTTGGTATCAGACCCATTAAAACCATCACCTAAACTAATGTCAAAGAGTTTATCATTTATTTTCTTCTAGAATTTTTTTTGGTTTTAGTCTTACATTCAAGTCTCTAATCCATTTTAAGTTGCTTTTGGTGGTGTAAGCTAGTGGTATAACCTTTTGAGTATAGCTATACAGTTTTCCTACTACCACTTATTGAAGAGACAGTCTTTTCCCTATTGTATAATCTTGGATCCTTTGTCATAAATTAATTGACCATATATGTGTTTATTTCTGTGCCCTCTATTTGGTTTCACTGATCTTTGGGTCTATTATGACAATATCATACTGTTTGGATTACTATAGTTTTGCAATATAGTTTGAAAGCAGGAGGCATGATGTCTCCAGCTTTGCTCTTCTTTCTCAGACTGCTTTGGCTATTCAGGGCCTTTTGTGGTTGTTCACTCATACAGTGATGAACATTTAGGTTGATTCCAGTTTTGGATATTAACAACTGACAATTTTAAGGTAAGATTAGAAATAACATTTTTCTGGAAGACCCAGAGGTGTTATAAGCAATTTCTTTAGTAAATGTAAATTCAAAGCATAAGACATAGAGTCAGAAGACCCAGGTCAGTTATTTACTGGGTGTAGGTGTTGGGGTCAATAACTTTAAAATTGTTGACCTTTGATTCCCTCATTTGTAAAGGGAGATTAATATTATGTAAAGACTTAAACATAAGACATGGCACCATAAAACTCCTAAAAGAGAAATAGGAAAAACATTCTCTGACATAAACCGTACAAATGTTTTCTTAGGTCAGTCTCCCAAGGCAACAAAAATAAAAACAAAAATAAACAAATAGGATCTAATCAAACTTTCAAGCTTTTGTACAGCAAAGGGAACCATAAACAAAATGAAAAGACCTGTAGAATGGGAGAAAATAGTTGCAAATGATGCAACAAACAAGAGCTTAATTTCCAAAATACACAATTAGCTGATACAACTCAACAACAACAACAACAAATAAATGAAGGAACGGGCAGGAGTTTCCATCGTGGCACAGTGGAAACGAATCTGACTAGGAACCATGAGGTTGCAGGTTGGATCCCTGGCCTCTCTCAGTGGGTTAAGGATCTAGTGATGCCATGAGCTGTGGTGTAGGTTGCAGATGCAGCTCGGACCTGAAGTTGCTGTTGCTGTGGTGTTGGCCAGCAGCTGTAGCTATGATTCGACCCCTAGCCTGGGAACCTCTATATGCCACGGGTTCGGCCCTAAAAAGAAAAAAAAAGGAAATGGGCAGAAGACCTAAATAGACATTTCTCAAAAATAAATAAATAAATAAAATAAAACCATACAGATTAAGGCATAGGCACACGAAAAGATGCTTAACATCACTAATTATTAGAGAAATGCAAATCAAAACTACATTGAGGTACTACCTCACACCAGTCAGAATGGCCATAATTAATAAGCCTACAAATTACAAATGCTGGAGCAGGTATGGACAACCCTCCTACACTGTGTGGATATAAATTGGTACAACCACTGTGGAAAACAGTATGGAGGTTCTAACTAAATATAGAACCACCAAATGATCCAGCAGTCCCACTCCTGGGCATATATCCAGGCAAAACCACAATTCAAAAAGATACATGTGCCCCTATATTCATAGCAGCACTATTCACAATAGCCAAGACATGGAAACAACCTAAATGTCCATTAACAGATAAATTTTTTAAGAAGATAAGATTCATATACACAATGGAATACTACTAAGCAATAAAAAAAGAACACAATAATGCCATTTACAGCAACATAGATGCAACCAGAGATTCTCATACTAAGTGAAGTAGGCCAAAAAAGAAAGACAAATACCATATGATATCATTTAGATGTGGAATCTAAAATATGGCACAAATGAACCTACCTACAAATCAAAAACAAACTCACAGACATGGAGAAGAATTTGTGGCTGCCAATGGGGCGGGGGGAGGGAGTGGGATGGACTAGGAGTTTGGGGTTAGTAGATGCAAACTATTACATTTAGAATGGATAAGCAATGAGGTCCGACTGTACAGCACAGGGAACTATATTCAGTCTCTTGAGATGGACCATGATGGAAAATAATATAAGAAAGGGAATATATATATATATATACGTATATATATACACACATATGTATGATAGGGTCACTTTGCTGCAAGCAGAATTTGGCACAACATTGAAAATAAACTGTACTTTAATGAAAAAAAAAACCTATGGGATGCAGCAGAAGCAGTTCTAAGGTAGAAGTTTATAGTGATATAAGCTGACCTCAGGAAATAAGAAAAATCTCAAATAAACAACCTAAACTTACACCTAAAACAACTAGAGAAAGAAGAACAAATAAAACCCAAAGTTAGTAGAAGGAAAGAAATTATAAATATCAGAGCAAGAAATAAATATAATAGAGACTAAGAAAACAATACAAATGATCAGTGAAACTAAAAGGTGATTCTTTGAAAAGTTCAACAAAAGCAATAAACCTTTAGCCACACTCATCAGGAAAAAAAAAAAAAAAACAGGAGCTGGCCCAAATTGGTAAAACAAGAAATGAAAGAGAAGTTAAAACTGACACCACAGAAATACAAAGGATCATAAGAGACTACTACAAGCAGCTATATGTTAATAAAATAGAAAACCTAGAAGAAATGGACAAATTCTTAAAAAGGACCCATCCTAAGACTGAACCAGGAAGAAGAAGAAACAGACCACTTACAAGTACTGAAATTGAATCTGTGATTAAAACTCTCAACAAACAAAAGTCCAGACTAGATGGCTCCACAAGAGAATTCTACCAAATATTTAGAGAAGAGTTAACTCATATCCTTCTGAAACTAGTCCAAAAAGTTGCAGAGGAAGTAACACTTCTGAACTCATTCTATGAGGACACTATCACCCTGATACCAAAACCAAAGATATCACAAAAAAAGAAAAATACAGGCCAATTTCACTGATAAACATAGACATAGGAGTTCCTGTTGTGGCTCAGCAGGTGAAGTACCCAACATTGTCTCTGTGAGGATGCCAGTTCGATCCAAGGCCTAGCTCAGTGGGTTAAAGATCCCCCATTACCACAAGCTGTGGCATAGGCCTGGTGTTGATATGGCTGTGGTGTAGGCCCCAGCTGCAGCTCAGATTTGACTCCTATCCCAGGAACTTCCCTACGCCACAAGTATGGCTATAAAAAGGAAAACAACTATAAAACAAAACATAGATGCAACAATCTACAATAAAGTACTAGCCAAAAAACTCCAGTGATATATTTAAAGGATCATGCAGCATGATCAAGTAGGATTTATTTCAGGGATGTGAGGATTTTTCAATATCTGCAAATCAATCAGTATGATACATTGCATTAACAAGATGAAGTTTTAAAAAACATATGATCATCTCAATATGCAGAAAAAGCATTCGATAAGATTCAACACAAATTTATGATAAAAACTCTCTAGAAAGTGGCCTTAGAGGGAAACTACTTCAACATAACAAAGGCCATATATGATAAAACAAGAGCTAAAGCTGTGAAAAGGTGAAAGCATTTCCTCTAAGATTAGGAATAAGACAAAAATACTCTCTCATTACTTTTATTCAACATAGTTTTGTAAGTCCTAGCCCCATAGCAATCAAAGAAGAAAAAGAAATAAGAGGAATCAAAGTTGGAAAAGAAGTAGTAAAACTGTCACTTTTTGCAGATGACATGAAACTATTCACAGAAAAATTTAAAGATGCCACCAGAAAACTACTAGAGTTCATCAATGAACTCAGTAAAATTTGTAGGATACAAAATTAATACACATAAAGATGTTGTATTTCTATATACTAACAACAAAAGATCTGAAAGCAAAATTAAAGAAACAATCCCATTGAACATTACATCAAAAATAATAAAATATCTGGGAATAAACCTACCTAAGAGGGTAAAAGAGCTATACTCTGAAAACTATACAACACTGATGAAGGGAATTGAAGATGACACAAACAGATAGAAAGATATACCATGTTCTTGGACTGGAAGAATCAATATCGTCAAAATGATACTATCCAAGGCAATCTACAGATTCAATGCAATTCCTATCATACTACCAAAAGTATTTTTTCACAGAACTAGAGCAAAAAACTTTAAATACGTATGGAAAAATAAAGACCCCCCAAAAGCCAAAGCAATCCTGAGAAGGGAAAACAGAGCTGAAACAATCAGGCTCTCTGACTTCCAATTGTATTACAAAGTTACTTCCATCAAAACAGTATGGTACTGGCACAAAAAACAGACACATACATCAATGGAGCAGAATAGTAAGCCCAGAAATAAACCCACCCACCTATGGTCAATTAATGTGTGACAAAGGAGGCAAGAATATATAATGGAGAAATGAGAGTTTCTTCAATAAGTGGTGCTGGGAAAACTGGACAGCTACCTATAAAAGAATGAAATTAGAACAGTCTCTAATACCATACACAAAAGTAAACTCAAAATGGATTAAAGACCTAAATATAGGAGTTTCTGCTATGGGGCAGTGGTAAAACTCTTAGAGGAGAAAAATAGACAGAACATTCTTTGACATAAATTGCAACAATATGTTTTTAGATCTGTCTCCTAGAGTAATGCAAATAAAAACAAAAATAAACCAATGGGACCTAATTAAACTTAAAAGCTTTACACAATAAAGGAAATCATAAACAAAAAGAAATGGCAACCTACAGAACATGATAAAATATTTTCAAATAATTCAACCAATGAGGGATTAATTTCCAAAATCATACAACTCAATATCAGAAAAAAATAACTCAATCAAAAATGGGCAGAAGACTTAAATAGACATTTCTCCAAAGACATACACATGGCCAACAGGCACATGAAAAAAATGCTCAGCATCACTAATTATTAGAGAAATTCAAACCAAAATTACCATGAGTTCTCACTTCACACTTGTCAGAATGTGCATCATCAAAAAGTCTACAAATAATAAATTCTAAGGTGAATGTGGAAAAAAAGGAATGAGGGTTCCCTGCGTTATTAGTGGGAATGTAAATTGGTAGAGCCACTATGGAGAACTGTATGGAGGTTCCTTAAAAATCTAAAAATATGGAGTTCCCATCGTAGCTCAGTGGTTAATGAATCCAACTAGGAACAATGAGGTTTCAGGTTCAATCCCTGGCCTCGCTCAGTGGGTTAAGGATCCAGCGTTGCCATGAGCTGTGGTGTAGGTCTCAGATGCAGCTCGGATCTGGCATTGCTATGGCTGTGGCGTAGGCCAGTAGCTGTAGCTCCGACTGGACACCTAGCCTGGAAACCTCCATATGCTGCAGGAGCAGCCCTAGAAAAGACAAAAGAAAAAAAATTAAAAATAATAAAAAATAATTAAAAATAGAGTTACCATATGATCTAGCAATTCATTCCTGGACATATAGCCAAAGAAAACCATAATTTGAAAAGATAACATGCACCCCAATATTCACAGCAGCATTATTTACAATAGTTAAGAAAAAGAAGCAACTTAAATTTCATTGGCAGATGATTGGATAAACAAAATGTAACACACATGCACAGGAATATTACTCAATCATAAAAAAGAATGAAATAACGCCATTTGCTGCAACATGTACAGCCCTAGAGGTTATCATTTTAAGTGAAGTAAGACTGACAAAGACAAATATTGTATGGTCTGACTTATATGTGGAATTCAAAAAAATGATACAGGAATCCCTGCTGTGGCTCAGCAGGTTAAGGACCCAACATTGTCTCTCTGAGGAGGCAGGTTCAATCCCTGGTTTTGCTTGGTGGGTAAGGATGCCACATTGCTACAAGCTGCAGCATAGGTCAAGAGGTGGCTTGGAACTCCTGTTGCTATGGTGTAAACTGGCAACTGCAGCTCAGATTCAACCCCTAGCCCAGTAACTTCAATATGCTGCTAATGTAGCCATTTAAAAAAGTTATAAATAAACAAATAAAACAAATGAAACTATTTATGAAACAGAAATAGACTCACAGCATCAAACAACAGTGAAAACAAACTTTTGGTTACCAAAGGGCATTGGGGAGCAGAGAGGGAGAGATAAATTAGGAGTTTGGAATTATCATATACACTCTACTATATATAAAATAAACAGGACTTGCTGTATAGTACAGGGAACTATACTCAATATCTTGTAATAACCTATAATGGAAAGAATCTGGAAAAGTGTATATACACACACAATATTATTATATTTAAAGTTGAATCATTTTGCTGTACACCTGAAATTAACACATGATAAATCAACCATTCTTCAATTAAAAAATATTAACTTTGATTACTATGAACATAAATGGGAAGAACCTTAAGCAGTTGGGGCACAACCCTTTTCACTTTTTCAGAACCCCTGTATGGAGAACCAAAGACACTATAAAGGAGTTCATCCTGTGGCTTAGTGGTAACAAACCCAACCCGTATCCATGAGGATGTGGGTTCAGTCCCAGGTCCCACTCAGTGGGTTAAGGATCTGGCGTTGCCATGAGCTGTGGTGTAGTCACAGATACGGCTTGGATCTTGCTGTGGCTGTAGCATAGCTTGGGAACTTCCATGTGCTGCAGGTGCAGCCCTCCCCTCACACACACACACAAAAAGGCACTATCAAATATGGGTTTGAGCAAAATGATAAAAATATATTGGTCAGAGTTCTCCTGTGGCACGGTGAGTTAAGGATCCAGTGTTGCTGCTGTGGCATGGGTTCAATACCTGACCCAGGAAATTCCATATGTGGTAGTGTGGCCAAAACCCCCAATTTTTGGTCAATGTCTCTTTCTCCTTTGTCTTCCACCTCCTCCGCACCCCCCTTCTCCTCTACTCTTCTCTCTCCTGCTGGCTGTTTGTTACTGTTGCAAGGTGTCTCTTTTATCTTGAGAGCAAGATCCATTTATTTTCCTTTGCTTTCACATTACTTAATATGTTACTCTTCTGATAGATTTTTTTTTTTTTTTTGTCTTTTTAGGACCGCACCTGCAGCATATGGAAGTGCCCAGGATACGGGTTAAATTGGAGCTGCAGCCACTGGCCTATGCCACAGCCACAGCAACGCCAGATCCTTAACCCACTGAGAGAGGCCAGGGATCGAATTTTGCATCCTCATGGATACTAGTCAAATCCATTTCCGCTGAGCCATGATGGGAACTCCCTCTAATAGATTCTTCATGAATATCTATTGAGGTAATAATAAGTACTTAGTGTTTTACCAACAATAATGCACTTTCAGATACATTATCTGATTCTCAAAGTTCCACAGAGAAGGTGGATCGCAGATAATATTTTCCTCACTATCACATGAGGAAAGTAAAGCTTAGAGAGGTTTAAAACTAGCTGAAATATTAACCTAACTCAGCTTCAAATGCCAACTCAGAGTGCCTTTCCCCTTGGCACACTGCCTACCAAAATTCTTGACAGGATTCAGGTGGGCACTTTGGTCTCCAGTTAATACTAATATATAAAATCTTTGCAGGATAAAAAAAATGAACTTTATTTTTAGAAAACTAACAATTGGTGGCATTTTGATGCTTGGACTGCAAAATATACATTTATAGAGAAGCAAAGGAGATCTGAAAATTTTAGGATATAGTATTAGGACTGTAACTACTTGCAAAATTTGAGATACGTATAAGTATTTTTCTCCTTTGTCTTAAATACAATTCTGAGCAAAATAAATATTTATACTATGAAGTACTCCATGCAAGTTAAAAGTAATTTCTTTCTAGGAGATTGTTTCTGATTTAACCAGTATATAAACATTGCCTGAGGATCATTTTCCACTTTTTCTTTTCTCTTTTTATCTGATCATAGAACAGTTTTTTGACCTATTGCAAAGGTGTAGTAATTGATAACACAGAGTATATCTATTTTCTCTTGGGCTAATCTTCCCCTAACTCTCTCCTACCGATAGTTTTTCCCCCCCCTGTGGATAAAAGAACAAGAAGTGGTTGGGGATACTTCCTAGATTATCATGTGTATTCCTATTGCTTCATCTTAAATTAGATGTTATCTCATAGGATCTAAATTGGTACTTTTTATGGTTATCACATGACAAAGAGCTTAGCAAATGTGTCCTGATACAGGAGAAGCTGTGCTGTGTACTATTCATAATTAAAGCTGTTGATATTATTACTCTAAGTTCTTATTTTGAAAACTTAATTAGAACTATTTATTTATAAAGAGGGACTTAATCTAGCTGGATTACAATGATTCTAGCTCCTTCTCTAATAAACGTGAATTGTTAAAGACATATTAAAAAGGCCATAAAGGCTTAGATAAATATTTTTATTCATTTTCTTATAAATGAGATTTTGTATTTCATAGTCTGAGTTTATAACAAGGCTTGTAAAACATTAAGTTTTTTAAAAATCTAGAAATTCTAAAAACATTGCTAATTTTTTTATTAGTTTGATACTAATGCTCCATTAATTAAAGAATGCCAGTAGGTTTCTTCTCGGTAGAACTGTTGGCTGTCTTTTCTTTTTTCTTCTCTTCTCTTTCCCTTTTTACAGCTGCACCTGCAACATATGAAAGTTCCCAGTCTATGGGTCCAGTCAGAGCTGCAGGTAGGGCCTACGCCAGAGCCACAGCAATACCAGATCTGAGCTGCATCTTCGACCTACACCACAACTTGCAGCAATGCTGGATGCTTAACCCACTTAGCCAGGCCTCACAGAGACAATGTCAGGTCCTTAATCTGCTGAGCCACAGCAGGAACTACTATTTGCTGTATTTTAAATGCTCTAGCTAATTTACATTTCTTGTTCTAAAAATTAATAACAATCCTAGAATACACTAGCCTGATGAAATTTAAAATTTATCAAACTAAAATTGAGACACCGAGAACTATGTATATAACTTTATATACAATTATAAAGGCAACTACTAGGAAAAACAAACAAAACTGAAGGAAGAGAAAATAAAGTGAGAAGTAATTTAAGAGTGCTAAATTTTGGAGTTCTCACTGTGGTGAAATGGGGTCAGTGGCACTGTGGAGTGCTGGGACGCAGTTTTCATCCCTAGCCCAGGCACAGTGGGTTAAGGATCCAATGTTGCTGCAGCTGCAGCTTGGATCTGATCCCTAGCCTAGGAACTCCATAAATTTTGGGGGGGCCTGGAAAAAAAAAGAGTGCTAAGTTTTGTATCTATTTATTTATTTATTGTCCTTTCGCCTTTTCTAGGGCCATACCCGCAGCATATGGAGGTTCCCAGGCTAGAGGTCCAATCGCAGCTACAGCTGCTGGCCTACGCCACAGCCACAGCAACACAGGATCCGAGCCGCGACTGCGACCTACACCACAGCTCACCGCAACACCGGATCCCCAACCCCCTGAGCAAGGCCAGGAATAGAACCTGCAACCTCATGGTTCCTAGTCAGATTCACTAACCAATGAGCCAGGATGGGAACTCCCAAGTATCTTTTTTTTTTTTTGTCTTTTTTGTTGTTGTTGTTGTTGTTGCTGCTATTTCTTGGGCCGCTCCCGCGGCATATGGAGGTTCCCAGGCTAGGGGTTGAATCGGAGCTGTAGCCACCGGCCTACGCCAGAGCCACAGCAACGCGGGATCCGAGCCGCGTCTGCAACCTACACCACAGCTCACGGCAACGCCGGATCGTTAACCCACTGAGCAAGGGCAGGGACCGAACCCGCAACCTCATGGTTCCTAGTCGGATTCGTTAACCACTGCGCCACGACGGGAACTCCCCAAGTGTCTTTTTAAATTGGCAATCAATATATGTTGTTGAAAGTTGATAAATGAAGAAGTGGAATCACTGGAGTTCCCATCGTGACTCAGTGGAAATGAATCCGACTAGGAACCATGAGGTTGCCAGTTCGATCCCTGGCCTCGCTCAGTGGGTGAGGGATCTAGTGTTGCTGTGAGCTGTGGTACAGTTTGCAGATGCGGCTCAGATCTGGTGTTGCTGTGGCTGTGGTGTAGGCCGGCAGCTGTAGCTCGATTAGACCCCTAGCTTGGGAACCTCCATATGCCGTGGGTGCAGCCCTAAAAACAAACAAACAAAAAGAAATGTAAATACCTTTATTTTTATTTTATACCTTACAGTACTGTTTAAGAAATTGTCATGTGCATACATCACTTTTATAATTAAAAAATTAAAGCACAGCAAAATACTATGTTTTTAATGAGACTAAGCTAGAGCAAGTATTTTGAGCTCCAATTACCTATCCCTAAACTAATTCAGGAGACAGGAAGGCAATTTCCCAAGAGATGTGGCTGCACTTCAATTGCTACTCAGAATAAAGCCTTATCTGGGCTGTGGAGTTGTGTTCATTACTCCTTATTAAGAAACTAAAGTGGACTCTTCCTACCTAGGGCATAATGTTGGTAAGCAGGGGGTAAAATAAGTTATTTGCTAGCCCCTGGTCAAGAAGTAATAGTCCCTTGGAAAAGAAATATTTAATGTGCTTGTGGAGAAAATAGGACATCCAGGAGGACAACCTGTATATAGTTAGCATTGCTGCCTAAATGTTTTAGCTTAGAAAGAAATTAAGTTTTGAAGAGGCTGGAATCCTAACAGGGTAGTTTGCACATAGTGAGCATTTTGTAATTTTCTAATGAATTGAGAGAGGAATGTATAATGAAATATAATGATACTAATACTGGGCCCATCCCTAATGAATCCAAAGTCATTTGAATTGAGAAGCTAATTTAGAAAAAAAAAAAAATGTGGTGGCAGGGAGCCAAACCACTTGTTGAAGAGGGAGGAGAACCCCCTAAGTGTAAGGTGCCCAGAGCATCTAATGTTTGCAAACATCCTTCTGACATACTCTGATTAGGATCCTGGCCGTCCAGTAATGGATTTTGCAAGCATCTGGATGGAAGCTCAAGCCTAGTGAAGCCTCCCTTTAACCCATTAGTCACTACTGTAATATCTTCTTGGTGTGTGTTCTGATATGTATATATACTATGTGCATTCTTGAAAACATGTCATTAAAATTTCAGTACAATTAAATTAATCACCAGTAAAGGAAGTGATGTCATTCTTATTTTAGAGTAAACAGCTCTTTGGAAGGAAGTTAAGAAGTTTACTATGCTGAAAAATGTTAGTTGAATCCATCATGATTTAACAATTCTTACACTTATGAACAAAGGGGTTGAGTTGAGGTGAGGATGCCCTAATGCTTAATTGCCTTTGTTTGGGTTCCCCTATAAGCACACCTGAGAAGATTCAAATGCAAGTAGTTTTTTAAGGAGGATAGGGATATGGGAACTAAGAAAAAGGAAGGCAGTCAATATAGGGTGAGTTATTAAGGTGGCCACTGGGGTAATATGAAAGGGGCACCAACAGAAAATAAGACTAAATTTCCTGCCAGTTTTCAAATGGGGCTATGACTTTAATTTTTGACAGCTAACGTACTACTTCTTGTGCATCCAAGTTTGTTGAGTGAGATTCACACCCGTTTAGTTCACCACCTATAATTGATACTGGTAACTATTATTTAGCTTAGAAAAAAATTAGGTTTTGAAGAGGCTGGAACTTTAGCAGAGTATTTAGGACCTAGTGAGCATTTAGTAATTTTCTATTGAATTGAGAGAGAAATGTATAATGACCTATAATGATGCTAATACTGGGGCATCACTATGAATACAGAGTCATTTGAATTGAGAAGACATCCTGGGAAAAAAAGATGGGAGTAGGGAACCCCATTCCATGAGAATTATTCTAGACGCTTTATGATTCTGGATCACATTTCAGGGTCATCTGGCTAAGGATGTCAATCAGATGTATGACAAAGTATTTGAGTATGTGTTCTTCCATTTTTACTTCAGGCATTTCTCTTTTTTTGCATTATGAAATATGTAAAACATACAAAAATAATATTACTAACACATATATTCACTGTGCAGATTTTACTTTGTTTCAGTTTTTTTTTTTTTAATAAACAAAAAGGGCTAGATAAGGTAAAGCCCTGCATTTTCTTCCTTCTTTCTTTTTTTTTTTTTTTCCTTTTCTTTTTAGGGCCACACCTGTGGCATATCGTGGTTCTCAGCCTAGGGGTAGAATCGGAGCTGCAGCTGCCAGCCTACACCAAGCCACAAGCAATGCAGGATCCGAGGCGAGTCTGCGACTTGCAGACCTACACCATAGCTCACAGCAATGCCATATTCTTAACCCACTGAGCAAAGTCAGGGATCAAGCCTGTGTCCTCATGCATACCAGTCGGATTTGTTTCTGCTGAGCCATGATGGGAACTCCAAGCCCTGCTATTTCATCTCTCTTTCTCTTTTTTCTCATGATAATGACTATCTTCAAGGTGGTATGTATTCTTTTCATATTTGTTTTTATACTTCTGCCTTACGTGGATCCGCTAACAACATAGTTTTTTGTTTGTTGTTAGACTTTAAATAACTGGCATTATATCTTATATTACTTTTTTTTTTTGGTCTTTTTGCCATTTCTTGGGCCGCTCCCACGACATATAGAGGTTCCCAAGCTAGCGGTCGAATCGGAGCTGTAGCCGCCCGCCTACGCCAGAGCCACAGCAACGCAGGATCGGAGTCACATCTGCAACCTACACCACAGCTCATGGCAACGCCGGATCCTTTAACCCACTGAGCAAGGCCAGGGATCGAATCCGCAACCTTATGGTTCCTAGTCCCATTCATTAACCACTGAGCCATGATGGGAATTCCCCTATATTACCTCTTGAAATTTATTTTTTGACACATATTTTAGAGATTTATCTATATTGTTATATTTATGCAATATAGCTTTTTATAGGATGAATAAATCATACTGATTGCACTCTTCTTGGTGGATATTAGTTGTTTCCAGTTTTTGCTATTATAAAAAATGCTGCAAAGTTCTCTTGTGGTGCAATGGGTTAAGAATCTAGCATTGTCACTGCAGAGGCTCCTGTCACTGCTGTGTCATGGTTTCACTCCCTGGCCCAGGAACTTACACATTCTGTGTACATGCTCCCCCCACCCCAAAATGCTGCAATACTATCCTATTCCATCCCTATCAGTTACACAGGTAGTTGCAGAAGTCCCAGTGGGGGACCATGGATAGAGAGGGAAACCTGATCTCCTAGGGAATTATGGGAGACCACTGTAAGTTAATAATCACTCAAGAAAGCCGCCAGAACATCATGGAACAAATCAGTCTTGCTTAACTATAAAACCATAAATAAAGGCACGAGATGGCCTCAGGTCATTAAGCAAAAGATAAATTGAGGTCTGTAGTCACTTATGATGGAGCATGATAATGTGAGAAAATAGAATGTGTACATGTATGTGTAACTGGGTCACCATGCTGTACAGTAGAAAAAAAATTGTATTGGGGAAATAATTTAAAAAATTAAATTAAATTTTTAAAAAAATGAGGTCTGCATTCAAGTTCAGCAAGATAATGATCCTTAGGACCAAGGACAGGAGTTTAAAGGAAAGACGACATTCCAAAGTAGGAGACGCTTGTTATACAGAAACCTGAGTTGATTCAACATATTTTAGCATATGTTACCACTCTTCTGCTGATTTGAATAAGCACCCTGACAGTCCTAGTTTGACCTCACAGGGTCAAATACTCTCTTATCCAATACAGAGGAGAAGCTAGTGATATAAACCTGATGTCTACTTGAAGAATGAGGAAGAAGGTGGTCTTTTCCCGCTCCCCACTTTCCTTGGATTATAAAAATGTAGCCCACCTAAACCTCGAGGCAGAGTCTCCTTACCTGCCTGTTTGTATCTCCCACGAGTGTCCTATCTTAATAAATCTATTTCTTGCCTATCACTTTGTCTTTCGCTGAATTCCTTTGGTGCTGAAGACACAAAGAACCTGAGCTTCAGTAAGTCCAGACACCTGGTGAGTGATTCTAATTTAAAAAAACATGGGTTCAAGTCCCAATCTAGATTTATTCTGACTTTGAGTTAGAGGAGTTTCTGTTTCAGTATCATTTAACACAGACATCTATCCACCACATTTCCTGTAAGCTTAACAATTTGACCCATCTGCTTGATTAGATTCCAGGTTCAATCTTTTTGGCAGGGATGTTTTGTAGGTGGTTCTGTGTACTTCTATTTCATTACATCAGGAGGAATATCTGGTTGTCCATTTAAAAAAAATCAATAAAGTTTATTTTTTAGAACAGTTTCAGATTTACAGAAAAACTGGATAGTAGTTTTCCTGTATTAACTCCTTCTCCATTCCTGCAGTTTTCCCATTACTAACATCTTACATTAATACGGTACACTTCTTACAATTAATGAACTACTATTGATACTTTATTTTTAACTAAAGTTCATAATATCTTCCTGGTAGGAAAGCCTCCCCCATGTCCCTGTTTCTTTGTAGGAAAAACCTTTGGTCTTCTCGGTCTTCCCTGAGTTCTGATTAAAGCAGTTACTAGTTAGAGAAAGGACGGAATGCAGAAACAAAGGAACAGCAGTTAAGCTAGATGGCTTAAACAATAGTTTAGCAATAAAACAGAGTTCTAGTTCTTCCTCAAGGGATATAATAACAATCTGAGGTATATCTTTGAGTTATTCTGCAGAAACTAAGACCTCCACCCAGGTGGAGATGGTGACTACATGCTAACCACTGGCTGGAACCAGAAGGATGACAATTAAGATTCCAGAAACCTCACCCTGTTTCCTCTCCACCAACCAATCAGAAGTAAATCCACAAGCTGCAACCTTCACCGCAAATGTTGCCTTTACAAACTCTTCCCTGTGAAAGCCATTAGGGAGTTCAGGTCTTTTCAGCATTAGCTGCCTCTTCTCCTTGCTTGACACCCTGCAAATAAATGCCATACTTTCCTTCATCACTTCACTTCATCACTGTCAGTAGATTGGTTTTGCTGCACAGTGGGCCAGTAGACCCAAGTTCAGTTTAGTAACATTCAGATATCCTTAGTTTTTAACTGAGTGCCCCTTTTCTGTTCTGGGATCCCAACCAGGAAACCAAGGCTGTCTTACTTTCAATTATGTAAATTTTGATGAGTAGGTTCAAGTGTTTTCAGGTAGATGGATCCATTATAAAATTCTCCATTCAAGTTTCCTTGTAATGGTTTTAGCTTCTATTGGTTATTGTGGCCTAGGTTCATTATTTCATTACAAGTTGCAAATTTGTGAGTTTTAAAATTCTATGATTTCTTCTGTAAGTATTGGCTAGAATTATCCTTGAAAGAACATTCCTTTTCAGCTATTTGGTTACTGTTGAAATACTGTACAGTTTATCTTGCACAGCTTTTAATGGCTCTAAATGTTAATGATTCTAATAAACACATGTGATATAGGTGTGAGAAATTCCAGTAACTTTTAACTTAAATTATTTGCCCAAAAGTACAAAGAAAATATTTTATACTTTTAGTCAAAAGCTGTGGCTTTCATCATCTTCTGAGTAATTCCTGCCATTTACATAGACTGCCTAAAACCATATTGAAAGGCTAATTATTAAGTTGTTTAAAAAGAAAACAATTACAGTATATCTGTAATTCCAGGCACTTAATGGGTATTAACAATTAGTCCTCATAGATTTTTTAAAACTTAGTAATAAGTACCATTCCTAATCAATTTGCATGATGTAGTGACAAGTACCATAATAGATTAAAGCTAAGGAACCGAGACCCAGAGAATTAAAGAAAGTGGCCTGAGGGAATTCAATAATTTAAATACACAGGGCTATTAAAGAGAACTAGTAGTAAAAATATAGTAGAATATATTCCTTCTTCAAAGGTATGGCATGTCTTTTGTTTCCTTTCTACCAAATACAATCGACCTGTGTAGAGCTAATTTAATTTTCTAATAGTAAAATATATTGCATCATAGACAAAGAATAAATACCTAGTAATCTGTCAAAAAGTGTTTCCAGGAGTTCGATTGGTAGTGCAGTTGGTTAAGGATCCGGCGTTGTCACTGTTGTGCCTTGGGTTGCAGCTGTGGTGCAGATTTGATCCTTGGCCCTGGAATTTGTTCATGCTGTGGGCATGGCCAAAAAAAGGGAACTTTCCAGTAAAACACAGTTGCTTCTTTGGATCTAATTAACAAGATAATCCCCAAAATTCTCCTTCTATTTTGTTAATTTTGTTCACAAATATCAACACCACAGTTGTTTAAGAATTAAGAAGACATGATCCTCTTTTTTTTTTTTTTTTATGGCTGTACATGGCATATGGAAGTTCCTGGGCCAGGGATCAAATCCAAATCTCAACTGTGACCCAAGAAACAGCTGTGGCAATGCAGAATCCTCTAATCCACTACACCTGCACCATGCTAGGGATCGAACCCACACTTCTGCTGTGACTAGAATCACTGCAGTCAGATTTTTAACCCACTGCACCACAGTGGGAACTCCCTGATTTTTTAAGCAGACGTATAAGATGGGGTCCTTGACTATTTCTTGAAGAAACTTTATACATTGTCCACCTCATGAACATATTACCAGAAAGTATGTTCCTAAAATTGGGGCATATACTCAATTGAATATGCTAGACTTACCTGATTCAAGCTAATGACCCTTGGAGGTAATAGCTGATATCAAGAGAAAATTAGAATGGATAGAGAAGGAAGGAAATGATGAATACAAAGTGAAGTTATGGGAGACTATAGCTTGTCCCACTTATCTTCTACATTTCTTCTTAGGAAAAGAAGCCCACAGAAACCATGGCAAATCTGCTTCCCAAATATAAAGGAAGAAATGGATTTGTACAGCACATGATGTGGACTGTGGTAGCCATGGAGGTGCCCTAGTAAGGTCTCCCTTTAGAGATTCTGTTGCAGGGAGCCCAGCTGATTGACAGCTGACACACTTTTGGCTCTAATGCTTTTGGGTCAGGCCATGCTTCCATGAGGCTACTCCCAGTCAGTGAGCACAGCAGGGTATAAGAACCAGTCCATTCCTACACAAAGCAGGATTACTTTAACTGTCAACTTCAGCTCAAGGACTTCCCTTTGACCTGGGAGAGATTTTCTCAGAATTACTCTATGGTCTGAGGCTCTTCCTACACAATTTTTCCTTCCCTCTCTCCTGTCACAGGTGTTAGACCTGCCTTATTTTTCCTGTATGTTCCTTTTCCTTTCCCCTTTGTCTTCAATAAATCCTTTCCACATTGAATTTCATTTTGGTGTCTTCTTCTCAAGGATTTAAACTAACACTACATAAGAGTTTAGCTGTTTGGGTTAAATGCACAACTATTTATAGCAAGTATAAACAATTTCTTGGAAAACTATAGAGATCAATAGACAGCTTAAGACTAGAACACAGGAGTGCCCGTTGTGGCTTAGCCGGTAAGAACCCAGCTAGTATCCATGAGGATGTGAGTTCAATCCCTGGCCTTCCTCAAGGATCCGGCATTGGGGGGGGTGTGTGTGGTGTTGATTTTGTTATGCAATGAATGTACTTAAGTGCAAATATCTGCTAAGGACATTTATTCATTCAGTTAATATTTGCCAGTTTCCCACAATGTGCTAGGTACTATTTTAGGTTTTAGGATATCCATCCTTAAAAGGGGAGATGACTCCGTTTGGCCCTAGAGACCTTTAGTGCACCTTTTCTTAGAAAATGACAGCCTAGTGATTTTGTCTCTTGATGGGGATTTCATGTGTTATTAAATCCTGGATTATGTTGTTTCTTTCAGTTCTCTTTGGGTACCACTAAACAAATTACATCTAATAAATAGCAATCTAGATACCGATTTGCTGGGTGTTTTTGAAAAGAGATACCACATCTGAAGAAATTCTGGAGGGAATAGAAGAAATGGACAGATGTAAATTAGCAAAGAAACAAATCAAGATTTACTAGAATGAAAGGATACAAACCTCTGATAAAGGACCTATAGAGTGGCCAGCAGATTAAATAATAAAAAAAACTAATGTCATTTGGTGCCCATTTGAGTGTCTCAGGGTCAGAGGTAGAAGGGAGATTTTTCACAGCACATACCACTGTACTTTTTGATTTTTAAACCACATGAATGTGTTACATAATGATTAGAAACAAATTTTACTAGTTGAATTATTTGACTTTTATACCACTTATTAAATTTACATATGCATAGTTTTGATAAAGATTAAAAAAACCTCTGCTGAATAAGAAATAAAAGAACAAATTGTGCAGAATGTTCCCATTTTTATAAAAACGATATACACATACAGATAGACACATTGATACAAGAATGGAAAAAAGTCTGGAAGGATACAGAAACTTCACAGAGTTTACCTTTGAGGGTTAACATTTTTTATCCCTCCCCTTTCTCAAGGGTTCAAATTTAAGAGCATGCACATGTTTGTAATTAGAAAGTAACATTTAAAAATTGAGACAGACTAAAACAAAAAATAGGGGAAAAAAATCCCAACTTGTCAATTATTTTAGAAGAATTTTTTTTTTTTTTTTTGCTTTTTAGGGCCACATATGGTGGCATATGGAAGTTCCCAGGCTAGGTGTCCAATAGAAGCTGAAGCTGCTGGCCTAAGCCACAGCCACAGTAACGCAAAATCTGAGCAGGGTCTGCGACTTACACCACAGCTCACAGCAATGCCAGATCCCTGACTCACTGAGTGAGGCCAGGGATTGAACCTACATCCTCATGGATACTAGTCAGATTGTTTCTGCTGAACCACAACAGGAAGTCCCAGAAGAAACTTTTGATGATGCTTATAGGAAGTTGAAAAATTAATTTTCTAAAATAATTTAAGCCATCAGTAATAAGTATATTAACTTTGGTTTTTCTCCCTTGTTTGACCTTGATTCATCTAGACACTTATCTCAATTATTTAATTTTTTAAAACATCTAGAGTCAAGTATTAGTTGCAAATATAAAACATTTCTGCAACTGGAATTAGGATTTTTTGTTTGTTTTTTTTGCCTTTTGTGAAGTTAGCTGCTTTCCTTCTTATTGGTAGTATATAATCAGCTAAAATTATAAAAGATAATTACCACTTGGAATAACTAAATAAAAGGTTCATGATGAATGAAGTCTAAGAGTGAGAAATTGGAGAGTTCTTAACTTTTTTCATTTAAAAACAGTTAAAACTCATAGAAAAAAATGCAAGAATAGGATAGAGAGCTTCTGAATATCATTTATTCAGGTTCACCAACTTTTACATTTTGCTGCATTTGCATTCTCTCTCTGGATGTTTTGATTTATTTTTTCTGAACCACTTGAGAATAGAGTACATACTTTATACCTCTTTAGCTCTTAATATCTCAGTGTGTATTTACTACAAAAAATATATTCCTTTATGTAATCATCACATATGGGGAACTACTTTTTTCTAATCTATGGTCCATATTTCAATTTTGTCAACTATTCCAATAAATCTTTCATAGCATTTCCCTCACTCAGGTTCAAGTTCCAGATTAGATAATATATCAGTTTTACTTGTCAAGTCTCTTTAATCCCTTTGGATATGCAACAGTTCTTCAGCATTCTTTTTCCCCACACCCCCAGCACATGGAAGTTCCTGACCCTTAACTCAAACCATAGAAATGACAATGCAATGACAATGCTGAATCCTTAACCTATATATTACCAGGGAACTCCAGTGTGCAACATATTTTGTTGTTGGTGGTGGTCTTTCAGGACATTTTTTTTTGGCTATCCCTGTGGCACGTGGATGTTCTCAGGCCAGGGATCAAACCCTGGCCACAGCAGTGATCTGAACCCCTGCAGTGACAACGCCTGATCCTTAACCTACTGCACCACAAGGGAATTGCTACGACAGCTATTTAATAGAATGTTCCGCAATGTGGGTTTGGTATGTTTCCTTATGATTAGATTTGAGAGAGGTTATGTTCTTCTCAAGGTATCACAACAGAGGGCATATGGTATATGGTCACTGATCAAAGTGTTGTTTAGTTTCTCCACAGCGTAGCTATCCTTTTCCCCTTGTAGCAAATATGCAATCAGTGGAGAGATACATTGAAGATATGAAAGTACACTGCTTCTCATCAAATTTTCTCATCTAAATTTAGAATCCATTGATGATATTTCTCAAGCCAATTTTTTCTATGATAGTTACAAAATGGTGATTTTCCATATACCACTCTCTCTGTGTTTATCAGCGGGCATTCTCTTTAGAGAACAGCGTTTCCTTTTCTCCCAAATCTCTCTCATTAGAATACCTAATGGATTCTTATTCAATGGATCATAATTCATTACGGTTCTTATTTTGAAACTCTAGTTATTCCAGATTTGCCCTTTGAGAGACCCTCCAAGCTGGCTCCTGTTGAATGTCCCATTTTATTTTCTGAGCACTTTTTATTTCTGGCACAACAATATGTTCCAGATCATCTTGTACCTTCTGCCCTAGCCCTGAAATCAGCCATTTCTCCAAGAAGCTCTGATTCCTTCTTATGGGTTAAGGTACTTAGAAATCAGCATCTGAGGAGGGATTCTGTAATTTTGAAGTTATTTTCAATCATAAAATCAAGAGGAATACATATCAATGTTTATTAATCATCATATTTGGCTGATTTAGCTATTTCCTTTTTCCCTTTGAGGTAAGAAGGAAGGAAACATTAAGCTTGTTTTTCAATTTTTTTCTTGAATGTAATTCTGGCTATAATATTAGCAAAGAACACTGATTGCAACAGCAACTATGGATCATAAGTCTCTCAATAGCTGCTTGAATATAATATATCCTCAAAATAAATTTGTGATGGAAGACTGCATAGGTTTTGAAATACTATAAACTAATCTGCAGAATCCTAATGATAAGTGTAATAAAACATGGGACATCTCATTTTAAAGAAATTAAATCAAAACTCTATAAAATAACACTTTTTGTAGTCACTTTGCTTGTTGCAAAAGATGTTTTGCTTCTTACAGCAGTGTGATGCGCTGCAAACTGCTGTGATAACATCCTACGTTATTTTTATGTGATAATGGCAGATGAACTATAAAATGTTTGAAATAAGTATATCAATTTCTACAACTGAATGAAATTTAATATGTCCTCTGTCTCTTGATAACACAAATCTTTGAACAAGAATATACTTTTGAAATACTGAAGATGAAATAGATATTTTATGCGTGATGGTACTAGGGGCAGAGAACAAGTCCATTACTTTGTTACATGTACTTTGTATTCATTCCCAAACCCATCAATATATGAGAGTACCTGGGTCACTTTTTAAAAATCCAAACTCCTGAGGACCACCCTGTTCCATTTAAACAGCATATCTTTTTTTTTATTTTTTTTTATTTTTAGGGCCACACTGGTGGCATATGGAAGTTCCCAGGCTAGGGGTTGAATCGGAGCTGCAACTGACAGCCTATGCCACAGCCACACGAACATGGGAGCTGAGCTGCATCTGTGACCTATACCACCGCTCACAGAAACGCTGGATCCTTAACCCATTAAACAAGGCCAGGGATCAAATCTGCAACCTCATGGATCCTAGTCGGGTTTGCTACTTCTGAGCCACAGTGGGAACTTCTAAACAGTTTATCTCTTGATCCAGGAATATGTATTTTTAAAATCTCCCCCCAGACAATTCTGAGACAGTTGATCATCAAATTGATTTGGGAATTACTGAAGATGGCAAAGAATATATTTATACCACAGTGCAAATCTCTCTCTCTCTCTCTCTCTATATATATATATATTTACTGCTCAAGGGCAGGCACTGTGGTTATAAATTTTTATAAGGCCAGTACCTATTATGAACCTTGCGTATAGAAGACATTCAATATTGGCTTACAGTAAGAATTTTAACTACAAATTTTATTGGAGTCTTAATATTAGTTTGTACAGGGGATACAAACCTATTTTAGTGATATTATATATTCATGTGACAGGAACCATCTTGTACAGCAGGCTGAAAAACAATATTGGATAGGTTGACTGATTTCTAAAGCAGAAAGTAGTTGCATTCCATTATGACCCTGAATTCCTCTAACTTACTCTGTGCTCCTGAAAAATGAAGAAAAAATACTCACATTTATAAGACTGGTCGAGTCTGTAGATTGTCTAAGGAGCTAACATTTGTATGGTTTAAAACAGAGGTTCTCAAAGTATGGTGCATGGATTCCAGGGATTCCTTAAAATCCTTTACAGTGATCTCTAAGGTCAAAACTTTTTTCCTGAAAATAATAAGCTGTTATTTCCCTTTATTATTTTCATTCACTGAGTGTAGAGTGAAATTTTCCAGAGACAATATAATGAGTGATATTGAAACAAATTTATTAAGGAAAGATATGAGAATCATCTGTTTTCTATAAGCTAGACATTAAGAAATTTACAAGAATGTGAAACCATACAGTATATATATATATATATATATATATATATATATATATATATATAAACATATATATTTTTTCTTCAGCCACGCCCATGAAAATGTAGAAGTTCTGGGACAAGGGATCAAACCTGCACCACAGGTGAAACCTGAGCTACTGCAGTGACAATGCTGGATCCTTAACCCACTGTGCTACTAGGGAACTCCCATATATACATATATTTGCTTTTTAGGGTCCAACCTGTGGCATATATTCCTGGGTTAGGGGTTTAATCAGAGCTGCAGCTGCTAGCCTACACTACACCACAGCAATACAGGATCTAGCCACATATGTGACCTACACCACAGCTCATGGCAATGCTAGATCCTTAACCCACTGAGTAAGGCCAGGGATCAAACCCACATCCTCATGGATACTAGTCATGTTCGTAACCTGCTGAGCCACAACAGGAACATCCTATATTTTTAAAAATATAGTTATTATTCAAAAATATGTTATTTATGTCAACATATAATGGACTTATTATTTTAATGACTAAAAACATTTAAAAACTTCGGTTTTAATTTCTAACATAATAAGTATTGCTAGGTATAACACACATAAACAAAAGTTGTTTGGGGTCCTTAATAATTTTTAAGAGTGTAAAAGAGTCCTGTGACCAAAAAGTTTGAGACAGTGATTTGTTTTCACATATTATTTAATAATTAGCTGAACTGGAGTTCCTGTTGTGGCTCAGTGGTAACGAACCCAGCTAGTATCCATGAGGGTGCAGGTTTGATCCCTGGGCCTGCTCAGTGGGTTAAGGATCTGGTGTTGCCATGAGCTGTGGTGTAGGTCACAGACATGGCTCATATCCAGCATTGCTGTGGCTGTGGTATAGGCTGGCAGCTATAGCTCTGATTTTACCCCCTAGCCTGGGAACCTCCATTTGCCACAGGTGAGGCCCTAAAAAGACCAAAAAAAAAAGAAAAAGAAAAAAAATTAGGTGACCTGGTTATTTAGTTTTATAGAGACAAATTTTGACTAAAATCAGGATTGAATGTCACCAATTCTTAAAAACTGATCTTTGGAGTTCCCTGATGGCCTAGGGCTTAAGGATCCAGTATTGTCACTGCTGTGGCTTGGGTTGGGTCACTGCTACAGTGGGTGTTCGGTCCCTGGCCCAGGAACTTCTGCATGCTGTGGAGGAAAAAAATGAAAAAAAAAAATTTGACCTTTGTTCAGCATTTGTGCATTGATAACTTTTTTTCTTATTCTGAAAAACACTTAACTCAGCCATGATTAACTTAACTAGTTAAGATTCCATGAGCCCCCAAAGATAATCTATGCCACAACTTGAAATTCTAACCATTAGCATTAATGGACATACTGCCAAATACCCATTAGTAAACCAGGAAGAATGTCTTTATCAGATTTCTCACTCAACAGAGAACAGGCTTTAAATGGAAAGACACACAGAAAAGGTACATTTTAATAGCTGAGAAGCAAATCAGAAAAGATTCCTGGAGTTCCTGCTGAGGCTCAGGGGGTTAAGGACCTGATGTTGTCTCTGTGAGGATGGGGGTTCAATACCTGGCCTCACTCAGTGGGTTAAGCTTCTGGTGCGGCCACAAGCTGAAGCGTGGGTTGAAGATATGGCTGGGATCCAGTGCTGCCATGGCTGTGACGTAGGCTCCCACTCCAGCTCTGATTCAACCCCTGTTAGTTCTGGCTGCCTTCCTTTGTTTCCATGGTTGTAGCCTGGGAACTTCCATGTGCTGCAGGTGTGGCCATAAAAAGAAAAAAATTTTTAATTAAAAAAATAAAGATTCCTGCTATTCCCATTGTGGTGCAGTGGAAATGAATCTAACTAGGAACCATGAGGCTGCAGGCCTCGCTCAGTAGGTTAAGGATCTGGTATTGCCGTAAGCTATTTTGTAGGTTGCAGACCCGGCTTGGATACTGCATTGCTGTGGCTGTGGCGTAGGCTGGCAGCTGTAGCTCTGACTTGACCCCTAGTCTGGGAATCTCCATGTGCCGGGGGTGCAGCCCTAAAATGCAAAATAAATAAATAAATAAATATTCCCAATTCTTGTGTCAAGATGATCCAGGGACAGTAGATTGAAGATGTCTTTGGTGTTCTTTCTATCAGGTCTGTGCCAGCCACACCATTTGATACATTACCTAGGGAGGGGTCATAGCCCGATTCCCCATCTACAATTCACAAAAACCGTTTTCATCAACAGGATGGTTGGAACAAACATGGGGTTGCCTGTAAAGTGCTAGCGCAGTGCCAAGAACATAATGATCTGTCCTTCTTGGGATAGTGGGGAGGGAGAGTCCTCGGAGAAGAAATGGAGAAAATAGTTGTTTTGCTTCCTTCACAATTTAACCCAGTGATAGTTCTGGCTGCCTTCTTTTGTTTCCATGGTTGTAGCCTTTGCTACAACTCTGCTAAGGAAAGTATTTATTTATTTTTGACTGTACCCCCCAGAATGCAAAACTTCTCGGTCAGGGATCAAACCCACACCACACCAGCGACTGGAGCCACACCAGTGACACCCTGGACCCTTTAACCAATAGGCCACCAGAATCTAGAACTAGGAAATTCCTGAAGAAACTTTTAAATTCCAACATGTCATAATCAAAATATTGTCATTCTATTCCACAGCAGAAGAGAGGAGACTTTTCCATTCTCACTCCTGACAGCAACCTCTGAGGAAAAAAAATGTTACTAGTAGCTCGGTGACTAAACTCTCCAATCATATTAGCTTGCAAAGAGAACTTCTGAAAAACCTAAATAATAGACAATGCGGTGAGTCGGTTTCTAAATTTAAAAAAGCTTCAAGATCAGGAAACAGGCAAATTTCACCAGAAGCCTAAACCTAAACGCAGTTCGAAAAGAACAATTCCCAACTCACTGTGGTCCAGTTTTCTTTTCATTGTCTCCTGTTTTGCTTAGTCAACACATAAAGGGGCATCATCGAGGCGGAAGCCGGCACATTAAATCTCTTTCACAGATATCTAAACCACTAGTGCGTGGAGGGTGAACCACCAGAGAAAAAGCCGGAGAGCTTCCACTGTCCCGCCTAAACACTGAGGCCGGGGCGGGGCCCGAGGCCGGGGCGGGGCCCGAGGCCGGGGCGGGGCCCGAGGCCGGGGCGGGGCCCGAGGCCGGGGCGGGGCCCGAGGCCGGGGCGGGGCCCGAGGCCGGGGCGGGGCGGGTTGCCTGGCCCCTCCCCACTCCCTATCCTCCATGCCCCGCCCACACGCATTTCGCCACGATCCCGACAGCCCTAGCGGCTAGAAGGGTTACGTGAGGGTGGGCGGCGGAGCTGGAGGCTTGACTTTGTTGTCTCTTCATCTCTATGGTTTTCAGAGGTGCGCGGCTTTGACGGAGAAGCAGCTAAAGTTCCGCTGAGGACGGGTGAGTCCTGTACTCTCAAGGGTATGAGGCGAGACATGTTTAGAGAAGATGAAAGGAAGGATGATGAGAAAAGCTTTAGGGACCTGACCTCCGGGACTGGCTGTTTGTCTGCTCCGGAATTAGCAACTTCTCTGGTCGACCGGGATAGCTGTCTCTCCCTGATGTGCTCAGTTTAGGGGCTTGAGAGCAGTCCTTAGTCCTGCCGGCTTCCTTTCCTCCGCTTTCTTTGACCTCACCTGGTCCCTTCTTCCTGTCCCAGGAGAACTTCTCCTGCCGAGTTCCCAGCTGCAGGGTTCACTTGAGCTTCGACGTCCCTCTTCGGGCGACCAAAGACATATCCCCTGGAATTTGTGGATGTGCTTGGAAGTGGGTGGGGAGTTTATTGTTAAATGTCTGATGGGGCCAAGTATTAATCATTGAAACAAAACCAAAAAAAATGAAAAAAAATTGATGGGGAGCTGAAGGAACAAAACAAATTTCAGGCTTCTTAGACTGTTCGGTTTTTGCCTTTCCCAGTGCCTTACCTGTTTTTATTCTCCCTCAGGTTCCCTTCCCACCATCTCATTTTGGCCCACAATGCGGTGTTTTGAGAATGAGCCGGGGTTTATTGACTCAATCTGAATGTTGGGAGGAGAGTTTAAAACTGTTTAAGTTGCCAGTCTCTATGATCTTATTGTTTATGGTTTCTATACCCTCCCTTTCGGATGCCTGAAAAGTATTGTAGCTATTTGAAAATCTAAGTAGAAAAACCATTTTATAGCTGAGGGACTGGAGTAAAAGAAAAATTCTCCTTGTGGTACCTGGAAATACCTATTTTCTTTCAGTTTCATAAACAGATGTTTCTGTCAGTTATTGGGTGCTTTCTTGGGCATGCCTTTGTTTATGTTAAAGTATTCCTTTGAATTACATGTGCAGGTGATCTAGCAGTAGAAAGGGTGCAACAGTTTGGGGTTGATAGCTGTAGGAGAGTTTAGATTTCATTAAATGATATGACACACAAAATGTCAGCATCTGGAGACAGTGGTGTTGGCCAGGTTGACCAACCCATTATCTTCCTGCTTTGGGTAAGGTAATGTTAAATATTGCCTTATTCTAAAAACTTTTTAGAACCCACTGCCACTTGCTTGTGAGACGGTAGCTCTGGTCTCCAGCTACTCTTAAGTTTCATTGCTGAGAATTATGAGACCAAAAACAAGGCTAACAAAAAGTAAAAATTCAGGAGTGGGTTTTGTGCCTGAGGAGAAAAGGAAAGAGTGATAGAAACTAGTAAGAGCAAGAGAGCCAAAGTGTGTATTGCTGTCTTCATTTATAATCAGTAGAACATTTACAATATTCAGTAGACCTTTTGCATTCCCAAGGGGTGCATCTTGGGACTGACTTTCCTGTATTTTAACAATGATATGTAATTTCTCCCAAAATGTAATACTATGTAAAATTATTATAATGAATCTGACTCGTCAGATCTTATCTTATTTATAATTATAAGGCTAAAGTAATTGATAAAGTTATTACACCTAGTTCAGCCACTTTAAATCTTTAATTTTCCCTATTTAACAATTTTTACAGTGGCTGCAGCTCTTGCTGAACATTTACCAATTTTTTCCATATGAAGTAGTTTAATATTCCCTTTAAAAGTGAACCATTTTTGGAGTTCCCATTGTGGCTCAGTGGTTAACGAACCCGACTAGCATCCAGGAGGCCCCGGGTTTGATCCCTGGCCAGCCTGGCTCAGTGGGTTAAGGATCTTGACATTGTCGTGAGCTGTGGTGTAGGTCGCAGATGGGTCTCGAACCCTGCGTTGTGTTGTAGGTCAGCGGCTATAGCTCTGATTGGACCCCTAACTGGGAACCTCCGTATGCCGTGGGTGTGGCTCTAAAAAAGACAGAAAGACAAAAAAAAAAAGTGAACCATTTTTTTGTTTGTTTGTTTGTTTGCACCCATGGCATGTGGAAGTTCCTGGGCCAGGGGTCAAAGATGGGCCACAGTTGTAGTCTGTGTAGAACCGGGGCAATGCCAAATCCTTAACCCCTACAACAAGGGGACTTCCAAAAGTGAACCAATTTTTTAAAAAAAGTTTACTCACAACTTTTTCATCATGCAAAATAGGTTGATTTTGTGTCAAGGGAAAAAAATGATTCTCTTTAATAAGTAGGTGTTTTACTCTGGTAAATTAAGAGAGAATTATTAATGCTTTTTTTTTTTTTTGTCTTTTTAGGGCAAGTTCCCAGGCTAAGGGTCAAATCAGAGCTGCAGATGCCAGCCTGCCCCACAGCCACAGAGACGCCAGATCCATGCCACATCTGTGACCTACCACACCATAGCTCATGGCAATGCCAGATCCTTTACCCATCAAGCGAGGCCAGGGATCACACCTGCATCCATGTTGATACTAGTTGGATTTTTTACCTGCTGAGCCACAACAGGGACTCCTATTAATGCTTTTAAGACATTAAATATTAATATGTCAGCATATTTGAGAAGAAAACAGAGGGAGTATTTTAAAATATTTTATATTTCCTAGTATAAAAGTAATATATGCTTATCTTTGAAAAACAGGAGCATTGTAGAAAATATAACACTGAAAGTTGAAACCCTAATTTATCTTTCCCCTGCTGACAGGTAACCATTTGTTCCCTGTAGCATTTTGGGGAATCTCTGTGGAAAAGTGCAGTCTGGAGTCGTTGGACTCCCTGGGAAAGTTGGTACTATTAGCACTAGGTTTATGTCCTACAACCTCAGAACTCCGGGAGAGAGAAAACTTCCCATTCTCTATGCTTTCTGCAAATTACTGTGTGAGAATCTCATTGGCCTAACTTGGGTCGTTGCCCATCCTAGAGGCAATGGGCAATCTCTGTGGCTAGACAGTTGGAATGGTCTGTTTGCCCAGAACAGGCTCTTGTCCCCATCCTGGAGTAGGGTAGAGGGGGTTATAGTTACAAACCACATGAACTAATTGTAGGTGACATATAGTTCCTAAAGGAAAATTAAGGTGTCATTTCCTGCGGAAGGGAGAAAGCTTGCGGGGCAGGCAAAAACAGCAAATGTTAACTAAAATAATTTTACATGTATTTAACAAAATTAATTGCTTTCCTTTACTAATATTAATTCATTGTATTTTACAGTTTGTTAATTTTTTTTTTTTTTTGCTCTTTAGAGCCACACCCATGGCATATGGAAATTCCCAGGCGAAGGGTCAAATTGGAGCTACTCCCATGTGTGTTGATTTTTTTTAAATGTCAATTATTTCATTAATTCGTATAACTTGAAATTTAAACCCTTTGATTGTGCTTATTTGTGTTGTTATTACCTAAGTATTCATGTTCTGGAATATCCAGATTTTCTAGCTTGAATATGTTGTGTATTTGGCCAGTTTGTTAAAATTGTTTATTAGTAAGTTTGTTTTATACTGTGGGTGAACTTGATTATATAAACTTCAGTTTATAAACAGTAAATTAAAGTGTTTTAAATATTTAAGTATATCTAGTAAATGCGATTACATGCTTGCTTCTTTTAATTATGCCATTTAAAAATCTGTATAGAGGAGTTCCCATTGTGACACGGTGAAAGTGAATCTGACTAGTATCCATGAGGTTGTGGGTTTGATCCTTGACCTCACTCAGTGGATTAAGGATTGGGCATTGATTGCCATGAGCTGTGGTGGTGGTCTCAGACGTGGCTCTGATTCCTTGTTGGGGTGGCTGTGGTGTGGGCCAGTAGCTACTGCTCTGATTCGACCCCTAGCCTGGGAACTTCCATGTGCCGTGGGTGTGGCCCTAAAAAAATAAAAATAAAAATATGTGTAGAAACTACTTTATTTTGAGCATTGTAAAAAAATAAATAATAATTGTCACTAAGAGCTGTCACTGGGGTGTTAACTTTAAAACTATAGTTAACATTAGTATCTGGTTTTGTGTCTTTATGGATTATTCTGATGATTCATTATATTTTAAGAGAAAATATAATTGAAGCAAAGTATTGTTTACTCCAGTGTTATGTTTTTGTTTAAAAGATGTCAATAGCTTAATTCAGTGGACGTTCGAACTTGAATTGCTGACAATGGTGTCACAGGCTTTAGATTAAACAGGCAGATCTGTATTCTAAAACTATATCTCTTCTTGATGTTGAGCAAGTTACTTATTCTTTCTGAAGTTTATTTCATTTGCAAATGTAAATGATAATACCTATTTCATAGGGGTCTTGTAAGGATTAATATATGCCAAGTTCCTGGGATATAGTAGGTTCTCATTAAATGTAATTGTTAATAACAACAGTAACAAAATACTGTCTGCAAGAATTTGTTTTCCCAATTTCAGATGTTTAGCCCTGGAGAGCTTTAGATATATAGGTGTCTGAGGAATTAATTACATTGTTCTTTATTCCTTGTCTTTATTTTAGCAAGCTTTAAAATTCCATGTTGCACATATAGCATTAAACTAGAAAACTTTGTTTAAACTACATAATTATTAGCAGGCTGCCCAGGTATTTAAAGATTGCTTAAGCTCGTGTATCTTAATATCAAAAAATAAACAACCCAATCAAAAAATGGGCAGAAGACTTAAATAGACATTTCTCCAAAGAAGACGTAGAGATGGCCAATAGGCACAGGAAAGGATGCTCAGTATAGCTAAGTATTAGAGAAATGCAAACCAAAACCACAGTGATATCTCACCTTACACCTGTCAGAATTACCATCATTAAGAAGTCTACAAATAATAAATGTTGCAGAGGGTGGGAGAAAAAGAAACTCTCCTAAACAGTTGGTGGGAATGTAAATTGGTTCAGCCACTGTGAAGAACAGTATGGAGATTCCTTAAAAACTAAAAATTGAGTTACCATATGATCTTGTAATCTCTCTCAGACACATAGCCAAAAAAGACACAAACCCTAATTTAAAAAGATACATGCACCTGTTTATTCATAGCAGCACTGTTCACAATAGCCAAGACGTGGAAGCAAATTAAATGTCCATTGACAGATGAACGAGTAAAGAAAATGTGGTACATATATCATTTATACAATGGAATATTAGTCATAAAAAAGAATGAAATAATGCCATTTGTAGCAACATGGATGGACCCAGAGATTATCATATTAAGTGAAGTAATTTAGGCAGAGAAAGACAAATATCATATGATAGCACTTATATGAGGAATCTAAAAAAAATGATACAAATGAACTTGTTTGCAAAACAGAAATAGACTCAATGGACATAGAAAACAAATTTAAGGTTACCAAAGGGAGCTGAGAGCTGAGGGGACAGATAAATTAGAAGTTTGGGGTTAACATATATACACCACTATATATAAACTAGATAAACAACAGGACCTGCTGTATATAGCACAAGGAGCTATACTCAATATCTTGTAATAACCTATAATGGAAAAAAAGTTGAAAAAGAATATATATATGTATGTGTGTAACTGAATCACTTTGCTGTACACTTGAAACCAATGCAACATTATAAATTAACAATACTTAAATTTAAAAAACACATAAAAATAAAAGGCTGCTTAATTCAAATATGGTAACTGTGAGGCTGGGGAATGTATTGAGAGAATTTTATACAAACTCTGAGCTCAGTAAAGCTCAGTAAGTAGATGATAGCATGTTCCTTCACTACACAAAGGGAGCTAGGTGTTGAACACCTTGGAAATTCAGATCAGAATTTATGATGACTTTAGGTAATAGCAGAAACGGTAAAAATGGGTAACACTCCTGCAAAGAAATAATGCTTTGAGAACATGTCACGTTGGATACCTGGAAGTGGAAGAGACAGCAGTTTAGAATGTTATTTGAAAAACCAAAAAAGGCAGCTGTGGAATTGAACAACTGTGAGAAATGATTGACATTAGATATAATTAATGATCTGGCATTGGGAAGTTAAACACTGCTGCATTGGGAGGAGAAGTATTTTAGCCTTGTTAATGAGAAAATAAACACTAGAATTGGATTAACTTTTTTTCCTCTAAAATAACAGTAATGTGTTTTTTTCTTTTTCTTTTTTTTGTTTTGCAAATTGTAAACATTCCTAGGCAACTAATAATAAGTTTAAGGTGGGTTTTACTGACTACGAGAAAAATGTAATTTTAGTATAATCTTCCTCATCATGTCACATATACATAGTATGCATCCTTATCATTCATATTAGGTATACAAATAATGTTTGCATTTCTCTTAAATCAGTGATTTAATGTTGGTCATTTAAAACTCAAAGTGCCCGTCAATAACCTTGCTTGTTCAGAGTTGCACAGCTACTGGTGTCACTACTTATAAGCTCTACTTACAATTTTGATTTTGCTTATTTTTTTTGTCTTTTTGCCTTTTCTACGGCCGCTTCCCTTGGCATGTGGAGGTTCCCAAGCTAGGGGTCTAATCGGAGCTGTAGCCACTGGCCTATACCAGAGCCACAGCAATGCAGGATCCAAGCCACGTCTGCGACCTACACCACAGCTTGTGGCAACGCCGGATCGAACCTGCAACCTCATGGTTCCTAGTCGGATTCGTTAACCACCGTGCCATAACGAGAACTCCAAATTTTGCTTTTTAGAGATTGTTCATTGGGGAGTTCCTCTAGTGGGTCAGTGGTAACGAACCTGACTAGTATTCATGAGGATGCTGGTTTGATCCCTGGCCTCGCTCAGTGGGTTAAGGATCCTTTGCTGCTGTGAGCTGTGCTGTAGATCGCTGATGAGGCTCATATCCTGTGTGGCTGTGGCTGTGGCTGTGGCATTGGCAAGCAGCTGTGGCTCCAATTCAACCCTAGCCTGGGAACTTCCATATGCTGCACATGCAGTCCTAAAAAGCAAAAATAAAATAAAATAAAGTTTGTTCATGGGTGTATTAGAATTAAACCAGTGAGCTAATTTTTTTCCTTTTTAAAAAACAGACATCAGTACTTTTGATTGTCTACTATCCTAGTAGAGTTAAGTGGCATTCTATAACATGGCACATAAAGGACATTAGAATCTAGCTCTTATTTATCTTTTTGTCTTTGCCTCCTCTTCCTTCTCCCTTTCCCTTGTTCTAGTCATAGTGAGCTGCTTTTTGCTTTCCCTGTAAGCCATACCTTTTTGTGTCTTTATGCCTTTGCATAGGCTGTTTGTTGTACTTAGAATGCCTCTTCACCATCCTGCTGTCTTCCAGCTGGTGAGTTAACTATTCATCTTCAGTCTAGGCTAATGAGTTATTCTTCAATTTGTAAATTTCCCTCATCCCTCAGGTGGTTATTTTCTTTGGTGGTTCTCATAATAAGAATTGTTTTTTCTTTTAAAAACACTCTTCTTATTTTTTTAGAGAATTACATGTACTTATATGTACTTTCTATGAGACCAAGTGATTCTTCATGCCAGAACCAAGGCTAATTCATCATTATATGCTGAACACTCAGCAGAGGGCTTGTCTTATTACAAGCTTAGAATATGTTTGGTGAAAAAAAAATGCATGAATAAGATATTTTATCTGCCTTAAAATTTGGGGTAGAAACAGGATATAATCCAACAGAGTAAGTTAATACTCTGTAACCTTTATCAGTCTGATGCTTTTAGAGAATTTACTTGGACATATCTAGAAAGTTCTGTCCACACATTCTACCATATATAAATATAGTTTATCTCTCTAATATGCACCTAAGCGGTGGAAAGAGAGAGATGAAACATATTCCATCTATCAGAAAGCTCACAGGCTAGTGGTGGAGACAAACAAATGAGTTACAACTAAATTTATGATAATTAAAATTTAAAATTCAGTTTATTAGTTTCACTAGAGACTTTTTAGGTGTTCGGTAGACATGAATGACTAGTGGTTAATTGAACAGTGCTGATATGAAACATTTCTATCATTGCAGCATATTCTATTTGACAGAACTGCCATGGAGCATTATAAATACACTTAAATCTAAGTTCTCTAGTTTCAGATGTTCATTAATTTTCATTTCAATCATGTTCCTTCCTTGTTCAAATAAAACTTTTAGATTTGGAAATTGTATTTTTTAAAATGATCAGGTAGATTCTATTGTAATATATTTCAAATAAAACAGCATTGGTAATATTCTCAGGTCTTTGATTTGTGATAGTATTTATTTATTTATTTTGCTTTTTAGGGCTGCTCTTGTGGCATATGGAGGTTCCCAGGCTAGGGGTCTCATTGTAGCTACAGCTGCTGACCTACGCACAGCTGCAGAAATGCCAGATCTGAGCTGCGTCTGCAACCTACACCACAGCTCACAGCAACGCCAGATCCTTAGCCCAGTAAGTAAGGTCAGGATCAAACACTCAGATTTGGTTCTTAGTCAGATTTGTTTCTGCTGTGCCATGATGGGATCTCTTGTGATAGCATTTAAATTAAGTAGTTTCAGAATTTGATTTTCAACTTAAGCATTGGTATCATATGTCTCTCTTATCTTAATAATTCCTGAGATGGTAGCGAAGCATAATGGTTAAGAGAAATGGCTGTGAGATCAGAGAAACCTTCCCCTCCCATCTACTGGCTGTGACCTTAGGTAAATTTCTTAAAAGCATTGAGTTCTGGTGTCCTTTCAGTAAAATAGGGTGATAAATACTTAGTTCAGGGTTAGTGAGAATTAAATAAGGTAATGGATATCAAGCATTTCACGTAATATTCCTCATAGTGTTCTTAATTTCTTTCTTTTCTTTTTGTCTTTTTGACTTTTCTAGGGCCACTCCCGAGGCATATGGAGGTTCCCAGGCTGGGGTCTAATTGGAGCTACAACTGCCAGCCTACACCACAGCCACAGCAACATCGGATCTGAGCCACGTCTATGACCTACACCACAGCTCACGGAAATGCCAGATCCTTAACTCACTGAGCAAGGCCAGGGATCAGACCCACAACCTCATAGTTCCTAGTTGGATTCATTTCCATTGTGCCACAATGGGAACTCCCTAATGGTGTTCTTTAAATGCTGGCATTAAAAGAGAATTTGAACAACCAGTTGTGTAACAGAAAAAAAAACTTTGAGAAAGTTGGGGAAATTGGACTATGGACTGGATATTAGGTGATACCAAGGAATTATTGTTAAATTTGTTAAGTGAATGGTGACATATTTGTATAGAAAGAGTATCCATATTTTTTGGAAATACTAAACTATGTATAGTAGTGAAATGATGCTATGTCTGAAAGTTGCTTTAAAATAATTCACAAGGGAGTTCCCCTCGTGGCTCAGTAGTTAATGAACCCAACTGGGATCCATAAGGATGCAAGTTCCATTCCTGGCCTTGCTCAGTGGGTTAAGGATCCAGTGTTGCTATGAGCTGTGGTGTAGGTTGCAGACATGGCTGGGGTCCCTGTGTTGCTCTGGCTGTGGCATAGGCTGGAAGCTGTAGCTCTGATTCGACCCTTAGCCTGTGACTTCCATATGCCATGGCTGTGGCTCTAAAAAGCAAAAAGAAATAAATTAAATAATTCACAAAGACAAAGAGGAATAAAAAGGACAGAAAAATTGGTCTTATGTTCCATTTCCTGTGAAGAAGGAGTAATAGGGACCATATTTACCCTCCTGCCTAAAGCAGCTAAAAGGGGAGACAAAATGTATAGAACAGTTGTTTTCTAGATTTTGGACATTGTGCAGCAAAGGAGAGTGATCCCTGAGAGAGGGGAAGCAAATGAGGTGAGCTCTATGATTGTTCTGGTTTGCTGCCTGGAAAGAGCTTCCGAGCTGTAGTGTGAACAGTGGTGAACCCAGGCAGGGCATTGTGGTCTTCCTGAATTGAGAGAGTCTGAGAGGCCAGGGCAGCAGGAGTTTGCTGGGCAGAATACTAGAGATGTGAGAGCTGGAAGGAGGGAGAACCGCAAGTATTCAGCTGAGAACTGATCAGTGCATACATGTGAGGAAACCACCCAAGATTAGAAAAAGAACCACCTGAAATGAATAGGACAGACAGGGACAGGGAAAGTGTTTTTTCCTACTAGTCAGAGTGGGATACATTTTTTATATATATATATTTTTATTTTCCCACTGTACAGCAAGGGGGTCAGGTTATCCTTATATGTATACATTACAATTACATTTTTTCCCCCACCCTTTCTTCTGTTGCAACATGAGTATCTAGACAAAGTTCTCAATGCTATTCAGCAGGATCTCCTTGTAAATCTATTCTAAGTTGTGTCTGATAAGCCCAAGCTCCCAATCCCTCCCCCTCCCTCCCCTTCCCATCAGGCAGCCACAAGTCTCTTCTCCAAGTCCATGATTTTCTTTTCTGAGGAGATGTTCATTTGTGCTGGATATTAGATTCCAGTTATAAGTGATATCATATGGTATTTATCTTTGTCTTTCTGGCTCATTTCACTCAGTATGAGATTCTCTAGCTCCATCCATGTTGCTGCAAATGGCATTATGTCATTCTTTTGTATGGCTGAGTAGTATTCCATTGTGTATATATACCACATCTTCCGAATCCAATCATCTGTCGATGGACATTTGGGTTGTTTCCATGTCCTGGCTATTGTGAATAGTGCTGCAATGAACATGCGGGTGCACGTGTCTCTTTTAAGTAGAGTTTTGTCCGGATAGATGCCCAAGAGTGGGATTGCGGGGTCATACGGAAGGTCTATGTATAGATTTCTAAGATATGTCCAAACTGTTCTCCATAGTGGCTGTACCAGTTTACATTCAGAGTGGGATACATTTTAACAGGTCATCAAGTAGAATATAGTAGTCCTCCTGTATCTGTGGGCGGGGGATACATCCCAAGACCCCCCAGTGGATGCCTGAAACTGGATAGTTCTGAACCCTGTGCATACTAACTGGCGAGTAGCATGTAAAGCATGGATATACTGGACAAAGTGATGATTCACACGGCAGGGAGCGGGTAGGACAGAGGATGAGGCAGCGTGAGATTTCATCAGCCTACTTGGAACAACACACAGTTTAAAACTTATGAATTGTTTATTTCTGGAGTTTTACATTTAATATTCTCGGTTCAGGGTTGACTGTGGGTAACTAAAATCACGGAAAGCCAAACCCCACAGTGGAGACTACTATACTCAGAAGGATTTTACCTTAGTGGTGGGGTAAATGAGCCTTAAACCAAACATTGCTCTGGCCTTATCAAACAAACTTAAAAGCAAGACCTGAAACAGTCAGACTGTTTGCAACTAACTTACTCATGTCCTAGACCTAAGCTCCAGAATAGATTCAGGAATTCGAAAATATCCAGCACCCACAAGGTAAAATTCAATGTCTGGCATCCAATCAGAAATTACTAGGCATGCAAGGGAACAGGAAAATATGGCTCATAATTACAAGAAAAACAATAAAAACTGAAACGGAAATGACACAGATAATAGCGGAGAGGGATGTTAAAAGTTTTTTTAATAGCTGTATTCCACATGTCCAAGAAACTAGAAGGAAGATTGAATGTGTTAAATAGAAACATGGAAGATATAAAAAAGACTCAAATTGAACCTCTAGAGATGGAAGCTACAGTGTTTGAGATGAAATATATGCTTGATGTTATTAATAGCAGATTAGATATGGGAGAAGAAAACTTAAGCTCGGACTCATGAGGTGTACAAAATTATTTATGAAGAGTTCTCGCTAAAAGTACTTAATTTGACTCTGATCAAACTTATAGATATAACTTCCAGTTTACAGGAAATAAAGGGGCTAGAGAAATATATAACCATGCTACAAGGAAGCAATTAGATAAATCCAGAAAATGAAATACAGATGTCCTGTTCTTTTGAAAGTTAGGGTTGGAGTTCCCTTGTGTTGCAGTGGGTTAAGGATCTGGTGTTGTCACCGCTGTGGCACAGGTTTGATCCCTGGCCTGGGAACTTCCATGTGCTGGGGATGTGGCAAAAAAAAAAAAAAAAAGAGTTGTGCTTTGATTTTGCACTGTGGTGAATGTACTTCATGTAAGCTTAAAAATGGTTAAAATAGTAAATTGCATGTATATTTTACCACTGTTTTAAAAAATTTACCATTTTAAAAAACATTTTAAATGATATAATTAGGAGGCATAAAGTGAATCTGCCTTGTATATAACCGTCACCACCATTCATTTCTGGAACTTTTTCTTCTTCTCAAAGAACTTATACACATTAAACAGTAACTCTCCACTACCTTCCCTCCCAACCCAGTCTCTGGCATCACCATAGTACTTTCTATTTCTGGGAATTTCACTGCTGTTCATCATATAAGTGGAATCATATATGTTTGTCTTTTCGTGACTGGCTCGCTTCACTTAACGTTGTCTTTAAGATTGGTTCATGTTTTAGGATGCATCAGAATTTCCTTCCATTTTTTTCAGTTTTTAAAATATACACGTGATACAAAATTTACCACCTTAACCATTTTTAAGTGTACAGTTCCATGGTATTAAGTACATTCAGATTCTTGTGAAACCATCATTATCATCCATCTCTGGAACTATCATCCTTCTCTTGCAAAAGTGAAATGCTGTATCCATTAAATAATAACTCTCCAGTAACGCCTCCTTCTAGCCCCTAGCAACCACAATTCTTTCTATCTTTATGATTTTGACTGTTCTAGGTGCCTCATATAAATAGAATCATGCAGTGTTTATCTTTTTATGACTGATTTATTTCACTTAGCATAATAAGATGCATACATGTTGTAGTATGTCAGGATTTCCTTCCTTCTTATGGCTGAGTAATATTCCATTGTGTGTATAAACCACATTTTGTTTATCCATTTACGGTGATTGGCACTTGGTTGCTTCCACCTTTTGGCTATTGTGCATAATGTTGCTATGAGCATGGGTGTACAAATACTTCTTCAAACCCCTGCTTTCAATTCTTTTGGATATATACTCCAAAGTGGATTGGGAACTAGGCCATATAGTAATTCTCTGTTTAATTTTTTGAAGAAATGCCATGCTGGTTTTTTGTTTTTGTTTTTTGTAGTGGCTGCACCATCTTGCATTTCCATTAGCAGTGCACAAGGATTCCATTTACGTGTGTGTGTACGTATATATAAAATAGCCATTCTACTCGGTGTGGCTAAATTTTATGTATAGCTAATAAAAAAAGATTAAAAAGATCACAGTTGTGAGGGGAGAAAAAGGTTGTGTGTGAGGGACCTATTCTAAATTAAGAGAGATTATAGAAACAAATCAAAGAGAATGCATGATTTCTATGTGGATCCTGTTTTGAAAAATCGCTTATAAACTTTGTGGAAGTTTGAATATGTACTAGTATTAAACGATATTAGAAAATTGCTATGAATTTGAATGTCTGATAATCGTAAATTATTGGAATATTTAAGAGTAAAGTGTTATATCTAACTTACTTTGAAGTGGTTCAGCATTAAAAATATCTTGATAGGAGTTCCCGTCGTGGCGCAGTGGTTAACGAATCCGACTAGGAACCATGAGGTTGCGGGTTCAGTCCCTGCCCTTGGTCATCTCAGTGAGCTGTGGTGAAGGTTGCAGATGCGGCTCGGATCCCGCGTTGCTGTGGCTCTGGCTAGGCTGGTGGCTACAGCTCCGATTCGACCCCTAGCCTGGGAACCTCCATATGCTGCGGGAGCGGCCCAAAAAATAGCAAAAAGACAAAAAAAAAAAATCTTGATAGATAACACAAATAGGCGAAATGTTAATTGTTCAATCTAGGTAATGTACATGTGGTGTTCGTAATAATATTTTTTGAAATTTTCTGAGTGTTTTTCTGAGCTATAAAGTTTTTTTTTTTTTTCGGTCTTTTTATCTTTTTAGGGCCGCACTTGTGGCACATGAAGGTTCCCAGGATAGGGGTCCAATTGGAGCTGTAGCCGCTGGCCAGCACCACAGCCACAGCAAAGTGGGATCCGAGCTGTGTCTGCAACCTACACCACAGCTCACAGCAACATCGGATCCTTAACCCATTGAGTGAGGCCAGGGATCAAACCCATGTCCTCATGGATGATAGTTGGGTTTGCTAACCGCTGAGCCATGACAGGAACTCCTAAAGGTTTGATGTTAGTATCTTTTTTGGAAAAGAGGCCATTTTTTATTTGCTTTTACTTTTCTTTTTTATTTTTTTGGCTGCACCCACCTCATGTGGCAGTTCCTGGGCCAGGGATCGAACCCATGCCTCAGCTGTAATCAGAGCCACAGTAGTGATAGCGCTGGATCCTTAACCTGCTGTGCCACAAAAGAACTCCTGCTTTTACTTTTATAAATAATTTAATCCTTAACATTTTTGGTTTCTCTCTTTTTTTTTAATTTAGTTTCTCTTTGTAATTAATTCTATGCGTTTTGTCTACCAGATACTGCATTTTTACTCTTCATGGTTTTTTCTTTCTATGTATATAGTGTGTGTTTTAGGAAGTGATTTTTGTGTTCATTTTGACCAATGGATTATGCATTCTTCATCTGTACCCCAGGTTTTGAAGGGGCAATTCAGCTGTCAAAGCTTTGGATGACTCCCATTACTCATTTAACCCAGAAGGTTTTAATTTCATGCTCTATAGGAAAGTGGCTCTTAACTCATTGATAATTTCTTTCCTGACTGCATATTTTATTTAAGCTCAGATTAAAGTCTCTGTTCAACTTCTAGGTACTATGTGTACTGTGTTAAGATTCATGAAGTGGTGTTTTTTGGCTAAGAGGGTTAAGAGCAGAATCTTTATTGTTATTGTGGGAAACCTAGGGTTCTGCTATTATAAGAAACATTCTAACCTGTGAATCTGCATCGTGGTTATTGTCTTTTAACTTGTTTACTATTAATTTTCACAGTATGAAGCATTTTCAGCTTTATTTCTATAGTGTATGATAGGAAGAGAATTAGACAGGGCATTATGAGATCTAGTTTCTGTTTCCAACTTTGCTCCTGAATAGCTTTATGATCTTGATTAAGTTGCTTGAAGTATGATCTGTTTCCTCTCACATTGAAAGTTTGAAAATTTTGGAGTTCCTGTTGTGGCTTAGTAGTTAACAAGCCCACCTAGCATCCATGAGGATGCATGTTTGATCCCTGGCTCAGTGGTTAGAATCCAGCATTGCCATGAGCTGTGGTATAGGTTGCAGGCATGGCTCGGATCTGGCGTTACTGTGGCTGTGGTGTAGGCCGGCAGCTACAGCTCTAATTCGACTCCTAGCCTGGGAACCTCCATATGCTGTGACCGTGGCCCTAAAGAAAGACAAAAAAAAAAAAAAGAAAAAAGAAAGAAAGAAAAAAAAATGAAAATCTGGTAATTTCTAAGTCTCTTTTAGTTCCAATATTCTATACATTGTTCCTTTTTCTTTCTTTATATTTTATCTCAGTGTTGGGTATTGTGGCAGACTGTACTGAATCCTCTTGTCAAAAATGTGTGGGTTTTTTTTTTTTTTTCTTTTTAAGTAGTAACAAAAAACTTTGTCTTTTTAACTCATTGACTTCCCTACTTTTTTGTGGCAACAGCAACTTTTTCTTTGTATTGAAAAATATATTTATTATAATTCTTCCTTTTATGTGATAAAATAGAAATGTGAAGTAAAGTAGTGTGTTATGTTGTGCTAGATAGTCTTCACTTGCCCTGCTATATTCATTCTTTACTCTTCTCCATCCCTGTTGTGCTCCAGGAAGCTGACCTTTATAGACTGCATAGTACAGGCTCCATTCATTCCCTCTGGTATCTAGTAGGGTTTGGCTAATGGTAGAGAGTGGGAGGAGAGTGAGGTCTGGATATATATTTTCTTGGCTCTCTGTAGGTTGGTAATTACTGCAGACCCTTGAACAAGGTGGGAGTTGGGCAGAACCCCCCCCCCAAACTTCCTGAGCAGTTGAAAATCAACATATAACTCTTAACTCCCCCCTAGTTAATAGCCTACTGTTGACCTTTGTTGCAGGGCAGAGGTATTGAATAATATCCTCTGAACTGAGAAGGAACTTTGAGACCAAAAAACAAAGCAGGCAATTCCATAAAGTGCATTTATAAAGTTTATTGTGGGTAACTTACATATAGGCAAGATAGAGTGGATGATGACCTGGAAGCATTTGCAGCTGTACTGCAAGCTACAGTAAGAGGTACAGGGGAATTTAAAGGGACCAAAGCTAAAAATAGAATCTGATACTACGTTGTAGTACGTATCAGAATTTCATTTCTTTTAAAGATTGAATAATCCATTGTATGTATATGGCGTATTTTGTGTATCCATTTTTCTGTTCATGTCTATTTCCACATTTTGGCTATTGTGACTAATGCTGCTATAAACACTGGTATACAAGTATCTGCTTGAGTCTCTGCTTTCAAGTCTTTTAGATAAATACTCAGCGATTGGAATTGCTCCATCACATGATAATTCTGTGTTTTTCTGTTTTCCATAATAGTTGCACTATTTTACATTACCTATCAGCTGTGTATTAGAGTCCAGTTTCTTCACATTTTCTCCAACATTTGTTATTTTCTGTTTTTTTTTTTGTTTGTTTTTGGTAATAGCCATCCTCATGGATGTGAAGTGTATCTTATTGTGCTTTTGATTTTTATTTGTCTAATGACTAATACTATTGAATATCTTTTCATGTGCTCATTGACCATTTGTGTATCTTTCTTGGAGACATGTCAGTTCAAATCCTTTGACCATTTTTGAATTGGGTTGTTTGTTTTTTTCTTGTTGGACCAGACAGTTTTGAGTCAAAATACCAGGTTTGTTAAAAATGGCAAAGTGATTCCATGGATTTGAAGTGGTATTTATGTTAGAAGTAGAGAGACAAAAATGTTCATTTCTGTGATTAGATAGCAAGGGTAGATAATAAGTAAGTTATGAGTAGTCTTACTTTGCATTTTAATTAACTGTTTGCATTAAAAGAAAGACATTGACTTTTTATATGTTTATGTAACACTTTAGTGAAATTTATGTTATATGATGCCATTTTTGAGTTATTACCTTTAGCAGTATTCTCTTATATTACCTTCCAAACATTTATTTATAGTTTACTACATGGTAGGTGCTGTGCTTTTTACCAGCATTTTCTCATTTAATCCTTCTCATAGTTTTTTTTTTTTTATTTTTTCTGGCAAGTGTTGTCCCTGTTTTATGGAAGCACAAAGTTGCCAAGTCAGAAACAGGTCTGACCAATATGAGATTAAGGTAGTAAGTTCTGGTATCTAGAATTAATTAACTAGATTACCTTGATTAAGATGCTTACCTTTCTGGCCTCAGTTTAGCAAAACAAAGCAAGACAAAACAAAGTATACAGCAATATAGGAGTTCCTGTCATGGCTTAGTGGTTAACGAACCTGACTAGTAACCATGAGGTTGCTGGTTGGATCCCTGGCCTCGCTCAGTGGGTTAACGATCTGGCATTGCCATGAGCTGTAGTATAGGTTGCAGACACAGCTCAGACCCTGTGTTGCTTTGGCTGTGGTAAACCCCTAGCCTGGGAACCTCCATATGCTGTGGGTTCGGCCCTAAAAAGACAAAAACAAAAACAAACAAAAAACCCAATATAAAGTTATCTACATGTTTAGTAGAACTTTAATTTGTGATATTCTAATTTTGCTTTAATTACATCCTAACTTTAAGATATGTTCAAGTAAATAATTGAAAGTCCTTTTTTTTTTTCGTCTTTTTGCCTTTTCTAGGGCCGCTCCTGTACCATATGGAGGTTCCCAGGCTAGGGGTCTGATCGGAGCTGTAGCTGCCAGCCTACATCACAGCCACAGCAATGCGGCATCTGAACCACATCTGTGACCTACACCACAGCTCACGGCAACACCGGATCCCTAACCCACTGAGCAAGGCCAAGGATCGAACCCACAACCTCATGGTTCCTAGTCGGATTCGTTAACCACTGGGCCACAATGGGAACTCCAATAATTGAAAGTCTTTAAAAAAAAAAAAAAAGTACCTGGGTAAATAGTACATTGGGGTAAGGGTAAGAAAGACAGGAAAACATCCTGTGAAATATTTAATATTGCTGTCAGCCTAGTGGGTTTGTTTCTAGAGAGAACATAAATATAGACGTTGTTATAAAAGAGTATCAATAAAGATGTCTGTTGCTGTGAACATTAAAAAAAATTCCACTGAAACTGATGTATATGTAGAGAGAGACTTCCTTTGTCAGAAATATATATTACTCTTACAGAATGGTCTGTACTGCTAATCAATTCTTTGCTATTGAATACAAGTACCTCATTTTCCATATCTGGAAATTGAATATAGTACAAATCAGAGAGTATTCATTGGAACTTTTTGTTGTTTGTTTTTGTCTTTTCAGGGCCACATCTGCAGCATGTCGAGGTTCCCAGGCTAGGGGTCAAATTGGAGCTATAGCAACAGCTATACCACAGCCACAGCAACGCCAGATCTGAGTGGCATCTGTGACTTATACCACAGCTCATGGCAACCCCGGGTCCTTAACCCACCGAGCGAGGCCAGGGATCAAACCTGTATCCTCATGGATACTAGTCAGATTTGTTTCCTCCGAGCCCGTTGGAACATTTTAAATGTAAAGTTCTGGGCAAATGCAAGGTGACATTCTTATTACATATTTATTGCTTTGTTCTGTCTTCACCTGTCGTTTCTATTTGATTCCCATGTTACAGCTTTATGGGTGAAGCAGACAGACTTAGTAATGGATGAATAAGGTGATTAGCAAATTACAATTGAGGATATGGTTGTAGGTTTACGTAGACCATTTAGGCTTGTTCTATTGTATGGTTCGATTAACTCAACCTAAATATTAGCTTTTTGAGTGGTTGGAGATCATTTTAAAAGAATTTATGTTGTATATATCACATACAGGTATGGCAGGTAGCATGTATAATGAAGATTATATGAAACAGATACATACACTTTATTTTTATTTTTTAAATTAAAAAAAATTTTTTTTTGGTCTTTTTGTCTTTTCTAGGGCTGCACCCACCGCATATGGAGGTTCCCAGGTTGGGGTCCACTCGGAGCTGTAGCCGCCGGCCTAGCCACAGCCACAGCAACTCGGAATCCAAGCCGCGTCTGTAACCTACACCACAGCTTAGGGGAACGCCGAATCCTTAACCCACTGAAGAGGCAGGGATCAAACCTGCAGCCTCATGGTTCCTAGTCAGATTTGCTAACCATTGAGCCACAACGGGAACTCCTTGATACATACACTTTAAAGAATATTTTTTAAAGCGAACCCAATAGGTACTATCACTCAGGCCAAAAAACACATTTTCCCTCCAGAAGGACTTCCTGCTGGAAGCTCCCAGTGTGTCCCCTCCTGTATCACACAGCCTGTTGTGTGTTGGTTTGTTATGATTTCATATACACTTGTTTATGGATTAAGTGAAGTTGTTTTGATCTAAGGGTGAATTTGTTACATTGGGGAGGCAGTGTCAAAGATGTGTTATCATCAAAGTTGTGCTGCTTCAGTGCTTGTTGATATGAACATATGGAAGTGTGACTATGATGTAAGGAACATTTAAACTTTAAATACCAGGAACTTGTGGGGACTTACTAAGGGTGTTCAGTCTGGGCAAGGCCACTCTTTGCTGATCTAAAAGAGCTCTCCAGGAGTTCCCATTGTGGCTTAGTGGTAATGAACCCATCTAGTATCCGTGAGAACACAGGTTCGATCTCTGACCTTGCTCAGTGGGTTAATGATCCAGCGTTGCTGTGAGCTGTGGTGTAGGTTGCAGACATGGCTCAGATATAGAGTTGCTGTGGCTGTGGTGTAGACCAGCAGCGACAGCTCCAAATGGACCCCTAACCTGGAAACTTCCATATGCCGCGGGTGCAGCCCTAAAAAAAAAAAAAAAAGGCGGGGGGTGGGTGGGGGAGACATTAAAGATCTCTCCAAAGATCTGCTCTGGCAAGGTTACTCTTGGCCAACGATGGTGAAAACCATGTAGCAGCTGCGAAGAAGATCATCTTGCTCGCCAGCACTGGTGCCTTTATACCGCTAGCATCCACCTCTAGCAACAAAGGACTTCAGTTCGCACTGGCAGCTCTTGTTTGGCTAAGCTGGCTTTTCTGAAAACCAACTCATAGAAAGGTACCCTTCACCTAAATTTCACCTCCTCTGCCTGGAGCAGTAGTGTAATCATTTGAATTCAAAGCAATGATAGATTGCTGTGGAGTATGTTCTTTCTTTATTGGCTTATTAAGAGACATTATCCTGTATGGTATTGGCTTGTGACATATTGTTATGTAATTACCACAGTGAACCTATGTTAGTTAAGTTATTGGCAAAGATAATCTCAGTCTCTAAGCATAATTTGCTGAAAGATTTTCTCTCTTCAGGTGATAACCATGATTTTGTGTATTGCTAAGCAGTTCTGTTTTTGAACTTCATATAGATGAACTCTAACCATATATATCCTTTTGATGTGCTTCTCCACTGAACATTATATTTGTGAGACTTACTGCATGTTACTTGTGAAGCATTTTTGGGGAATGTAAATTTTTCAAAATTAATTTAGTAATTCCTGTCTTTTTAAAAAATGTGTTTTATTTTGAAGTAGAAAATGTGTAAACAATAAAGATATACAATAATGACTGTAAAGTGAATCCCTGTTTCTTCATTTTCCAGGTTAGGAATTAGGACATTACCAGCCCCTCAGACATTTCACTCCCACTGACATGTATGTTCCTATCACAATTCTCTCCCTTCCTTTGGAAGTAATCCCTATTCTTACTTTTATGATTATTACTTTCTTGGCTTTTCTTTATTTTTACATGCCTAAAGAGTCTGGTTTGTTTATCTATTTAATGATTTTTATTTTTTTCCATTATAGCTGGTTTACAGTGTTCTGTCAGTTTTCTACTGTACAGCAAGATGACCCAGTCACACATACTTAACATACATTCTTTTTCTCACATTATCATGCTCCATCATAAGTGACTAGATATAGTTCCCAGTGCTACACAGCAGGAAACAATATGGTTTAATATTGACTTTCTGAATGTCCTAAAAATGCAGTACAACGATGTTTTATTGTGTCTTGCTTCTTTTATTCTTTATTATGTTTGTAAGATTTATCCTTAGTGTCACTTGTTTTTGTTACCGTAAGTATTCCATTGTGTGAATTATCCATTTAATTGTTGATGGACATTGGGTTGTTGCTAGTTTTTGGTTACTACAGTGTTGCTCTGAACATTCCTGTTCATATCTCTTAGAATATGTTTGAATTTTTCAGTAAATTGCAGGGCTATAGGTATTCATGTCTTCAATTTATCAAGATAAAATGTCAAACTTTTCTAAAGTGATCAAGCCAGTTTACACTTCCAACATCAAGTGTGAGTTGCCATTGCCATTCATTGCTCCACATCTTTGCCAATGTGTGGTATTGTTGGACTTTTTAATTTTACCAGTCTGTAAGGTGTGAAGTGGTATTTAATACAAATTTAATTTGTATTATCTTGAGAATATTGGTTGTTTTTTTTTTTCTTTTTTTAGGACCGCTTCTGCGGCATATGGAAGTTCCCAGGCTAGGGGTTGAATTGGAGCTGCCTCTGCCAGCCTACTCCTCAGCCACAGCAACCCCAGATCCAAGTTGCATCTGCGACTTACACCACAGCTCGAGGCAACACAGCATCCTAACCCACTGAGCAAGGCCAGGGATTGAACCCACATCCGCATGGATACTAGTCGGATTTGTTACTGATTAGCCACAGCAGGAACTCCTTGAGAATACTGTTGAACATCTTTCATATGTTTAGTAGCCATTTGGATTTTTCTTTTGCCCATTTTTTTCCTTTTGATATTCCCCCCCCCCCCTTTTTAGGAACTATACATATAGTCTGGCTGTTAGTCCTTTGATAGTCTATGACTAGCAACTATTTTTTCCCTTTCTGGACTTAACTTCTTACTTTCTTTATAGTGTTTTTTGGTGGTGTCTTTTTATAGTATCTTTTATGATGGCTGTTATTTTTTTATGGTTGCTTTTAATAAAATGTGCTTTATCAGCCTTTTATATCTAGTATTTTTCTGTTGTTTAAAAAGTCTTTTCCTACTATCACGTCATAAAGATACTCTCTTACATCATTAGCTAAAAGCTTTCCTTTTTTTTCCTTTTATACTAAAGTATTTAATCAACTTACAGTTGCTATTGATGTATTCTGTGAATCCATATTAATTCTTTCCTTATGCATACTCGGTATCCCAGCTCCATGTATTGAGAAGTCTTCCTTTTCTTATTGATTGGCTATCCCACCTCTGTCATACATAGTATCTTTATTTATATGGATTTGTCTTGGGGTTTTAAACTTTTTTCCATTATTATAAATATTTGTACCTCTGTGTCAATATCACAGTGTCTTAACTACTAAGATTTATAAAGTGTTCTAATGTTAAAGCAGGTCCTCCTACCTTATTTTTTATTTTTGGCTTTTTTTCAAGTGCGCCTTGGCTATTCTTGGCCCATTGTACTTCTCTATTCATTTCAGGGTCTTTGAACCAGCTCCCTGGTCCACTAAAATCCCTTAGGATTGCACTGATTTTTTGTAATTTAGTTTGGGGAAGAATTGCCATCTTTACTAAATTTTGTTTTTCAGTTTATCATCATAGGAGATCTCTACATTTATTTAGGTCTCCTTTAGAGAAATCCTTCAGTGAAATTCATCAGTTTTCGTACATCTTTTACTAGACTTATTCCTGAGTTCCTTGTATTTCTCTTTTTATTTATTTATTTATTTATTCTTTTTTGGCCATACCCATGGTATGCGGAAGTTCCTGGGCCAGAAATTGACCAAGCTGCTTCAGTGACCAATCCCTAACCCATTGAGCCACAAGAGAACTCCACTGTATTTCTGTTTTAATTTTTTCCTTCTATTTGTATTTTGTTTTTATTTTAATTGTTGAGATATATGCTTTATTTTGTTCTTTCTTTTCTAATAAATGAATATAAAGCTGAGTGTTTGTTTGTTTGTTTGTTTGTTTGTTTTTTTAGGGCCACACCCTCGGCATATGGAGGTTTCCAGGCTAGGGGTCAAATTGGAGCTGCAGTTGCCGGCCTACAGCACAGCCACAAGCAACCTGGGATCCGAGCTGCATCTGCAGCCTACACCACAGCTCACGGCAACACCAGATCCCTGACCCACTGAGCAAGGCCAGGGATTGAACGCACATCCTCATGGATTCCAGTTGGATTCATTTCCGATGCGCCACAACAGGAACCGTTTGCCTCTCCACCTCCTGCTTTTTAAAATGACTGTTTCGTGGCATGCAGAAGTTCCTGGGCCATGGATGAATCCAAACCACTGCTGTGACCATGCTGCAAATGTGACAGCGTGGGATCCTTTAACCACTGTGCTGGGGCGGGGAATCGAGCTGCACCTCTGCAGTGACCCAGGTCACTGCAGTTGGATTCTTAACCCACTGTAGCACAGCAGGAACGTCTTTTTTTTTTTTTTTTGAACTTCTAAAGCTGAGTATTTTCTTTTAAACAGTGCATCCCACAAGTATTTTTTAAAAGCAGCTGTATTGAGATTTATTGAAGTACAGTTTACTTACAATAAAATTTACCCTTGTTTGTATACTCTAAGTTTTGATAAACTCAGTCATGTATTTACCACAATAATCAAGATCCAGAGCAGTATCTTGATTCTGCTTCACCTGCAGAAAATGCCTTATTAATCTTTTTGGTCAGCCTCTTCACCTCACCCCAACCTCTGGCAACCTTGATCCATTTTCTCTTGCTGCAGTTTTGCCTGTTCTACAGTAATATATAAATGGAATCATATAGTATATAACCTGGCTTTTATTTTTTTAATTTTTATTTATTTTTTGTCTTTTTAGGACCATACCCACGGCATATGGAGATTCCCTGGCTAGGGGTCTAATCAGAGCTGTAACTGCTGGCCTATGCAGCTTTAAAACTATCATATAGTAAAATTGACTTTTTTTTCTCTTGGTATCCAGTTCTATGAAATTTAATACATGGATTTTAATAATATAGATTCATTTAACTGTAACCACAGTCATGTTACAGAAACATTCTCAACCCCCGATGCTGTTCTTTTGTCATCACACCTTCCTCTACCTCTATTCCTTGGCAACTACTGATCAGTTCATCACTAGTTTTTTTCAAGAATATGTTTATATGGAATCATATAGTATGTAATCTTTGAAACTGACTTCTTTAACTCAGTATCATGTCTTTGAGATTCATTCAAGTTGCTGAATTTATCAAGAATTAATGGAGTTCCCGTTGTGGCTCAGTGGTTAAGGAATCCGACTAGAAACCATGAGGTTGCGGGTTCAATCCCTGGCCTTGCTCAGTGGGTTAAGGACCTGGTGTTGCTGTGAGCTGTGGTGAAGGTTGCAGACGCAGCTCGGATCCTGCATTGCTGTGGCTCTGGCATAGGCTGATGGCTACGGCTCTGATTCAACCCCTAGCCTGGGAACCTCCATATGCTGCGGAAGCGGCCCTAGAAAAGGCAAAAAGACAAAAAAAAAAAAAAAGAATTCTTTCCTTCTTATATAGGGACGCCACAGTTTGTTCATTCATCTGTGGAAAGACATTTGAGTCGTGATGTTTTTGACAGTTATAAATAGAGCTCTATAAACATTCATGGGCAGGTGTTATGGGAACATAAATTTTCATTCCTCTAGGGTAAATAACCAGGAGTAGATTGCTGGGTCATATGTTAAATACATATTCAACTTTATGAGAAAATGTTATTGTTTTTCAGAGTAGCCTGTGCATTCTCAGTAGCAATGTAAGAAAGTTTCACGTGTTTTGCATTCTTGCTGCACTTAGCATCTTCAGTAATTTTTCTTTTAGCCAAATAAGTGTGAGTGATATTGTGGTTTTAATTTGCATTTTGCTAATGGCTAGTGATGTTGATCCCCTTTTTATGTGCTTCCTTGTTCATGAATAGAGCTGCTGTGAACATTCACTTACACGTTTTTATGTGAGCATGTTTTCATATCTCTAGGGGAGTTTAACCTAAAATTGAGCTTAATTTTTATAGATTGCAACAGACCAAGTTTGAGGTAGTGTTTAGAGTATGGAATCTCCAGAAACCTTCGACACAAGGGAAGTTCACATCCACTCACAAGTTCTTCCCATGGATCTCAACCCATAAGATTGGGGAAAGTGCAGGAGATGAGAAAGCCCTTCCCAAGGATTCAGCCCTAGCTGAATAGTGTCCACAACAATGAGGAAGCAAAAAGCTCATTTCTTGCCCTTTTAGCTTCATAACAAAAGCTTTAAACACTGGGAAAGGATAACAAACCCTGTTACTTCAGAGCACAGGTGAAAATCCATTAAATCTGGAGAGGAAGAGAAAAATGCTCAACCGCTGGTGGGAGAGGCAGGAAACTATCAGAAGCTGAGATCTTCAGAAGTCTACATCTGAGGTGAGACAGGACCACTGAGAAAGTCTCATGTGCAAGACCTGGTGACACAGGGTTGCTGCTGAAAATTGTGGCTATCTCAGTACAGTAGAACCCATTGCTACCAGGTTAGCATGCACCAAGTAACAAGTACTCAGAAAATGACGTGTTACATACAAAGGAGGAACAAGGGTAAGAATTATAGCAAACTTCTCAGAAACGATGAAAGCCAATTTCTGTTGCTCTACCTTCATTCCTGAACTCTCAAGTTTCCCTCCAGTATTGCATTTAATTTTCCATCTAAAGTACTTTATATAGTTTTTTAAGAGCAGGTCTGTGGGCAAAGAATTCTCCTAGAATATCATACTTTGACAGGGCAGGTCTTATTCAAATCCTGTAGAGGCTGGCTTCCTTCCTTTAGCAGGCAATTGGCCTGTTCAGTTCAGGCTGCAAATTGCAACCCACCTGTTAACGAGTTGTAGTTCCAACATCAGCTCGGTTTTCATAGCCTTTGCAGTACTATCCATATTTGTTCACTGTGTGGCCCACACAGTGGCCAGTATTAAACCCTGGTGGTGGGCTACCCCAAATTTTAGTTCACAGATCCTTTGCTATGCTGCTTAGGGTAAGACCCACATGTGTGTATCTAGGAGGTAGCTCAGGAGATCAAACTGAACCTTATGGTTTCACTTTATTGAGCTCCCCTTCTCTGTGATATCCCCAACTCTTATTTGCTCCCAAGGACCCCTCTTCTTTTGATTCAGAAGTGGAATTTACCTTTCCCTACCCTGTCACATGATTCAGCTACCTCAGCCTCCTGGGTCTAGTGACCAGGGGATAGAAAAATAAAACAGATGCCTCAGTACTCTTGGAGGCTAGTTCCTCTAGTGAGAATTTTGCCTTCTGATTTTAGATGTCTTCCCAGCTGCTGGTTGTTGCTGGAATGGGAGAAAAAAAAAAAAAAGACACACATACACATGCAAATCCAGGGAATTTCTCCCACTCTCTCTTACTCATAGAAGTCCCATTTCCCACTCATCAAGCCAGAAATAAATGGCTCTTCTTGGAGATCTATTTGTCTGCATCCAGTGCACATGTCTGGTCTGGAGCTAAGTTTGAATTCTGTCATAGAGAGACCAGAGCAAAAAATTGGGAAACTCACTGCCATTTTGGCGCTACCTTGAGATCTGTTTCCTTTTTCATTCTGCCTGCTAACATTTACTTTTCTGAAACCTTAGGTAGATATTCCATCCAGAGCTTATATTTGCATTCAGTGAAAGAGACAGGAAGGAATGTGCTCACTTCATCTTAACTGGAGCCAGAACTCTACAATCAAGTTTTACATGCTTATTGTTATGAAAAATTTTAAACATATACAGAATTATGAAAAATGTCTTACATACACAAAATCCCCATGTGTCTGTTACCCAGCTTCATTATTTATTAACATTTGGCCAATCCTTCACCGGTAACTTCCCATGCCCTTTACCACTTAACTTGTAAATGCAAAACTCATATGTCATTTCATTTCATGTTGTCAATTTCTATAATTTTTCTGTATATTTGATAAGAATGTATAATATACAATTGTTCAGTGTTCTGTATATGTTGTTATTGATCAGATGATAGAAATATTTTATATTCTTACTGGTTTTTAATGTATTCCTCCTGATACAATTTTTTTTCTTGTCCTGCCCAATGTTTTTGAAGTTCTGTAAGGTTTTATACACACACACACACACACATATGTGTGTGTGTGTGTGTGTGTATATATATATGTAGTTGTGTTATTCAAGTCTAATATTTTGTGCTATAGGGCACTAAAAATAGTTTTTTTGTGGCCTTGAACTTTTTGTTCAAAGTAATTATTTTAAGCTGTTTTGGAAATTAACAGTTAAGAGTTTTAGGACCGCATACGATAGACATGTTATTCCTGTGATGTATTGTTATCGTGCCAGTACATTAACATATTTGAATTCCTGCTTGAAAATCTTAAAGGTTTGAGAAGTACATTTTTTAAAATATATAATTTTTAAAATTTTTTTTCGTTATAGCTGGTTTACAGTGTTCTATCAGTTTTCTGTTGTGCAGCATGGTGACCCAGTTACACATACATGTATAGATTATTTTTTCTCACATTATCATCCTCCATCATAAGTGACTAGATATAGTTCCCAGGGATGCACAACAGGATCTCATTGCTTATCCATTCTAAAGGCAATAGTTTGCATCTGTTAACCCCAAGTTTCCAGTCCATCTGTTCCTTCCCCCTCTGCCTTGGCAATCACAGGTCTGTTCTCCAAGTCCATGATTTTCTTTTCTGTGGAAAGGTTCATTTGTTCCATATATTAGATTCCAGATATAAGTGATATCATATGGTATTTGTCTTTCTCTTTCTGACTTACTTCACTCAGTATGAGAGTCTCTAGTTCCATCCATGTTGCTGCAAATGGCATTATTGTGTTCTTTTTTAGGGCTGAGTAGTATTCCATTGTGTATATATGTCACATCTTAATCCAATCACCTGCCAAAGGACATTTAGGTTATTTCCACGGCTTTTGTGAATAGTGCTACAATGAACATATGGGTGCATGTTTCTTTTTCAAGGAAAGTTTTGTCTGGATATATTCTCAAGAGTGGGATTGCTGGGTCATATGGTAGTTCTATGTATAGTTTTCTAAGGTACTTCCATACTGTTTTCCATAGTAGTTGTACCAACTTACATTCCCACTCACAGTGCGGGAGGGTTCCCTTTTCTCTACACCCTCTTCAGCATTTGTTATTTGTAGACTTACTAATGATGGCCATTCTGACTGGTGTGGTATCTCATGGTAGTTTTGATTTGCGTTTCTCTGGTAATCGGTGATGTTGAGTATTTTTTCATGTGCTTGTTGGCCATCTGTATATCTTCTTTGGAGAAATGTCTATTCAAGTCTTGCCCATTTTTCCATTGGGTTGTTGTTTTTTTTGCTGTTGAGTTGTATAAGTTATTTGTATATTGTAGAGATTAAGCCCTTGTCAGTTGAATCATTTGAAATTATTTTCTCCCATTCTGTAAGTTGTCTTTTTGTTTTCTTTTTGGTTTCCCTTCCTGTGTGAGAAGTGCATTTTTACTTTTGACAGTAGCTTTCCTAATGGGTGAGGAGTGGTATATCATTGTGGCTTTGATTTGAATTTCTCTAATAACTAATGATGAACATCTTTTTATACATGTATTGGCAATTTGGAGGTCTTTGGAGAAATGTCTGTTCAAGTCCTTTGCCCATTTTAATTTTATTTTATTATATTTATTTATTTATTTGTTCTTTTTAAGGCCACACCTGCGGCACATGGAAGTTCCTGGGCTAGGGGTCAAATCAGAGCTGCAGCTGTTGGCCTACACCACGGCCACGGCAACACTGGATCCGAGCTGCATCTGTGACCTCTTTGCAGCCTGAGGCAATGCTGGATCCTTAACCCACCGAGCAAGGCCAAAGATTGAACCTGTATCCTCACAGTGACAATTTCAGGTCCTTAACATACTGAACCACAATGGAAACTCCAAGATTTTACTCTTTTTGAGAGTTGTTTTATGTTTACAGCCAAATTGAGGAGAAGGTACAGAGATTTCTTATATACTGTCTGCCCTTATGCATGTATAACCTCCTCCATTATCAATATCCCCTACCAGAGTGGGACATTGGTTACAATTGATAAACCTACCGACACATCATACTTGCCCCAAATCCGTAAAGTTCACTCTTTCTATTGTACATTCCATGGATTTGGACAAATGTATAATGACATGTATCCATCACTATGGTTTCATACAGAGTATTTTCACTGCCCTAAACATTCTCTGTGGTTTGCTTATTCATCCTTCCCCTTGTCTCAACCCTTGCTAATCTTTGGAATTTTTTACTGTCTCATAGTTTTGCTTCTTCCAGAGTGTCTCATAGTTGGGATCAACAACCTGTAGCCTTTACAGATTGGATTCTTTCACTTGGTAATATGCATTTGAGGTTCCCATATTTTTTCATGAATTGATAACTTATTTGTTTTTAGCGTTGAATAGTAATCCATTGTCTAGGTCTTCCACATTTTATTAACCCATCCACCTACAGAAAGACATCTTGGTTGCTTCCAAGTTTTGGCAGTTATGGACAAAGCTGCTTTAAGCATCCCTGTACACATTGTTATACGGACAGTGTATAAATTTTGAACTCCTTTGGGTAAATACCAAGGTGTGCAATTGCTGGACCAAATGGTAAGAGTCTTGTTTGGTTTTATATGAAACCATCAAACTGTCTTCCAAAGTGGCTATACTCTTTTTTTGTTCAATTAATTTTATTGGCCTATAGCTGACTTACAATGTTGTATTAGTTTCACGTGTATAGCAAGGTTAATCAGGTGTATATGTATTCTTTTTTCCTATACAGTTTCTTACAAACTATTGAGTAAATTTCTGTGTTATACAGTAGGTTCTTGTTAATCGTCTTTTTTATACACTAGTGTGTATATGTTATTTCCATCCTCCTAATTCCACCCTACCCTCCACAGTTTCCTCTGTGGTAACCCTAAGATTGGTTTTGAAATCTGTCAACTTTTTTCTATTTTATAAATAAGTCCTTTTGTATCATTTTTATTAGATTCCACATATAAGTAATATTGTATTTGTCATTCTCTGTCTGACTTTACTCGTATGATAATCTCTCAGTTCATCCATGTTGCTGCAGATGACATTATTTTGTTCTTTTTATTAATGGCTGAGTAATATTCCATTGTATATATGTACCACATCTTCTTTATTCCTCTGTCAGTGAACATTTAGGTTGTTTCCATGTCTTGGTTATTGTAAATAGTGCTACAGTGAACATGGGGGTGCATGTGTCTTTTCAAATCAAAGCTGCAGTGAGGTATCAGCTCACACCAGTCAGAATGTCAGTCATCAAAAAGTACAAATAATAAATGCTCCAGATAATTTGCCTGTTTATCGTTTGTATATCTTCTTTGGTGAGGTGTCAGTTTCATATGAATTTTAGGATGGGTTTGCGGTTTCTTTTAATGCTAGAAGTTGAACTTTTTAAGAATAAATCGCATACACCCCCATCTCTTAATTCTATTCTTTATGTACATTAAAGAAATCATGGTGTCTCTGTTCAGATTCACTTTCAGCCAGTTAACACTAGTCTTAAAATGTTTTGATTCTTAACATTTTTTATTCATGAAGGATGTTTAATTTTGTAATGAATAACTTCTGTTAGCTCGTTTGCCCTCCTTGTCATCCTTGTTAAAAGATAGCAAAACAGAAATTATGGATTTCTAGATCAATGAATCTATGGTATTTAGTTGAATTAGTTCAGGCAATTGGGGAGGGAATTAAATCAGATGAGTGCTTTCTCACATTGTATTTTTTTCTTTTTTTAAAATTAAGGTTAATGTACAGTATTATGTTAGTTTCAGGTATACAACACAGTGATCAAACACATACATTATGAAATGATCAAAAGTCTGGTGACTGTCATAAAACATTATTGCAGTGTTATTGATTATATTACTTATGCTATATATTATAACGCATGACTTATTTTGTAATTGGAAGTTTGTTTCTCTTAATCCCTTTGACTTGTTTTGCCCAACTACCCCCATCCCCGATCCCGTCCCCTCTGGCAACCAGCCCTTCGCTTTCTGTATCCAGAAGTCAGTATCTGTTTTGTTTGTTCATTTGTTTGTTTTTTAGATTCCACCTATGAGATCATAGACTATTTGTCTTTCTCTGTCTGACTTATTTCATTTGGTGTAATACCTTCTAGGTCCATCCATGTCGCAAATGACAAGGTTTCTTTTCTTTTTCTTTTTCTTTTTCTTTTTTTTTTTGGTGATTGAATGATATTCTGTTGTATGTGTATACAAGTCAATACTTTCTTGAAAGTAATTTCTTTTGGAACAGTGCTTAAACTTTCCTTATTGAGTGCTGATTTTTTTTTTCCTCCTGTAGTTTTGTAATGGTTCTTCAATACATTAAAAATATTTATTAACCATTAAAACTCTCTAGCTTCCTCATTTCCAAGACTTGGTTTGAAAATTAAGTTGGAGTGTATGGAAATTTTAAATATTGAAAGCTTACTCATCTCAACACAAGCACATCCTAGTGGTTTTAGAAAATTTATGTTGATTATCATCACTTGTGTAGGTTCCTGGATGGTTTGTTTGCTTTTGTTTTAAATAGACTTTCTTTGGTTGATTCGTTCACCTATGCAGTTGTTCAAGGAAGGGAAATTGCTACTCTTCAATTCTTTCTTCATCAGACATGAGTTTCAGGTTTTATTTATTTATTTTTTTGTCTTTTGTCTTTTTAGGGCCACACCTGCAGCATATGGAGGTTCCCAGGCTAGGGATCTAATTGGAGCTGTAGCTGCCGGCCTACGCCACAGCTGCGGCAAGGCCAGATATGAGCCACATCTGCAACCTACACCACAGCTCATGGCAACGCCAGATCCTGAACCTACTGAGCGAGGCCAGGGATCGAACCCCCAACCTCATGGTTCCTAGTCGGATTCGTTCCCGCTGTGCCACAATGGGAACTCCGAGTTTCGGGTTTTACTATTTCAATAAAAATGCTTTACTGTGTGTGTATGTGCATGCCACATGATATGAGAAAGTAAGCTTTGGAGTTTCTTAAAAGGATGAAGAAATGTTTCACAGAGTATCAGAAGGTTGAATACTGTAGGATATTGACCTACTTTTCCACAGCACATTCACTTAGCAAAAATATGTATAAAAGTTCTGTGTCAAATGTAACATTTTTGTGAGATGATTCTTGTGCTTACAGCTTTTATTTATTTATTTTTTGCTGTTAGTGACTTCGGTGATTTAAATTAACTGTACATTCCCCAGATCATTTAAATTAGCTCTTTCCTGCTGTTGAAAAATACTCACTTCTCAGAACAGAGTTAGCTGAAGTGTGAACTTTCCTTATTTATGCTGTCAGTAATGTCACTTTGAGGTATGAAAATGCATCTTTTCTAGACATGAACGTTAATCTCTACTGTATTTTGGCAGTCATCCTAGTGTCTTCATTGCAGAACTTTCAGTCTGATTCATTTCATCTAAAAGAAATATATGGAGATGTTTTAAAAATTATTTGGCATAATTAAATACTAATGCATTAGTATTATTGCATTTTTAGACGTATCATAGTTATGCAGTAAAGATTCTATTTTTGGTAGCTTACCCCATTCCTCAGATAAAACAATAAAGCAATATGACAAAGGCTTCCAAGATAATGTATTCAGCCAAAGTCCTTGTAAAGAATGCTTAGCTTTTTCTTACCCTAAGTAAATCTTCTTTGGATCCTTTGTTGACCCCTTTCCACTTTCCCACCTAATGTAATTTTTCCTTTCTTTGAATCTGTGTTACTGTGTTCTTATAGCCTTTACCTTTTCTCCTGCTGTGCATTATGGTTATTGGAATAGTTGTTTTATATCCACTACAAATTATAAGGTGTTTGTGGGCGCACTGTATCTTGCTCATCTTTGAGCCTCTTGTAGTGCCCTCACAGTACCTCCCTCAATAAACAGCTAATGACTTAAGTGAAATAATGGCAGCTGGACATTTTGGATTATATAAAATTTTCTTAAGCCAATGAGACTAATGTTATATCATTAATAACCACTCAGAATGACTTTCTTCTTTCATAAAGTACAAAACACCTTTACATTTTATTTTTCTGAAGTGAACTCTTAAAGCCAGAAAGGACTTAGGAAATAACCATCTGTGCCATGCCTCTCCCTGCCTTATTAGAGAGGGTAAGGCTTTTACTGATCACAAAGCAGGGTAGTAGTAGAGGTAGAGAGAGAGGTAGAAAAAGATAAGTTTTCTCTGTACACACTAGGGTAATTGAACAGTAATACTTATTATTTTTAGTGGTAACTTCAGATTCATTAACTGACACTTAGGATACTAAGAAGCCTAAAACATATATTTATATCTTTAGATTTGCAGTCTGTTTGGCAAGTTGACAGGTATACATTAAAATGACTTCATAAGCAAAGTACCATAATAGTGGTACAGAATGTTAATTCCATAGGAATTCAGAGGAAGAAATCAAGAGTGGTAGTAATTATCTTACAGAACTTTTATGGATAAGGTAGGATTTCATTTGAGTTTAAAGAAGGGCTGGTCAGAGGAATAGTACAGAAATAGTTTGTCATGTTAAGATATTTAGAAACAGTGATAAAACCCAGCCAGAGACTTGACTATCCTCACTTCTAGTCCGGTAGCCTATTATGTAGTCATTATTTTTATAAGTATCTGGCATTATTCAAAATACTGTATTTCTGTTTAAATTGACAAACATTTGAATGTCTAATGCTCAAAGTATTTTATTAGGCTTTGTGCATTGTATTAGGTATCGTCTTCACATTTCAGCTTTCATGAAGATACATAAGCCTAGTTTAGTGAGTTCTATGATTATGTAAGCTATAAATATGAAATAAATTATGAAAATAATCATAATAATTGTTTTTATGCCCAAGTAATAACTTGACTGACTAAACTAAAACTACTTAAATCTGCTGTCATAAGTCCATAAATCTTACATATAGTAATGCTCATTTTTTTTCTTGTTACTTATTTTCCTATGTTTATGGCAACTCTTGTTTTCATACATGGCACATATTTCAGGGATAACACACACCCTTTGCAAAGAAGTATTGCAAATGTCAGTGAAATAAAGTTGTTCTAGGCTGTAGCTTTAATAAAATAGACTACGAAAAAGTGCATCTGTGTTGTGAAACATTGAAGTAGCTATGTCCTTATACAGCAGTTGAATTGGGCTTACTTTAATTTTTAGTATGTGTGACCTGTAAATTTTAGCTTATGTGAAGATGAAACACTTGAGGGATATTTTTCAGAACTTTGTTACTGCTTACATTAATCATTCTTTTCAGTAATGTGATGAGTAGATAATATATTCAGGTATTTTGAAAGTATAACCAGCCATTAGAAAGCCAAACATTAGTTGGAAAAAATCTCCCCAGTCAGCTCTGATGGAGTTCAGTAGAATTGAAATAGAAAAGTATGGAAATGGTTCAGATTAAGGAAGTTATAACTTTTTTTGTTGTTGTTTACTAAAAAAAAAAAAAAATCTGGAGTTCCCGTCATGGCTAAGTGGTTAATGAACCTGTCTAGTATCCATGAGGATGCAGGTTTGATTCCTAGCCTGGCTCAGTTGGGGAGGAGGGGGGGATCTGGCGTTGCATGAGCTGTGGTGTAGGTTACAGACGAGGCTCAGATCCCTGTTGCTCTGGCTGTGGTGTTAGGCCAGCAGCTGTAGCTCTGATTCGACCTCTAGCCTGGAAACCTCCATATGCCGCAGGTATGGCCCTAAAAAGCAAAAAGCAAAAAACAAACAAACCCAAAAACAAAAACCAACCATTCTACTCAAAAATAACACTGAATGAAATAATATTACATCTAACCTAAACATATTATTTTACATAAAAAAACTAGGTGAAAAGAATGTCCCTTTTTGCCAGTAAAGAAAGATAAAGCCTCAGAACTAGTATATGACTAGAATGAAAGAAAATAAATATAGCTAAATATTCTGTCTTAACTCACTGTGCTGAGCTGGGGATTGAACCGGTACCTCCGCAGAGACAAGTGAGGTCACTAACCAACTGTGCCACAGTGGGAACTCCCAGCTTAATATTCTAATAGTCCTCAGAACACCAATGATGGACTCTTGAAAAATAAAACAAATATTATCAAAACTCACTCTAGGGAGTATACAAATTAAATTACATTTTTTTAAATCTATCGTATAAATGGAAAAGGTTGAGAATAGCAAATACAGGAAAAGTAGTACCCTCTTACACTGCTGGTGAGTATGTAAATTGGAATGTCAGTATTGAAGGATAATTTGACAGTATCTATCAAAGTTAAAAATAATCACATTCCTTTAACCTAGCAATTTCATTTTTAGATATGTGTCCCACAGATATACTGAATAAAAATGAATAAAAACGAATAAAAACAAATGCATAGGGAAAAAAGTTCCTGTAGCTCTATTTGTAATGGTGAAGTATGGAGACGACCTTACGGTATTAATTGGCAAATAAATTGTGAAATAGTCATAGAATGAAATATGCTATAGTAGTTAAAAAGAAAGAGGTAGATCTGTATATTCCTTGATGGACTGATTTTAAGTCTAAGTTTTAAGAAATTGCGAATGTATATGCTATTTCTATTATATAAGACAACAGGTAATGTAAAGCATTGCAAATGCTAAATATGTGAATATACATAAGTATTTGTAATATTTATATGTAAACATATAGAACAGTTTCAGGAAAGATACATGCAGACTTCTTTCTTGGTTGTTTCTAGGGAGAGTTGGTGGAATTTCAGATACATGAAAAAGAATACATAGTTTCGGGGAGTTGCTTTTGTAGCTCCAGGGCTAAGGAACCTGACTAGTATCCATTAGGATGAAGGTTTGATCCCTGTTCTTGCTCAGCAGGTTAAGGATCCTGTGTGTCTGTGACTGTGGTGTAGGTCGCAGACTCAGCTCGAATCTGGTGTTGCTGTGGCTGTGGTCAGCAGCTGTTGCTCCAATTCGACCCCTAGCCGGGGAACTTCCATGTGCCACGGGTGAGGCCCTAAAAAGACCTCCTCTCAAAAAAAGTACATAGTTTCTTTTACATTTCTATACGATATTTTCAACAATAAAAATGTATTCCTTATATTTTGTAACAAAAATGCAACTTGCCTTTATTCCTGTAAAAATCCAACAAAATAGTATTCCCATCACTTTACTTTCTTTAGGCTATTGCCTTCGTCTAACTCAATTACACCTAGGCAGAAGGAAAAGTGAGTATAATTCCCTAGGTTCCCTGACTCTGGCCATACAAAGCTTTTGGAAGTTTCTCACTAGGGGGTGTAAATTTCAATGCAATGACAGGGCAGAGGGGCAAGATGTCACCACAGTTCAAGACCTTGGCCTTGAACCTTGAAAGTTTTCAAAGTGGCTCTTATCAGTGCCTTGAAATTAGTCGGGTTCAGAGAAGGTTCTTTAGACTGACTAACATCATGGGAAATTAAAATTATAAATCAGATTGCAGATTGCCTGCTTATTAATTTATCAGAACTAGAAACTCCCATCTTCTAATCAGCATGCTCTCTCTTTGAAGGCAGTCTACATAGGAAGCTGAATTACAGTCACAAACTACTTAGTAAGCATGGAATTAGAATAAAGGAGAGTTAAATGTACAATTAAAATACCTAATGGCTGAGGCTCTGATGGCCTACAGAGTCCAATTCTGTGGTATACAGCTGCTACTGGGATGACTAGAGTGAGTCATCCAGATAGTGCTGATTTTACACTGTAGCTCTCAGAGAGCAACCGTGTTTCTAGGTTCATGGGGTGCACTGAACCATTACCTGTGTATACTAGCTGTGCCAGATGCTGTGTTAGATCCTAGAAATACAGATGTAAAGGATACTCAGGAGTTCCTGCCATGGCTCAGTGGTTAACGAATCCGACTAGGAACCATGAGGTTGCGGCTTCGATCCTTGGCCCTGCTCAATGGGTTAAGGATCCGGCGTTGCCATGACCTGTGGTGTAGGTCACAGACTCGGCTCGGATCTGGCATTTCTGTGGCTCTGGTGTAGGCTGGCGGCTACAGCTCCGATTTGACCCCTAGCCTGGGAACCTCCATATGCCACCGGTGCAGCCCTAAAAAGACACACACACACACACACACAAAAAGATACTCAGTCCTTGTTTTCTCAGACTCTTAGTTCATGTAAACTAAACACTTGGAAACCTTGAAGTTTTAGTTAACTGAGGTCTGAGTTTTGTTAGTGGCCAGATTTAGGTAGATCTCAGAAATTTATCTTAACCTCGGTATTAACAGTTGTTACTTTTAACCATAGTGCTGGGTAACAGTCAGAAATAGTACAAAAGAGGTTTATGTAGGCCAGTGTCAGGATTGGTAGAGCCAAGCAGTCTTCTTTAAATGTGCAGTTGCCAGAGGTCATAAGTACAAAGGGGCATCATAGCTTAGAAGTACAAGCAGATATTTTAGTCCATGTTCAGGATAAGCTCTGCAGTTCTCTCTGGTAAGTTGAATCAGAATGTGCCAGTGGCCAGAGCATTGGGATATGAATTTCATTTAAGTAAGGCTTATCTTACTAGGGAAATTTGCCATTATGTGGTTGATATATGAGACATTATTGGACCTGAGCCCACTAATAAGGCTGGTAAATGACAGTTGTTGGCTGAGGAGAATGAAACATCATTCTGGCCCTGCCTTTATCTTTCTTTAAATGAAAAAGTTTAAATAAGCTCTTCTCCCAGAGTAATCATTAAATTTTACTTATATCATCTAAATTTTTTTATAAATTAAAAAAATGCACATATATTTACTCTCTCTCTCTCTTTTTTTTTTGTATTTTTATGGCCCAACCAATGGCATATGGAAGTTCCCAGGCTAGGGGTTGAGTTGGAGCTGTAGTTGCTGGCCTACACCACAGCCACAGCAAATCAGGATCTGAGCCGTGTCTGTGACCCATGCTGCAGCACGCAGCAATGCCGGATCCTTAACCCACTGAGCAAGGCCAGGGATCGAACCTGCATCCTCATGGATACTAGTCAGGTTCATAACCCACTGAGCCACAATGGGAACTCCCAAATATGCATTCTTGTCTCCCCTCTTTTTGCATGAATGGTAGCATAGTAGATCTGCATGCCCACACCTTGTCCTGTTTAGATAACAGTATATCTTGAAAATCTTTTCAAATCTATACATGGTTTTTTAATTTTCTTTTTATTGCTACATGGTATTGCTATGATACATCTATCGTAGTTTAACCAGTTCTCTCTTGGTGATCATTGGGGTGGGTTTTAGCCTTTTGCTGTTTATATAAACCATAATGAAATGAATAACTGTGTGTGTTAGTGTGTGTGTAGTTTGAAAGGTGTCCAAGTACATCAGTAGGATATTATATCAGAAGTGGAATTTCTGGGTCAGTGTATACAGTTTATATGGGTGATTTTGATGAATATTGTCACATTACCCTCCATAGATTGTACCATTTTACGCATTACTCAGCAGTGCCATTTTTGCAGTTTTGCCAACAAGTATGTTTTAAATCTTTTGGATTTTGCCAGCATAATGAGTGAAAAACAGTTTGTCAGTAGATTTTTAATTTGCATTCTCTTATTATAAGTGATATTAAGTGGCAATGGAGGTTCCCAGACTAGGGGTGGAATTGGAGCTGTAGCTGTTGGCCTACACCACACCACAGCAGCGCAGGATCCAAGCTGCATCTGTACACCACAGCTCACAGCAGTGCCAGATCCTTAACCCACTGTCGAGGCCAGGGATCAAACCTGCGTCCTCATGGATACTAGTCAGGTTCGTTACTGCTGAGCCACAGCAGGAACTCCCCACCTGTCTTTAAACTAGCTTTCTGTTGGTTTGTGGAATAACATTTAAAAATTTTTATGGTTGTCATTTTTAGTATTTATATTACATTGTATTCTGTTATTATGGCATTGTTTATCTTTCTGTAGTTGAACACTTGACTCCTTTTGGAGTGTGACTAATATATTTATTTTGCTGGGAATTGTTATTAAAAAGATTTTCCCCCTTAGGTTACTTATTTGGGAATCAAAAATTTTAGGATTTATTGTAGGTTTTTGTACTAATTAGCTATGTACAAACTACATAACTTATCTAGGTATTAGTTCCCTCACCTGTAAAAATAAGGATATTGAATTAAGTGATTTTCTGGTTCTGTGACCCTTTTGGAAATTTACCAAAAGCAATACATTAAGCATGACAGTTTAAAACTAATAGATAAGCACGGTAATGATATCTTGTTACAGATTATTAAAAAAAAAACACAAAAATTAAAAACCTTGTTCTGTTTCTTGTTGAATAGATAATGCTTTTCTTTGGTAACAAAATTACCTGCTTGCTTCCCTTGACATTTTGTGATTAGAAATACCTCTTCATCTTTTTTCATTTCATATCAAAGCTATTTTTTAGAGGCATGCCTTTTTTGGGGGGAAAGAGGTGGGGCTGTTTGGGAAGAAAAATACATTGCTTTTGATTTAATTTAATCTATTTCATAAATGTGCATGTTAATCTTCATTACTGTGTAACTGCTGCCAGTTGGCCTATTCAATTTTCCAGACTCAGTTGGAAAGCTGATCTCCTTAAATCTGTTAAATGGTCTCTCATCAAAAATTAATGCATTCAACTAGTTATACTATTTCTTCACTACAAAACTGGGAATTAAATTATAATAGAGCCTATTCTCAGTGGGAGAATTTTTCCCCCTCTATTTACTTGGTATCTATGAAAATTATACTAGGAAAGATGAATAGGTATATCTTTTGATGTGTACTTTGGGAAATGAGATTAAAACCAGTGGTGAAATGAGGTATAGCCAGTAACATTTGAATTACAACATCAGAAATAAATGAAATGTTAGTGTAACTCAGAACCTCCAAAGTTTAAAATCCTCTGGAGCCGTAGCATACAGATATGTCTTCTAAAAGCTAATCTTGAATATATGATATATATTCAATATATACTATCATCTTAGTACTTCCCCCTGATTCAAATAGGTTAAATTTTGCCATGCCTTTTTAAACCAGAGGTATGAGAACATTAAAGAAATAAAAGAAATCCTAAAGCTCCTGTAGTCAGTTCTGTCATGTTATCAATGGATAAAACTCTTCCCTGAGAAGGAAAGAGAAGCTTCCTTTGTGCACAGCTGTTCAGTAGCAGAGTCGAGACTAGATCTTGGGTTATTGGATTCCTATTCCATGATTATCTTTATTTTTATTTCTTTCCCTTTTTTGTCTTTCATATCTTCTGTCAAGTTAGATATTGATGTGTGTTTAACCCTGATATCTGCTAGTTTGTTTCTCTTTGGAAATTTTTATTTTATTTTTGGTTTCCACATCCTAATCTAGGCATTTGTCACAATATTTTCAGCCATTAGTTGCTTCTGACTTTACTTATTACTTTCCCGTTAGCCTCTGCTTAAGGTTCTTTGCTGTTTATTCCATTCACTGCTGGTAGATAGGAATTCTTTAAAAAAAATGTTTTTCACCGTGTTCTTTTCCTATTTAAGGACTCCATGGCTCACATTTGTCATATAAGTGATCAAAATTCTCAGTCCAGCCTTCAAAGGATCTTCTCAAGTGATCATGGCTTTCCTATTTGGTCATATGTCTATTTGTTCTCCATATCTGGTCAGATGTTGTGAACTTATCTTCCAGCCTTACCCATCTTTTGCCTAGTCCAGCTTTTGAGCTGATTATGTTCTTTGTCTTTCATGTTGAAAACTTCCAAGTGTTTCTTTCTTTCTTTCTTTCTTTCTTTCTTTCTTTTTTTTTTTTTTTTTGGTCTTTTTGCCATTTCTTGGGCTGCTCCCGCGGCATGTGGAGGTTCCCAGGCTAGGGGTCTAATCGGAGCTGTAGCCACCGGCCTTCGCCAGAGCCACAGAAATGCGGGATCCGAGCCACGTCTGCGACCCATACCACAGCTCACAGCAACGCCGGATCCTTAACCCACTGAGCGAGGCCAGGGATCAAACCCACAACCTCATGGTTCCTAGTCGGATTCGTTAACCACTGAGCCACGATGGGAACTCCCTAAGTGTTTCTTTCTGTTATCAGTGATGAATAATGTTTTCTACAGATATGTATGTTTTAGTTGTGCTCATCTTTGTTGTAGACAAGAGCAGTGCTAGGTATGAAGGTACTTCTGAGTTTGGAAAATGTTAATTTTAAAATGAATCACATAAACAACAAGGTCCTACTGTATAACACAGGGAACTATATTCAATATCCTATGACAAACCATAATATAAAATAAAAAGTATATGTATGCATAACTGAATCACTTTCTGTACAGCATAAATTAATGCAACATTGTGAATCAACTATACTTCAGTTTCAAAAATAAAAATGATGGACAGGACGAAAACATAAAGGACAGTCTCCTGGATACTGGAATTTGCTAGAGTGTGTGCAATAAAATGAGATGATTTCTAGGATTAGGAGGGATATAAACATTTGTGTTGCTGAAGCTTAGGTCATAGGATATAGACCTAAGATCTTTCCTGCTTTATCTGTAAGGGCTAGATTTAGCTCCAACTTTGAAATTGGACCTAGTTGAATAAAGGAAGCTAGAAGAAAGGTTTCCTTAAGAGATTATAGGTATAAGTCCCAGAGAAGAGTCAGTAACCAGCTCAGTGATGTTAGGAGACAGCTAAGTAGTCTATTGACTTGAGCACAAATAATAAAAGACATACTTTTTTTAGTATATTTGGACTGAGAAGTATACTTAAATGTTAGGAGCCAGTACCTGTATAATTTGTAACTCGACATTTTTCATGCTAAAGTAAAATAGTTAAATATTTTAATAGTTAAGCACCTGTAGTATTACAGTCTCTGTGCTAGACTGTATGTTTCCAAAGAAGAAAAAAAATAATTTTGGTCTTGAAGCTCAGAGCCAAGTGTGTGTTGGGGGTGGGGAGTGGGAGGAGGCAAACTTAAGTATGAACAGATATGTGGATTGCCATAGGAAGACATGTACAAAGTACAAGATAATTTAATCAGCAAAAGTGAACTAACCATGCTTTAAGAAAATCAAAGGGGAGAAGCATGGATAGATACTTTGTGTGATTTGAATGAATTCCCACTACAAAAAGTCATGTGACCAAGAAGAAATGTCCATTTCTTTTCAGTCGTCTGTAGATGGCTTTACAGTAAATTCTTCTGGTGTAGCACTTCAGTAAATTTCTCAGACATCCATGGCTGCACCCTCATGACATTGTCCATATCTCAGCCTTGTTGGGAGTGGCTCCTTTATTCCTTTATTCCTTTTTTGTTGCTCTGTAACAGGCCTTTAAGTAGGGCTGTTCCCTATACCTGCCGTCTCTTTACCCATTAGTACTGTTGTCTATTTTAAGTAATAATGCTTTATATTAAACTTTCCTTGCTCAGATTGCCATGCGGTTTCTTCTAATTGTACCTTGACTGTCACATGTAGTACTTTTCTCATATGATTATTCTGAGGATTAAATTGGATAATACACAGTATTGCCAACTATTCAGAAGACTGTGTGTCATTGAATACACACAGTGTTTGTTGGTGGTGTTAATACTATTATCATTATCATCATCATCACTGACACTGCCACCAGCTAGGAGTAATATTTCTACTTTTTATCCACAGGATGTTTCGTCTTAACTCACTTTCTGCATTGGCAGAACTGGCAGTAGTGGGCTCTCGCTGGTACCATGGAGGATCACAGCCTACCCAGATGAGGCGGCGGCTAATGGTGGTGGCTTTTCTTGGTGCATCTGCAGTAACTGCAAGTACTGGTCTCTTGTGGAAGAGGTGAGTGTTATCTGAGCATCTTGTTCCTGGACATACTTTTATTCTTCTAGTGGTCTCTGTTATCTAAAAGAGATTGATTTCTGGCTTAACTTTGTATCAAAGTTTCTTGGCTGAATCATTTAGCATGGATGATTTTTATGAAATAAGATGTTTCAGGGAATTGGGCTATCTTGTCAAATCAACAAATAGGAAATATTCTACTTCAACTTCTGCCTGTCCTTTCTGCTGAACATTTTTGGGGGAGGGGGTGGTTATACCTGCGGCATAAGGAGGGAGGTGCCCAGGCTAGGGGTTGAATCAGAGCTACACCAGCTGGCCTATGCCACAGCTGCAGCAATGCAGAATCCAAGCCACATCTGTGATCTACACCACAGCTCACAGCAATGCCCGGTCCTTAACATTAAGTGAGGCCGGGGATTGAAACCACAACCTCATAGTTCCTAGTCGGTTTTGCTAACCCCTGAGCCACGACAGGAATTCCTCTTCTGTTGAACATTTAAAATAGTTTACCAATTTAATAGTTAAACATGTATAATTTAGTGGTTTTTAGTATGTTCACAGAGTTGTACAGCCATCCCCCAAATTTTCATCATCTAATTACCCCAGATTTTCATTGTGTCATAAAGAAACTCCATGCCAATTAGCAGTCACCTCCAACTTTCCCCATTCCCCCAGCCCTAGGCAACCACTGATCACCTTTCTGTCTACAGGTTTGCCTATTCAGGACATTTCACATAGATGAAATCATATACCATATGAGCTTTTGTGACTGGCTTAATCCACTTAGCATAATGTTTTCAAGGTTCATCTGTGTTGTACCTTGAATCAGTATTTCATTCCTTTTAATGGCCAAAATAGTATTTCACATTTTATTCATTCATTCATCTGTTGATAATTTTTTTTTTTTGTCTTTTTAGGGCTGCACCTGCAGCACAAGGAGATTCCCAGGCAAGGGGTCCAGTCGGAGCTGTAGCCGCCGGCCTATGCCACAGCCACAGCAATGCCAGATTCAAGCCGCGTCTGTGACCTATACCACAGCTCCCGGCAATGCTGGATCCTTAAACCAATGATCGAGGCCAGGGATTCAGCTCGCCATCTCATGGTTCCTAGTTGGATTTTTTTCTGCTACGCCATGACAGGAACTTCTCTATTGATAATTCTGTTGACAAATGAATGAATTTATCTGTTGATGACTGTTTAGGTTGTTCTGCTTTTTGGATATTTTAAGTAATGTTGCTGTGAACATTTGTGTACAAATTTTGGGGGTAAAATTTGTTTTCATTTGTCATGCGTATATTCCTAGAAGTGAATCATAAGGTTACTCACATGTTTGAGGAACTGATGGACTGTTTTCATTCCCACCAGCGATGTATGAGTATGTGTGCTTATGGGTGTATTGCGTGTGTATACACTTAGATTTCTCATCTATAAAATGGGAATGATGATAGTACCTATCTCATAGGATTATTATGATTATTACTGGTATGAGGGTGAGTGACAGTATTAGCATAAAAGACTGACTTTTCCCACAAAAGTTGTGATCATAATATAAAAGATCTTACATACTGTGCTAAGGAGTTGAGATTTTATCTTCTCGGCAGTATGAAGCTAAGAGGTTTTAAAGCAAGAGACTGACAATAGACAAATTTTAAGAGAGATTAATATAGCAAACACAATGGGATAAACTAGAGTAGGGAGAAGATACTGACAGACACTAATACTAGTTTGAGATGATTGTGAGAGTACAGTACCCTTAGAAAGATGTGGGTGGGCTTAGAAAATTTTCCAGGTGAAATGAACGAGAGACAGAGTGATCTAGGCTGAGGGGCAGAGAGGGAAGTAAGAAAGAAAAGAAGAGGAGTAGGAAATGCACTTTTTGTCTTTTTAAATAAATAGTAAATGCTTATTGCCGGTGTCTTCAGGGATACTTTCCTACTGTGGAATCACAGGGCCCTATGAAGGCATATTCAGAATTGTCCCTTGGCCCAGTCTAACATCAAAGACAACAGACTGTACTTAAGAAGTGGGAAAGTTGTTTGATGGCTTGATTGTTTAAGAAGTTAGTAGCCCCCCGCCCAAATTAATTTGTTTATACTCTTCAGGTTAAGTGTCAATGAACAGGTCAGTTTATTTTATTTTTCCTAATTTGTGTTTTGCTGCTTTTTGTAATATTAACTCCCAGAGAAAGACTAAGACAATGGTTTGGAGTGTTACATAAAGAACACATTTACATTTTTGTTATTGCATTTTTGATTTTTTTAATCCTAAAACAACCAAAAGCAGAAAATCTACATATTGACAGCATATCACCAATATTAGGATTTTTATAATGTGCATTTGTCACATATTCAAAATTCATTAATATTTCAAAATCTCAAATATTCTAGTGACGGGATTTTAGTGCTCAAATATTGTTAATCATATTCCTTTGCCGTGACATATTAAAAGTTTTTATGACATGCACTATAGTTATTCTTAAATTTTAAAACAAACAAAAAAAAGCAGGTTGAAATTTTCATCCTTATACTGAGATCAAGATCAATAGCAGGAGTTCCTGTCGTGGCGCAGTGGTTAATGAATCCGAGTAGGAACGATGAAGTTGCGGGTTCGATCCCTGGCCTTGCTCAGTGGGTTAAGGATCCGGCGTTGCCATGAGCTGTGGTGTAGGTCACAGACGCGGCTCAGATCCTGCGTTGTTGTGGCTGTGGCGTAGGCTGGCAGCTGTGGCTCTGATTCGACCCCTAGCCTGGGAACCTCCATATGCCGTGGGAAGAGGCCCTAGAAAAGGCAAAAAAAAAAAAAAGATCAATATCAATTATCTCTAAAATAATTCTGTGTTCTCTTGTCAGAGTATGTAGACATAGGGTTTGCCATTTAACTTGTAAATCTTTTTTCCATCCTCTTTTTAAAAAATTATTAAATGAGCAGAAATAATTTTTTTGTAACAAGTAAGATTTAAAGTTCTTTTTTAAAAGGGTGCTATAAATTTTTTTAATTGTTAAAAGTTAAAACTTTAAACTTTATAAATTTAAATTATAAAAGATCAAGTTATGTTTGATCTAAAAAAAGTCAAATATAGAAGTAAAGGATAAAAATCTTTCCATCCCCAATCCCTTTCCTTAACAAAAATTAAGCATATTTAGTGTGTGTTGTTATAGACAGTTCTGAAATACATGGGTGAATAACTAAGTATGTAACTTGGAATGTTTTCTGGCAATCAAAAATGAATATTTTCTGGGTTGTACAATTTGGTTATATAATCTGCTACCTAAATTTGCTAACATGAATAGACCTTAAATATGATCTTTAGAAGCCATTTTAGAGTGCTGTTACAACCCAAAGCACCTCCTTTACTGTGTGAGTGCTTGTCTACTGGAGATGGATTCTATCAGCTTCTGTCTGGAAGTATCATTATTTTGCCTTCACCTTTTTTTTTTCTCCTCTTTTTTGATCTCAGCACAACACGTGGAAGTTCCTGGACCAGGGACTGAATCTGAGCTGCAGCTGCGACCTATGCCACAGCTGTGGCACCTCCAGATCTTTAACCCATAGTGCCAGACCAGGGATCAAAGCTGCACCACTGCAGAGACAAGGCTGGACCCTTAACCCACTCTGCCACATTGGAAACTCCTATTTTGCCTTCATTTTTAAAGATTATTTTCACTAGATGTATAATTCTAATGTAAATGTATAATTTTCCTTTCCAGCATTTTAAGGATAACATCCTGTTATCTTCAGCTTTGTTGTTGTTTTCCAGTTTAGTATCCTCATTCTATTCGACTATTCTTTTGTATCGTGGTACAATATACGTAGCGTCAAGTTTATCAGTTTAACCACTTTTAAGTTCATTGACATTAAGTACGTTTCACATTTTGCAACCATCACCATCATTCATTTCCAGATCATTTTCAACATTCAAAACTGAAACTCTGTACCCATTAAACAGTAATTCCTCAGTTCCTTTCCCCTCATTCTCCTTTCTGTCTCTATGAATTTGACTGTCATTTAATTCATTTGGTTGGCTACTTTGATATGAATACTGTCAAATTTTAGAAACAGTTCTCCTTTTAATTTTTTTTTTTTTTTTTTGCTTTTTTACGGCCACACTTGCAGCATGTGGAGGTTCCCAGGCTAGGGGTCAAATCAGAGCTGCTGGCCTATGCCACAGCCACAGCAACGCCAGATCCAAGCTGTGTCTGTGACCTATACTACGGCTCATGGCAACACCAAATCATTAACCCACTGAGTGAGGCCAGGGATCAAACCCGCATCCTCATGGATACTAGTTGGTTTCATCACTGCTAAGCCACAATGGGAACTCCTCATTTCTCCTTTTGAGAGAAAGAAATTTCAGCATGATACTCCTCCAAGGAGTCTCAGCCTAATAAACAGAAAAGGGAGAAGGAAATAAAGTATGTATGTCTCTCAAAGGGCCTAAACAAAGGGGAATAGATTCAGAGACAGGGACTTCTTGAAGTTATTAGAAATCCCCACTATTTGAACTGTTTTTGTACTCCAAGACAGGGGGCTCTTTTTATAGTTATGGGTTGAGCACTGAGAGTGTGGCTACAGTGTCAGTTAAGATTGGAAGAGATTCATCCCCAATCCAGAGAAGTGTTTCTCCAAGCCAATTAAGGGAGGTTTGGGAAAATTCCCTGTATTTCCCCAATTAAGAATTGGAAGGACTTTGGAAAGGCTGATTAGAGGGCTGAAGGTGCCCGAAGCACTTAGATTTGTAATAATCTCTTCAAATCTCCTAGCTCTTTGCAGTAATAGCAGAAATTGGAAGGGGTTTGATGTTATACTTAGGAGCTTTCATTTATTGGAGTTGGAGATTAAGAAGTTTGGTGGTCTTTATTTTAGAGAATTTGTCTAGAGTGCAAGAGAACTGGTTTGCCAATGAACTAAATATGAAGTGGAAACAGTTTTCCATTCCATCTTTGTCCTTTTTTCTAGAAGAGAAAAGTCCCAGGTTAGTGCATTAATAACCATGGAATTAAAAGCTACCTGGGTGGAACCCAAATCTGAAGGAAGACCAGAATTTTCTTTCAAAACAATCTGAAGTCAGAGTTTCCATTGTGGCTCAGTGGAAACAAATCCGACTAGTATCCATGAAGATTCAAGTTCAATTTCTGGCCTCACTCAGTGGGTTAAGGATCTGGTGTTGCCGTGAGCTGTGGTGTAGATCACAGACACAGCTCAGATCCTGCATTGTTGTGACTGTGGTGTAGGCCAGCAGCTGGAGCTCCAGCTCAGCCCTTAGCCTGGGAATTTCCATATGCCACAGTTGCAGCCCTAAAAAGCAAGAAAACAAAAACAAAAACAAACAAACACCCCTAAAAACAAAACTGAAGTCAATTATAATAGTTTATTAACAAATTCATCAGAATTTTGTGTACAAGCCTGAATTTTGTTCCAATCAGCAGGCTTTGGAAGATCCCTAGGAATTGCTTGATAAAATTGCTTAGCAATTTCTCAAGCCTGATCATATAATAAGTTAGTGGACAAGTCTCCTAGATTAATTTTAGAGACCTTTCAGGATGGACCCGAAAGTCCCCATAATGGCATTTGATATTCTAAATTGCCTTTGGTCAGGCTGCTTCATTTAATCAGAATGTACATGAGGGAAGGATTGAAGTTTTTAAATATAAAATTGGCATGAGGGGGCACCCTCAAAATATTTAGATAACTGGGATCCCATTTCTCAGTTTTTCTCTAGAGTAAAGGAATAATTTTCAGACAACTTAAATAGTTTTCAGCACAGACACCTCAATTCAAACAGCTTGCAAGCTAATCGCAGCCAATTCTAGAGAAATGATTTGGTCCTAGAGGAACCAGGCCAAAGGCTTTTTCAGCCAGCTTCCAGAAGAAAACCTATTCCAAAGGAATAGGCCAAAGGCTGAAAATGCAGTACAATTTCAGTGAAGCAGCCCCTGTTTCCAAAGGAACAGCCCAGAGTTGTTTTCATCCAGCTTTGGTTGAAACAGTGTGATCTTAAAATCAGATTGAAAGGCCAAATGAGTACTTGCATGCAGAACAAGGCCTTAACCAGAAAGACAGAACGTTAAAATAGATCCTGAATAAAGCCTGGAGTGCTTAAAACACAAAGAGCATGAGTTCAGATCTGAAAGAAAGATGAACCTTCAAACTCCTCCAGGTCAGTTAGAAAGCAGTGAGCACAATGGACTCAAGTTGTGTGTATTCTATCTGATTGCCAGCCCTGGAGCCTTCAGGAGTCTTTCTCTGGTCCCTGTACAGGCCATCAAAATGTTGACCTAAGACAAATAAACTTCCAGATATTTCACCAGCAAAGATAGGTTTATTTAGGGTCTCCAGAGAATTGCAGTTCCAGGTCTGTAGCCATGCCACATGCAAGTTCCCTTTGAGGCAAGAGAAGGAAAGGGAATTTGGGGAGGGCTATAGTAAGCACAGAGTCCATGGCTTTTCCTTGCCTGAGTTCAAACTAGGAGAGTAGGGTTGTCTTTTTGTTGTTGTTGTTGGATATGCTTCATTGCAAAATTTAAGAGCGCTCCCCTTTTGGTCTCCCAATTCTACTTAACTGAAGTTTCTATTTAGTTTTTTACGCTGTCTATCATACTACCTTTTCATGTCCTACAAGGATTCTGCTGAGAAGTCTCTTTATAGTCTTATGGAGTCCCTTGTACATGACGAGTTGCTTTTCTTCTCCTGCTTTTAAAATTCTCCCTTTGTCTTTGGCTTTTGACAGTTTAATGATAATTTATTTCAGTGTGGACTTTTTTGGGTTCTTCCTGTTGGGAGTTTGTTGGCCCTCTTCAGCCTGGATGTCCACTATCTTCCTCAGATTCTGGAACTTTTTGACCACAATTTCTTTAAACTTTCTACCCTTTCTTCTCTTTCCCTGTGCCTTCTGGAACTCCCACAATGTGTGTATTGGTTTTCTTAATTGTGTCTCATAATTCTCTTAGGCTCTTTTCACCTTCTTTTTTATTTTGTTTTTCTAGCTGGATAATAATACCAAATGGTCTATCTTTTGAGTTCACCGATTCTTTCTTTTGTTTGATCAAACACCCTCCCCTTCCTCAGTGAATTTTTCAGGTCAGTATTTGTTTTCTTTCTTTTTGGCTGCTCCATGGCATATGGAGTTACCAGACGCACTAGGGGTCAGATCTGAGCTACAGTTGTGACCTGCACAACTGTGGCAATGCTGGATCCTTTAGCCCACTGTGTTAGGCCAGTGGTGGAACCTGTGTCCTGGTGCTGCAGAGGTGCCACTGATACCATTGTGGGAACTCCGGTATTTGTTTTCTTTAGCTCCAGAAATTCTGTTTGCTTCTTTTTATCTTTTTATTTCTCTTGGTACTTATTTTTTAAAAAATAATTTTTATTTTTTCAATCATAGCTGGTTTACAGTGTTCTGTCAATTTTCTACTGTATAGCAAGATGACCCAGTCACACATACATGTATACATTGCTTTTCTCACATTTCTTAATACTCATTTTAAAATGCATTGAGCATCTTTATGATAGGTATTTTTGAATTCTTTTTCAGATAATTAATATTACTATTTCTTTAGGTCAGCTTCTGGAAATTTATTTTGTTCCTTTGTTTGGGCCACATTTCTGTTTGTTTATGTCTTACAACTGTGTTAAGATATGCAGTTTTGAAGAATCAGCCATGTATCCTGGTCTTTATTGGCTGACTTCATACAAGGGCTAGACCTTTAGCAATCAGCCCAACTATGGATTCTGAGTACCACTGAAGCTTTTTAGGAGAGGATACAGTTTCTCTGTGTCTGTGTGGGCAGTATCTTAGTGAGGCTTGCCAGTTTTTTTTCCAGGAACTTGTAATGTATTGCTCCCTCTGGTGTTAGTCTTTGGCACTGCAGGTTCTCTGGTGGACAGAAGTGAGCTCCCTTACCCTCTCTTCATCAGTCACCAGGCATCTAAAGTATGCCAGCTCCTCATCAGCACCCCAAGTCAGGTAAGACAGACACCAGTCCTCAGGCAGCCCTCTGAAAAAATAGATCATCACATACGCATTCCATTTCTTTCCTTCCTCCTGTGGGAGAAGTCTTGAGTTGTGTACCTTTTCCCAACTGCTCTAAGCCATGACAGCTGCAGCAAGCCATGTCCTGCTCTTCTTTGTTCTCAGTGGCCATCAGACATGCAAACTGTGCCACTTCCATCAGCTTTCAAGTGTGGTGAGCAGAAACCAGTCCCTTGGACAACCCTCTGAAGAACCAGAATATTGGACACCATTTCGTTCTTCCCTTTCCTCCTAGTGGGAGAAGTTGCTAGCTAGGGCATTTTCTCTCGTTGCTTAGCTGGGCCTGCTTAGAGGGAGGGGCTGGCATAGATAAAGTGAAATTGTTCCTTTTACCAGTTTCAGTGTGTCTGTTCTTGGCATTGTGGTTGTCTGATGTCATATAACTTAGCTGGATTTAGGAACTCTCATAAAGGTACTTTGATCTGTGTATCATTGTTAAATCAGTGTTTCTATGGAGGACAAAGGCTGGGACTTCCTCTTCTGCCATCTTGCAGAATATCTGTCTAATAATTATTTTATTGGGTATTTTACATTGTGACTGTTACGTTGTTGAATATTTGGATTTTGTTATTTTCCTTTAAAAGTATTGATTTTCATGTTGGCAGGCAACTAATTTATTGAAAAACCTGCTTGATCTTTCAGAACTGGTTTTTAAGAATCATGACTTAAGAGTATTTGCTCCAGGTTAATTTAGCCTGATTAATAAGACATGACCCTTCTGTAGTGTATACTAACTACCTTGAGTGTTCAGTAATTTATCACAACCTGAACATATTCTTCTTATTCTGGAAATTATTTGGCTTATAGCTATTTGTTCTTTTTGGCCAGGTTTAATCCTAAGAATACTTGGCTTAATGTTAACTCAATGAGACCCTATATAGGTCTGTGGAACATTTTCTTTGTGTAGCTTCCTCCTCTCTGGTCCTCCTCACCAATTCCAGCTACCTCCCCCTCTATAAATTTTGATCTCTATTGTCTAAACTTAGCATGATCACTGTGTTTTACTGGGGATCCGACTTGTGATCTGGTAAATATTTCCAAACAGAACTTCAGGACAATTATAAGCCTCTTTTTTCTAATAGAGTCGCTATAGTTCAGTATATTACAACGTTTGTATCATATGTTCTGTGCAGTTTTCCATATTTTCCTGTCTGTGGGAAGGCAAGTCTTGTGCAGTTACTCCACTGTGGCTGGAAGCAGAAGTCCTCTTTCTGTACATCATTGTTTGTTATCATTTCTATAATATTTAATCATTATATTATTATATCATAAGCACAATGGCTTATGACATAAGCCATTATCAGGAATGAAATAGGAGGAGTTCCCATGTGGCTTCGTGGTAACAAACTGGACTAGTACCCATGAGGACTCAGCTTCCATCCCTAACCTTGCTTAGTGGGTTAAGAATCTGGCATTGCTGTGAGCTGTGGTGTAGATCACAGATGCAGCTCAGATCCCACATTGCTGTGGCTGTGTGGTAGGCCGACAGCTATAGTTCTTTCGACTCCTAGCCTGGGAACTTCCATATGCAGCAGGTGCGGCCCTAAAAAGCAAAAAAACAAAAACAAAAAAACCCTGAAACTCTATACGTTAAGCAATAATTCCTCTATCCCCACTCCCTGCATCCAGTGTTACAATGTTACCGACATTCTACTTCCTGTCTCTATAAAATAGAGTATGTGAGATATCCCATATAAGTAGAATCATACAGTATTTGCGTTTTTGTGACTGGCTTATTTTGCTTAGCATAATGTACATAAAGTTCATCCATGTTGTAGTATGTGACAGTTTCCTTTCTTTCTCTGTTTATTTCCCAGTTTCCTTAAAAAATTTTTTGACATATAAAAAGGTACATGTAATTAGTCCATAAAACTTGATAAGTTGGAGCTAAGTGTACAGCATTATTACCTGTTATTATTACCTATGATAAGTGAACCATCATTATTACCTATGCCATACCCCTCTCTATCACTTCCAGAAGTTTCCTCCCACCATCTTTATTTTTATTATGGTTTTTTTGCATATGATAAAACACAAAACCTAAGATCTATCCTGTTAGAAAATTTTCAAATATACAATACAGTGTTATTAACTGTAGGCACTATATGGTATAGCACATCTCTAAGGACTTGTTTATCTTGTACAACCGAAATTTTGTGCCCTTTGACTAATACCTCCCCACCCCAAAACCCTGGAAACCACCATTCGTTCTTTGCCTCTACGAGTTTCACTGTTTTATATTAATTATATTAATGGTAAAATGTAGTATTCATCCTTTTGTATCTGGCTCATTTCCCTTAGCATAATGTCCTCTAGATTCATCTATATTGTTATAATTAGCAGAATTTCCTTCTTTTTTTTAGTAGCTGAAAATATTCCATTGTGTGTATATATACATTTCCTTTGCCTATTTGTTGTTTTTTGGTTTTTGAGTTTTTTATGCTTTTTTTAAGGGCTTCGTATGGCACATGGAAGTTCTCAGGCTGGGGGTTGAATCGGAGCTGCAGGTGCCAGTCTATACCACAGCCACACCCATGCAGGATCCGAGCCATGTCTGTGACATACACCACAGCTCACAGCAATGCCAGATCCTTAATCCACAGAGCTAGGTCAGGGATCAAACCTGCATCCTCATGGATTCTAGTCAGATTCATTACTGCTGAGCCACGACAGGAACTCCCTCTATTTGTTGATTGGTAAGACATTTAGGTTGCTTGCATATTGGATACCATGAATAATGCTGCAGAACATGGGAGTGTATATATTCTTTGAGATTCTGATTTCAGTTCCTTGTGTTGTGTACCCAGAAGTGGGATTGCTTAATCATACAGTAATGCTGGAGTATCCTCCATTCTGTTTTCCGTAGTGGCTTTATCAGTTTACATTTCCACCTGCAGTGTACTGGGGATCCCTTTTCTCCACACACTTACCTACACTTGTTATATTTTGGGCTTTGTTGTTGTTGTTGTTTTTGAGGAAAGCCATCCTACGGGTGTGAGGTAATATCTTTTTGTTGTTTTGATTTGCATTTCTCTGATGATTACTGATGTTGAGTACCTTTTCATGCTTATGTTGGCTGTTTATAGATCTTCTTTGGAGAATTGTCTATTTAGTTCCTTTGCCCATTTTTAATCAGGTTATTCATTGTTGCTCTTGTGTTGTAGGAGTTCCTTTTATATGTTTTATTTATTAATTTTTTTGGCCATTCCTGAGACATGTGGAAGTTCCCTGGCCAGGGATTGAACCTGTGCCATAGCAGTGACCAAACCTGCTGCAGTGGCAACATTGTATTCTTAACCCACTGTGTGACAGAGGAATGCCTATATATTTAAAATATTAACCCTTTATTAAATATATGGTTTGCAAATGTTTTCTTCCATTGTATAGGTTGCCTTTTCATTTTGTTGACTATTTCCTTTGCTCTGCTGAAGGCTTTTAGTTTCATGTAATCCTGCCTGTATATATTTGCTTTTGTCACTTTTACTTTTGGTGTCATGTGCTTTATATTTAAGGCTGAATATTTTTTTCTATTATATGTATATACCACATTTCCTTTACCCATCTATCCGTCAATATACATTTAGGCTGCTTCCACATTTTAACTGTTGCGAATAATGCTGCTATTAACATGAGGTTCAAAAATCTCTTCATAATCCTGTGTTCAGTTCTTTTGAATATATAACCAGAAGTGCAATTACTGGATCATATGTTATTTAAAAAAATTTTTTTTGAGGAACCTTTTCATGTAGAACTTTTCACAAATTTCATTGCTATTGCTCCTGTTAAGCTCTATCTGAAAATCTTTATTTCCTTGTTTTGATGGTGGACTTTCTTGATTAATAGATTTTTTTTTCTTTTTTTGTATATCCAGGGCCCTTGCAGAATCTCCACCATCTGTAAACAACCTGAAGAGTGAACTTGGTGACAAAGGGAAGAGTAAGGATGAAGGGGAAGATTGTAATGATGAAAAAAAGGCTGCAGGTACTTGTCTTGAGCCCTATCCAGAAGAGAAAAAGAAGAAACGCTCTGGATTCAGAGACCGAAAAGTATGGAACACAATCTTATAAATTATATTAAAGCTGTAGTTAATTCTATTTTAGAATAATGCTTTTGAGTCTCTTTTATCATATATTTCAGATGGTTCATATTCACTTTGAAGTTATTCACCTCTTTGCTATTTTTCATCATGCTCTAATGCAAGTGTACTCTTTGAATGTGAAGTTAATTGAGGCAGTAAAAAGATCTAGGATTGGTAATCAGGATTAGCATATCTTTTCTTTTCATTTTCTTTCATTTCAACTACCTAAAGTAATTGTTGCTTTTTGGATCTTTCTGATGCTGAATGTTCTCATATATGTGAAGCTGAGTCTTTGTGATATATATACTGATTTATAATGCCAAATTGTAAAGTTAGAATAACATCTCTTTGAAAATGTACAATATGTCTAAGAAATCAACTAATTTTGAGGACAACATAAACTTCAGCTAACTTCAGCATTTTATATCTTTAACACAATTGCTGTTATGTAACTCTACCTGAGAAAAGTTTTAGTTCCTCTTTAATAATGATTCCTATGATACTGGGCTTTTGAATTCAGATGAGTGATAGAAAGTTAAAACGGTGAACTTATTAGATGTTTTGTATGTTACTATTGAAATTCAGGGAATTACCTTTTCTTTCTAAAATATAGCTAATCAACTCAGCAAGACAGTTTGAGTTACTGTGTGTGTTTGGCTGGGGGCGGGGGGGTGTATTTTGCAAGCAAGAAGAATTCCTTTTAGAAATTTGGATCTTCTGTTTGTTTGGATTAAGCTATTAAATGTATCTTCTCATTTTTCAAATCTATTTCTGATTAAGGTGAATTTGAACAACAGTGATGTATGACAAGTTAGTTGTCAGGCATGCCGTTATTTCCAAAATGATGCATTTATTTAATCTTTTGCCCTGAGTGAACTTGAAGAAAGTTCAGATTTATCTTGTGGCAGCGTCTTCATTTATGGTCAAACTTTCCATTTTACAGTGTAGGGCTAAAATGACCCAAATAAACATTTATTTTTGAATCTTCCATTTTCTGTTCCTGCTTTTTGCTGAGCAGATGACTCTGTCTCATACTTCACAGGAAAAAAATGAAAGCTATCAGTGTAATGTATTGAATTTGTTAGCTCCTATAGCTTTAAAACCTTCTTAATCTATATCTTAATTCTTATTTCTTTCACTAAAGTCTCAGCGAATGGATAACCATTCCACATGTTATTTTGTCTTCCCAAGAACCTGTTAAACACGTACTCTTTCTAGATCCCATTTTTCAGTTACTCTTTGCTCTAAATTCTTTTACATACTCTGCCTAAACATGTTAAAGATTCTTCTATCTTTAATTAGATAATAAACTTCACTTTTGATCATGCATTTTTTTTCTATCTACCACCCCATTCAGACTCTTTCCTTGCAATTCCAAACTGCTACAGTCTTCACATACTCTTTGAATCATCAGTTTTCATTTGAACTTCTTGCTTTTGTTCTTTTATGCGCTCTTGATTTTTCTGTGATATTTCAAACATCCAGTGAGAAAAATAGAGGCTATAATGAACATACATACTTGTACCGATGGTTTTTTTTTTTTTTTGTCTTTTTGCTATTTCTTTGGGCCGCTCCCGCGGCATATGGAGGTTCCCAGGCTAGGGGTCAAATCAGAGCTGTAGCCACCGGCCTACGCCAGAGCCACAGCAATGCAGGATCCGAGCCGCGTCTGCAACCTACACCACAGCTCACAGCAACGCCGGATCGTTAACCCACTGAGCAAGGGCAGGGACCGAACCCGCAACCTCATGGTTCCTAGTCGGATTCGTTAACCACTGCGCCACGACGGGAACTCCCCGACGGTTATTTTTATCAAGCTTTAACATTTGGCTGCATTTGCTTCAGTTCTTTTTTTTTTTTTTTTTGTAACAAGAAACAAACAAAATGAATATAAAAAGTAGATTCCAATGTATTCTTCCTAATCCCATTTTTCTCTCTTCTTCCTCAGATGTAAACTAGTGTCCTGAAGTTGTTATTTTTTATTACCACACATGAACAGTTGTTTTGTGTGCTTTATTTTAATTAATAAAAAATTCTCAAGTACATATCACTTAGTTCATAGTGTACTCTCATTGTTAGTTTGTGCATGCTTCTCTCTTTTGTTTTGTTTTGTTTTATTTTTCATTTTTTGTATTGAATTTTACTGTCCTTCTGAAACCTCAGGTTTTCAATTCTGAAAGATTCTCAGATATTGCTTCAGTACTGTCTCACTGTCATTTCTTTTGGAACTCTTCTTAAATGTCTGTTGGATCCTTGAAACACATCCTCCTATCTTTTAACTATTTTTTTCATATTTTTGTCATTAATTCTTCCCCTGCTTCCTCAGAGTCTCTTTCTTTTCTTCCAATTTTTTTTCTTTTTTTTTTAGTGGTAAAATTTACCATCTTAACCATTTTTAAGTTTACAGTTCAATGATAATAAAACATTCATAATATTGTACAACCATCACCACCGTCCATCTTTATAACTGTTTTCATTTTATAAAACTGAAAATTTATACCCATTAAACATAACTCCCTACCATCCCCTTTCCCCCAGCCCCTGCCAACCATCACTCTACATTCTGTCTGTGACTTTGAATACTTAAAAGAACCTCATACAAGTGAAATCATACAGTATTTGTATTTTTGTGACTGGCTTATTGCACCTAGTATAATATTCTCAAAAGCTCAGCATGTTGTAGCATATATCAGAATTTCCTTTCTTTTAGGGCTGGATAGTACTCCATTGTATGTACATACCTCATTTTGCTCATCCATTCATCTGTTGATGGGTATTTGAGTTGCTTCCACTTTTAGCTATTATAAATAACAATTCTATGAACCTGAATATACAGATATCCAAGGCCTTGCTTTTCATTCTTTTGGGTATATAGCTAGAAGTGAAATTGCTTGATTATATGGTAATTCTATTTTTAATTTTCTTATGGAGCTGCCGTAGTGTTTTTCATAGTTCTGTACCATTTGACATTCTTACCATCAAGGGTTCCACTTTTTGCATATCCTTGCCAACACTTATTACTCTTATTTTATATTAGGCATCCTAATAAGAAGTGAGATGGTATTGGTATCTTGGTATAGGTTTTCATTTGCATTCCCCTAATGATCAGTAATGTTGAACATCTTTTCAAGTAATTTTTGGCCATTTGTGTATCTTTTTTGGGAATATGTCTGTTCACATCCTTTTGCCCATGTTTAAACTTTTTTTAAGTTGAGTTTTAGTAGTTCTTTGTTGTTCATTCCTTATCAGATATATGATTTGTATTTATTTCTTTTATGTGGATTTCCTTTTTACTCTGTTGACATTGTCTTTTGGTACACAAAGTTTTTTAAATTTTATGAAATCTACTTCTTTTTTCTGATGTTGCTTGTGCCCTTAGTGTCATATCCAGGAAATTATTGCTAAATGCAATGTCTTAAAGCTTTTGTCCTGTGTTTTCTCGTAAGGGTTTTATAGTGTCAGTTCTTTCATTTTGGTCTTTGTTCCATTTTGAGTTAATTTTTGAATATCAGGTTAGATAACTTCATTTTTTCACATGTGAATATCCAATTTTCCCAAGACCATTTGTTGAAAATGCTGTCATTTCTTCACTGATGGTCACAGCACCCTTGTCAAAAATCATTTGACCATATATAGGAGGGTTTATTTCTGGGCTTTATTTTCTGTTTGTTTGGTGTGTATGCCTGTTTTTATGATAGTACTGCATTCTTCTGACGACTTCATAATAATTTTTGAAATCAGAAAGTTAGGCTTCTCCAACTATGTTCTTTTTCAGAAAGTTTTGACTATGTGGAGTCTTTTGAGATTCCATGGTGGACATATAGGTTGTTTCCATACCTTGACTATTGTCAGCAATACTTCAGTGAACATGTAGTACAGATGTCTCTTTGAGATGCTGATTTTGTTTCATTTGGATAGATATACAGAAATGGGGTTGTTGGGTCTAGTGTAGGTCTATTTTTAATTTCTTGAGGGACTTCATACTTTTTTTCATAGTGGCTGGATCAACTTATACTCCCATCAGCAGTGCAACAGTGTTCCCTTTTCTCCATATCCTCACTAACGCTTTTTGCTTGTCTTCTTAATAATAGCCATTCTAACAGGTGTGAGGTGATATCTTATTTGGTTTTGATTTGCATTTCCCTGTTGAATACTTAAGTTAAACACATTTTCATATACCTATTAACCCTCTGAGTATCTTCTTGGGAAAACTATTCAGATCCTCTGCACAGTTTAAAATCAGATTTTTTTTTTTTATATTGTATGAGTTCCTTTCAAAATACAATCTCCTTTCATGCTAGAAGCTTCTGTTTGGTATAGAAAGAACATGCCTCAGTATAAGAAAGGCCATATATGACAGACCCACAGTTAACATCATACTCACCAGAGAAAGTTTGAAATTTTTTCTCTAAGATGAGAACAAAACAAGGGTATCCATTGTTAACATTGCTATTCAGCATAGTATTTGAAGTCCTACGTAGAGCAATTAGGAAAGACAATGAAATATAAAGCATAAGGATAGGAAAGGTAGAAGTAAAATTCTTATTTGCAGATCATATGATCCTACATAAAGAAAATCCTAAAGACCCAATTAAAAAACTGTTGGAACTAATCAATGAATTCTTTTAAGTTGCAGGATATAAAATCAACATACAGAAATCTGTGTTCTTCCATACACTAACAACAAACAATCTGAAAAAGAAATAAAAGTAACCATTCTATTCACAGTAGCATCAAAACCAATAAAATAATTAGGAATAAATTTAACCAAGGAAGTGAAAGATCTATACAATGAAAACTATAAGAATGTGATGGGAGAAATTGGAGACACAAAGAAATGGAAAGATAACTCATGTTGATAGATCAAAATAATTAATTTTGTTAAAATGTCCATATTACCCAAAGCCATCTATAAATTCAGTACATTACCTACCAAAATTCCAATCACATTTTCATAGAAATTTAAAGATAAAACATTCTGATATCAAACTGTACCACAAAGCTAGATTAATCAAAACAGTATGATACTGGCATAAAAATAGAATACATAGACTAATAGAACAGAGTAGATATCCCAGAAATAATCTCTCACATACATCATCTATTAATACTGGACAAGGAGCTAAGAATACTCTAGGAAAGAAGAGTCTCTTAGTGTTTGGAAACTGGACAACCACATACGGAAGAAAAAATTGAACCATTATCTTAAACCATTCACAAAAATTCGCTCAAATGGGTTAAATATTTTAATATAACACTGGAACTGTAAAACTCCTAGAAAACTTAGTGGGAAAGCTCCTTTTCATTGGTCTTCCAATGATTTTTTTTTTTTGGTTGTTACTCCAAAGCACAAGCAACAAAGGAAATATCAAGTGACAGCATCAAATTAAAAAAGTATGTGCATAGCAAAGGAAATCATTAAGAAGATGAAAAGGCAGCCTATGAAATGGGAGAAGATACTTGCAATCCATATATCAGATAAGAGGTTAATTTTCTCTCTCTCTTCTCTCTCTCTCTTTGTAGCTAGCTAAAGCTTTATCCATTTTGTTTATCTTTAAAAAAAACCTCTTAATTTAGTTGATCTTTTCTTTTGTCGTATTCTCATTTTACAATTTTTGCTCTTTGTCATCTCCTACTTTGTGTTAACTTTTGGCTTAGTTCTTTTTCTAGTTCTTTGAGATATAAGGTTAAATTGTATATTGTAGTATTTCTTTTTTCTTAATGTAGACATTATTGCTATGAATTTCCCTTTTAGGAATGCTTTTGCTGCATTTCATGTTTTGATATTTTGTATTTCCATTTTTAGTCCTCTCAAGATATTTTTTGATTTCTGTTTTCCTGTCTTCATTGACCCATTGGTTTTTTAGGAATATGTTGTTTAATTTTCACATATTTTTTTGATCTTCTAGTTTTCTTCTTGTAGTTCATTTTTAATTGCATACCATTATGGTCAGAAAAGATACTTGATAAGATTTTAATCTTCTTAAATTTATTAAGCCTTGTTTTGTGGCCTATCATGTGATCTCTCCTTCAGAGGACTCCATGTGAACTTGATAATAATGTATATTCTGCTATTATTAAGTGGAATGTTCTGTAAATGTCTTTTAAGTTCATCTGGTCTAATATGTAGTTTAAGTCCTTTCTGTTGGGCTACAGAGTTGTGCTCCTATAACCAGTACAAACTGCTTCTTTGTTTGCCATGGTCCTATGGGACTCATGCATGCAAACCCTGTTGATTAGCAAAGCCAGGTGATTCTGAGACTCATACCTCAGATGATAGCTGCTAAAGCTGAGGTGCAGCCAGATGTATAAGCTCCTTCTGGGGAGATCCTGGCAATTTGGAGTGGACTCAGTGGAGAGGTCAGAGGAGGAATCCACTGATTCCTCCCTGGTCTCCATGGAGGATGTCCATCATCCCTTAGATGTGTGCTAAATGGAAGCCTGACCTTCAGGTAACAACTTCTAATGTATGTAAACAGACCTTTTTCAGGGAAAGACTGGGAGGTGGGTGTATTTTGTCTTCTTCCTCTGCACTAATCCCTGGGGGGACAGCTACTGTGAGCCTGTTAAAAACTGTTTCTTTGTTTTATGTAGTTTCATGGGGCTAATGGATGCAAGTCCCATTAGTTTTCAGAGCTAGCTGTTTTGGAGACCCGTCCCTCAAGTGGAGTCTTAAAAGTTGGGGTTCTAGATGTAGGGTCCAAACACTTCATTCCTCAAAGAGAAGCTAGGGGTTGATAGTTTCCTCCCATGTGTATAACACTAGGCTAGAGGTGGGGTTTATGGCAAGAGTGTGTCTCAGCCTTTCCTACCTGTTTTGATGTTGGTACTTTCTTACTGACTCAGTGAATAGGTATTGTTCAGCTAGTTTCAGGATTTCTTTCAAAGAGAAGTGCTCCTTTTATAGCTGTACATTCGGTGCATCTATGGGAGGTGGAGAGTTCAGGAGCCTCCAAGTCACTATTTTGGACTTGAAACAGCATCTTCATAATTAAGAACCTAAATTATTTGGTTCAGTACAGTTATAAATACTTTTAAATTGATTGATAAGAGAACATAAATAATAAGAGACATAAAATACTATATATGCCAAACAAAATCCTTAGGAATTTAGGTGACTAGAAAACCCAAGTAAGTTTACTTATTACAGACATCACAATAAATGAAAAAGAGAAGAAAAGTAACATATTGAGCATATTCTGTCTGTCAGATGTAATACATATACATACATATGCATAGAGTAAATGCGTGTGTATTTGTGCATATGTGTGTATGTACACACATGTATATACATACATACTTGTGTGTGTGTGTGTGTGTATATATATATATATACATATATATATATATATACACACTTAATGCTTAAAGTAACTGTGTAACACGTCTAAAGTAATATAGCTGTTACTTATAAAGGAAGGAATCAAATATAAATCTGTATGACTTTATTATTATTTTTTTTTGTCTTTTGTCTTTTTAGGGCTGCACCTGCAGCATATGGAGGTTCCCAGGCCAGGGTTTGAATCAGAGCTGTAGCTGACAGCCTCTACCACAGCCACAGCAATGCAGGATCCGAGCCACACCTGCAACCTATACTACAGCTCACGGCAATACCAGCTCCTTAACCCACTGAGCGAGGCCAGGAATCAAACCTGCGTCCTCATGGATGCTAGTCAGATTCGTTTCCATTGAGTCATGACAGTAACACTAATCTGTGTAATTTTAAAACTCTTGGAGTTCCCGTCGTGGCGCAGTGGTTAACGAATCCGACTAGGAACCATGAGGTTGCAGGTTCGGTCCCTGCCCTTGCTCAGTGGGTTAACGATCCGGCGTTGCTGTGAGCTGTGGTGTAGGTTGCAGACGCGGCTCGGATCCTGCGTTGCTGTGGCTCTGGTGTAGGCTGGCGGCCACAGCTCCAATTCGACCCCTAGCCTGGGAACCTCCATATGCCGCGGGAGCGGCCCAAGAAATAGCAAAAAGACACACAAAAAAATAAAAATAAAAAAAATAAAATAAAAAAATAAAACTCTTGCTCTTTCTATTGCTCTTCTAACATAACATGTTTTGGTTACAGAATTTTGCTCATGGTTTACCCTAGGTCAGTTAATATCATACTGTTTCAGATTTCTAAAGGTGATCTGGAGCCCTGATTTTCTACGTCATTTCTTTTAATGGAGATTGCTAGTTTGCTAGTCATCTACTGAATGAAAGTGATGTGAGCCACTTCTAACCTGGCTCATAAAATCTCCCACAAGGATCTTCAGTGCTCTTTTCTCCCTTTCCTGAGGGCTATAATGACCATGAGTAGAATGACCTTGGAAGCCACATATTGGCTGTTTTCAGCCTGATTTTGACTCTTTTTTTTTCCCTAGGGGTTGTAGTTGCCAGGACTGTGAACTATAGAATTGGGATGGACCTGTTTCTCCCAGTTACTGGAGATGGACTGGGGACTCTTTCACCCTGGTTGGTCTGGGCCCTTTCTGGGATCTTCTGAGCTTTCCAAGAGGCTTCAGAAATGGAGGCTGCAGGCTGATGCTGACTTTCCTTCACATGTGCCCCCACAAGCCATTAGGGGAAATTGATGAAGGATGGGGGTGGATGAAAGAGGCTCCATGCAATCAGACCCAGAATGGGGTAGAATCCTGTCTCTGGGAGTCCAGCTGCAGAGAGTAGCAGGGGTCTTAGATGCTCAGGCTAGATAGTGTGAGCATCTGTCTTACAGGATTAAGGTAGTGTCAGTAGGCACAGAGCGGGGGTGTGGGGTTGGGGATTTGGCTGGCTGGCTGAAGGCAGTGAATCTGGGAATTGCCGGCTACCTGGCCCATTCACCGAGCCTACTGCCATTTCTCAGAGTAATTGGTTGCAACTAGTCTTTGGCTACTCTTGTGCATTTCATATAGGAAATATAGTGCCTGAATTTTGATCCAGTTAGCCTGGCTCTTTTAGTGAAGGCAGCTGTCTTAAAATCATGAAATTCAAGAATGTTTTTTTAAGTAAATGATTGAATGTTACTATTATAATTTTCTTAGTAAATCTTTTCACCAGACTAAACATTGCAAAATTCTCCAACAGTTTTCTACATACCTTTGCTTTTAAGCCTTCGTTTTCTTAGATGCTACATTTTAAAACCTTTATGTAATAGTTTGTTAGTGTTCCTTTAACATGACTACTTAAAAGGAGGGCAGCTCCAAATCAAATTATATGAAATGGTCTTAAAGATACATTGCCAAGTGAAGAAAAAAAGCAAAAATATACTATACCATATGTTTATACTAAACTCTTCTAGTGTGGGAATGCAAAAAGTCTTACATTCCCTGACCTTTTTTCAAACTAAAACTAATTAATGATATTCAGCAGCTTTTTTTTTTTTTTTTTTGGTAACAATCAAGTATCTGATTTTCATTCTGAGAATCATTGACCTTTAAGTTGTTGTTTTTCTACCTTTAATCTTATATTTGACTTAATTTTTTAATTCACAAAGCCATCTTTGGTAGTAGCTATTGTTTATAAACACTAAAACTGATTATTATATTTTTTTGGCTGCACCCTTGGAATGTGGAAGTTTCCAGGACAGGGATCAAACCCAGGGCCATTGCAGGGACAACACTAGATACTAGATACTTACCCACTGAGCCACACAAGAGCTCCAAAACTGATTATTTTTTGTTCTGTAGCCAGTATGACCTAGCAGATAGTTGTAGTGAAATATAAAATGCCTTGATTTAAACTTGTAGGTAAGTCTCAAGGCTGTCAAGGGGTTGAAAGGCTCTTAGTGACTTTGCCACATGCCAAATCTATTGAAAATTTTTCTGAAATCAGTATTCAGACTTTAAGGCAAATTGGTATTAGAAAGATTTCTGTCATGTATAGTTATAAATTAGCATTCGTAGTGGCTGAAAGCACATCTGGTAGTGTAATTGAAACCATTGTTAAACAGCTGCTCTCAATGACCTCAAAGTGACCATCAAGCCAAAACTGACAGTTAAAGTAATAGCTGTGTTAATAAGGCAAATTAAAACATTAATAATGTTTTTCAGTATAGTGAATTGCTTTATAGACATTGAATTCACTGATGAATTTTCAGATCATATTGGCTTAAATTATTTTCTAACCACTTATTTATAGGATACTATTTAATGTTGGTTATCTCAACATAGAAGATTCATGTATGAGAGATATCTTTTCACTAAAGTACTATATAGTTTGTAGAAGAAAATTATGCAGAAGATACAGTATTTTGTACATTTCATATACAGAATGGGGCTTGGGTGCCACATAAGGAAATGGGAAAGGGTTATTAACATCACACTAAATGTTTGCCATATTTGATTTTGTTCCTATTCCAAGATTTGCTTGTATTTTTCCCAAGTCTATTCTTTTCTAAATATGCAACATTTAAATAGTCTCTGGAAGTTTAATTTTGTAGTCAAAAGTAAGTCTTATTGCTTTAGACTTGTCAGTAATTGAGTTTCCATGATATGCAATTTTTTTATGATGTTTAATGTACTTTGTGTTTGAAAGACTCTTAGCTATTCAGACTTATGAAGTCCCATGTCCGTTTTGTTTTAGAGATTAGGAAATTGCAAAGAAATAAAAATTATAAAATCAATCCCTTTTTTGGAGTTCCTGTCATGGTGCAGTGGTTAACGAATCCAATTAGGAACCATGAGGTTGCGGGTTTGATCCCTGCCTTGCTCAGTGGGTTAAAGATCTGGCATTGCCGTGAGCTGTGGTGTAGGTTGCAGACGCGGCTCGGATCCTGTGTTGCTGTGGCTCTGGCATAGGCTGGCAGCTACAGCTCCGATTTGACCCCTAGCCTGGGAACCTCCATATGCCATGGAAAGCAGCCCTAGAAAAGGAAAAAAAAAAAATCAATCTCTTTTTTAAAACTTGGTATTTAAAAAATTATAGACTACCATATATATGGCATTATACCCTTTTACTAAGACCTTTTGAATTCTTGTATGACATTTTTTTTTTCAATTTTGCTAGCTTTCGGTAATTTAAGAAACTAGAAAATCATTCAAAAGTTCTAAACAAAACTGATATAATCATTGCCTCAACTGTAGTATGAATGCTATATCACAAGTTTTGGAAACACAATAATTTCAAGTTTAAAAAATCCAGTTATAGGGAAAAAATGATATAATTGATATCATTATAAGTGATATTTGCGCTTATTTCCCCCCAAATGAGTGCATATGCAAGAAAATGAGAATTACTCAATATAGAAACACTCTCTGAATTTCTAATTTTAGGTGATGGAGTATGAGAATAGGATTCGCGCATATTCTACACCAGACAAAATCTTCCGGTATTTTGCCACCTTAAAAGTAATCAGTGAACATGGTGAATCTGAAGTTTTTATGACACCACAAGACTTTGTGCGATCCATAACACCTAATGAAAAACAACCAGAACGTAAGTTGCTAAAGTGAAAAATTGTGATGTTTGTTTTGTTATATGCTACTTTGTTTCTTATAAATCCGTGCAGTAATTATATTCACTGTGTAGCATTATGCTAGGCTTTAGGAGTACTAAAGAGGAGCATATAATCTAAAGGGTTGAGGAGATTATACCTCTCTGTCTGAGATTCATTGCCTGTAATGAGACTGTTCCTAAAGGCAGTTGATTGCCATCAAGTTACTTTTTGGTGGAATAGACAGCGATGGTAACAGGTAATTTCAAATGTGTTGATTTGTTAAAGAACAGCTGCTATGGCAGTAGAAAAAAGGGGCATGTAATTCAATCTGGAAGTTTAATGAAAATCTAGAAAATACATCTAAGTTTGAATTAAAGTTAGACAAAGAATAGAGGAAATGATGTCTCATCTAGAGGAGACAGTGAGATGTGAGGAAAGAAAATAAATTGCTTAATATTATAAGTTAAAGGTGATAGTTTACAATTCCATATGGGAGACATGGTGGGAAAAATGACAGAGTAGGGAGCTCCAAGAATCATTTTTTTTCACTGAAGCAGTCATTACACTGCCCAGAATGGATTGAATCAACTTTTTTGGATCACTGGAATCCAATTTAAAAATTACAGTAACCAGGGTAGTGGTTAATGAAGAAAGAGGCTCATAAATTTTGGGAAGAAAGTGCTGTGGCCTTTTGCTTGCCTGCCTACCATGCCTTGTTTCCCAGCTTAGCAGCAGTCATGGAGATAACAGCCTGCATTCCTAGTGTGGCTTACTAGTGATGGGGAAGTTCACTGGCAGGCAATACAGACTTTGTTTTCAAAAAATTGCGGTTGTGTATTTTGACTCATCTGGTAATTTCCTGAGTTACCAGCACAAAGGTTTCATGCAGCTCAAGCTGAAGTAGCTTCCCACATGTCATATTCTGAAAAAAATTTTACCATATGACCCAGCAATCCCACTCCTGGTCATATATCCAGACGGAGCTTTCATTGAAAAAGATACATGCCCTTCTATGTTCATTGCAGCACTATTTACAATAGCCAAGACATGAAAACAACCTAAATGTCCAATGGCAGGTGAATGGATTAAGAAGATGTGGTACATCTACGCAATGAAACACTACTCATCCATAAAAAAAAAGAATAAAATAATGCCATTTTCAGCAACATGGATGGAAATAGAGACTCTCATACTAAGTGATGTGAGTCAGAAAGAGACAGACAAATACCGTATGATATCGCTTATATCTGGAATCTAATATACAGCACAAATGAACCTATCTATAGAAAGGAAATGAACTCATGGACTTGGAGAACAGACTTGTGGTTGCCAAGAGGCAAGGGGAGGGAGTGGGATGGACTGGGACTGGGAGTTTGGGGTTAGTAAATGCAAACTATTGCCTTTGGAATGAATAAGCAGTAAGATCCTGCTGTATAGCACAGGAAACTATATCTCATCACTTGTGATGGAACATGATGGAGGATATATATACACACAACTTGGTCAATTTGCTATACAGCAGAAATTGACAGAACATTGTAAATCAACTATAATATTTTTTTTTTTAATTTAAAGACCCATACCACCTGTAGCCATCAGGCCAAGAGAGGGCAGATGAGACCAGCAGCAGACAGATTGAAAAGCCTGGGAAGGAGGCTGAGGAGAAAGACATTTCAGGAGAATAAGAGCTTTGAAGTTCTGCTGTGTATCCTGGGGAATCTAGAGTGATGTTCAGGGCCAGAAACATAATTGGAAAAGACTTGTGTGGGCTTGTGTGTTTTTGCTGATAGCTGTGCTCTGTGCAAGAAGGAGGTGGAAGTTGAGGTGGATTATAGGAGATCTAGCTAAACATGAAAAGAGGATCCTAGTTCACAGTTAGTCTACAAACACTAGAAGAGCTGGGATATGTTTTTGTTTTTGTTTTTCATTCTTTTTGCCTCCAACATTTAAGAAAATCTGTGAGGTCACTTGATGACTGCTTAGATGATAGAGCAGAAACCTCATTTATGACTAATGATAAGGAATATAACCTTGGAAGAAATAGTTTGGAAAAATCACTAAAAGTGATGACTTTAATCCTCACCATGTTACAACGTCAAACCCTGGAAAGTAGGGAGAATCTGATTTCTAGAATTACCACATTGTAGTATTAAAAATGTCCAAGTTTCAATTTAAAAAATTGCATAGCATACCAGTAATAATCAGAAATGTGAGAACTTTGATAAGAAAAAAAAGAAAGAAATTGACAGAAACTATACCTGAGGAAACCTAAGCATTGCACATACTAGATGAAGATTTTAAATCAACTCTCTTAAATATGTTCAGAGAGCTATAGGAAACCATAGACAAAGAACTATAGGAAATAGGGAGAATTGTGTGTTAATAAATAGAGAATGTCCATAAAGATATAGAAATTGTAAAAGGGGATTGAATAGAAATCATGTAACTAAAAAGTACAATAGGTAAAGTGAAAACTTTACCAAAAGAATTCAACACAGATTTGAGCAGGCAGATAAAAGAATCAGAAACTTGAAGAGAGGTCAATTTATATCCAATTTCAGGAACAGAAAGCAAGAAGAATTAATAAAAATTAATAGAGCCCAAGATAACTTGTGAGACAATGTCAAGTCTACCAGCATATGCATAAGGGGAGTCCCAGAAGGAGAAATTAAGATGTTTTAAGATAATCAAAAACAAAAGAAATTTGTTGCTAGTACGCATTTCCTATAAGAACACTAAATGGGGTTCTTTAAACTGAAATGAAAGTATATTGGATAGTAACTAAAGTCATTCAAAGACAATTTTTAAATGGTAAAGACCAGTAAAGGTAACTACATAGGGAAATATAAAAGTTGGTATTAAAAGTCCATCAACAGAGGAATGGATAAAGAATGTGTGGTACATATATAAACCGTGGAATATTAGTCATAAAAAATAATGAAATAATGCCATTTGCAGCAACATGGATGGACCTAGAAACTATTACACTAAGTGAAGACAGTGAAAAACAAACATCATATGATATCATCTATATGTGGAATTTAAAAAAAAAAAAAAGGATACAAATGAACTTTTTGCAGAACAGAAACAGACTCACAGACTTTGAAAAACTTATGGTTATCAAAGTGGACTGGGGGATGGACTAGGGGTTTGGGACTGGCATATGCACACTGAGGTATGTGGAATGATTGGCCATTGGGGACCTGCTGTATAGCACAGAGAACTCTACCCAGTATTTTGTGATAATCTATCTGGGGAAAGAATCTGAGATAGAATGAGTATGTGTATATGTATGACTGAGTCACTTTATTGTACAGCAGAAATTATTACAGCCTTGTAAATTAACTATACTTCAGTAAAACTTTTTTTAAAAAGTATTGTTTTATTTTTGGTTTTTCAGTCCTTTTTGTTAACTATATGATTTATTTTTATTTTATTTTTTTGTCTTTTTGCTATTTCCTGGGCCGCTCCCACGGCATATGGAGGTTCCCAGGCTAGAGGTCGAATCAGAGCTGTAGCCACCAGCCTACGCCAGAGCCACAGCAACGTGGGATCCGAGCCGCGTCTGCAACCTACACCACAGCTCACAGTAACGCTGGATCCTTAACCCACTGAGCAAGGGCAGGGACCAAACCTACAACCTCATGGTTCCTAGTCGGATTCGTTAACCACTGTGCCACGACGGGAACTCCTAAAAGACAAATTTTAAAGCATTTATAAACATGTTAATGTTGAGTCAGACTAGGATTATTCTAAGTTTGAGATTAATTGGTTTTTAATTTTTGATTAAAGTATAATCGATTTAGTGTTGTGCCAATTTCTACTGTAAAACAGAGTGACCCAGTCATATGTACATGTACATTCCCTTTCTTATCTTCCATGGTGGTATCCCGAGAGACTGTATATATTTCCCTGTGCTGTGCAATAGGACCACATTGCCTATCCATTCTAAATATAATAGGTTGTATTTAAGATGTTAATTGTAACCTTCAAATTAACCACTAAGACAGTAACTAAAAAATATACAGAAAAGGAAATGAGAGGATATATAGTACATTAGAGGAGTTCTCTTGTGGCGCAGCAGGTTAAGAATCCATCATTGTCACTGCAGCAGCTCAGGTCACTGCTGTGGCTTGTGTTCAGTCCCTGGCCTGGGAACTCCCACATACCACAGGTGCAGGAAAAAAATTAGTGCACTAGAAAAAATAATCAAACACAAAAGAGGGAAAGATTGGAGGAACTAAGGGACAAAAAAGATGTAAGACATACAGAGAACAGATAACAAGATGGCATAAGTAGGTCCTTTCTAATTAGTAATCACTTTATATATAAAAGAAACTCATCGGTTAAAAGAGATTAACAGGAGAAAAAAGTATGATCTAATACTGTCCACAGGAAACTCACTTTAGAGCCACAAATAGGCTGAAAATGAAAAGGTACAGATAGTGACCAAAAGAGAGTTGAGGTGACTATATTTATATCAAACAAAATAGATTTTAAGAAATTGTTACCAGAGACAAAGAAGAATAATATATATTGATAAAAAGATGAGTTCGTCGAGAAGATGTAACAATCATAAATGTATATACTCACCAAATGACAGACCCCAAAATATGTGAGAGAAAGATTGACAGAATTGAAGTAGAAAATAGTTCTATAGTAATGGTTAGAAACTTCAGAATTCGGGAGTTCCGATTGTGGCACAGTGGAAACGAGTCCAACTAGTAACCATGAGGTTGCGGGTTTGATCCCTGGCCCCGCTCAGTGGGTAAGGATTCAGCACTGCTGTGAGCTGTGGTGGTGTAGGTCACCAGTGCAGCTCAGATCCCATGTTGTAGCTTCAATTCAACCCCTAGCCTGGGAACTTCCATATGCTGCAGATTGTGGCCCTAAAAAGCAAAAAAAAAAAAAAAAAGAGAGAGAGAGAGAAGCTTTAGAATCCCTATATTAGTAATGAATAAAACATCTAGACAGAAAGTCATTAAAGAAATAGAAGACTTAACACTATAAACCAACTAAACCTAATAGACATGCATGGAACACTCTACTCAAAAGCAGCAGAATACATATTCTTCTGAAGCACACATCAAATACTCTCCAGAATAGACCAGATAGACCATATGTTAGGCTGCAAAACAAATCTTAGTAAATTTTAAAAGATTAAAATCATATTGAGTATATTTTCTGATAGAAATAGAATGAAACTATCTGTTGGTAACAGAAGGAAAACTAGAAAATTTATAAATATGTGGAAATTAAACAATACATTTAAGCAACCCATGGATCACAAGAGAAGTTAGAAACTACTTTGGGATAAATGAAAAAGGAAACAGAACTTACCAAAACTTATGTGATGCTACAAAAGTAGTACCAAGAGGGAAACTTATAGGTGTAAACACCTACATTTTAAAAGAAGAAAGGGAGTTCCCATTGAGGTGCAGTGGAAACGAATCCGACTAGTATCCATGAGGATGCAGGTTCAATCCCTGGCTTCACTCAGTGGGTCAGGGATCTGGCATTGCCATGACCTGTGGTGTAGGTTGCAGATGTGGCTCGGATCCCATGTTGCTTGGCTGAGGTATAGGCTAGCAGCTGTACTTTTGATTTGACCCCTTTCCTGGGAACTTCCATATGTTGTGGGTGTGGCCCTAAAAAGTAAGTAAATAAATAAATAAATAAAAATGAAAAGAAAGATCTCAGATCACTTTCCTAACTTTATACCTATGGAACTAAAAAAGAAAAGAGATCAAACAAAAACCAAAGATAGCTGAAATAAGGAAATATTAAAAGCTAATGCAAAGATAAGTGAAATGGAGAATGGAAAAACAATAGGGAGAATCAATGAAACAGAAAGTTGGTTCTCTGGAAAGATCAACAAAATTGAGAAACCTTTAGCTAGACTAAGGAAAATAAGAGAAAAGAAGCAAATAACTAAAATCCTGAAAATGGTGACATTACTACCTACTTTACAGAAATAAAAAGGATAAGCGCATACTATGAACAGTCATATACCAACAAATTGGATTACCTAGATGAAATGAACAAATTCTTAGTAACACACAAACTGCCAGAAATGAAGAAGAGCTCTTACAACTCAATAAGAAGTCAGACAACCCCATTAACAAATGGGGAAATGACTTGAATAAACATTTCTCCAAGTAAGATACAGAAATGGCTGATAAGTACATGAAAAGATACTTAATGTCATCAGTCATGAGAGAAATGAAAATCAAAACCACCGTATACCTACACCACAGCTCATGGCAACGCCGGATCCTTAACCCTCTGAGCAGGCCAGGGATCGAACCTATGTCCTCATGGGTGCTAGTGAGGTTCGTTAACCACTGAGCCATGGCGGGAACTCCTTGGCTCTAATTTAAAAGCAAACAAGTAGAGTTCCACGGTGGCCCAGTGGGTTAAGAATCCGGCATTGTTACTGCTGTGGCTAGGGTTGCAGCTGTGGCTTGGGTTTGATCCCTGCCCTCGGAACTTCTGCATGCCAGGAACTCTCATATGTTGCTGGTGAGAATGTAAAATTGTGTAAAAGCAATTTGACCATTTCCCAGAAATGTAAGGTGAACAAAGAATTACCACATGACCCAAAAATTTCACTACTAATATGAAAACAAAAGTATTGTAAAACACACTCAAACAAGTCCTTATACATGAATGTTCAAAGCAGCACCATTCACAATACCTCCAAAGTAGAAACATCTTAAATGTCCTTTAACACATGAATGGATAAACAAATTGTGGAGTATGCATAGAGTAGAATATTATTCAAATGAGATGAATCTAGAAAACATTATGCTAAATGAGACAAACCAGTCACAAAAGGCCACATATCACATCATATGATTTCATTTGTGTGAATATCTGATACAGGTAAATCCATAGAGATAGAAAGCAGTTGTCTGTTGCAATCAGCTGGGCTGGGGGAATAAGGACTGACTGCCTAATGGGTACAAGATGGCTTTTTTTTTTTTTTTTTTGAGTGATGAACATGTTTTGAAATAGATAAAGGTAGTAGTTACACAACACTATGAGTGTACTAAATGCCGCCGAACTGGACACTTTAAAACGGTTATTTTATGTTATTTGAATTTTTCAATTTAAAAAGAGGAAAAAGAATATTCAGTCAGTTATTATTTGCAAATTTTGTATTTGCAAATTTGCATGCTCACTAAAACTTACTTGTAACCCCATAATCAATACTTATGATGCTTGCTTTTTTTTTTTTTTTTGGCGTTTTTAGGGCCATACCCTCAGCATATGGAGGTTCCCAGGCTAGGGGTCGAATCGGAGCTGTAGCCACTGGCCTACCCCACAGTCACAGCAACACCAGATCCAAGCCACATCTGCAACCTACACCACAGCTCAAGGCAACACTGGATCCTTAACCCACTGAGCAAGGCCAGGGATTGAACCTGCATCCTCATGGATACTAGTCAGATTTGTTTTAGCTGAGCCACGACGATAATTCCAATACTTATGATGCTTTTGCAGTTATCTGTGGCTACATGCAGTGCAGCAAAAAACTTGAGTCACTCCTGTGCATGTTCCCAGCTGAAGTCAAAGTAATGCTCTGCCTTTTTGCTTCAGCTTTCATATGAGTATCCTCTGCTTTGTCTGTTTAGTGCCATGTTTTTCGAATTTTTATGCTTTATCTTGATGATCACTGTGCCTCTTCCCCTCACCCCATGTAATATTGAAGTACTGTCTAGTGTTCTTAAGCATAAGAAGGCTGTAATGTTCCTTGAGGAGAAAATCTGTATGTGAGTTAAGCTTTCTTCAGGCTTGAGTTATAGTGCTCTTGGCCATGAGTTCAATCTTAATGAATCAAGGATATTTATGTAGAGAAAGAATGAATCAAATATATATATAGACATACATATATCAAATAAATATGGGAGTTCTCTGGTGGCTCAGCAGGTTAAGGATTTGGCATAGTCACTACTGTGGGGCAGGTTTGATCCTGGCCCAGGAACTTCCTCATGAATAAGCTGTCTAAAAAACAAACAAATGAACAAAATCCATAAAATAAGGTTATGTATTGATTGGTTTGAAAAAAAGTTGTATGTGACTAGAGGATCACATGAGCCTAACCCTGTATGTATCCCCTGGGACCAAGAGGTCAATATTCATAGTTCACTGTTCGTGGTAACTTTAGAGAACGTAACTATTACTGTTAGCAAGAATCAAGCATATATGGTATAGTAATAGGATATGAAAAAGAAACTATTTCTTTAGAGAGTATATTATAAGGAAGACATCCTAAAGGAGGTAGCATTTGAGATGGGTTTTGAAAAGTGAGTAATAGTTCATATATATGAGAGGGAAAAGGCATTACTCAGAGGGAGTAAATTGTCTGGTCAAAAATACAGACATGTGAACATTGTGAGCCTTGTTAAACCAAAAACAATTATAACATCTTTGAACCAGGGAGGTTATAATGTTTTGCCCATGTTCATTAACATTCATATATCTCTACAACAAATAAAACCCTCAAAGGTGCAGGAAATTTGTTGTATATTAATTTTTTTTCTTATGGAAATTAGAGTAATATAATCAACCCATATGTACCTATCACTTAGATTCAACAACTATAAACATGGCCAGTCTTATTTCATCTATAACCTTATTTCTTCTCACTCCAGATTGTTTTGAAGCCAATTTAAAGTGTTTTTTTTTTTTTTTCTCTTTTTGACCATGCCCACAACATGTTCAAGTTCCTGGGCCAGGGATTGAACCCATGCCATAGAAGCAACCCAAGCCACAGCAGTGACAATGCCAGATCCTTAACCTGCTGAGCCACCAGAGAACTCCCTAAAGCAGTTTTTTTTTTTTTTTTCCCAAATAAACTCTCATTGTATTAAGGTGGACTGAGTGTATTTGGCAATAAATAGTGATGGTATTTGTTGTTAATTTTTTATTGAATAAATTTGGCATGTAACTTTGTGTGAGTTTAAGGTGTATAGTGTGTTACTTTGATACACTTAAATATTGTAATGATTGCAGATGCAGCAGTATTTATCATGTTACATCATTATAGTTTTACATTGACTATATCCATTATACTATGAATTAGATCTCTATGGCTATTTACTACTCATTACAAGTCTGAAGCTTTACATACCATCAATCTTGTCCTGTGGTAGCAACTATTTTTTCTGTTTTCACAAGTTTGGCTCCTTTAGATTTCACATATAAGTAATACCATATAAGTACTTGCCCTAAAGCAGTTTTAAAGCCACCGCTGTATGTGTCTCTGAAAGATAAATAGTTGCCAGTGGGAACCTGCTGTATAGCTCAGAGAACTCTACCAAGTATTCTTTGATGGTCTATGTAGGAAAAGAGTCTGAAAGAAAATGGATATGTCTATATGTACAACAAACTGAATCACTTTGTTGTACAGCAGAAATTGTCACAACCTTGTTGTATAGCAGAAATTGACAAAACACTGCAAATCAACTATAATAAATAAATTATCCCAGTTTAAAATAAAGACATTGTCACAACCTCGTAAATCAACTTTACTTCAATAAAATTTTTAAAAATGAAAAAAGGTAAGTACCTAAAAATAGTACCAGTAATACCAAAAATTTTTAAATATTACAATAATTTTAATAGCAAATATCTAGGCGTTGTTCTAATTTTCCTATCTTAAAATACTGTTTACAGTTGATTTCTTCAAATCAATCTCCAGAGGTGGTCAACACTAGGTTAGATATCTGTTAGATAAAGTCTTTCTTTATCTAGGAGTTTTTCTCTTTTTTTCTTGTCATTTTTTTCTTACCATTTATGCAAGGCAAATTTTGGGCCTTGTTTCATATCTCTCAGCCCACCTTTTACCTTTTGCTCAGATTGTTGCTATAGCAGTTAGTATGGAGATACAGCCTGACAGGAACAACCCTCAGCTGCTCTAAGATTTCTTGTTTCAGGAGTTCCCATCTGGCTCAGTGGTTAATGAATCCGACTAGGATCCATGAGGCTGCAGGTTTGATCCCTGGCTTCACTCAGTGGGTTAAGGATCTGGCATTGCTGTGAGCTGTAGTGTGAGCCTCGGATACTGCTCAGATCCAGTGTTGCTGTGGCTATGGTGTAGGCCGGTGGCTACAGCTCTGATTCGACCCCTAGCCTGGGAATCTCCATATGCTGCTGGTGTGGCCCTAAAAAGACAAAAAGACAAAAAAAAAATATTTCTTGTTCCAGCTATAGAGCATCTCTGCTGCTGTAGCATGGGACCCCTGCGGGAGCCCACTCAGCCATTTTAGCACATTAACACAAATAGGGTTACAAAGGACCTTTTGTTGGGACTTGATGCACAAATACTCTCTTCTCCACTGACTTAGATGGTCAATTCTGAAAACAAAAACTGCATAGTTTCTCAGATGGGCTAAGCCCTAGCTGTCTGTCTACAGCAGTAATCACCTCACCCTTGAATTGGCTTTCCCTCCTTTCCTGATTAACTTTTTCTGATCCTTCTGCACCAGGAGGAAAGTCCAACTATACAACATTTATTTGTGAAAGAATGTAAGTCATTTATATTATAGATTTTCCCACATTTTGGATTTTACTGATTGTATCTCCATGGTTTTAATTAATATGTTCTTCTATACTTTGTCTTTCACCCATGTAGAAAATATATAGAAAGCAACCAAAAGATAATGTACTAAAATGTTAGCTCTTTGGATGTTGAAATTATAAGGAATTAGTTTATCCTTCTTTGTATGTTCCTTTATTTTCTAATAAACTTCATAGTCATTCATGCAGCAAGTATTGATTGATTAGCTCTGTTGTGAGTTAGACACTATTCTATGTACAGGGCATGCAGTAATTAATAAAACTGACAATTTTTTTGCCTTTATAGAGTATATTGTCTTTTATAATCAGAAAGAACGTATGTAAATATTTCCATTAATTGCACTGAATTTTAATTACACTGAATTTTAGATTTTGAGCCTTTTGAATTAGTTTTAGCACCTTGTTTTGTGACATGTGGAAGGAGAAATTGAAGGCTGTGTGTAAGACAGAAGAAAAAAAGATTGCAAGATATATTCCTGGTTTTTATGGTAGTGAAATATTTTGTACCTGTCAAATTATTCCTAATACCCAGATTAAATCTAGTTTGTATCAGTAACTTTAAATGAAAATGTACTTTGCTTCCGGTGTGACAGTGAAAATGAAGCAGCATTTTTGGCAGGTCACTAAAGATTATCTGGTCATTTAAGGAAGTTTTTTTTCCTTTGGAAATCATCACATATTCTAATTGCTTACACATTTTGGCATATGACTTTGTAATTCTGCTATTTAATTATGAAAAGACATGTTATGTGGACAAAATAGTTACTAAATGTCTAATATGCCATTTCTGGCTTTCATTAGAAGCCAGATTAATGAATGATTACTTTTCTTTTAAAATAATAATCATGAGGGGAAATTGTAAATTATATTAAAATGAGATTCAATAGAAAATTTGGCTTCATTTTTGTTTTCTCATTAACACAAATTTCCACAAATGTTGATGTAGCAGAAGTAAAATATATATTATTCCGATGTGAGTTGAAATAAAAAAAAAAGGGTGAGGCTGTTTTTTTGTCATTTGAATTTCTATGATCAGATGGCTGGATTCTAGCCAGTAGCTCATATTTCAGGCCTTGTTTTGTCATGTCTTTTGCACATACTGTATCCCAGGATACCTAACAGATCTAAACTTGTAAGTTTTAGTTTTAGAACAGTTCAAAAATAATCACAAAGCATACAGAGTCCTAAAATTAAACAGTATTTAAAATAGTGGAGTGCTGATGAATTTCAGTAAAAAGATGATTAAGAATATAGTAGTGAATACCAAGAAAATTTAGGGTAGCCATAGGTAAGTAGGAAGGACAGTAAAAGGAAAAAAATTTATTGTCTATTACTTGAGTATGTCTCCTCTCCCTTTTTGTGCAGTCTTAGTATCTTCACTATCTCTGGGTATAGTGGATAAGGCAGTTGCTTCAAGCTCTGGGTCCTGCTGCTTGTAGTAACCAGTCTTGCATAGCTAGCCAATGACTTGGAGAAGCAGCAGCATGGAGAGTTTTTAAAATACTGTATAGAAAAACTTGAGGTTGGTCAGAGCAGAAGATCTCTGTTTCCTTTCCACTGGCTGACCCTATTCATCTTAGTCTGATTTTGTCTACATGGGAGATGAAAAGGGTGTGAAAAAGGGAAACACAGATCATACCATGACTGACTTGTTCCTGGATTCCATATTCTCCCTAGGAGGACCCTTCATGCCCTTAGTGATAGTCTTACCTAGAGCACTTTTAGTTTGAGACACATCCTTTTACACTCGGTTATATGCAGTGAGTTCTGGTTCAATGTGGTGATGTAGGAGGATCCTGAAGTCACCTCCTCCCACGGACACACCATATCTGTAACTAAATACAGAATAATTTCCTTTGAAAGAAACCCAAAAACGAGACATGCAACTCCTACACATCAAGACATGAGAAAAAGCCCACACTGAAATGGATAGGAGAGGCTGCGACATGATCTCACCATAAATTACCGCTGCCATGATAACCAGTGGTCAAGAGGGAACCCACAGACCTGAGCTTCTACCTGAGGAGCAAGGAGTTTGAACTTCACATCTGACACCTCAGCTTTTGAGACCTACACCCAAGAGATGAACCCCAGAACACCAGCATTGAAAGCCAGTGGGGCTTGCACGTATGCAGCCTACAAGGCCATAGTGAACTGAGGAGCAGTTATTAAAGGGCTTATCCTTGGCTACCCACATGGCTCAGTGCAAAGCCCGCTGAATGAAAAGTCCCCAGTCTTTCTGTGAAAGAGGTCTATTTGCTTATCCTACAGAGTTGGCCTGAGGAGCAGACCTCTAGTTTTATACACATTTAAGGGCCTTCTGAAATCTTCTCCCAAGACAGGAAATGGCAGGCTCCATCTTTGCACTCTCCCTCTGCTTTGCTCCCAGTCTCTAGTATTTCCTTGAAAGGAACTTGTGCATGTGTCTAGTGACCTGGTTTTTGTAGCAGCTGCCCAAAGGACATCCCTTGATTGTCTCCTCTGGTGGGCAGCAGGATTTATGTTCACGGGTTCCATAGGACTGTGACAGAGAAATGGTTGTTAACTGGTTACCACCACCAGGATATAGTGCAGAGACAGCAGACTGAAACACACCTCCAGTCTTTTTGTGAAAGTGGCCCATTTGCTTACCATGAACCTTTGGCCTGAGGGGTAGGCTTCTGGTTTAATATATATACGGAGGCCTGCTGAAATACTCTCCAGAGACTGCAGAGGCCAGTGTTAAATATTCAAGTTCCATTGTGGCACAGCAGGTTAAGGACCTGGTGTTGTCACTTCTGTGGCTTGGGGTCAGTACTGTAGTGTGGGTCCCATCCCTGGCTTAGGAACTTCTTCATGCCGTGGGCACAACCAAAAAGAAAAAAATATATATGTTTAATATTATGTTTATATTTGTATGTGTGTGTTTGTTGATAAAGGTAGCCATTGTTCTCTTATTTGGACTGCTATGTAGTTGTGTATATCAAAAATTATATAAATTTATTTAAACATGCCAGTATTTATCTATGTTTATGTAGATTAACATTTCCAATTTTATCAATCAGCTATTGCTGTGTAACAACCAACCATATTAAATTTCAGTGACATAAAACACAAGCATTTACTAGCTCACAGCTGGCTAATCATAGCTGGCTTTGCTCTGTTGATAGGCTGGGAGCTGGTTAATTCAGGATGAGTCTTATCTGCTTGATGGTTTTGTCAGATTTGTTAGTTTATTCCATATATTTCTCATCCTTTTTAGACCAAAGGTCTCTCTGGGGTATATTCTTTTCATGGTATTGGCAGAGGTGCAAGAAAGCAAGCAAACCTCAGAAGACAGTTTTAAGGATCTAGGCATGTTGTAATTGCTAATATCCCATTGTCCAAAGCAAATCACAACTAAGCCCAAAGTTAAGGGATTTTCCAGGGAAGTCAAGAAGGAGGAAGTGAGTATTTGAGAACAAAAATCTAATATGCCAGTGTTTTTTACTATTACAAAGCATACTGCAGTGAACATTTTTCAATATGTCTCCTGGTACATATATGCAAAAAGTTATTTTCAACATATATACCTGGAAGTTGGACTCTCTGGCCCATAGGATACAGTCCTTTTCAAATTTGCTAAACATTGCCAAATTGATTTCCAGAGTAGATAAAATAATTTACATTTTCTCCAAGAATGTATGAGTTTCCTCCTCTGCATTCCTGCCAAGACATGATATTGTCAGACTTAAATTTTTAGTGATCTAATGAGAATGAATTATATCTTTGTGGTTTCATTTTGCATTTCACTAGCAAGTAGTAAGGCTTATCATCTCTGAATGTTTATTGGCTATTTACATTGCCATATCTATGAGTTGCCTATTTATCTTCTCTACTCATTTTCTATTTGATTTCTTTTTGATTAGTAGAAGTATTGTATGTATTCTCTATTGAAATCTGTCGTGTATTTAGCAAATATCTTTTCCTGGTCTGTGGCCCATCTTTTTATTTTGTTTATGATAATTGTTAATATAAAAAATTTGCCAATATTTTCAAGCATATCAGTTTCTCCTTGGTGGTTTGTACTATTTCTTTTAACCACTTTATTGAGTTATAATTAACAAAGAATAAACAGCACATATTTAAAGTGTTTGAGTTTTGACATACTAATCACATGTATATACTGGTGAACCTACCAGCACAATCAATATAATGAATGTAATATTTCTTCATACTCCTGCCTTTTCACTCCTTCCTATCCCCCAAGTCCCAGGCAATCACTGATCTTTCTGTCTTCCATATCCTTACTGATTATCTGTCTACTTTCTCTGTTAGTTATTGAGAGAAGGAGTTTGATCTCTGACTTTGTGAATTTGTTTTTGTTTCAAACATTTTGAAATTATTGAATCAAAGCGAGTTTTTGCTTCAAGCATTTTGAAATTATTGAATCAAAGCGAGTTTTTGCTTCAAGCATTTTGAAATTATTGAATCAAACCAAGCATGAGTACATGTTTAGAATTATTCTGTCTTCTTGGTGAATTGACCCTCTTATCAGTGTTTAATTGACCTTCTTTACTTTTTTTTTTTTTGGCCACACCCATGGCATGCAGAAGTTCCCAAGCCAGGGATGGAACTCAAGCCATAGCAGTGACAACTCTGAATCTTTAGCCACTAGGCCACCAGGGAACTCTTTGACTCTCTTTACTCTTGCTAATACTTTTTTTTCTCATGTCCACATGGTCTGATATTTATGAAGTCTTTCTTTTTCTTTTCTTTTCTTTTTGGCTGTACCTGCAGCATGTGGAAGTTTCTGGGCTAGGCATTGAACCCATGCCTCAGCAGTGACCCAAGCTGCTGCAGAGATAATGCCAACCCTTAACCTGCTGTGCCACAAGAGAACTCCTGTCCTTTTAATTCACTTTTCATGATATATCTTTTCCCGTCATATTACTTTTAACCTATCTGTATCACTGTATTTAAAGTGGGTTTCATGGAAGTTCTCGTGGTGCAGCAGAAATGAATCTGACTAGTATCCATGAGTGTTCAATCCCTGGCCTTGCTCGGTGGGTCAGGGATCTGGCATTGCTGTGAGCTGTGGTGTAGTTCACGGACATGGCTCAGATTCTTTATTGCTGTGGCTGTGGTGTAGGCCAGCAGCTGCAGCTTGTATTGGACCCCTAGCCTGGGAACTTCCATGTATATTGTGGGTGTAGCCCTGAAAGCAAATGAAATAAAATGAAATGAAAAATAAAGTAAAATAAGGATTTCTTAGAAATGAAATGGTTTGCAGTGGGCATGTGTGCAGATGTGTGGGTAAAGATGGTGGAGTGTGGTTATAGCTCTTTGCTAGTTACATTCAGCCCATCTGGTAAACTTGTCCAGATTGAATATGCTTTGCCTGTTGCAGCTGGAGGATTCACTTCAGTGGGAATTAAAGCTGCAAATGGTGTAGTCTTAACAACTAAGAAGCAACTAATCCATTCTGTGTGATGAGTGAAGTGTCCACAAAGTGGAACCAATCACTAAGCATGTAGGCTTGATGTATAGAGGCATGGACCCAGATTACAGAGTACTTGTGCACAAGGCTCAAAAACTAGCTCAACAGTACTATCTTGTTTACCAGGAACCCACTCCCACAGCTCAGCTGTTATAGAGAGTAGCTTTTGTAATTCAGGAGTATACTCAGTCATGTAGTGTTCCTCCATTTGGGGTTTCTTTACTTATTCGTGGTTGGAATGAGGGACGGCAGTATTTATTTTAGTCATATCCATCTGTAAGTGTCATTAGATGTATTTGAGGGGGTTGTTGAAGTGCTCTTTGAGTTCTAATAAAAATAGCCATAAAAAGCTTAAAAATTAAAAAAAAAAAATAGTAAGGTGTTCCTGTCGTGGTGCAGCAGAAATGAATCCAGGAGTTCCCGTCATGGTGCAGTGGTTAACGAATTCGACTAGGAACCATGAGGTTGTGGGTTCGGTCCCTGCCCTTGCTCAGTAGGTTAAGGATCCGGCATTGCCGTGAGCTGTGGTGTAGGTTGCAGACGCGGCTCGGATCCCGCGTTGCTGTGACTCTGGTGTAGGCTGGTGGCTACATCTCCGATTGGACCCCTAGCCTGGGAACGTCCATATGCCGCGGGAGCGGCCCAAGAAATGGCAAAAAGACCAAAAAAAAAAAAAAATGAATCCGACTAGTATCCATGAGGATGCAGGTTCGATCCCTGGCCTCGCTCAGTGGATTGAGGATCTGGCATTGCTGTGAGTGAGCTGTGGTGTAGGTCACAGACCCGGTTCAGATCTGGCATTGCTATGGTTGTTGCCTAGGCAGGCAGCTACAGCTTCCATTAGACCCCTAGCCTGGGAACCTCCATATGCCACAGGTGCGGCCCTAAAAAGACCAAAAAAAAAAAAGTAAAATGGACAAGATATAGTTGGATCTTTTTTTATCCAAAATGACAATTTTCTCCTTTTAATTAATATGTTTAGATGATTTATATCAAATGTAATTATTGATGTGTTTGGATTTAGGTCTCCCACTTTATTATTTGTTTTCCCTTTTTATGTTCCTCTTTTACCTTTTCCCTGCCTTCTTTTCAGATTACTTGAAGATTTAAAAATATTTCATTTTAATTGATTTTAGTAGGGAGGTTGACTGTATCTCTTTGTATATCTTTAATTTAGTGGTTGCTGTTGGAATTATAATATACATAGTTAACTTTTCAGTTTACTGAGAATTTATATTTTACAACTTCAAGTGGACTCTTTATGTCTTACCACTAAGGAGGTTTCTCCCAGTTTATAGTGTAGTCTCATGTATTACATCTACATATATTGAATACTCTGCCAGACATTGCCTTAAGTTTTTATTTCAACTGTCTATAAAGGACTTAAGAGGAGAAAAGAGTCTGTTGTATATAGCTAGATATTAACCATTTCTGTTGCTCTTTCTTATTCCTTAAGTTTCATATTTCTCTCTGATATCATTTTCTTCCCCCTTGAAGAGTAGAACATCTATTAGACTAGTCCTGCTGGTGAATTCTCTCTGTTTTCCTTCATCTGGAAACATTTTTGTCTTCATTGTTGAAGAATATTTTCGCTAAATAAAAAATTCTGGGTTTAAGTTCTTTTCTTTCAGCATTTTAAACTGATTGCTTCAAAGATTTTTTTTTCTTTGCCTTTGGTTTTCAGCAGTTTGATTTTTACAAAACTTATCTCTCAGAATTCCTGTTGTGGCACAGCGCAAACGAATCTGACTAGTAACTGTGAGGTTGTAAGTTCAGTTCCTGGCCTGCTCAATGGGCTAAGGATCTGGCGTTGCTGAGCTGTGGTGTAGGTCGCAGACATGGTTCCAATCCTGCGTTGCTGTTGCTGTGGTTGTGGCATAGGCCAGCAGCTTTAGTTCAGATTTGACCCCTAGCCTGGGAACCTCCGTATGTTGTGGGTTCGACCCTGAAAAACAAACACAAAAAACTTCTCTCTCATATCCAATAAACTTGAGCTATACTTTTTTTTGCTGGCTTGTATTAGCTGAAAGTATAGTATTTTAATAAAGTTTTAGGATAAATTATAATATTAAGCTGAAAAAGTGAATCTCTAAATTTTTGAGAGATAGCTGTGACTTCTTTAGTAAAATTTATAGAGTTTCTATTTACCTAAGCTCTAATTTATAGATATTAAAATAATATATTGATTCACATTCACTTCTGTCTTTTGACAGAATGAGTTGCTGTCTTCTTTAAAACAAGCCTCCTTTTATTTTTATTTTTATGTTTATTTTTTTTGCCTTTTCTAGGGCTGTTCCTGAGGCACGTGGAGTTCCCAGGCTAGGGGTCCAATCAGAGTCGTAGCCGCTGGCCTACACCAGAGCCACAGCAACGTGGGATTCGAGCCGCGTCTGTGACCCACACCACAGCTCACGGCAATGCCGTATCCTTAACCCACTGAGCGAGGCCAGGGATCGAATCTGCAACCTCATGGTTCCTAGTCGGATTCGTTAACTACCGTGCCATGACGGGAACTCCAAGCCTCCTTTTAAATGTTCACTCTGAAGCTTAAACTGAGACTGTTCTTACAGTGTTTCTGCATATTTACATTAATTTTGTTGTGGATTCAAGACAGGCCACTGCCACAATCAAAGAAGATTGTTAGACTTAACAGAAACAATCATTTAATCCTTCCGAGTGTCAGCTTTTTCATTAGTGAAAAGGGGGAGATTGTGTTTAGATCACTCTGTGAAAGTTCTTTGAAAAGTCTGAGGTTCATAGAAAGCCCCCAGGCGGAAGAGCATAACATCCAGTGTTCCTAAGCTGGGACCCAAAGAATGAGAGTGGACAATTGGAAGGGGAGTCATCAATTACATTTTCAAACTACACATGTTGTGTTTATTTCTTCTCCCTCCCCCCAATAATTTAGGCCTATTAGAGTCTCATGAGGAACAGTGAGTAAAGATAGCATGATTTCATCCATCTGCATTTCCTATACTCCACCCCCAACTATGTTAAGAACTGATCTAATCCAACCATTTGCTTCATTTGACAGGTAAAGAAATCTAAATATAACAAGATGAAATAATCATTTTTTCCAATATGAAATTATGAATCTCTCAGCCTACTCTTTGCTTATAAATGACAGAAATTCTCAATACATGCCAGGCTGTCCTTACACGCCCCTCCTTTTTTTTGGCAAATGCACATGTTAAAATACTGTACAAACTGTAGTAAAAAGCTTTCAAAGGAAAACACAAACTTGGTCCAACTTCTCCACCCTCCCAGTAATGTCACGGAAGCAGTCACTTTAAAAAGTTTTTAGGAGCTCCTGTCATGGCTCAGTGGTTAACGAATCCGACTAGGAACCATGAGGTTGTGGGTTTGATCCCTGGCCTCGCTCAGTGGGTTGAGGATCCGGCATTGCCGTGAGCTGTGGTGTAGGTTGCAGACGCGGCTCGGATCCTGTGTTGCTGTGGCTCTGGCGTAGGCCGGTGGCTACAGCTCCAATTCAATCCCTAGCCTAGGAACCTCCATGTGTCAAGAGAGCGGCCCTAGAAAAGGCAAAAAGACAAAATAAATAAATAAATAAATAAATAAAAGTTTTTAAGTTAACATTTGAGGTTTTTTTTTTTTTTTAATAATTTTTTTTTATTTTCCCACTGTACAGCAAGGGGGTCAGGTTATCCTTACATGTATACATTACAATTACATTTTTTCCCCCACCCTTTCTTCTGTTGCAACATGAGTATCTAGACAAAGTTCTCAATGCTATTCAGCAGGATCTCCTTGTAAATCTATTCTAAGTTGTGTCTGATAAGCCCAAGCTCCCAATCCCTCCCCCTCCCTCCCCCTCCCATCAGGCAGCCACAAGTCTCTTCTCCAAGTCCATGATTTTCTTTTCTGAGGAGATGTTCATTGGTGCTGGATATTAGATTCCAGTTATAAGTGATATCATATGGTATTTATCTTTGTCTTTCTGGCTCATTTCACTCAGTATGAGATTCTCTAGTTCCATCCATGTTGCTGCAAATGGCATTATGTCATTCTTTTTTATGGCTGAGTAGTTGAGTTCTTTTAGATGTCATCCTAATAACTTGAAATGTGGTTTATTTGAATTGAAGTGTGCCATAAATGTTAAGTACATACCAGATATTACAAAATTAATATAAAAATAATATAAAATATCTCATTTTATATTGATTACATGTTGAAATAATGCTAATTTGGATATATTAAGCTAATTAAAATACATTTTAAATTAATTTTACCTGTTTTTATTTTTTGAAAGGTGACTGTTAGAAAATTTTTAGGAGTTCCCATTGTGGCTCAGTATGTTAAGAACCCAACATAGTATCCATTAGGATGCAGGTTCAATCCCTGGTCTCGGTCTATGGGTTAAGGATCCAGTGTTTCCACAAGCTGTTCATAGATCACAGATGTGTCTGGGATCTGGTGCTTCTGTGGCTGTGGCATAGGCCTGCAGCTGCAGCTGCAGCTCCAGTTGAACCCCTAGCTCAGGAACCTCCATATGCCACAGGTGCAGTCATAAAAAGAAAAAAGTTTTCATTATACATGTGGCTTACATTTATTTCTCACATTATGATTCTTAGACAGTGCTGCTCCAATTAGCAACCATATATTTCTCTTAGTTGATGTGCCAGGTTTTACTTATGAAATACCTGATCCTAGTCTGATTCTTATTCCTTTGTAAAGCAACAGGAAGGGTTTTTCTAGAAACTCTGAGGATTTTCTTATTGGTTTTCTGAAATTTCATAAGCATGCACTGAATTACAAGTAGGTTTTGTTCATTTTGCTTAAATAAGCCATTTTAGTTTGTGTTAGTCTTCACCTCCGAAAAATTTTCTGCTCATACTTTTTGGATTATTTCCTCCCTATTTCTGAATGAGAAAAGGTTTTGTATGGCATTAGACCTTATGTTGAGTCTCTGTTTTCCTGTGATTCCCTCTTATATTTTCTATTTTCCATCCTATTGTCTTTTTAGCAGTGGTCCTGGGAGATAACCTTTCCTAATCTTTTGACAATATGTTAAGAAATAGGGGGAGGGAGTTCCCATTGTGGCAAAGCAGAAGCAAATCCAAATAGTATCCACGAGGATGTGGATTTGATCCTTTGTGTCACTCAGTGGGTCGGGGATCCAGCGTTGCCTTGAGCTGTAGTGTAGGTCACAGACATGACTCAGGTTCCACGTTGCTATGGCTGTCTGTGGCCATGTCTGTGGCTCCAGTTTGACCCCTAGCCTGGGAATTTCCATATGCCATGGTTGTGGTCATAAAAAAGCAAAAAGAAAGAAAAAAGAAATGGGGGAGATAGGCAATTGTAGTTTTAATTGTTTACAACTCTTACTTGTTCTCTATCCTTTTATCATAGAGGCATGGTATACATTTATGACTGTGATATCTTCTTGAGTGGCTGTGAGGTTTCAAATTAGATTTGTGTTGTTTAAAATTTCCCTTTTCCTGACATCTCTTTCTTTTGCTGTCAGTGGTTCATTTTGTTCAGGGCAGGCTTCTAGCAGGTGAAGTACATTTTAGAAAGGAGAATGTGTTAACAGATGTGTAGAAGGAAAGATACAGAAAGCTTCCTTGGGGAGTGATGATAATCCAATCATTGTAATACTGTGGGGATAGTAAGATAAAGGTGTGAACTGGCATCAATACAGTGAGAACTGAAAGAAAAGAACTGAGTGATTATGCAAGAAAAATAATTATAATTGGGAACTGATTTTTCCACTCTAAAAACTCCCACAGCACCTTCTTATTGAACTTATTTATCCTCCCTTGTAGTATTAATTAATTAGTATATGCATATGTCTTTCTAACTAAATTGTGATTCTTCAAGGCAGGAATTCTGTCCTACTCATTCAATTTTTTTAAGGTATTTATTGATCAGGCACTATTTCCAGTTCTGCAATAAAGCAGTCAACAATGACAAAAAAATCCCAGCCCTCAAGAGCACTTAATGTATTTGCTTTTATCTTTTACAGTGCTTAGGATTTCACAATGCTAGGGATTCTCAAGCATTGTTAAATTTATTCTTTAACCTACCTTTAAAAGGTAATATTAAGATGGTCTATTTGTATCTGTTTAGGTGTGTTGTAAAATGTCTTCTGATATTATATTCTTCTCGCTTTAACTTTATATAAAAATTATTGTGCATTCAAATTAAACTTCCTCACCTTATTTAGAGGTAATATATCATTTTGATGTAATGAAAATAGTACCACCTTGGGAAGAGTCCAGGGTTCTGGTTCTTGAATAGGTTTACACATGAAGTTCTACCCTCTGTATCCTCTCAGAGCTTCACATTTTCATATATAAAATAAAATCTTTTAGCACTGACACTTTGAGTCTGAAATTTTTCATTTCTATGGCATTTGAATAGTGTCATAGCTAAACTATCTTCTAAATTTTATTGAGTGATTGGAAACAACTGAGAACTGTTACTTCATGTTTCACCTGAGTTATAATCAGTGGCTAAATTTTTTTTTTCCCCCTCTTTTACAGACTTGGGTCTGGATCAATTTATAATAAAACGTTTTGATGGAAAGGTGAGTGACCTATGATAACATGTCATATAGAATTATTTGTGAGAAATTTCTCAGTACCTGTTTATCTTATGAAAAAAAAGTATGTTGCTTAGGTTGGGAGGCCTGTAAGAGCCTTCAAATGATCTACAGAAGAATCAAGCAGAAGGTTCTTCTATGTTTTTCCATATAAGGTAATACTCATGGGTTCCTGCTGTATGTATTAAGGGCTATTCAGTGTATGTTGACATCTGAATTTTAACTCATAGCTATGATAAAGGTTAACAAGCCCCCCAGTATTACATTTGCATTTCTATCTGATTTGACCCTCCTCCCACTTTGTTAGTATGTAGTAATAATCCAAACGAGAAAACTACAGAACTCCTTAGTAGTAGTTTTATAACAGTTATAAAATGCACCCAAACATGCATATAAATTTGCCTTGTGTTTACTTTCAATTCTTTATTTTTTGCTTGAATTAATCATATAATAAATCATTAAGTAAAGAAAGTGAAACTTTCACTTTTATTATCTTAAAGCAGTGAGTTAAACATGTTTTTCCCTTTCAGGCTGGAATCTACAAAAAGAAAAAGAAAATATTTCACAGGGTCAGAAAGAACAGTGAAAGGTCAATTTTAAAGAGGAGGAAGAAAGTGCAGCAGAAAGAAGAGCGAGCCAGGGATGGCTCTACAAAACTTAAAGAGAAGGAAATCAGAAGGAAAATCATGAAGTGGCTGGAAAAGGCAGGATTACAAACGAGGGTCTAGATGGGTAGAAGTCAGTGTTAGTAAAAACTGATCTTGCAGGAATGTGTCGCTCCTGCATCATTACATAAAAAAACTATATGTACTGATACAGTGAAGAGAGAAGTGCTGATGTCTTTTGCACAAGTGGAAAGAATGAGTAGCTGCCTTAAGAGCTGAGAAATCTCAGTCAAGGCTTCCAGCCTAAAAATTAACCTTTTTCTATTCAGGTGGCACAGTGCCTTCATCTGTGGTTATCCTCCTATTAAAGTCACAATTTCTAAAAGGGCATTTAGATGTTAGGAACCCCAGATTCAGAGTCCTGGCTCTGCTCTGGGGCAGCCATGTCTTCTCTCTGATCCCTAGTGTCTCTGTTTTATATATATATATAAAATACCTTATCCCTGTAGGGAATAGTGCAGACACCAGTGCCGGGGTCTGATTTCAGAGTCTCAAGCAGGTCAGGCCCCTGTCTTATCTGTTTGTGTCACTCAAGAGTCCAGAGTATGTCTGGCATATAGGAGGTAACCAATAAATGTTTGATGATTTGGAAAAAATCAACTAGTCAATCACATATTCCTTAGAGGTATGACTCATTAAGTCACTAATATCTTATAGCAAAATCAGTTTTACAGATCACTTTTTTTGGGTTACTGAAGAAATCCAGAGTAGCATGAGAATTCAGTCCTCTCTTGTTATATATATGTAAACCTGAAAACATGTAAAGAAGTTGAATATGTACAAGTTGAACAGCAGCTTTACATATTAAAAGGGAAACTTCTGTTCCTAGAGAGCTTCCTAATGGTAACTCATATTTCACAGGTGCACTTTAATTCTTTTCCTGTTTGACTGGTACCTGTCCACTTGAATATTGCAACTTTTGGCATGACTCTTGAGCTCTACCTTTTTTTCACTTGTGTGAAATTTATGAGCTCTGCATTTCTTATCATATGTGTTATTTGCATTTTTTTCAATTTCCACTCATTTTTATAAAATAGCAAGAGTAAAATGCAATCAAACATTAAAGTATTTGTGTACCTACCTTGCTGTGGGGACAAAAATGACAGTGCTTCTATGTTTGGAAGGCAGTCTTAACAGATTGCAAATATTTATGCACTGAAACATAAAATTCTGAAATCAGAGTGGGAACGGCAAGATTTAGGGATATCAATGTATAGTGTTCGAAAGTTTGACTTATATGAAAGTTAGGCTTATGAAAGTTGACTTCCTCCAGGGGAACAGGTTCTGAAAGAGAATAGGGGAATGAAATGCTTACATCGAGGTGTAGAATTACTCTAGCTAGCTTGTCCCCTAGCAAAAAGTGCAGATTCCCCTTTCATCCATGGTATGATATGCATGTTTAATCCCTTTGCCAGGTTCTTCATTTAAGTCTTGTATTAACTTCTATCACATTCACTAAGATTTTATTTTGGAGTGAAGGTCATGCTTCCTAAATAAGATTCTTAAACTGAGTTCAGCTGTAATTTATGTCTTTATAAATTGTCTTTTATTTCATATGAAATCTAGAAAGTAGTTTCTTATTATTTTTAAATCTTATCATGAAGAGTGCAAATTTCATTCAGTATTTAGTCAGCTTAGTAGTTTTTCCAGGGATTTTTGCCATTATGAAGTCCTTTTCTCAATACTTATAACAATCAATACTTACTCAACTGTTGATATTATTTTCCTTTGGGTCATCATGACTTTTTTTTTCCTCTCAGAGAATTCTAGTTCTTAAGCAGTGGTTTCCAGAGTATATAAGTCCTAAGACAATTTCCTCTTGACAAAACAAATTTATGTGGTAATTAGAATAATTTTCCTGCACGATGGTTAGAAATTTAATAGAGGAGTTCCCGTCATGGTGCAGGGGACATGAATCCGACTAGGAACCATGAGGTTGCAGGTTCAATCCCTGACTTTGCTCAGTGGGTTAAGGATCCAGCATTGCTGTGAGCTGGGTGTAGGTCGCAGACGTGGCTCAGATCTGGCATTGCTGTGGCTCTCGCATAGGGCGGCAGCTGTAGCTCTTATCAGACCCCTAGCCTGGGAACTTCCATATGCCACAGGAGCGGTCCTAAAAAGACAAAAGACACAGAAAAAAAAAAAGAAATAGAAAGAAAAAAAAGTTAATAGAAAGTTAACATCCTCGAGGAATTTCCTTTCAAACCTTGATTTTTACATGAACAATTTTCTTTCTGTTTTTATTTTAAGCTTGGAATATGAACTAGTTACAAACTGCTTAGAGAAATATTTATTCTCGTCCTCATTCCTCAATTGTTTAGCACACCATTTAATTAATTTGACCATTAAGAAACACTAACTTATTTTATTGCCTTCTAATTGAATTGCACTTTTGGCTTTTTTTGTCATTGAAAACAAGAAAAGATGTAGAAGTATTTTCCTGGGGTGTTTTCTCATTTGTACTAGAATTTCATACAAACTCTTGGTACAAAGTAGAAAAGAATGGCAAAAACTGACAAATAATTGAACAGTTACTTATTAATAATTATTGACAAATAATTGAATGGTTGTTTTTTACTTTGATACCTATCATCTTTTATCCTTTTTTTTTTTTAGTAGAAATTCCCAAAAAGTAATGAAACATTCCTATTTCAACTGATAAATGAAACTGGATTTCATTAGGCAGATTTTGAATTTTGGGGAGGGTCTTTTTCCAGAGTTCATCACTACCTTTTATTATGTTAGTCTCTCTTTTTTTGTCTTTCCTAGGGCCACACCCGCAGCATATGGAGGTTCCTAGGCTAGGGGTTCAATTGGAGCTGTAGCCACCGGCCTACACCAGAGCCACAGCAACACCAGATCAGAGCCGCGTCTGCGACGTACACCACAGCTCACGGCAACGCCTGATCCTTAACCCAAGGAGCAAGGGCAGGGATCGAACCCACAACCTCATGGTTCCAGTCAGGTTCGTTAACCATTCCACCACGACAGGAACTCCTTAGTCTCTTACTCTTAAGGATGTTTAGCAATTTCCTTTGTATTATTAGTACTTGCATCATTTATGCATTTCAGAACTACTAACCCAGACCTTATATGAAGAAGCTATAATCAGTGGCCTTTGGTTTTAAGAATATATTTTGTAGGTAAGTGATCAGACTAGGTTTAAAAGTTTAAAAACCTCAAAGCTTGAAAAAGTTCATATTTTCTATTATAGGATATTTGAAAATCATTACAAATAAAGTGTTAGCGCTAACATACAGATGGTAATACAAAAACATTTGGTTTCATGTAATATGGCATAGTTTTGGGGGAGGAAGAGGGAGATTTTTCTTTTTTTGGCTGTGCCTGTGGCATGTGGAAGTTCCTAGGACCAGGGATTGAACCCAGGCCACAGCAGCAGCCCTAGCCCCTGCAGTGACAACACTGGGTCCTTAACTCACTGAGCCACAGGGGAACTCCCTGTCACAGATTTTTTTTTTTTAATGCACTCTTTCCCCAGAATGTCCATGCAGTACCCTTATGATTTGTTAATGTAGTTATTTGATGAATTTTTGATTATTTCTTTAATGAAAACTATTCTTTCCTAAGTTTAATTTTTTTATAATATAGTAATTGTTCTATAAAACAAAGCACCATTTCTAAGTAAAGCCTTTCTTTCATATAATTATCAAGTATTCATTCATTTAATCAGTTAATTGCTGTCTTTTATTGGTGTGGTTTATCTCAAGTGGTTTATACCCTTCATTTTCCTGTTTTCTTTACTCCTTTTTCCCCTCAGAATACCACAGATAGAAATTATGTTTTGTATTTTCTGTTCCTCTTGCATATAATAGACAGACGTCTTTCTCCATCTAAACCATCCATCCCCTTTGTTTTTTTTGTTTGTTTGTTTTTTGTTTTCAAGATACAGTGGAAAACTGCCTGGTCTAGGTAAGATTATTTCTTAAGCAAGAAAATACCAATATTCCAGAGCTATGGTGTAGTCTTCTTTTCTCTTTTAAAAAGTGTAAAGTTCATACTCTTTTTTAAGTAGCAGTGAATTGCCCGTTGAAACTAATTGTCCTTCAATCACGTTTCATCATGTATTTCTTTTTTAGAAAATAGATTTTTTTATTCTTTGCTCCCTATTAAGTTCCCCCCTCCCCCGACTGAACATTTCAGAAATCATGCCTTTGAAATTAGTTTTCTCATTATTTGTAATTACAGTCCCCTCAGAATCTCTCCTAATTTAGAAGAAAGGATTAATATGTATTTTATTTCCATCTTCTTTATGGTACCTACAAGAATATTTGTTTACATGGAACAGGAAAACATTTCATATCAAATTAAGATGAAATGTCCACATTCAGGTGAAAGAGATAAAAGCATGGTCAAAGTCTAGAAGAGGAAATACTGATCACAGTGCTTGTAATAGAAAAGATGATAAGCAGAAAAAAAAAAAGATGGAGCCAGTTAAAAATCAAAGTTTTAATATAACCAAATACTTTTAATCGCTTTTTGGTAAAAGTTCTTTTTAAAATTTTGATAAAGTTTAAAATGCCATTCTCTTTAGAGGAAAGTCTCTGTTCACCAAGGGGAGTGTGGGCACATTTTTTCCTGTAATGTAATACTCTTAATGTTTAATTCAGGTTGTGATTATTTACTTCATATCATAGATAAAATATGAGTCTTGAGTAAGGTTAAGTGTAGTATTACTCTTTGACATGTATAGTAAGTTATGTAAGGGATTTCCTATCTTTTAAAAGTGAATTGTACTGGAAATCAAAGAAATGTAAATTAGGAGGGGGAAGCCGGGAATTCTCATGGGACAGTTTGGTGAATATTCACATTTATTTAAATTGCTTTAATTTTGCTCAGTTTTTCATAGCAGAATTGATGTTCTTATGAATTCTGCATTGTTAATTAGACACATTTCTACCCCCCTCCCACCTTTCTTTTCATTTCCAGAGACTTAAAACCAGTCAATTCTAAATTCTTAGTGAATTGACATATTCAGGTTTTTCTCTTGATAAATATGAATGTGTAGGCAGAACTTTGTTTTCACTCCATGTTTTTTTGATCCACGTTTCCATTTGTCCTATATCTCATCTTTAGAGTATATTACTTGTGTTCTCTTTTATAATAGAGAAATTCTTACCTTAAAAAAATTGTAACAGCAGGGGAATATGGTCATTATTTTGGAATAACTTTATGAATGTATTTTTATTGAGGTATAATTGATTCACACTGTTAGTTTCTGCTGTATAGCAAAGTGATTCTGTTACATATTTACATACATATATGTAACAGAATATTCTGTTACATTATGGTTTATCTTGGAATATTGAATATAGTTCACTCTGCTATACAGTAGTGTTATTTTGGAATAACGCTATTATTTTTTTGGCCATACCGTCAGCATGCGGAAGTTCCCAGGGCAGGGATTGAACCCATGCCACAGCAGCTACTCGAGCCACGGGAGTAACAACACTGGATCCTTAATCTTCTGAGCCACCAGGGAGCTCCATGGAATAACTTTAAATGAGTATAATGTATAAAAATATTGAATCAATATGTTGTACATTTGAAACTAATATACTATTGTATAGCAACTATACTTTAGTACAAAAATAAATTTAAAAATCTAGAAAGGGGTAACATTCCAAGAGGATACATAACATACTTCAGTTCTTTAAAACCTGAAGTTTTCCACAAATATTTCGTAATTTTTACGTATTTTTTGGGGGTGGGTGAAAATTTAGCCCCCTTTAAAAAAACCTCTTAGCATATTTAGGTATTGGTTGTCAGTGGTTTACTTTTCCAGTAAAGTAAAACCTCTTTATGAAAAATCTTGCCTCTATTTGTCTCCTGAGGGAATTATTACTACTACCACTAATAATATGAAAAAGAAGAATAGATGAAGCTTTTTGAGTTTTTATTATGTGCCAAATCCTAAATTCTTACACATAATAACTATAACCCACACAACCACTCTTTTAGATAGCTTTCTATTTTCATCATTTTATAAGTAAGAAACTAAAGTACATAAAAATAAAGTAACTTGACTTTTTTTTTTTAACTTAAGATCACACAGTTAGTAAATGGTGGAGCCAAGATTCCAGATTGGTAGTCTGGCTCCAGAGTTGAGTGCCTTAAGGACTATGCTGTACCACCTTTCAGATATCCAAGCTATTTGTCTATACAATCTATCTGTAAATAGAAATTTCTCTTATCAAGTATTTCTTTTACTAATGTAATGCTGTTTGTGCAAAAAAAAAAAAGAGCTTTGGTATTCACTCTGTTTTTGCTAAGAGTATTGAAGTTAATTTTTTCTTCTTTGATAAAGTATAGCTAGAAGCCAATATTAACCTGAGAAACTACATAGTGTTTCATTTTAAAGAAAGGTAACCAGAGATATACAAATTTTAATACCTGAATATAGAAATTAGAATTTCAACTTCACTGTTATTTACTCCATTGTTTGCTCATATGCCATGAACACCTCTTGGCATTTTGAAAAATGATCTTTTTTTTTTTTTTTAACTGAATCCATCACTTTTTTTTTTTGTCTTTTTGCCATTTTTTGGGCCGCTCCTACAGCATATGGAGGTTCCCAGGCTAGGGGTCTAATCAGAGCTGTAGTCACCGGCCTACACCAGAGCCACAGCAACGCAGGATCTGAGCCGCGTCTGCAACTTACATCACAGCTCAGGGCAACACCGGATCTGCAACTTACACCACAGCTCAGGGCAACACCGGATCATTAACCCACTGAGCAAGGCCCACGGATTGAACTCGCAACCTCATGGTTCCTAGTCGGATTCGTAACCACTGAGCCACAATGGGAACTTCCCGAATCCATCACTTTTAAAGTGAAAACCATCATCTCTATTTGGAAAATTGGAACCTGGCTCATTGTATTCAAGATAGTAGAGAAAATAATATTTCTGTTACAAACTAAACTATTTACTCTTTCACATTGATTGGTTTTGTGTTAAATGTACCATCATTTGAATGGAGCTACTCATTATAGTTAGTCTTTAGACAAGCTTAAGTTTTAAATATTATTATATTACCACCATGAAATCAGGTACTGATTCAGCATTTCAAAAAATCCTTTGACACCCATTGTCATTATCTGTTTTAGTTTCAGATTTTATCTTCCTTCTTTCCCATCCAAAGTTCTTTAAATTATTTTAAAACCACTTTCTCATTTATCTCTCTTATTACAAATTAGCAATTTTAGTTCTTATGTACACACTACAGCCCTCAGAAAATCTGGTTTTGGTGTCTGAAATAATTTACAAGGGATTTCCAATTTGTACGTCTCAGTATTTGACAGCTACATACATGTAAATGATTAGTAGATGTTGGAAGTGTGCTGAATCGAATATGAGAAATACAAGATATGGATTGCTGTACTTCTTAGTGTGTAATAGCACAGGATGAGAGAGTGTAACTTTGGACATAGACAGTCCTATATTCAGATATGGATTCTGCCACATATTTGGTGGATGACCTTGGGCAAGAGACCACTCAACCTCTGAGTGTCAGTTAGCTTTAGTAACTGTAAAATCAGGACAATAAGCAAAGTATCTATCTGGAGTTCCCCTCGTGGCTCAGTGGTTAACGAATCTGACTAGGAACCATGAGGTTGCGGGTTCGATCCTTAGCCTTGCTCAGTGGGTTAAGGATCCGGCGTTGCCATGACTGTAGTGTAGGTTGCAGATGCGGCTCAGATCCTGTGTTGCTGTGGCTCTGGCGAAGACCGGCAGCTACAGCTCCAATTAGACCCCTAGCCTGGGAATCTCCATATGCTGCGGGAGCGGCCCTAGAAAAAGCATAAAGACTAATAATAATAATAATAATAAGCAAAGTATCTGTCTCTACAAATTATAGCTATTTTATGGAGTTCCCATCATGGCTTAGTGATTAAGGTACCCCACTAGTATCCATGAAGATGCGTCCCTGGCCTTGATCAGTGGGTTAAGGATCCGCCGTTGCCATGAGCTGTGTGGTATAGGACACAGTCTCGACTTGGATCCCACGTTGCCATGCTCCAATTCGATTCCTACCTTGGGAACCTCCATATGCCGTGGGTGCGGCCCTAAAAAAACAAACAAAAATTATAACTATTTTGTATGACTTTGAGCCCTTTAGTCAATTTATGAAAGGCATTAGCTGCTATCATGTATGTTATCTGGTTTCTTCTTTGTATAAAATGGTACAGAAAAGCATACTCTCTTAATTGCTCTCTCCATTGTTCTTTCCTTTTCAGTTAAATCAGCTATAAAATCTCCTTGTGCTGTCTCTGTAATGAGCCCTGGCCAGTATTAAATAGCTAGTCCATGAGCTGAAGAAAGACCTCTGGTTTGATTTCTCATTTCTGAGCTGTCCTCTGTTCAGTGATTCATCTCATCCCAGGGCTGTAAAATCCTTTGGGCCTCTGTCACATCAGTCCTAGTCTTAGGCTTATAAATTGCTGATTGCATATATTTTCTCAGTCAGGAACTCTTATCATCTTACTTGGCTTGGTTTGAGAAGTATGATAAGTTCAGGTCAAATTTTATTTCACAGCCAGTGAAGTTTATTTGTTGAAAAAAAAAATCTTTAAAACCAGTTGATATTTGAAAGTATTTTGGAGTGGCATCCAGCTAAATTTGCTCACCTAAACTGCTTCATCAAATGCCAGCCTTCCTGATGGCTGGCTTTTTATTACCAATGTGAATAGTACTTCTTTTAGTGCAGCATACTTTTTGTGAGAGACCTGTTTCTCAGTAGTTATTCTGAGCTCTTCCTTAGAGTGGTTAATAATCCTCTGAACTCATCTGAGTTTGATTGCCTATTTGTTAAATATGGGTAGTAAGGCAATGAATTTGCCATGAAATTAAAAAATAGAAATGATAATGAGATACCCTAATAAGAAACCTTAATTGGAGATTGCCGTTGTGGCTCAGTGGTAATGAATCCAACTAGTATCCATGAGGATGTAGGTTCAATCCCTGGCCTGGCTCAGTGGGTTAAGGATCCAGCGCTGCAGGTCACAGATGTGGCTCGGATCTACAAGTTGCTGTGGCTCCAATTTGACCTCTAGCCAGGGAACTTCCATATGCCACAGGTGTGGCCCCCCCAAAAAAGCAAAAAAAAAAAAAGAAAAAGAGAGAGAGAAAGAAAGAAACCTTAATTAATTAAAGGTTTGACTACCCATGGAAAAAAATTGTTTGCTTTCCCTTTTCTTTAAGAAATAGGTAACTGTTCTTTTTTCTTTTTATAGTAATATAAAGTTTTTATGTAATTGTATGTTTTATTTTGGGGAGCTTAGGAATTGCATTATTGAGGATTTTGTTTTGTTTTGTCTTATTGTACTTAGCCAGTAACATATAAAACATTTCTGTGTGTTCCTCATTTCCTATTTCCAGGTCTTCAGTGATTTTATTACAAATCACATTTGGTTCTTTATATGTTAAAATATTTTGTAATTTCTATGTCTTTGATTTGGGAGGTGTTGTTCATATAATCAAACAATGTCAATTTTCTTTCTTTTTCTCATCTTCTGATCAGGATTTCTGGCAGGTACTGATTCAGCAGCATGTGCTTTAAGTTAATTAATGTTTCAAAACCCATAGTAATGCTTTAAGGACAAAGGTTCAGTGCATGCTCATGTCCTTTCCCTGCTCCCTTCCGAATGATTCAGTTCCTGTCATTTTAAATTAACATACTCTGTCTTTAACATAACAATTCAAACACTGCACAAGTCCTTGAGAATATAGTACCTAGCATAATTTAAAAGGAAGTTTTAACATTATGTGTCACACAAAAGGTCAAGAAACTGTTTTAGTTGTTGTATGAGGAATACGCGATTGGGCTGTTTAGTCTTAGTAGAGATGCCATGGTCCTGGTTGCCTTGTAACAGGGATGGTGAGACAACAGTAATTTGAAGTGAAATTTTAGTATTTTTTTTCCTTTTGAAATTTGTTATATAGTAAGTACAGGTAAGCAGTTGCTTAGTTGTTCATTGCTCAATAAAATAATTTAAGGGGAAACAGATGGACCAGTTAGAAAGACTTCATTATTTTGCTTTTTTGAGCTAACCATCAACTTTAACTGGGAAAAGCAGACAAATACATGGAGAAAACCATGAAAAAGGGTATATAGATTGTAGGCTGACAAAGGACATGCCTAAGAACTACTCTTTAAATTGATCTTCGAAGGCTTAGACTTTTTAATTATATTTATAAATCATTCAAATGTATTCACTTAAAAAATTACTCTTGCACTTCTTAACAAAAATATAAACTAAACTGAATTAGAACATCTTTGGTGTTTTGGTTTGGTTTGGTTTTGGTTATGGGTTTTTTTGCCACACCTGGACCAGGGATTGAACTCACGCCACAGTAGCGACTCAAGCCACTGCAGTGACAACACTGGTCCTTAACTCGCTGCACCACAAGAGAACTCCACTTCCTTGTTCTTAAAATGGTATATATTTTTGGTAGTCTCCTTACCAAATCCCCAATAACCCAGTTATTGGTGCAATATATTATATTGCCTTTGCCTTTAACTGAATTCTGAAACAAAAACAACAAATACTTAAATTATTAAACCAAAACAATTTATTGATAATCCCATTATCAGTGTTTCTAATCCTAGAGATTTTGTTTTAGAATAGCTGTGGCAGAGTGCTAAGGAGCACAAAGCAAGTGAGATGTTAACACCTGTGGTTGAGCACGCCACTTTCTAGTTCTCTCATTATGGCAGGGCAGTTTGTAGGAGACAGCTAAAAACAGTTCTTCTCCTTTGATAATTGTGTGGTTAAAGACTTGGAGATTTAAAATGACTTGCCTCAGGTCAGTGTCCTTACTAAACAGGAGAAAGGAGGTAGGAATTGGGAAGGGCTTGGAATCTACAGCATTAAGTAGTCAACCCCCATCGTTGACAAAGAACATCTTTAAATTTTGACTATTGAAGGGAATATCTCTTGTTGATCAAGGATTCAAAATCAAGTTTTACTGTATTCTTGATCTCTGGTTAATAAGCTTTTTATATTAAAAATAATAAACTCTTTTTCTTAGGTAGTGGGGGAATTGGTTATTGTATTGCATTCCATAAATATACTCATTTTGGTGACACTAGTGGAACTTGTTTAAGCTTCCAAAGGTCAATGAGCAGTTACTTTATAGAAGGGGGCTTTCTTGCTTGCTTCCTTACAGGGATTTGTCCTTTGCATGCAGAGTTCCTGTTGCCCGTGGAAAGGCTGGAATCATTTTGTTTTTCTGGTAGCATAAGTGCTGTTCTTTGATGCAGCTTATGAATGGTGTCAGTACTTATTATATTGCTGTGAGGAGTATCCATAATGTCTCTTTCCAGTCTCTGAGTTCCACCACTACTAAAGTTTGTTGATTTAACCCATGTCCTTGATTATTCAGGTTGAAAAAAGAAACAATAAGATAATCATTAAATGCTTCCAAGGAGAGTATGGTTTATTTGGTTGTCCCAAATACTAAGATTTTTTGAAGATGTCTTTAAATACATTTTTATTTTAGATTCTGTTGTGTTTGAATTTGGGATCAACTGTGAATGCATCTGATTTTTCATTGTTGATTTGAAAGCATGAACATTACTAATCATTACATTTCCAACACCTTTATGTTTAGCTTTTCCATCATAAAACAAGATTTGAAATTCACTTTGATATGAAAGGACTTGGTTCCAAATTATCTTTTTCTTATTTTTTCAGCACAAACAGTAGTGTATTTCAAGTTTACACAACTAGAGTTCTATGAAAGCTACTCAAAACATTTTGTTTTTCCCATTCTGATAAAAATGGGTTCTCAACTTACATGTATTGGTGACCTTTGGTTGAAGAGAATGTGTGAGAATAGTTCTTAGTTTTTATATGTCTTTGCCATAGTGCATTTTTTAAAAATTTTAAACTTAAATTTAAAGCTTCTTCAATTATAGATTGATATATATTAAGAAGATTATAGAGAACCATTGCATCCTTTTCTTGATATTCATTTTGAAAATGAATCAAATATGCATTCAAATAAATCAAAGCATAAACACATAATGTGCACTTCATCATTTTCATCTTCAACTTGAAGACAAATGAGCTAGCCTCAAGATTAATGTTTTGCAACAACAAACTATGTTTTGCTCCAAAACTATTCAGTCCCCAATAACAATTTTAGAAATTGCAGACAGTCTAGATAGCTGGTGTATTTCTGTGCATTTGATACAATGTAACATAAAATGGTTCATGGCATGGATTCTGGAGTCATACCGTGACCTGTCCTGCCACTTTATAGTATTGTCACCTTGGACCTCTTATTCAGTTTCTCTAATCTTCAGTTTTCTTATCTGTCAAGTGCAGATAGTAGTATCACCTATCTCATAGAATTGCAGTGAGGGCAATGAGATAATGCAAGCGCTTTAGCATGTAGACCGTGCAAGCTATAAATTGTTGATGTGTCTTTAGTGGTCAGTAGTATTCAAGTTACCTAAAAATGTTTGATTTCCAAATAATTTAAAAATTCTTCATCTAATGGGTTTCCTGGGAGATGATAGTTACTACAGTAGTGTAAACTAAGCATGTGAACAGGGATCCTGAGAGTGAAACTCTTTTATTTTTGCTCTTTTAATGAATTTTTTTCTTGTAATAATTATTTCCAAGTGAGGGAAAGTGAAACACTGTATTGACTTATTTTTCAAAATTTGAATTTAAGGTTGGTTTTCTATAAATGATAGAGAAGCCTTTTCTAACCCATATGACAGAAACCAAGAGTGCTGCTGAGTTCAGGACAGTGCACTGATTGATTCAAGTGGCCAACATTCAAAATTAAATTCTTAGATTTAGGTAGCAGATAATCAATAATGGCAAAACATAGATTCTCCTACCCAGACTTGCCCTGAAGCAAGTTTGCAGCATACTGTAGTAGAAACTAATAGAATTGATGATTTTCCCCATCTAGGGTTTTGATAATACCTCATCAGATACTGATGACTGAAATAAATCATTTCAATAAAGTCATATTATCTCTTTAAAGTTAATGCTATTCCATTAGACTTTTGAATTTTTGTCATTGCTTTAATCAAATCTTCTGCCACTTTTTTTTTAAGCATCCTCATTTGTATCCATATTCTCTATAGCCATCCTGTTAATAAAATAGGAAGACATTTGCATTTTAGATATTTGGAGTTGTTCTCAGAGCTAAAGTGGTTAGAATTGGGACTGAAAAGAGAATGGCTTTCTGACAGAGTGAAGTTTCCAGGATCTTAAGCATTCACCTTCCACAGTTTGTTGCACGGTATTTGTGTTTATTGCTCAGATGTAATACTGTCTTTAAAAAGTCTGGAAACTAAGTTAGAAGAAAAAGAACTCATAAACTACTCTAAATTAGAAACATCTCAATTTAAGTTGTATCTGACATATCCCCAAATTCTGCCTTTCTGCAAGTTCAGGTATGAGACGGGGAAGAAAGATAACACATATTTTAACGGTGCAACATTTTCTCTTTGTTTGAGAATAGTGTGATTGTTTAAGATCGACATCTTAAAAAATGCTTTTGGCATTTATCTATGTACCAACTGAACTATGAAGTGTGAGCGTTAATTGCATGAGGAAATTGCTGAATTTTCTCTTTCTAACACCCTGCCTCCCTGCCCTGACCCCAATCTTAGGTAGAAATCTTACTTATCATTTGGAGATGATATGCCAAAATTACATATTTTGGAGGAAGCATATTAATAATTTGTTTTTGAAGTTCAACCTCAAATATTTCTTGAGGGATTTAGATAGGCTTTAAAATGTGTTTAAGCAGTATAGAGAAATGTTAATATTAAAACAATCCAATTATTTCAGTCTCATAAAAGATGACATCTTAATTTAAATAATAAAGTGGTCATCTTTATCGGAGTTTCTATATACCAGAGATGTTTTGAGGTTCTGGATGATGTGTTAGCATCAATCTTGCCACCATGGTCCTTCAACTTCTGTTTGATAGAAAAAAAAGTTTACCTCAAACCATAGAACTTGAAAAGTAGATCTTAATTAGAATAAATAATGAGATTAAGCTCCTACATAGGATTTTTCTCTCTGGCTTTGTAGTTGAATCCTAGAAGGCAAAATAATTGGTCCTATTTTATTCAGTCCTATTATAACAGGATTCGCTATTTGAATACAGTGCATAGTAACAAATTCGAATCATGTCTAGAAATCCCAGTCCCAGGGCTTCAGATGGCACCTGCAACTTTAGCCAGATATTATATAAATTTATATGATTGGTCAGGAACCTGAGTGTGAATGCTTCAGCACAAAGCCATCCTGGTAAAACAATTAATGTTTTAGACTAACCAAGAAGTGTACCAGTTACACATGTATAAAGTATGATTTGCTGTAAGTTTGCTTTTAAGTCTTTCTTCTCATTCGAAAAAAGATTCAGGATATGGGGCAGTTGAGGTCAATACCAGGACTCTTACAAGATTGTTAATTTATTTGCCTGTACTTGAAGTCAATAATTTGAATGTTTTAGTGATACTGAGTCTATAGTTATGTTTTAAGTTTTAAAACGTGTAAGATCTAAGACTAGGTCATGTAAATCAATAGTAAAACAGTTAAATTTCATTTTAACTCAGCAAGCTGCTTTGAAACATTTTGCATAAATCTTGTTCTCCAAAAGGGGTTAACATTTGTCAGTAAATTGAATAGAAACTCTATTCTGATCAGTTTACTTGCATTCTGCTTTCACAGCCTTAATTTCAGAGATTCAAGTGATTGGATTAGTGTTTGATATGTAGCTTCTAAGATGCGTAAAATATTATAATGCTCTGTAAGGAATCTGCAATTATAGTTTCTTTTAAAAATACTGAGTACTGTTTAATTTTCAGCATATACACTGAAGTAGTTGCTAGAATCTTACCTCAAGAACTTTAATATGGACTAAGTTTCTATAAATTTCTTTACCAAACTGATAATATATTACTTAATATCACATTCTATGGCCTTACAGTAGAATTGGAATATTTTCTATTTCTTTTGACTTTTACGTAGATTTTTTTCTTTTTAGTTTATTATGTTTAGTGTTTATATTGAATTTATTACTTGAACTAAATACAAATATTTATGTGATTTTCTTAGTAAAAATACATATTAATATAAATGTTCACTAGTAACAAAAAATGTAAATAAGCACCTCTGAAACAAAGGAAATGAACATTACCACCAGTCTGCTAAGAAAGATAATGTTTTCCTTGCACTGTGCCTCCATGTCATCCCAGAAGTGTAATAAATGGTATTTGCTTAGAAAAATGACTTAAAACTTAGCCAAAGATTAAACTTTATCCAAAAGATTAAGTGAAAGAAAAATTTACTTGACAGTCTCAATTTGCAGATTTAAACACTGATAAGACTTTAGAAGTAGGAAAAAATAACCAAAACCCTTCCTTCCACTCTCCTTCCTTGAATCTTGATTTTCCATTTTCACCATACTTTGGTGCTTTTAAAAGTTTATTCATTATTAAACTCAAGTATATCTATTCTCATAGATTCTTCGTGTGTTGTGGCTGTTTGACTTGAGAATATCATTTATGGTAGAAAATCAGTGTTTTCATTTTAAAAGATCAGCTAAGAAACATCCATGCAACATAAAATAGTCTAAAAATTGGTTTTCTAATTATTCCCATTTCTTCCTAAATTTTGACGTATTTATTTGATTCTCTTCCTAGCTTTAAATAATTTGAGGGATCAAATTTGGTGGGTGTTTTTTTGTTTTGTTTTGTTTGTCTTTTTTAAGGCCGCACCTGTGGCATATGGAAATTCCTAGGCTAGGGGTTGAATCGGAGCGGCAGCTGCCGGCCTACACCACAGCCACAGCAATGCGGGATCCCAGCTGTCTCTGCAACCTATACCTCAGCTCGCAGAAATGCAGGATCCTTAACGCACTAAGCAGGGCCAGGGATCGAACCTGCGTCCTCATGGATACCAGTCGGGTTTGTTACCACTGAGCCATGACAGGAGTTCCAAATTCGATGGTTTTGTGACAGTTTTGGTGTTTGTGATTACTATGTGCCTTTTTTTTTTTCTTTACCTGATTTTTATTTTTTCTATTATAGTTATTTTACAGTGTTCTGTCAATTTTCTATTGTACAGCAAAGTGACCCAGTCACACATACATATATACATTCTACTATATGCCTTTTTAACCATTCAATAAACCATGTTTATTTGTATTTTGGAAAACAGTCTTACTTTGCTAGTAATCCAAAAGTCTTCAAAAGAAACTGGGCTACTCAAGTCAGAAAGTACTATAGAAGAGAAGATGAACACTTACATGATAAATTGATTTTTAGCAAAGATGCCAAAATAATTAAATAGGGAAAGGAAGGTATTTGCAACAAGTAGCTTAGATACAACAATATATCCATATTTTAAAGAATAAACCTTACCACTTTACTTCCTGATATACAAAGTTCATTTGAAATGCACCATAGACCTAAATATAATATCTGTAACTATAAGGCTTCTAAAAGAAAGTGTAAGAGAATATCTTTATGGAATGGAGATAGACAAAAATTTATTTATTTGCATAGCTTATAGAAAGCAGTAACCATAAAGGAAAAAAATTGATAAATTAGATTTTGTGAAGGTTAAAAACTTCTGATTATCAAAATAAAATGGAAATTATAAGTTACAGAAGTACTCGTAGGGAATATTTGACTATATTTGTTATCTAGTGCTAAGTAGCAAATCTGAAGCTTAGTGGCTTAAAACAGTAATTATCCTTTCTTTTCTCTCATGCTTTTGGGCAATAAGAAATTTGGGAGCAATTTGACTAGATGATTTTGGCTCAGGCTTTTCCATTAAGTTGCAGTCAGATGTGGGCTAAGGGCTTAGTCATCTAACTTGACCAGGGGTGGAAGATTCATTTCTAATATGACTCACTCAAATGCCTGCTAAGATACTACTGACTCATTCCAAAGCCTCAGATCCTCTCTCTGTAGGCTCTCCACAAGCCTGCTTGAGGGTTCAAATGACAGCTGGCTTCCCTCCAACAAAGCAAGGTGCCTTTTATGTCTTACCTTTAGAAGTAACACGTTATCACTTTAGCTGTATTTTGTTAGTTAATAGACCAGTTCTGATTCAGTGTGGGAAGAGATGAAGTCTACATCAGGACATGAGTATCAGGAGGCAAGAAACATTGGGGTCAACTAGGAGTCTGGCTACCACACTGAAAAGTCTCAGATCCAGAACATATAATGATCAGTAATAAAAAGACAAACAACCCAGTTAAAAATGGGCAAAAGAGTTGAATGACTTAAGACATTGGTCATCAGGGAAATGCTCAATAAAACCACAATGAGATACCACTAAAATAACTAAAATTAAAGAGACTTGCAACACAAATGTTGACAGTGATGTGAAGCAGCTAGAACTCTCATTCACCGATACTGCAAGTAAAAAAGGTATAGCTTTGAGGAAAGTCAGAATAGCCCAAAACTGAAAATGACTTAGTGTTTAATCAATAAAGGAATGAATAAGTTGTGATTTTACTTGTGTGCATTATTATGTGCAATATTATTATACACAAAACAAATCAAATTAAATTACTTTCATTTTTTATTTTATTGAGTATTATACTACTATGTAATAAAAATGAGTGAGCTACTGATAAATACAGTGTGGATGAATTTCCCCAGCATTATATTGAGCTAAAGCAGCTGGGCACTGAAGAGTATATACTGGTAGTACCAAGAATAGGTAGTTCTAGAATAGACCAAACTAATCTATGCTTTAAAAATATGATGAGAGGAGCTCCCATTGTGGCCTAGTGGTGACAAACCCAACTCTTATCCGTGAGGACATGAGTTCAATCTCTAGCCTTGTTCAATGGGTTAAGGGATCCGTTGTTGCCATGAGCTGGGATGTAGGTCGCACATGCAGCTCGGAGCTGGCATTGCTGTGACTGTGGTGTAGGCCAGCAGCTGCAGCTCCAATTTGACCCCTAGCCTGGGAACTTCCATATGCCAAAAAAAAAAAAAAAAAAAAAGACAAAAAACCCTTAAAAAGGTAAAAAAAATAAAAATATGGGAATTAACTGTAGAGGGGCATAAAGGAAACCTCAGAGGTGATGGAAATATTTTATATTTTGATAGTGATGTGGGTTACTCAGATACATATTTATAAAATTCATTGAATTGTATATTGCATTTGTGCATTTCACCAGAAGTGCATTTTACTTAAGACTGCAACAAATATTGAATTCTAGATGATACATTTGTTTTTTTATAGAGATGATTAGCAATTGTGAAACTACTTCTTTGTATACTAAGCTGGAGCAAATGAGTAAATATATTGAGGATAATGGGAGCCAGATTTTTCCCTCTTGAAGGGAGTCACAAGTGTATAAGGGGCAAGACTAAATTGTGTTCCATAGAATGGCATTAGAGATATCAACATGAATTCCTAGTTTCATGAATTTGAAGGTAATCATGCAGAAACATTAGTCTAACGCAAATTGAGGGATCTTTTACAATACAATTTACCTGTACTTTTCAAATCATTCAAGGTCAAAAAGTACAAAGAGACCAAAAATGGCACAGTAGGGAACTCTAAGACATTAATTAAGCTGGCAAAAACTGCCAGCGTTTTCAAATCTGGGGAATCTACCTAATCAAAGACTTTAAGCAACTAGGGGAATGCTTAAAGAAGAAAGACACAAATTAAAATATTAACTTACCAGTAAACAGTTTGCTGCTCTTGATTTCACCCAGTAACATTTTTTGTCTGAAGTTTGTGTTTCATCTCTTGGTAGAAGATCAAGTGTGATATGAGATCTAACCTTAAACACACTGGACTATAGGCTCATTTTTGGTTTGGGCTCAAAGAAGTCATTTCTAAATGTTGTTATACCAGACCAGGCTTTCCGCCCATCTCAAATAAGTCAGAGAAGGCCTTTCCTAAGTAGAAACTGCCGTCAGAACCTCTTACTGCTTTGTTCATGTTCAGGCTGATTTTTGCCTGTCCATGGTTACTTTTCATATTATAAGCACTTAACTATAAGAGGCTATTTCAAATGGGTTTACTAAGAAGATCACTATAATTTCATTTGCTGCTGTGTCTTCAATTGGTTAACCAGTTTTCTTTCCTTTGTGGTGTATAATGGGATCTTCACTAGACCGAGGTAACCTATTGGATGGTTGTGTACCTGGATGCTGGTGTGGTGGTGCTTGTTGGTTTAGTTTTCATGATACTCCTCCCAAGGTTATGCTTGCAGTGCTGCTTCTTATTTTGTGCTTGCATGACATTATGACTTTGATTGCGCTTTGTTAGTTTGGGTTTTTAAAACCTCCTATTTCTTTTTTTGGTACCCAGAAAAATTCCTCAAATTTCTGTCTTTGGGTCCAGAACTTATGGAAATGAGTTTCATGTCTAATTCTTTGTTGGATCCTTTTCAGTTTTTGAAAGGTATCTTCAGTATCACCACTAAGTTTATGGTTTGTCAGGAAATCAGAAAATGGGATAGCTTTCCTTAAACACCCAGGAGGAGACCACTTTCCAGATAGACCATTACTGAGCCTGAAAATTAACTCACTCTGTAGGCATTATAGATTAAAAACAATAAATACATACTTAGAGTGAAAGCTAAGTTTTAGGAGAGTTTCTTCAAATAGTTGAAATTTAAGAGCCTCCACTAAAGTAATAGGAAATGTAATTAAATTACACCTAAAGTTTGGTGTGTATGTCTGATTTGACATTATATTTCAGATACTTTTTACCCTGCAGACTGTTCTACATTGCAAACCTAAGTTTCTTGGGGGTCATGAGGTGAATGTTAAAATTACTATTTCAGAAACTAGTTTTCTGAGCATTTGTGTGGGTGTTGACCGTAGTTGCTTACCTCTTCATTTCTAATCATTATTTGTAGAATTTTTCTTGGGCAGTTAGAATTTATTTTAGTTCGGTTTTTTATTTTCTTCTTTACCTTATATACCTCCATAGAAAAATGTGGATTGTTTTTAAAACTAAGAAGGAAAACCAGCCTTGAAGTGGGCCTGTTGTGCATTAAATGGTGGGAGTTCATAACACTGAAATTATATTCCGATGTTTGCATTAAGCCAGTGTTAAACAAAATCATCTTTAGTCTTATTTTAACCATCTTAAAAACTGTAAAGGATCCATGAATTTGGAATGGCCGTCAGAAAAATGCTTATGATAAATAGCATAAAACTGTCAGGTAAATACTGATTCATCTCTATATTCTCATTCTGTTATGTCTTTTTTTTTTTTTTTATCTTTTGGTCGGACCTATATATTCAATAGAAAATTGCCCAGGAACGAGAAAAATTTGCTGACGAAGGCAGTATATTTTACACCCTTGGAGAATGTGGACTCATATCCTTTTCAGACTATATTTTCCTAACAACTGTTCTTTCTAGTAAGTATAAACTTTTTATTCATTTATTGGGAGCATACAGGACTATAAAAAGCATTAAAGGTAATGGGAGGAGGAAACAAGACATGTTTGCAAAGTTAATCAATGATTAGTTATATAAAATTTCACTTGTTTTGAATTCTCTATAACTTGTATTTAGAATCACCTGAGAAAGAAGAAGGGAAATAAATTATCAGTAAAGTTTTTAAAAAAAGAAAGCAACTTTGAAGTTACATCTACTTTTAACTGTTTCAAGCTTAAGATAAATTATATATATTACTTGCTCAATAAAACATATATTGGTCTATCATTTCCTCTATCATATATATATATATATAACTTGCTCAATAAAACACATATTGCTCTATCATTTCCTCTACTGAATAAGAAGTTTGGCTCAGTTGTTCCAGTTGTGTTGAAAATTCATTTTTGAAACTTGTAGGGTTACTTTTAAGACAAAAAATTCAAATTTGACTCATTTAGAACTCTTATGAATTTCTGATTTTTTTAAGCTAAACAATTTTGTTGGTTAGTGTGTTACTATGAGTGTTCTTAAGTATTGTTTCCCTTTAGTGTGACTTTTTTTAAACCATTCAGGAAAAACAAGTGTATGTCTCTAGCTCTCTTTGTACATTCTATTAAAACCTACCTAGAAATTCTCCTGTGGGGCAGCTGGTTAGGAATCTGGTGTTGTTTCTGCAGTGACTTGGGTTGCTGCTGTGGTGTGGATTAGATCCCTGGCCTGGGAACTTCTACCTGCCATGGGCATGGCCACCAAAAAACAAACAAATAAACAAACCACTACCTCCAAAAGATCTGATTTGTATGACTGAAGGGAACATACAGAACAAAAATAACCATCTCTTCCTTCCCTTCTCCCAGTCTAGGCATCTATAAAAGTAAAACTATAAACAGTTTTCAAAAAATGACATACACAGTTCCTACCATAGCTGTGACCACTCTCACTTTTCTTCCCTCTGACAGAGGAAAATGGAGAAATATAGACTAATATGCCTTATTGTAGCTGGCTTAGGGTTCCAAAATATCTGAATAAATTTACGGTGGACCACTGCTCTAGCAGTGTATATGTGCACTGTACAAAGATCCAAAATAGTTAACTGAAAGTACATTTATGATCTGAAGTTGTATATTATTAGTTGGTTTTTTTTTTTTTTTTGGTGGGGCGTGGGTTTTCAAAACAGACCTCAGTTCAAATCCTGGTCCAACTGCTTTTTCCCTATGATTAGAGAGGCAGGTTAGCAAACTTCATCTGTCTTGTCTATAAAATGGAAATGGCAGTAATACCAAACCCAGACGATTTATTTAAGGATTATGAGATCATGACTATGAGGTACCTCATCCATTGCCTCATATTTAGTAGGTATGCACTCTGTCTGGGTTTTTATTCTTGATATTTTGTCACATGTTATTTCATCTCTGATTTTAAAAGATCCATTAATCTTGTCATAACAAAGAAAGTAGAATTGGTGGGGATTTTTAAAACTTTTTTGTGATGTGGGCTGGAGTTTATAATAAATAGGCATGATGTGGCAGGAAAAGTACTGCATTAAATGAAGAGACCAACTTGGAAAACTGCATTGATATACAGTATATACTATGGAAGTAGTCCTAGTAAATGTTTGTTGAGCTGAAATGAGATTTTTAACTTGCATCCACTGCTTAGTCCTATTATTGCCTTACCTAAGTGTCAAGAGAACCACAGAGCAGAATTTTCAGAACACCTGACATGTAGTGTAGTTCCCTAAATTCTATCGGTTAAAAGCAGGCTTAAAAAAAAAAAAGTCGCATTGACCTGTGAATTCTGGAAACCCCTCCAAGTAGCTCTACCAGTCTGGGCACCTTTACACCTCCTGGCTTAACCAGGATAAGTGATTTGTGGAAAATGCTTAATATGACAGTGTCATATACTTTCTGTTTTTATCCAGAATGAGAAAATATAAGGATAAGATTTTAAGATTTTCTCTTTATCACTGGTTTCAAGCATTTTGATTATTGTATGTCTTTCGTGTTTCTCAACCTTAGCACTATTGATGTTTTGAGCAGGATAATTCATTTTTAGGAGGGCTGTCCTGTGTATTATGGGATGTTTAGCAGGATTCCTGGCTTCTACCCATTAGAATACAGTCACACACACTCTCTCCTTCCCAGCTGTAACAACCAAAAATGTCTTCAGAAATTGTCAAACATCCCCGAGGGAGTAGGAATGGGGAGAAGTAATCCTTGCTTGAGAACCACTGATGTAGTTTTTGGCAGTTTTATTTTAGTTTGGGGTTTGCTATTATTGTGTGCTTTGATGTAATGTTTTTCATGTTTCTTGTCTTGAGATTGAGTTTTGGATCAAATTTGAGTTTTTTCATCAAATTTGGAAAAAAATTCATCTGTTATTTCATCCAGTACTTTGCTTCCTCATCCTCTCCTTTGGGGACTCCAATTATACATATATTTTCCTATCAACCCATAATGTTGTAGTTTATTATCTTCATTTTATAGATGAGGAAATTGAGGCATACAAAGGATGAAAGAACTTGTCTCAAGTCTTACAGTAAGTAGATGATTCAAGGTTTGAACCCAGGTCACCCCAGCATCTGGGCTTCTGTCTCTGGGCTTTCTGCTGTGGTCATGTTTTCAGCAGTGATAAGCCAAAGCTTACCATAGTGCCTCTTCTTTTTCTAAGGCTGGGTTGTGGAAGGGCTGGTTTTAAACTTTCTGTAGATAATGTTCAAGCATCCTTGCAGTCTGAATGTTGTACATGGCATCCTTTCCTTTATTTAATAAGACGTGGAAGAAAATATGCAATGGATATTATATTGAGATCAGTTCTTTCCCACATCGAAACTTCCTAGAATGATAGGAAATGAGGTACTCAGTGGATATCCTTGCAGATAACAAGGAATCATTACATCTAGGTAACTCAGTGGTTCCCAGGTCATCCTGCAAGAAGGAATGCAGTCTTTTGTGTGTGTGTGTGTGTGTGTGTCTTTTTGCCATTTCTTGGGCCGCTCCCACGGCATATGGAGGTTCCCAGGCTAGGGGTCGAATCAGAGCTGTAGCTGCCAGCCTACGCCAGAGCCACAGCAACGTGGGATCCGAGCCGAGTCTGCAACCCACACCACAGCTCAAAGCAAGGCAGGATCCCCAACCCACTAAGCAAGGCTAGGGATTGAACCCACAACCCCGTGGTTCCTAGTTGAATTCGTTAACTGCTGAGCCATAACAGGAACTCCAGGAATGCAGTCTTTTAAACACCAAAAGCTTTGCCAGGGGTGACTTGGGCATAAGGGAAGCGCATTACTATATCCATTCATCTGTTACTCTGGTGGACAATACAGACTGTTCTTGGAGATTTCCAGTGGAAAACCAGCCAGAGCAGTGCCAACAGCATAACCCAGGTAATGCAAAACTATCATATTTCTGATTAGCTGGGGTTTTTTTTTTCAAAATTAATAGACTGAGTGGTGTTCAAGAAATTGCCATCATTTTGAAGACTATAAATCTTCTACCCAAATGGGTTGTCCTTGGAACCTCAAAGTACTTTAGAAACTCCACTATGTTGTCTAAAATAAAATTGGACAACTGTATATAATAAATCATTTTCTTGATTTATGATGGCTTCTCCTAAAAATAAAATTAAGAAGCTGCCTTTCTTTTTTTTTTTTTTTTTTGGTTTTTCTGCTATTTCTTTGGGCCACTCCTGCGGCACATGGAGGTTCCCAGGCTAGGGGGTCTAATCGGAGCTGCAGCTGCCAGCCTACACCACAGCCACAGCAACGCAGGATCCAAGCCGCGTCTGCAACCTACACCACAGCTCACGGCAACACCAGATCCTTAACCCACTGAGCAAGGGCAGGGACCGAACCCGCAACCTCACGGTTCCTAGTTGGATTTGTTAACCACTGCGCCACAACGGGAACTCCGAAGCTGCCTTTCTTTTAAAAAAGTATATTTTAGGAATTCCTGTCATAGTGGAAACAAATCTGACTAGGAACCATGAGGTTGCAGGTTTGATCCCTGGCCTCGCTCAGTGGGTTAAGGATCCAGCGTTGCCATAAGCTGTGGTGTAGGTCACAGACACTGCTCAGATCTGACGTTGCTGTGGCTCTGGTATAGGCCAGTAGCAACAGCTCCAATTAGACCCCTAGCCTGGGAGCCTCCATATGCCATGAGTGTAGCCCTAAAAAGGACAAAAAGACAAAATAAATATATATATATTTTGCAATGTAAGTTCCCCCATTAGAGTTAATTCTTATTTAAACTTTTTAGAAGTTTGATTTTTTAGCCTAACAAGAATTTTTTGGACACAAACCCAGAATAACAACCAATTTGGCAGCGATATCTTGTGCTTATAATAAGCAATGGCATAAATTTATCATTCTTTCCTGTATGTACTTTGGATAATGGGGGCCTTTTTTTTTGGCCAGCCTAAAATTTTAAAATACCTCTTATCCTGTCATGTACACACACTTCACACATACACTCCTCCTAAATTCCTTTTTTGCTTTATTTTTTCTTGGCATTTAACATTCAATATAATTGATTTCTTTTCTTAAAAAAATTATATAAGTTTCAGGTGTACAGCGTTATAATTCAACATGTATATACACTATGAAGTGATCGCCGTCACAAATCCAGTTACCATCCATAACTATATAGTTAACCCCCTTCACCCATTTCACCTACTCCCCAACTTCCTTCCCCCTCTGGTAATGACTAATCTGATCTCAGTGAGTTCATCATTTATTTTGTTCTTTTTTTTTTTTTAAGACTCCGCATGTGAGTAAAATCATGTGATATTTGTCTTTCTCCATCTGACTTATTGCTTCACTTAGCATAATACCCTTAAGGTCCATCCAGGTTGTCCCAAGTGGCAAGACTTCTTTCTTTTTAATGGCCGAGTAATGTTCCATTATGTTTTTATATAATACCATATCTTTTGTATCCATTCATCCACAGATTGACACTTAAATTGTTTCCATGTCACAGCTATTGTAAACAATGCTGCAGTGAACATAGACGTGCATATATCTTTGCAATTAGTATTTTTGTGTTCTTCAGATAAATGCCCAGAAATGGATAATTGACTTCTTTATTGTCCATCTTCCCACCTAGAATGTAACTGCCTGACATTGATCATAGATTTATAATGCTATTCACTACAAATTTGTAATGATATTCACCACAAATATCTGCTGTCTATAAAGCATTATGGTAAGGTTACAAAGCAAGGATTTTTTTTTTTCAATTCTCCATAGGGAAATTTATCAAACATAAGGCTTGACTTTGCTATTCATATCCTAAATTGAGAACAATTCTTGCAGCTGTTGATGTCCTCAGTCCACATTCAGTACCAGTGGAGTGAGGGAAACATGCTTTTAAATTAACCTTCTTCTAAAACTTTCTTTTAATTATATGTACTTTACAATAATTACTAGGTTTCATATAATTCAGAATTTACGTATTTGTGTCTTCCTCTTACTTGAAGTCATGAATTCTGTTGCTTCATACCTTATCTCTCTGATCAGATTTAATGGATTAACTTGTGGAATTGTCAACATGAGCCATAACATCTGTATTAAGTAGAACGTTAAGTATTCACTCAATAACTACTCATTAATAAAATAAATTCAGGTTCATTCTAGGCAAGATAAAGAGACTGTTGGAGTTCCCCTGTAGTGCAGTGGGTTAAGGATCTAGCATTGTCACTGCAGTGGCTTGGGTTGCTGCTGTGGCATGAGTTTGATCCACGGCCGAGGAACTTCCATGTGCTACAGGCTTGGCCGGAAAAAAAAAAAAAAAGATAAAGAGACTATTAATAATTACTATAATTAAATAATTTCCAAAGAGCCTATGATCCTTAAAGTCGGTTAATAGGAATTGAATGAGATTACAGAAGCGTGGCTTATTAATGGCTTACTTTTCTGCACTAACCAAATACAATATTAGCTGATGGTCTTAAATCTTATAATAGAAGTCAGATTTTTCTCCATAACTAAGTTTAGAAAAAGGTCGTCAAGATTTATCTAGAATGCTGTATATTATTTATGGATTTGGGTCTTTCAAGAGCTAATGCTTTAGTTCACTAGGTTATAACAGTATAACTTAGAATCTGGATCTTAGCTACTCAAAGTTATGAACTATTTTTTTATTTTATATATGTGTGTGTGTGTTTTAAAATATATATTATAATATATATATATATATATATTTTTTTTTTTAGGGCTGCACCTGTGGCATATGAAGTTCCCATGCTAGGGGTATAATTGGAGCTGCAACTGCTGGTCTATGCCACAGCCACAGCCACACCAGATCTAAGCTGTGTCTGTGGCCTACACTGCAGCTTATGACAATGCCACATCCTTAACCCACTGAGGGGGAACTCCATGTCTTCATGTATTTTCTAACTAAACAAGTCTAGGTATCTTGAGGAGGCAATAATAAAATGATTACAAAGTTGGTTATTAAGCCTTCTTACTATTTAATATTAATCTTTGAAAAGCCACCAAAAGAAACAAAAGCAAAAAATACTAAGGTGGCTCAGTACCTAGGAAGAGACCTAATGAAAATCAGGCATAAGTCAGTGTGTTCTGATTTTGATTCACTCTTTAGATTTCAAGGAATTAGAGGAGAAATTTAATAAAGGGGGGTTTTACTGTAGGAAGATTTGATTTACTGACAATAAACAACATCCTCATTGTGAAACATCTTTCTCATAAATATGCAAACCTTCTGGGAAATTACAACAGCGTTGAAGTGAAAGTCTAGAACATTTGATTTCTCTTGCCATAGTGAAGTCAAGAGCTGATCACAAAGTGTACGTAACATTAGATAGCGGTACTGATCAGTGCCATTCTGGATAATGAAATGTTATAGAAGTTATAGAAGAAATTAAGTTTTTCAGGTTGAATGATCTGATGAAAAATACAGGCGGAGTTCCTGTTGTGGCTCAGCGGTAATGAACCTGACTAGTATCCATGAGAATACAGGTTCAATCCCTGGCCTTGCTCAGTGGGTTAAGGATCCTGCATTGCCATGAGCTATAGTGTTCTTATGACTAATTCATTGATTTTATAATAATGCAGCTTCTGTCAAAACAATAAAATAATGCGTTTAAATGTATCAAATATTTATGATGTTAAATTCATTTTGAGCCAGATGTGTTTGAAAGTACTGTCATTTCAGTAGACACCACTGTTAGAGAAAGTTGAAGCATTTACATCTTTGTACCAACAATCACACTAGAATTTTAGTTTATATGAGCAAGAAATAAGTTGTGTTTATATTTAACTCTCTCAAATCTTCTTGTGACTATACTAGAAGATTAAAATATTTCATCTGCAAAAGGAAGTTTATCCTTTGGGAACAGTTGCTTGAGATTTGTTCTGAGGGTTCACAAGGCCAAGGGAAGAACAGAAACTAAAGAAAAAAATTGTGGCCTAGGACAAAAGTAAGGTCTACATGTATTTTGACTATATCTTGAGGAAGATTTTATAATTTTACACCTATGAGACAATCAGTTATTAGCCTTTTCATACTTGTATTTTACTTGAAGTGATCCATTTTCATGTTTTGAAAATTCTAATATTGTAAGGATTCTAATAAAATTCTTATACTGATATAAAATCTTATGGAAATCTGATTGGCATCACATGATTTCTAGAGCTCTGCCCTTTCAATACAAATAGTCAAGAAGGGGGGCTGTTTTCTAAAAGGAATACTGAGTGAGGTAATTAGGAGTGTTTTCTGTATGCTCTGTAGGCTGAGGCTGCAACTAAATTTATGTCTTCATACTCTTTGTCTTCTCTTGAATGGCTTTTGTGGCCTGTAAAGCTTTCTGCTAACTCTTCCATGGAGCCACTTCTCTATGATGTAGGAGATTCAGATAGGAGCTCTAGAAGAGAAGTCTGCCAGTGGTTTTGCTTCTCTGCTCCTTAGGTTCTTCGGAAGGAAGGCCTAATAGGGGAAGGCTTTCCTCTTTCTTAGGTTTCATTTATCAATGTCCAGAAAATTCCTGGAGCAAGTAAAGTAAAACTCCAAAATAGTCTAAATTCTCTGTCTTCTAGAAAGTACCCTAACCTGTAACATTATTTCTTCTTCTCCCCTCACTCTTCAAATCAAAACTATCTTTCTTCTAACATATCTCAGCTAATATTTTACTTATTTTAAACAAACATCAGAATTAAAAAGAAAAACATTTTTAGGGCTCATAATACATATAACTGCAGTGTACTCCAGAATAATAGCAAGCCCCTCAGTCAGTTCCTATGTGATTCCATTGTACTGTGATTTGCCCAACACTGAGTACTTTCATTTGTTTCAGTAGTAACATTTGACAATTTAAAAAATTATTTCTTTATTTATTTGGCTGCATCCAAAGCATATGGAATTTCCCAGGCTAGGGATCAAACCCCTGCCACAACAGCGACCCAAGCCACTGCAGTGACAACCCTGGGTCCTTAACCTGCTGTACCACAAGAGAACTCCCTGAATTTAAAAATTTTTTACATTGAATTGTGACTGAATTATGGTGACTCATAACAACCCCTGAGATATTCATTAATTTGAAAGAATTTCTAAATTGATGAAAGTTTAGACCATGCATATGATATCACTGAATACTATCTCTAGGTAGGAACTGTGCCATATGACTTTGTAGCCCCAAGTACTTAACATTGTATCCTACTAATACAAGTCATTCCAAAAAATATCTGAATGAAAAGATATTTGGTATGTGGCTTCTCTGGGTCTCTTCTAGGTAGAAAAGAGACCCAACCACCCTTCCATTTCCATACCCTTGATTACAGTGTCAAATGGACCTCACTTTGCCTTTCTGCCAGAATCTTTCCCTCATTCCCCTAGAACAGATTATAGAAGCTCCCCCTCTTCTAACTCATCTAACTTCTGTCCCATCTTCCTCAACCTCTACCATGTCTTATTTTTGTTCTGCTAATGGTTGTGGTGGCTCTATAAGAATTTAGCTCTCAGTAAATAATGTGTAAAAATCTTTGCTATGCTCTGTGAGCCCCACTTTTTCACACTGTTTGCCTCTTGAAGCTGGACTGGAATCAAATGTCTTGGCTCATCCTGTATTATCTGACTTTTCCCTAAAACCGCAACTTTAATAGTGTTTGGTTTTGCTTAGGCTTCATGATGTGTTGGTTGTCTATTCCTGAAACAGCTTGAGAAAATGCATATGTGTTGTGCTGAAGAATTTGAGGGTGCGAAAAAGGAAATCAAGGCAAGAAATAGTGGTTGTCATGGAATGGTTTGCCTAATCACTAGCCCTTCTGAAGAAGATATCCAGCCCACTATCTGGCACAGAATAAGTACTTCATGTATATTTGTTGGCTAAGTAAATATCTAAGAGTTTTTCTGAATAGTTATGTTAGTATGCATACTAAAATTTTATATTGCTTCAGGTACCCTTAGCATCCTGCCTAGTATTTAAAACTGTTTTAAGTAAGTTCCCATTGTGGTTCAGTGGCAACAAGCCCCACTAACATCCATGAGGTCGTGGATTTGATCCCTGGCCTTGCTCAGTGAGTTAAAGGACCCGGCACAACTGTGAGCTGTGGTGTAGGTCACAGATGCGGCTCAGATCTGCTGTGCTGTGGCTGTGGCTTAGGCCAGCAGCTGTAGCTCTGATTCGACCCCTAGCCTGGGAATGTCCATGTGCCATGGGTGTGGCCCTAAAAAGCAAAAATAAAATAAAATAAAACTTTAAAAATAATAGTATTCTCTGTTTATCTGTCTGTCCATGATGAAAGCTAGAAAATCAATTAGAAAAGCATATTTTTTTTCTATTTGTACACTAAACTGAAAAACAAAAAGGCTCTTTGGGTGAACTCAAACTCAGTCACATGAAAACAGGGTCCTGTAAAATTAGCATAAATTAAGTATCAAATATCCAGTCTCTTTATTAAAGCAGCTAATTGTAAACATGTATTCATTAAGTTGTATCCTCCATTAGTTGTCATTTGGGCTATTACTGAGCACATGGAGTGGAGTGAAACCCCATAGAATGCAATGAAAGTCAAGCAGATGATTATATTTTTTTTTAGATCTCTGAAGATGGGGTGTGGCATCTGTTACACATGCATGTGTAATTTGGGTGTAAAAATAGTAACATGCATTTGAAGAAAATATATTTCTAAAGAAGAACGTGACCTTAATACAAGGGCAAGGCACTGGCATGCCTTTTAGAAACTCTTGGAGAATCAAAGCTTTTTGACATCTCTGGCATTAAATAGTTATACTACTATGTCCTGTGGTATAACTGTCAAATAACAGTGTTAAGGGAGAGCAATTTAAATGAAAGACTGTTTCTGGCAGCTCTCTGAAGGTCATCCAGGAACTGAGGATAAGATGTAGTGCGAAGACAGGTTATGTCCCATGAACTAGGAACATTAGCTAATTCTTGTCTTAAGGTGTGAAATTTTATGTTTAGACATATAGAAATAGAGATAGATATATAATCATAAATTTTATATAGGTATAAAGTATTTTAGAATCAGGACTGAAATGTATTTTCTAGAAAAAATGTAAATGGAAGAAGAGCAGTAGTTAGAAGGAAGAGGTGTCTGTACAGCTAAAGCCTTGCTGAAGGAATTCAGAAACCTTTCACAATCTAATGTAGTTTTTATTTTTAATTTTTTTAATTTTTTTATTTTTGTCTTTTTGCCTTTTCTAGGGCCGCTCCCGCTGCATATGGAAGTTCCCAGGCTAGGAGTCTAATCAGAGCTGTAGCCACCGGCCTACACCACAGCCACAGCAACACGGGATCCAAGCTGTGTCTGAGAGCTACACCACAGCTCACGGCAACGCTGGATCCTTAACCCACTGAGCATGGGCAGGGATCGAACCCGCAACCTCATGGTTCCTAGTCGGATTCGTTAACCGCTGAGCCACTACGGGAACTCCTAATGTAGTTTTTAAACTCAGGTTTTCGATATGTAGTATTTCGTATTATTTAGAAAACCTTTCCAGTTGACATTAAATAAATAAATAAATCACAACTGAGACACAATAAAGAATAAAGAGGTCCCTTTCTAGCCATTGTAGAGCCTATATGTAATGGTGGTAAGCTCATCGCTGTTTTAAAATTTTCAAATAAAAGCAAGGCTAAATCAGTGTGAATTTTAACTCTGTTCTAAGAATATACATTAAATTTCTAAGTGTTTTTTCCTTATGGTCAGAATCTGTTAAAGTAGAAACATGGGTCTTTTAACCAGATCCTTCCAGTTAATGCTGCTAGGAATAGCAACTTAATTCCTTTCCCCCTACTCCATATTCATGGGGTCCTGGCTCTCTGTGGCTGACAATAGACCAGTAAATCAAAGATACTGAGTTTGTCTAGGACCTATAAAAGTATAGGCATCATGGCTGTACCTTGTACGTTGGGTAGCTCTATCCCCCGGTATTATTCCCTGTAGTAAAACTGGCTTAGAATTGGGCTTAGTTCTCAAAACTACCTGAGGTAAATGAAGTCTTTCCTGAACTGAGATCACTCTCAAAGGTCTAAAAGACTCCAAGAAACTGGAATAAAGATTAGTGTAGATAACCTCTCATTGACTACCCCAAACCATGGTATACTCAAAGCCATTTGCACATCAGAATTAACCATTGGAGTCACACTTAAATTTGACTGTATAGTGTTGGTGAAAGTTTAAAGTATTAACATGCCTTTTTAGAATCTTGAAAGTGTTTCCCAGACACTTTCATAAGTACTTACCCTTTGGCCCGGCAATTGCATTTGTACAAGTTTAGGCTAATAAAATGATCACATATATAATGATGTTGATGGTCAAGAAATAAATTAGGAAGAACTCAAATATCAAACAGATGGCTGAACAAATTACAATCTGTGCTATGAAATGCAGTTATGTATGTTATGCAGGGATTTATTAGTGTAGAAAGCTGTTCACAATGTATTGATGAGACAGAACATACATATTGTATGATTCAGTCTGGGGAAAGGGAAAAAATGTATATGTGTGTGTATGTTAAAAAAATAGTTGGAATATTTACATTTCTGATCTGTCGGCAAATCTTGTCAGCTCTACTTTGAAGTAATCCAGAACCCCACCTTAAAATCCCCCAGAGGCTTCCAGTCTCTTTCAGATTTTAATTTCTGAGTAAAAGCCAAAGACTTTACAACTGCCTAGAAGGTCCTATGTGTTCTCACCAGGACCATCCCTTTCAAGGAAAACACAGATATCACTGGGCACTAGAATTCTCTACACTTTTTCCCTTTTTCCGTTTTCTGTTTCATTTAGATTTTTTTCCTTTTTCTTTTAGATACCATGAGAAAAGAATACCCGCTCTAATTATGGCGAACTAATGAAAATAGGGATATTTGGGATGATAGGCATAATTTATTAAGCTTCTCCAATAGTTTTAGAAACTTTATCCTGTCTTTAACACCTCTTAAACTTAATTAGTTCTTGTGTTTGAAAGTCTGTCTTTCAGTCATGCCTAGGTTGACTGGTGCTATGAAAAATGAAAAAGTTCATTTTACTGGTGCCTTAGTGAACAGAAATTTAAAAAAGAATCTAACGATGTTAGATTCTTACAGCAAAAAAAAAAGCATAGAAGCTTAGAGTATGGTTAAATGTTTATATGAACCTAGAATTTCTCCATGGACCAGATACTTTGGGTATCTAAATATCTAATCTGTTATTTAGGACTAAATTAGACATTCACTCTATGAAGCCCCTAGACCTGTAATTGATAACAATCTTTCTGTATCATTCATCTGTCACAGAGTTGCTTTTAGCTGGGTGAATACGAATTTATGAGAAAGAGGGCATTGGGTGACTTGTGTTAAGAAGAGCAATGATGAAAAATCTATACTTATAAAGCAGATAAATTAAAGGTGATTATTCTCTTCACAGAAGGAGTCACTGCAGTGTTTTCCTCTATAGCTTCTTTTTAAGTGTAGGCTAAATATAAGGTAATGTTTAACTGTTTCATTTTAATAAGAAGAAATTGTCTCATAGACTTCAGAGAATAACAAATCATATGTCAGGGCTTATTGCAAAATCGTACGTAATTCAACTTGTTCAGCAACCGGAGGTGAAAATATTCAAAGCGGAACACAGTTTTATCCTAACACTGCTGTTCTCAGATGGAGTTACCTGTTGTTGTCTTCTTTTTTTTTTTTTCTTTTTAAAATATTAAATCAGTTACATTCAGACTATAACGAAGCTTGAAGAAAACAGAGTAAGTTTTGAATGTTTAACTACTAAGCATTTTATAAGTAACTCTTAATGTGCTATTAGTAATTTTGTGCTTTTTAATAGAATTTTTCCAAAAAACCAGTAACAATGATAACTTCATGCATTTTTAACTTTTAGGCTAATGCCTAATTCCTTCTTAGAATAGCTAGTGAGGTAGTTAGGGCCTTAATTATTATGCCCATTTTGTTAGTTGGAAAACTGAAATTGGCAATGTCACATGTTCAAGATATTTATAAATACTGCTATGGGAAAATCCTCTTTGTTATGGAACTGAGGGCTCTGTTCACTAACATAGTAGTTCGTAAGGAGGGTTGCCAAATTTAGCAAATAAAAATATAGAACACAAATTGAGTTTTAATTTCGGGTAAACAGTGGTAAATTTTTTTGGTATAAATACATCCTACACTCTACTTACAAACCCCAGTCCACTAATCATTAAGAGGCCTACAAAGTCCACTTTTGGACTTCTTTGGTGGGAGGAGGAAGGAACATAGGCAGAGCTCAGGGTTTCTTCATCCTTTCCCTTTTCAGTCAGAAAGATTATAAGCTTTTAAATAAATTTTCTTTGATGAAAGTTTTGAGTCAGAAAAAGGAGTTTTAAGGAAAAAATTTAAATACCAGAAGACTTCTTGCCTTCACTGTGTGACAAAAGGTTTGATATGAAAGTAGAGGAGCTTCAGTAAAGTGGACACATAAATTTGATGAAAATCAAATGAAACCTACAGTTTACAATCTTAAAACAATTACTTCAATCTTTGTTCATTAGGGAAAAAATTGTAACCAGAAGGTATGTATATGTTTAATTACACCCAGGAAAAAACATATTTTATAAATCAACTCAATTAGAATCAATCGGGAAATATGTGTATATACAGATTTACCTGTGGTATGTGTATCACATGCATTTTAGGATATATATATATTAGGATCTACCTAATATAGGATCTGTGTGTGATTATAGGATCTGCCTAAATAAGAATAAAAGTTATGCAAAGACGTCATATACTATGTAAAGAAACATGGCTGTTAGAATAAAGGGAAATTTATTTACCTTTATTTCTAGCCAAAGTAGAGGTTTTTAGCAGGACCCTCAAAACAAAACTTAAGTGACCTACAGTTTTAAAAAGAAATCTCTTTTGAGTTCATGTACTGACAATTAGTGGTATAAATCATACATTGTCATCTATTCACTCCTAAGACTTTAAGGAATTTATTTTTAATTCTTAGAAAAACAGCAGAAGTAGTGAAGATTTTATCTGAAATCAGAGCAGATGATCCTGGTGGTTTGGGCAGACTGTAAATAGTGCTTTCCCTTTGGGCTCGTCTGCATGGTCTAAGCACCAATTATAATGTCCTTTAGAAATGGATTTATGTCAGCAGATAAACAGTGATTCCTATCTATGTTACAAAGTAATGCTAATCTATCCATTTTCATAAAACGATTTCATGTTAGAGTAGGAAACAGCTAAAAAGGCGATCATAACTTGACCAAGTACATATCTAGCATTAGGGGCAAAAACAGAGTACCTGTGCTCATATTTGCTCTAGTATTTATAGGTATTTATGGGGAAGAAAGATTCAGATAGAAAGGGCGGGGAGGATAGAAGACTAAGAATGGTACTGTATGCCGTAAAGGAGCGTCTGTCTCCAGATATGATGCTATATTGTACACAATCTCCTCCTAGGACAGTGACTGAGCAACTGCATTCCTGACACTGAGAATCCAGGTTCCTGAAGTTCCCATTCTAATTCTTCATCTCAGGAAAATATCATTCTTGCTTAGAGGTTGAGTAAAAGAAAGAATATGTAGAGAGTTCCTTTGGGGCGCAATGAGCTAAGGCGTTGTCACTGAAGTGGCTTGGGTCACTGCTGTGGCACGGGTTCCATCCCTGGCCCAGGAACTTTCACATGTTGTGGGTGTGGCCAAAAAATAAAGAAAAAATGTGTAGAAAATTACAGATCACAGTAACGAGAATATCAGCTTTTGAGCCCCTTGAGCTCTCTGCTTCCTTGCTGCCTCCTGGAGGTGGTGAGTGAGGCCCTCTTGGATTCTTGGCTCTGCAGTTTTTGTTTTATGAGTGTCCAGACTTTGGACATTTCTTTTTCTGGACTGGGTCTGGAAACCTGCCAGAGTTGGACTGGGTCTGACTTAAAACTGATTTCAGACTCACCTGTCTTCTTGTTTATTCTGATTTTATTGCCCTTTATAGGACTAACTCAACTCAGAGTTCTGTTTTGTGCTTAGTTACATAGGCTTTCTAGCAGTGGAATATTAGGTGGACATATAGGGCTTCTTTCTTCCCTGGATTCTTTCCACAGATGGAAGCCCTTAGATCTATACCAAGATAAAGTGAGAGAGATAGTTCTCTGGTGGCCTAGCAGTTAAGGATCCAACATTTTCACTGCTGTGGCACAGGTTCAATCCCTGGCCTAAGAATTTCCGCATGCTGTGGGCATGGCCAAAAAAATACATAAACTGAGAGGAAAATACTGGTCTTTGGTGAAATGTCAAGGTAGACTAAATTCTCTGCCTTCTAGGAATTTCTCCATTCAAGAAAATTACTTTTTCCCCTTTGTTGTGCAAAGAGAACACCAACACACATACTATGGGTACTATGTAGCCTAAATGTAATCTAAAAAAAGGTCTGGTAGGGGAAAATCACAGACAGAAAAGCAGCAAAATAACCCAGTTCCCATCCTCATGCTATTTAGCAGAAGAGGGTGCTTTGTTGGTTCAGACACAGCTGGAGCACATCAAGGAGAGGGCTCTAAGAAAAAGATGCTGCCCTCCTGAGTCTCCCTATAATTAAGGGATGGGAGGCAGGGAACATCCAGGAGCTGTGTAACAATGGGAACATCCTGATTGACAAAGTGGTCTTGTTAGAAAGAGAGAGCCCGCACTCCACTGGTGACATTAGCCTCTTCCTACATTGAGCTAATTCAGATCTACGAAGCCAGCTTTTTGCTAAGCTACCACATTTGCTAAGACACAAATGTCTCTCCTCACATTTCTTTTCAAAAAACAAAGTTTTCTTTCTCATAGTACAACAAACTTAGGTTAAAAAAATTGAATCCTCAGATTAAGTGAATTCACACTAAATTATAAATGACCTGTTCATTCCCATAATAGTTCTAGAAATTTTTCCAAGAAGTGTCAGCAAATCCATAAGATTCCCTAAATCGTGTGGTTCATGCAGTGGACATAGTTGTAGTGTAATAAAACCTTTGAAAATAGGGATGTGACCTGATGTTAAAATCTCGGAAACTTATTTAAAGGTAGCTGGACACCCAGAAGTGGATTCCCCAGGGTAAGGGTTCTACTTGGTGATATCACAAAGGTAACAGAACAGGAGACCCCAGCCTCCATCCTCCAACGAAGATCAGTAGTTAGCTGTCTACAAACAAATGCAGCTCTGGGAGAGCTCTGGAGTTGACTTAAGAAACTTCATGAACACAGTAGGACAGGTAATTTGAGAACATCTACACAAAAGGAAGGAAAAACAGCTCCATTTACCTGCATTCTCCCATCCCCCAAGCCAGCATTGCTTAGCACCAAGAGGAACCCCACATCCAGACAGTCCCACTCACTGGAAAAGGAAGAGTGGAGTGAACAGCCAGCTTCCCCAACCTTTCAAGGCACCACACAAAGGACTTACTTCACTTTCACTCCTCCCAGAGGTCAGCAAAACTGTGTATAGAGATCACTAGGAATAAGGAAGAATAGCAGGGGTATCAATATAAGCCCTACAGTGCAAGTGACCAAAATTCCCAGTGATGTGCTTTGTAGAAGACCCTAGCACCTTTCCCCACTGAAGAAACCAGTGGCCAGCACAGCTACCACAGACTTCTTCAGATTTCACCAGTTTTCATCCCATAGGTATTCGCAATTGCTGACGCCAGCACCAAGGTCTCTGCCTGCCCCCACCCCTCTGGAGCCTGGGACCCACACCAGTAGCCAGCCCAGGTCTGTGTGGCTGCATGAATGCAAGACTCTAGCCTAGACCCCTATAGCTGACCCCCACTACTGGGCACATGCTCAGGGATGACCCCTCCAGCTGTGCCCTTGCATATCATCAGCCTCCATTGCCATGTATGGACCATGGCAAGATCCTTCAGCCAGAGTAGTGCATGCTGACTGCCAGAGATACCACAGCTTGCATTGTGTCCACAGTTGAGCCTGACCTTTGCTGTTTGCTTTGGCCTCTACCACTGCATATGTGCTTGCAACTGGCCTCTTTCACTGCACAAGACCCTGTAGCTGGCCCCTGTGCTGTAGCTGCATACCACTGGCTCCAATTACCACCACTGTCTGCCCTGGTCCCTACTTCCTGGACCTAGAGGTGCCATTCAAGAACCCCAACTGCCCTTGAAGCTTCAGTGGACCCCCTGCAGCACTCGCCAAGGACTACACAATTGCTGATGCTATAGACCCCATCAGCCTGAGCCAGTGAGTCACCACGTTCTTCCTGGACCTAGAGATGTCACATACCCCTGCACCTGGTGCCCTGCACCACTAAGACCCAAGGTCAAAGCACACCCCAGTGTGCCCCTGTCCTCAGGTGAAGGTGTTCCTTTACCAAAGTCAGCCCATAAAGTCTGAAAAAGATGACTGCTTCTTCAGAGGTGCAGACACCTACACCAGGCAGTGGAGATCATGAAGAATCAGAGAAACAAACTTGACTCTTCCAAAGGAACACAGTAAACTTCCAGTAACTGACCACAAAGAAATGGAGACATAGGAATCACCTGGCAAAGAATTCAAAATAATTGTTCTAAACTTGTTCAGAGAGCTATTAAACACACACACACACACACACAGGTAGTTTAACAAAATCAGGAAGAAAAAAAAACGAGAAGTTCAACAAAAGAACAAAAAAGAACAAAACAATTTTTTGGATGAAAAATATCATAATTGGAGAATTTAGTAGAGAGTTTTGACAGCTGAAAAAAGAACCACTGAGCTCAAACACAGATCATTTGAAAATATTCACTAGAGGAGCAAAAAGAAAAAAGAATGAAAAGAAAACTTGATGTATGGGACAACATTAACGGAAATAATATACCCATCAATAAAGTCCCAGAAGGGCAAGGGAAAGGTATAAAAAGCTTATTTAAATACATAACAGGAGTTCTCCGGTGGCTCAGCAGGTTAAGGATCCAACATTGTCACTGCTATGGCTCTGGTTACTGATGTAGTGCAGGTTTGATCCCTGGCACAGGAATTTCTGTATGCCGTGGGTGCAGGCTGAAAAAGAAGAAAAGAATGACAGAGACCTTCCCAAACCTAGGAAGAAATTAGGACATCCAAGTTCATGAAGCAAATAGGCCACCCCAAAATTTTAATCCAGAATGATCTTCTGAAAGACGTATTATAATGAAACTGACTAAAATCAAAGAATTTTTAAAGCAGCTAGAGGAAAAAAGTCTCTCATACAAGTAAACCCCATTAAGGCCATCAACTGAATTCTCAAAAGAAACCTTCAGGCCAGGAGTGAACAGGCTGATTTGTTCTAAGTGCCAAAAGAAGAAATCTGCCAACCAAGAATACTTAACCTAATGAATTTGTCCTTCAAAGTGACAGCAAGATAAAAGCATTATGCTGTAATGCCTTCAATTTTCACAATACTGTATGCCAATTATATCCGTAAAGCTGGAAGGGAAAAAAAATACATGTTAATTCTGTGCATAAATGAGTATTATCTCCCTCAAAGTAGGTTTTCTTCTCTTCCCATTATTTTGCCCTTCCCTACATACACACACTATTTAGTCAGTAACTAAAAGCAGCTAAAATCAAACAAAATAACATTCTTCAATTTCCCAGAATTGTTCCAACCTATCACTTCTTTCATGAGTTTCCTCCCCAACCCCCAAAGGACTTAAAAATAGGACTTCCCTATTGTATTTATAAATACTCCACCTCTCTCAGATATGAATATATCTGTTATATATGTATCTTACAACTGTGCATGTTGCTGTTGTTAGTAGTTCTGAAATGTTTGGGTTCATTTTCTGGGAGTTTTTAGGAAGACATTTATATTTACATAATCTTCAAATAATAGTGTTTTTTCTTTTCCAACATGTGCTTTATTGTATATTTGCTTTGGCTAGAGCTTTCAAAATAGTGTCAATAATAATAAGCATCCCCACGTTGTTTGTTACCTTAAAATAAATGTACTTGGCATTTTTCAACTAAGTGTATCTTGGTGTCAGATAAGTATTCTTTACCATATTAAGTCCCTCTACTTCTGTTTCTCAGGGGGGAAAAAAGATCATTAGGAAAAGTTAAAATTTTGTCAAATGCTTTTTCAGCATATAGCCTGATCAAAGTGGCTTTATTCTTGTGACCTAGTTTTATTACCTTGCAAGTCGTAGAAATTCTACATTTACAGTTTTTCCTTGTACTTGTGTTTTTTGGTGTGTTTGTGTGTGTGTGTGTGTGTGTGTTTATGATGTCTTTCTAAATTTCCATTGAAGATTTATACATGTGCTCTCTGTTTAACAAAAACCAATATTCAATATATATCCATTAAATTGAAGGTGTAGTTTGTATTATATAAAGCCTCCATGGCTTCATTAAATTTTCTGCAAAATATGTTAAAAGCTTAGATGTTACAGTACTTTTTGTAATTTGTTTTTTACACTAACATTTTTATTTTGAAATGATGATGTCCTTACATGAAAATATATGATAGATTAATATGATTAATATAAAAATGGTGTTTCAAGAGTTCCATTGTGGCTCAGCAGAAACTAATCTGACTAGTATCCATGAGGATGTGGGTTCAAACCCTGGCGCCACTCAGTCGGTTAAGGATCCTGCATTGCTGTGACTGTAGCGTAGGCAGGCAGCTGCAGCTCCGATTTGACCCCTAGCCTGGGAATTTCATATGCCTTGGGTTCAGCCCTAAAAAAAAAAGAAAGAAAAACAATTGTGTTTATTCTTAATACTTCTACTCTTTGTTCATTTCTGTCTCGTATTAATATTACCCACCTCTGCTTTCTTCTTGTTTTGTTTTCTTGCATTTTCTCTTATTTTTAATCTGTGTTATTTTGTTTTCAGTGTATTTCTTATGAATAACATAGACCCCATTTGAGATCATTTGTCTTCTAATGGAGTTTAGTTGAGTTTAACTTTGTTGTGATTTGTTCCTTTTTTTTTTTTTTTTTGTCTTTTTGCCATTTCTTGGGCCGCTCCCGCGGCATATGGAGGTTCCCAGGCTAGGGGTCGAATCGGAGCTGGAGTCACCAGCCTATGCCAGAGCCACAGCAATGCAGGATCCAAGCCAAGTCTGCAGCCTACACCACAGCTCACGGCAACGCTGGATCCTTAACCCACTGAGCAAGGGCAGGGACCGAACCCGAAACCTCATGGTTCCTAGTCGGATTCATTAACCACTGCGCCACGACGGGAACTCCGTGATTTGTTCTTACTTCTGTCACCTTATATCTTGTTTTTTATGCTTTCTTGACATGTTTTTCCTTTTAAGCTTTTGCTTTATTCATTAGATTTTCTCCCAAGTAATTTTAATGTTCTCCTATTTGTGGTAACCTTTGAATTAATTTAAGAGTGTGCGTGCGTGCGTGCGTGCGTGTGTGTGTGAGGGGTTGGGGGAGACATGGCTTTTTTATCTAGGATGAAGATGACTTCTGTTTCTTTTGATGTCTTCTATTGAAAGTCAAGAAATTTAGCTTCCTTCCACTTACTTGTCTCCACTCAGTTTTTACTTTTTTTTTTTGTTTTAATGGCCACACCCACTGCATATGGAAGATCCCTGGCCACAGCTTAGACCTGTGCTACAGCTGTGGCAACACTGCATCCTTTAGCCTACTGTGCCAGGCCAAGGATCGTACCCACACCTCTGCAACAACCTGAGAGCTGAAGTTGGAATCTTAGCCCACTGCACCACCATGGGAACTCCATCAGTTTTTTCATTTTTAGTAATCTGGTATTTTTTTATTCCAAGTCAGTTTTTTAAAAATAGTTTTACATTTATATATTTTTCTCTTTCAAGGACTTATCTTGTACTTCATTATTTTATAAACATTTTGGTATAATAGCTAAGAATGTTACATGCTCTAGTAGACTGTCTAGATTTGAATCCTGGATCTTTGACTCTGGGAGGAAATTATATCTTAGTTTTCTCTATTTTCACAGGAGATAGGTATAATAGTACAAATGTCACAGAGTGGTTGGGAGGATTAAATAATTCATATTAAGTGCCTGATACATAATAAACATTTAATAAATGCCACATGCCGTGATTATTTTATTAATAACTGTAATTTAAGTTTAACTCTGTTCTGATTTTATTGCTCACTTAATTTATTGCTCACTTCTTAATTGATCTCATCTTCCCTGTCTTTATTTCTTTGTTTTGATTGATTTTTTGCTGTTGTTGTTGTTGGCTGAAGAATTTCCTCAACCAGGAGTTGGCAAACTTTTTCTTAAAGGGCAAGATAAATATTTTAGGCTTGCAGTCTGTAAGATCTTTGTCACAGCTGCTCAGCTCTGCCCTTGTTGCTTAAAAGCAGCCATGGACAACACCTAAACATATGGCTAGCCAGCAGATCATAGTTTACCAATCTTTGCTTAAAACTTTTATTACTATTCTTTGTGGAATTTTATTAGAAAGAGTTTGTAGATTATATAGTTTTTATACAATCTTGCATCTTCTGTTACATAGAGATAAATGACTGCATATGTGATTTTTAAATTACAGCATGTTATTCTATAGACTTGCTCAACAGTGTTCAAGTGTAGTGGAGAATTATGATATAACCTTAATACTTTATGTTAACTTTTTTCCCTCCTGCATTGTTGAGGATCTCTTTTTCTTTTCTTTTCTTTTCTTTTCTTTTTTTTTTTTTTTTTTGAGTATGTAATCATTTTATTTTCTCTTTTATTTTATTTTATTTTTATTTTCCCACTGTACAGCAAGGGGGTCAGGTTATCCTTACATGTATACATTACAAAGGATCTCTTTTTCTTTATCCTTTGCATTTGTTATTTTACTTAGGCAGTGGCCGGGGTGGGGGTGGGGGTTGTCATTTTAAATAAGCAAGCCTAAGAAGAAGAATTAGACTGCTATATTTCAACTTGAACTTCGGCTATTTCAGATCACCTTATTGTCTTTTTTTTTCCCCATTAAGGAGATTTTCTGGGTGTTATAGTCCAAAAGTTAGCAATAAAAATGTCGTATTTTAAATTGCACATCATGTGAGAAACTAGATATTTTAAGTGGTAGAATGCTCACTGTTTTGATATATTGTTTGGTCCTCCTGTATTTCAGTTTAAAGGAAGCACACAGCTGCACAGCCACAGAAAACATAATCAGGAAACAGTCTTATTAACTTACCCTTTTTTTGAGCATAAACTCACCAACTGGTTAGTAACTAAAATTTGTGGTAAAGTCAAAAAGTTATCACAGTGTTTTAAATTGTAATTCTAACACAACCAACAAAACCTTGATTTTAACTTTATCTCATTAACACAGTGTCTTCTATAACCAATTACAGTAGATGTGGATTTTTTTTTTTTTTTTTTACTTGCCATTTCAGATCATACAGTTCAAGAATATCATTTGCCAGGAGCTCCTCCAGTGGTATAGTGGGTTAAGAATCTGACTGCAGCATCTTGGGTTGCTGCAGAGGTGCAGATTCAGTCCCCGGCCCAGCCCAGTGGGTTAAAGGATCCAGCATTGCCACAGCTGCATAAGTCAGAACTGCAGCTCAGAGTCAGTCCCTAGCCCAGGAACTTCTATATGCCATAAGCGCAACCATAAAGTTAAAAAAATAAAAAAGAAGAAGAAAAAGAAAAAAGTATCATTTGCTTGATTTTAAGGCAAAAGATTTATACAATCTGAAGAGAAACCAGAGCATCATTTGCTTAATTTTAGAGCAGAGTGCCATTGACTTCAGGTAGCAAGATAAATAGTGGCTCTTTAGATCAACAGGCTCTTCACGACAAACATGAGGGCAGGCCTGACTGTGGGACTTCTGAGTTGAAGCAGAAAGTGTAATTGTTAAATTTTTGAGCCAGTAATATTGTTGATATTAAGCCTTGCTTCATATAAATCTGCCTTTTGACAAAGTTAACTGTGTATAAAAATTAAATTATGGAGCTTTATAAAAAAAATATTTTTGACTTTGTGCTTATTTTTAATCATTTTTTAAGTCTTCTGTTTTTCAAATATTTGCAGTCCTTTTACTAGCTATAATGCCAGCCTGGTACTTACAATAGAACCCAATATTAGAAAATGCTGAAAAGGCTAACAGTTTATCCAAGAGTACCTGTAAGATAGTTACCAACAGAAATTAAATCAGACTCAGAAGGCAACTAGGTCGATGAAAAGAAAATTGATCTGCCATTGCTTAAGTATGTTTTTAAAAAATTCTTAGGACATTTTCACTTTATGTAGCACGCTTTTTGGAAGGTAAATCATTCCCAGGAAATGCTATAATACAGCTACAGCGCATCATACCATGGGAATTTATTCTTTCCACTCTGTAAAAAGGGCAGAAAGAATTCTTCCAGACTCTGCCTAGCCATCATACCTTGATGAATTCAGTAGCATTGAGAGAGGGACACTTTTTGAAATCTAATCTTGTAGTTTTTTCCTCCTCCTTTCCCCAAACCTGACATGAGAAAATAAGACACTAAGACCTCATAGAAGAAAAATGTTAGTATGTTATTCTGCAAAGAAGGAGCACTATTTTTATTACAAAGGATAGGTCAGGAGTTCTCTGGTGGCCTAGTGGCTAAGGATTTGGCATTGTCACTGCTGTGGCTCAGGTTTGATCCCTGATCTGGGAGGTTCCACAGGCTGAGGACATGGCCAAAAAAAAAAGCAAAGAAAAGAAAAGAAAGGAAATTCCAGAATTAACTATATTTAGGATACTGCATTTATGGGAGGCATTGGCCATCTAAAGTACCCCACAGGAGGGCTGTGAGGATGTTGACACTATGTCTTTATGTATTCAGAGGGTTTTCATATAGGTAAGGAGGCAGTTATTTTATTTCTCTAGAAAATTAAACCAGGACAGTTTGTAAGAGCTAAAAGCATTTAGATTTGGGCTCTGCATGAGAAAAAAATTCAATTAATGTGACCAATAATAGGAGTTCCTGTCATGGCTCAGTAGTTAACGAATCCAACTAGGAAACATGAAGTTGCGGGTTCTATCCCTGGCCTCGCTCAGTGGGTTAAGGATCTGGCGTTGCCATGAGCTGTGGTATAGGTCACAGATATAGCTCGGATCCCACGTTGCTGTGGCTGTGGTGTAGGCCGGTGGCTACAGCTCCGATTCAACCCCTAGCCTGGGAACCTCCATATGCCGAGGGAGTGGCCCAAGAAATAGCAAAAAGACAAAAAAAAAAAATAGTGAACAATAATAGTTACACCTGGGAAGTGGTGGTTTCCTTCTCAGAAATAATCAGAAGCTTTGTATTGTCCTTACAGATTCATTAGGCAGGTTCATCATTTAACAGAGGTTCATCATATTACAGAGTTTTTTCTAACACAGAGTTATCTGATATTGCATATTAATTACCTCATTTGTCCTATGCATCATTTTAAAACAGGAATGGTAGAGGTAGGAATTTTGTGGTAGGATAATCAAACCAACAGAAAATAAGAAACTTATTTAGAATTTAACCTATTCATTTTGTTGTTGTTCATTCCGTCAGTCCTACCAAAAAAGAATTTAAGGCATAATGACTCATTATGTCGTTGGAAAAACCAGAATTAGAGCCCAAGTCTTTTGCATTTTCTATTAAAGAAAAGCAAGTGAAACAGTCTTGAAAATCTTGAGACACAGCTAGTGTTGTTGCAGTCTGATTATTTGACTCACTACACATAGAAAATCTTTTTTTTCATATTTCTAAGCAATGTGGAAAAATCTGTGCTTCAAACAAATCTGGAATTGTTATTGCTGTTGACAATAAAAGAATAATATAAAAGTGTTTTATTCTTAAGTAGAACAAATCTAATGTATCTCCCTTTACTTGTAGAAAAGACTGTCATGGAATTCTGTAAAGGAAGCATACTGATGAACTATGTATAGTCTTTTTTTTTTTTTTTTTTTTTTTTGCTTTTTAGGGCCACATGTGGAAGTTCTCAGGCCAGGGGGTGAATCAGAGCTATAGCTACCAGCCTACACCACAGCCACAGCCACGAGCGATCCAAGCCACGTCTTCGACCTGCACCACAGCTCACGGCAATGCCAGATCCTTAACCCACTGAGCAAGGCCAGGGATCGAACCTGCATCCTCATGGATATGAGTCAGGCTCGTTACCACTGAGCCACGCCAGGAATTCCCTAGAGTCTTATTATTTTAATCAGTTTCAACATATCATTTTAGAAACTGCTATGCAAAAAGTAAATTAAGCTCAGCGCAGGGAGGGGCCAGGGCAGAGCTTGCTGTACACTATGTAAGTAGCCTGGAATTTGAAAGAATTCCTCTCTCAGTATCTTTCTATGAAAATAGGTTGTTGTGAGTTAATGTAAACCCAAGACAACGTTAAAGCTTTCCAGAGCAGCTGTATTTAATAATCACCTCTGAAGCCTACATTTAAAGAGAGACAGGGGAGTACAAAAAAAAATTGCCTAACAGCTTATTCCTGTGTAGCATGTTTCAGAGCTGGCTCCTTTGCTTGTTTGTGTTAAGAGCTTTGACATGAGAAGATGAAAGAAGATTGAATAGAATGAGGGAACTACTCCTGGAAGGACCTTCTGGGTAGACTGCTCAGGCCTAAATGAGAATGTGCAAGGCTGCTACCCTGACTTGTCATATGTATCAGTGACCAGGGCACAGGAGCTCAGCCTGAGAGTCAGAACATATTCTTTAAGAAACACTCTGAGTCACTCCACATAAAGCAAATATCCTGAGAGTAAGCCACGATAAAAGAGAAACAGCAAGTAGTATAGGATGTGCTTTGTTTGGTAAAATGAATTTAACCTTAGTTGTAGGAGGACATATTAACTATGATTCACTGGAATAACTCATTCAGACGTGTGCCTTTACAGAACTCACAGGACAATAGGAATAAAAGATCAAAATAGAGCTAGAATTTTAAGAACTCTGTGTGATCTCTCTCGTCTTTGGAGATAGACAATGAGAATGCTGCATTTTGGCTCAGTGGGTTAAGAATCCAACTAGTATCCATGAGGATTCGGGTTCAATCCCTGGCCTCACCAGTGGGTTAAGGATCCGGAGTTCCCCCCTTTGGCATAGGTTGAAGTTGTGGCTCGGATCTGGCATTGCTATGACTGTGGCGTAAGCTGGCAGCTGTAGCTCCAATTCAACCCCTAGGCTGGGAGCTTCCATATGGCGCAGATGCTGCCCTAAAAAGAAAAAAAGGAAAAAAAAAAAGCTTTGTTAATTCATGAGGAGCAACACCTTGACTGCCTCTGGCCAAATCTTCCCCTATTTCTATTCTTTTGGACGGTGTTTCTCTTGATGTTGCGCTGCCACCTCCTCTGTCACTGCTTCCTCTTTCTTTACTTTCACCTTAAATATTGACTTCTAACTACCTTCTACCCTTTCCTTACTCTTCTCAACCTTCATTTCTCCTTCGACATCTTTGTCTCAGGTCTTTGCAGCTCACCGTATTTATGCTGATGACCAGCTTTAACCTCTCTCTTCTAAGCTCTAGACCCATATTTCCAAGTATTTCCTGAACATTTTCATCTGAATGTGCTGTGGGCCCCTTAAATTCAGCAGGTCCTATCTGCACTCATTTATCAACCTTTTTACTTTATTTTGGTCTCTTGTTTAATGACGGGCAAGCTAGCTGGTAGCCTAAGCCAGTCATGGTGTCAGCAGTTTTTACCCTCAACTCAGCATAGCTAATTGATCATTAAATTATATATTTTCTGCCTCCTCAAGTTATTTCAGATTTGTTTCCTCCTCTCCATTACCCCGTCATCACCTCAGGTCACATTTTCAACACATGCAAGAGCTTCTGTGATCTTCTCTGAAGATGGTTCTTGTATTCGAAAGCATTCTTCACACTGTAGCCAGAGAAGTTCTTTGTAAATGTTTTAAAGTTAGCACTCCCTGCTTAAAACTTTTAGTGGCCTCTCACTGTCTGCAGTGGTTACAATTTCAAGTATCTGCAAGGATTAGGCAAATAATATATGTGGGTGAAGTGGGCCAAGTGGGAGGCAATAGGGGAGAACCAGGAGACACTCCTGTTTAAAGAAATTCAGGGAGTTCTCATCGTGGTGCAGTGGTTAACGAATCCGACTAGGAACCATGAGGTTGCGGGTTCGATCCCTGCCCTTGCTCAGTGGGTTAATGATCCGGCAGTTGCCGTGAGCTGTGGTGTAGGTTGCAGACGCGGCTCGGATCCCGCGTTGCTGTGGCTCTGGCATAGGCCGGCGGCTACAGCTCCAATTAGACCCCTAGCCTGGGAACCTCTGTGGGAGCGGCCCAAAAAATGGCAAAAAGACAAAAAAAAGAAAAAGAAATTCATATTCAGGATTTTTAAAAATATGTGACAAACTTATATGTGAATCTGTTGCTTATAGGTCTCCAATTAGTACAACCATGCTTAAACTACTGAGCATTGCGTATGCAGTGGGTTTTTTTTTTTTTGGTATCAGGTTTGTCCTTTAGAGGAACCACTTGGAACTCTCAGCTATTGCAGAGACTGACATAACCAGCGAATCATGTTTTGTGGTTTAGTTTCTAAGTCAAAACATACCAGAAGGAAGAGTGTGTGTTTATTGTTGTAGGTACCACTGGCTTCATATTGGAGGCTATGGAACATAATGAAAAGTTTATGGGCTTTGGAGTCACTGTTGACCTAGGTTCACTTACCAATGCTGCTGCCTATTAGCTGTGTAATTTTGAACTAGTCCTTTAGTGACTTGGACACTTTCCTACTCTCTTAAAAAAAAAATAAGGAAATAAAAACTTTCAGGATTGAGAGTACAAAATCAACTTAAAGTTTAATACCTTAAAGTTATCCATCTCAGTGCTTGAAGATAGCATGCAGACAGGCAGGAAAAAATTTAAGAAGTGACAATAAATATGTAAAAATCTAATCCCCTCAGCTGCATAGCAGTCATACCTGTGGCCTAAGAGCAAACCTGTTGGAAGCCATTATCAAATGAGGCAGACAATTGGAAGCTGACAAGCACATGATTCTAAAAACCAGGAGCTTACCAGCCTAGTTGGCCAGCTAGCTGATGATGGAAGTTAAGCCTAGAAAGTGTTGCTACCGACAAATTCATGAGCAGGCTGGAGATAATGAACTCTCTGCAACAATGCATAATATACTAAGCCCCTTTTTACATTTTTCTACATATAATCTTTTAATTTTTTTTACTAAAAATGATACTAACTGAAATTTTAATTCAGTAGTATTAGGACATATAGGGTAGGGAGTTCCCATTGTGGCTCAGCGTTTAGCGAACCTGACTAGCATCCATGAGAACGCAGGTTCCATCCCTGGCCTCACTCAATGGGTTAAGGATCCGGCATTGCTGTGAGCTGTGGTGTAGTCTGGTGGCTACAGCTCTGATTGGACCCCCATCCTGGGAACCTCCATATGCCGTGGGTGTGGCCCTAAAAAGACAAAAAGACAAATTAATTAAATGGTGAGCAATGCTGTTGAAATTTTCTTAAAAAAGATATATAGGGTATTTTGTTTTGGTTTATTCTCAATAGCTTAATAAATTTGAAGCACAAAAGAAGTGAACAACTTAGTTTTCTTTACTAGAACATTTAGCATGGTAAGAAAGAAGGGCTGTTCAATTTATGCTTTATCCTAGTGCACAAGTATATTTGTGTTTTGATTGATCTGGGAACATTAAAGAAGTCTTCTAGAGCTTACATCATTCACTTAAAGAAAAGAAAATATACTGTCTTCTCAAACTTTGCATTTTTCATTTTTTAAAAACATTTAAGTATACTTTGCTCAATAATTGGTATACCGAGCTGACATGGTTAAAATGGTGGCTAGATAGCTAACAGTGTGCTTTTCTGCCTTACCACAGAGCCATAGCGATAATGAGTAAACAAGTGTAGATGGTAACCTGTTGACAGAATGATATCCAGGGAACTCCTTTTTTTTCAGATTTTTATTTTTTATATTATCGTTTATTTACATGTTCTTTCAATTTCTGCTATACAGCAAAGTGACCTGGTCATGCATGTCTGTTTACATTCTTTCTCACATTATCCTCCATCATCTTCCATCACAAGTGACTAGATATAGTTTCCTGTGATATATATATATATATAGCAGAATCTCATAGCTTATCCACTCCAAATGCAATAGTTTACACCTGCTACCCCAGACTCTCAGTCCCTCCCACTCTCTCCTCCTCCCCCTTGGCAACCATAAGTCTGTTCTCCAAATCCATGGGTTTGCATCTTTCCTGTAGATATGTTCATCTGTGCCATATATTAAATTCCAGATATAAGTGATATCATATGGTATTTGTCTTCCTCTTTCTGACTTACTTCACTCAGTATGAGAGTCTAGTTCCATCCATGTTGAGGCAAATGGCATTATTTCTTTTTTATAGCTGAGTAGTATTCCATTGTGTATATATACCACATCTTCTTAATCCATTCATCTGTCATTGGACATTTAGGTTGTTTCCATGTCTTGGCTGTTGTCAGTAGTGCTGCAGTGAATGTAAGGGTGTATGTATCTTTTTCAGTGAAAGTTTTCTCTGGATATATGCGTAGTTGTGGGATTTCTGGGTCATATGGTAGTTCTATATTTAGTTTCCTGAGGTACCTCCCTACTGTTTTCCATAGTGGTTGTACCAATTTACATTCCCACTAACAGTGTAGGAGGGTTCCCTTTTCTCCACAACCTCTCCAGCATTTGTTATTTGTGGACTTATTAATGATGGCCATTCTGACCAGTGTGAGGAGGTACCTCATAGTAGTTTTGATTTGGATTTCTCTGATAATTAGTGATGTTGAGCATTTTTTCATGTGCCTGTTGGCCATCTATATATCTTCTTTGGAGAAATGTCTATGCAGGTCTTTTGTCCATTTTTCAATTGGGTTGTTGGGTTTTTTTGCTATTTAGTTGTTTAAGTTGTTTGTATGTTTTAGAGATGAAGCCTTTGCCATTTGCATCGTTTCCAGCTATTTTCTCACATTCTGTAGGTTGTCTTTTGGGTTTTTTTTTTTTTTTTTTTTTTATGGTTTCCTTGCTGTGAAAAGTTTCTAAGTTTGATTAGGTCACATTGGTTTATTTTTGTTTTTATTTCTCTTGCCTTGGGAGACTGACCTAAGAAAACATTCATACAGTTCATGTCATAGAATGTTTTGCCTATGTGCTCTTCTAGGAGTTTTATGTTGTCTTGTCTTATGTTTAAATCTAAGCCATTTTGAGTTTATTTTTGTGCATGTTGTGAGAGTCTGTTCTAGTTTTATTCATTTACATGCCACTGTCCAGTTTTCCCAGCACCACTTGCTGAAAAAACTATCCACTCTTGAACTTGAACTCTTGATTTTATTTAAACAGTGGAGAGACTAGAAAAAACAAAGTAAAAAGCTAGCTGGCTTTAAAAAGGCAAGACAGGAGTTTCCATTGTGGCTCAGCAGGATAAGAACCCAACATAGTATCTGTGAGGATGTGGGTTTGATCCCTGGCCTCACTCAATGGGTTAAGGATCCAGTGTTGTTGCAAGCTGCGGCTTAAGTCAAAGATGCAGCTCGGATCCTGTGTTGCTGTGACTGTGGTGTAGGCCTGCAGCTGCAGCTCCAGCTCCAATCTGACCCCTAGCCAGGGAACTTCCATATGCCACAGGTGCAGCCATAAAAAGAAAAAAAAAGACAAGACAAAGACTTAGAGTTTCACCTTCTAACTTTGCAGCAGTATAGCTCATCCTAGATTTTCATGCTTAGATAAATAATGCTATATATAAGTAACAGAGCAATAGCATTAATATTATACAACAAGAGAGCATGGTTTCTAAAAAAGCAAAGCTGAAGTATTTAAGAGAGTATTGAAACAAAGATAGACAAGTACTATCTTTGCTGACCAAATTCTCTTGGTTTTAAGGAGTATTGCTAAAAGGTTGATCAAGATAAATACAGTGGCATTCTGTGACTTGGTATTAGGTTTTGATGTTTAGCCGTCTTTTTTTTCTTAAAGGAATGATTTTTTTTGTTTTTGGTCAATACCTTCTAAATATTTTTTCTTTTTCCTCCCTCCTTTGCTTCCTTCCCCCATCCTACCCTTCCTTCTTCCCTAACTTGTAGCTCCTCAGAGAAATTTTGAGATTGCCTTCAAGATGTTTGACTTGAATGGAGATGGAGAAGTAGACATGGAGGAATTTGAACAGGCAAGTTTTCCTGAAAATTCCCTTTAAATACATTAATATTTAACACATTTTCATGTACCTTGGAGTTACTGTGACCTTCATGAGTGTATTCCGATGCTATCCAATTTTGGGGGGCCTTGCCTATGACATGTGGAAGTTCCCAGACCAGAAGTCAAACCTGCACCACAGCGGCAACCCAAGCTGCTGCAGTAACAACATCGGATCCTTAATCTGCTGTGCATACAGAGAACTCCTATCCAGTTTTTGAAGTACCTAATGTTTCATTTTTCAGAATTGTCCCTACTTTTATTAGGTGGGGTTTTTGTTTGTTTGTTTTCACTCTCAATTTAAGAATTATTTGAACATATGATTAAGGTCCAAGTTGCTCTGATTCCTCAACATGAATTAGACTCTAATGCTTATTAGATGCTAAGTTATGGCTATTCAATCATATATTCAGTCAACATTCATTAAATAGCTCCTTTGTGCCAGGCATTTCTAGAATACAAGGATGAATGACATATGTTCTGAAAGGGTTTCTAAAGAGAAGGAAAATGGCATCAGGCCTTTTTACTCTAAAAGGTTCCAGCCATAGATGTATACAGTTTCTTCTGAATCCTATGGAGAGATTACATTTCCATCAAATATCTGTCCTTGCAGGGCCATAGTACCTCTCTAAATACGATTGTGATTGTTAGAAGTAGCTTTTTTTGTTTTTGCTTTTTAGGGCCACACCTGGCAGCATATGGAGGTTCCCAGCCTAGGGGTTTAATCGGAGCTTCAGCTGCCAGCCTACACCACAGCCACAGCAATGCCAGATCCGAGCTGCGTATGTGACGTATACCACAGCTCACGGCAATGCCAGATCCTTAATCCACTGAGCAGGGCCAGGGATCGAACCCTAAACCTCATGGTTCCTAGTCGGATTCATTTCCGCTGCGCCATGACAGAAATTCCAGAAGTGGTTTCAAAACATAAAAAACTGACTGTGTGGGAGAAAACTTTTTTTTAGAGCCGTGCCCATGACATATGGAAGTTCCCCAGCTATGGAGTCATATCAGAACTACCACTGCCCGCCTATACCACAGCCACAGCAACATGGGATCCGAGCCTTGTCTGCAACCTAAACTGTAGCTGACAGCAATGCTGGATCCTTAACCCACTGAGTGAGGCCAGGGATCAAACCTGCATCCTCATGGATACTAGTTGGATATGCTTCTGCTGAGCCACAATGGGAACTCCAAGAAAACATTTTTGTATTCAAAATGAGTAAAGAGGCAAAAAGGAAGTAGAGAAAGTATCAAAATAAGAAATACACCAAGACAGATATTTCAAAATACCTACAGATATTTATTCGAATTTGCACCCTTGTGTCCATCTAATAGCGTCACCTTTCCATAATTCTGTGCTTTGCTGGTGTTACCAGGTAGCCTCAAATGATTGTAAATAGCACTTATGTTGGTATTCTTAATTTTATCTTATACAGAACTATTTTATTTTTATTGAGATATAGTTAACATATAACATTGTAATAGTTTTAGCTTTATGACATAATGATTTGACCTATGTATATACTATGAAATGACTACCACAATAAATTTAGTTAATATTCATCACCAAACATAGTTACAGTTTTTTTCTTGTGATGAGAACTTTTTTTTGTGTGTGATGAAAACTTTTAAGAGCTACTGTGTTAGCAACTTTCAAATATGCAATTGGTTTTGTTAACTGTAGATTCCATGCTTATATCCTCAAGCCTTATCTATCTTATAACAGGAAGTTTATACCTTTAAACCACCTTCACTCATTTTGCCTACTCTTCACCCCCTGCTTTTGGCAACCAACAATCTGGTTTTTTTTATCTATGAATTCGGCTTTTTTTGTTGTTGTTTTGTTTTGTTTTGTTGTGTTGGCATTTGGCCACCCCATGACATATGGAATTCCCAGGCCAAGGATCAGATCTAAGCCGCAGTTGCAGACTATGCCACAACTCCAGCAAAGTTGTGCCAGATTTGGGATTGAATCTGTGTCCCAGTACTCCAGAGATACCACCCATCCCATCGTGCCACAGCAGGAACTCTGAATTCAGACTTTTTTTGGATTTCACATATAAGATCATACAGTATTTGTTTTTCTCTGTCTACTTATTTCATTTAGCATAATGCCATCAAGTTCTCTTTATCCATTCATCTACCAGTGGACACTTAAGTTGTCTCCATGTCCTGGCTTTTGTAAATAATGCTACAGTGAACGTGGGGGAGCTGAAGATAGCTCTGTGTCATAGTTTTATATTTCTTTTGATTTTCTCCAAAGCATATAGCATATAGTAAACATACACATGACTAGTTGAATTGATATGCTTTGATTGATTCTCATATTATATATTCTTAACAAGTTGTCTAAATAAAAATATTTTAAGAAGATATTTAACAACTAAGAATTTCTAAGAAAATCTCTAACACTCATATGTAAAATCTAGTGGTAATTTTTTTTAAAAAATGAGTTAAGTTTTATTTTCTCTGTGCATTTGCAAAACACTTAGGACAGACATAGAAGGGGGAAGAAAAGGGAAAAAAAAAAAAAACCTCCTGTGAAAAAAATTACACTTACAAAAAAAGGCCTGAGAGGGATTAGTGCCCTAGCTCCTGCAAGCTACAGCAACTCTAATTGGTGGTCCAAGGAAGTGAAAAGGTATTGGGAGGATTAACAGGAGGAAAGACAGTGAGAAATCACTGAGGGAGAGGGCCTCGAAGTGGGCCTTGAGGGGAAACTGGAGGCCGGGGAATAGGTCTGGGTGGAGGGAAGGGTCCCCACTGGTAGCCACAGAGTGGAGGTCATGAAGGGGCATCAGTGGGAGAGATCTGCGCATACCACGTGGTGGTGTAGGACCAGAGTGACCCATGGGCAATCCAAACGGAGACCCTGGGAGGACATGCCTATTGGAGAGGGTCCAGGATGAGGCATTCCAGGTGGTGGTCGAGGTGGTAGCTGCCCCCCAGAGCCAGGGGGCCCAGCATGGGGGTGTCCTAAGCCATGAGGGCCATGGTGGGCCAGCTGTATCTGAGACATCCCTAGATGGGTTATCCCACCCGGTGGGAATGGGTGAGGATGTGAGTGTCCATGTGCAGGATGTCCAGCCCCTGGGGTTCCTGTTGATGGAGGGAACAGGTAGACGGGGGGTACTGGGGGTGAGAAAGAGCCAGGAGGAGGCATGCCTGGTGGAGGAAGCCCAGACCCCAGTGATGATACTGCAGGATTGGGGGCAGATGATGGAGAGGGGGCATCTGCAAAGGGCTGATGAGGACGGTTAGCCTGGGAGAGTGGGTTCTGTGCTGCCAGAAGACATTCAGCTGCTGAGCCATGGCGCTCACCCTTGGAGTCCTTAAAGGCATAGTTCACAGTGATTGGGCGGTTACAGAGGTACTACCCATTCATGGCCTCAAATACTACCTCTGAAGCATCAAATGAAGCAAAATTAATAAAGGCATAACCTTTGGAGTTGCCTATGTCAGGGTCCCGTGTTATCTTGGGGATTTGTAAGATGATCCCAAAGGTGCTAAAAGTATCACAAAGCAATTTCTCACCAATCTCTGGGTCCAGGTTTCCAATGAAAATGTTGGCTCCCACATCCAGGTTTTTGTGGTGAGCTGATGGCTTGTTCACCTGAATTGGCTTCCTGTAGAGTTTGATCATGTTCATGATCTTAATGGCATAGTCAGCATCTTCCTTATTCAAGAATTACACAAAACCATAGCCTTGATGCTGACCAGTGACTCTGTCCTTTGGCATGTGGGTATTTACTACTGGCCCTGCCTGGAGAAACAGCTCCCACAGCAGTGGCTTGCTAACCTTCTCATCGCGGCCCCCCACGTACATAGTAGCATCCTGGTTCCACTCGGAGATCAGCCCGGCTGCCATGCTAAGGAGCTCTCACTGTCTCCAGAAAACAATACTGCCCCCTGAGCTCAGTACTCTAGTGATAAATTTTTTTTAAATAAAGTTTTATAAAGACACTTATAATAGTTTGTGCATAAGGGGGATGATATTTGGGTTGTGCTATTATTAATCATTAATAAAAATGCTACAGCATTAATGTTCCCTAAAAACATTCCTTTTTCTCAGTCACTTACACACACACCTTCAGCACCACACTTTTGAAGCTAACTTTCACGATTTCCAACATAAGAAGGATATAAGCTGCTGTATTTATAACATTCAATCATGACAGGTCCTGATGCTGATGCTCAATTACTGGATTCACTGCTCTCAGAAAGTTCTTCACTTCTCACACTTAGGCAGATAAAATGAATTGTGTTTTGCCTTCGAACAGAAGTGACACAGTACTGATTATCCTGCATTACAGTTTAAAGTCTAAAATAACTTCAACTTAGATAATTTTAAAAATCCATTTTATACTTATCTTTCAAGTTTCCATGTGTATGAAAAACAAATGGCAACCAGTCTTACTTACAGGATAAAACGTGAGCCCAGAAAAAAATCATAGTCAAAAACATTTATGATATTAACCTAGAGGTAAAAGGAGACTTAGAGATAATGTACTCTCATCATGAATGTTTCCAGTGAGAAAACTAAGCTCCAGAGAATTTACATGAGCTGCTTAAACTGTGCTGTCACTGCACAGCAGCAGAATTACACCCTGTGTGTCCTGATTCCCCATCTACTGTCTTTCCTTTATACTAGTTTTACCTTTTAGAGCCAAAGACTTTTAAATTGTGTTATATAAGTCTTTTTTTTAATGGTCGTAGGTAATAAATAAATAAAAGACATTTTTCTAAGGTAAATCTATTGTTACAAATCTTAAGTTTTTAAATATTATGCTTTTCTAATTTGGCGATTTAAAAATCATTATTCACAGGACTATATATACATTGTTTATTTAACATACCTTTATTATTTATCCTTATATATCCCCATTTTAATTATTATGACTATATATATATATTTTTGGCTTGTAAAGAGGTAGAAAAGACTTCAGGACCTAGTGAAAAAATGCTAAAGCAATTGTAGACTGGCTTTAAAAAGCTCGATTCTATATAGTTAGGTCACGGTTCCTAGTGCCCAAAATTATTCATTCTCAAAAGCTCATTTAAAACTTCTCAAAGATAAAACTAATTTCCCATCTTCTCTTAGATAATTGTTTCATACCAACTTTGTATTTCACGTTATCATTCTAATAAATGTGTTATTGCTCTCTTATATGCAGCTATTTGCCTATAGCTATACTGCATCTTGTCACCAGTAGAGAGTGAGTAGTGAGACATGTGAAATTTTTAAATGTCTCCCAAGATATGGAAGGTATTATTGTGAGGTTGATGTTATTTCAGTGTTGTATGAGAGGTTTTGAGCCTCAAAAACAAATGCATACTATTTATTGAAAGAGATTTTTTTTTTTTTAAGAGCATCCCAGTTATAAAGGTGTCAGACATTTGTGTTAAATACAGGTTCAGCTACTTGCTAGCTACTTGAACTGGAGCAGGTTACTTCAACAGTGTTCCTCAAATTCTTCACCTGTAAAATGAGGGTATCATAGGGCTCACCTCATAGGGTTGTTGTGAGCATTAAGAGAGAATCATAGCACGGTGTAGGCAAATAGTAAGCAGTTGAGTTATTGTTCTTACTTTTCTATATTTTCCATCTAACTCGTAATGTTTTTCTGGACGGGTTTTGCTTTTCCATTAGGTTCAAAGCATCATTCGCTCCCAAACCAGCATGGGAATGCGTCACAGAGATCGTTCTACTACTGGTAACACCCTCAAGTCTGGCTTGTGTTCAGCCCTCACAACCTACTTTTTTGGACCTGATCTCAAGGGGAAGCTGACAATCAAAAACTTCCTTGAATTTCAGCGTAAACTTCAGCACGATGTTCTGAAGCTAGAGGTGGGTATTCCTGGGACTTCAGGGCACTGTCCATTGTGTATGCAAGTGGAGCTGCTAGGTTGGCAGGGCCCTGCACTGGAGGCATTCTTTCAATCTACCTCCAGCCATGAGAACTGATTGGTTTGAACCTTATCAATGATCTCCAGCCTGACAGCAGGTTGGAAATAACATGTTCTGTGAAAATGTCTCAGAGTAAAGTGGCTCTTGGACGAAAAGCCAAAAAGGTCTAAATTGAAATTCTTAGTGGTCTTTGGATATTCAGCTTAAGGAAAAAGAAATTCGGGGTCAGAGGCATTCTGAACTTGAACCTGTATGTTTATTATGTAGGAAGTACCAGGAGGTGAGGGGGATAATAAGGAGCAGTTTCTGTGAAAGTTTACAAAGGTAATAACAGCTGGAAACACAAAGTGTCAGAAATAAAAATGTGAGGGCTCAGAGTTACAAAGTTGTCATCCTCTGTTTGAGACTTTACTTTTCCACTTAAAGTTTAGACCATCACGGTGTTCAGTTCCTGGCCACAACTCTGTAAGAACATTACCTTTCCCTATGCATGTATTTGTTGGATTAAGTATAATTGGGGTCAGTTGGCTACTGAGTCTATTCAGTTCAAAACACGCGTTAAATACCTTCTATATGCACTTTTGTCTGAAGACCAAAAAATGAAGTTTTTGATTCCTTCAGATTTTAAAAAATTCCCTTATGCAGTGTTTCTCAGCCTCTTTTCTTCTTAACATATGCCCTACTTTAATGTTACTTAAAATTTCAAAACATTAAATACTATGATTAAAAACACATAAAAGTATTGAAGAAAAGCACTGCTTTGTTTTAAAACTCTGAATATTACTTCTGTCTGCTCTCCCATTTTCCCCCCAAGATTCTAATATACTCCTCCCACCTCTTCCACCCACTTAACTCAGTTGAGACAGTTTGAAAAATCACAGCTGAAGTCTCATTATTGATAAGAACATTGTTTAATATTCATTCTCTCGGAGAGAAGTAGAAGTATAGATCACACTGAAAATCAGATCTAACTTTGGAACGTGCTTTCATACCGGTTTTTTTTGTTTGTTTGTTTGTTTTTGGAAATGATATAATTAATATTCAAAGAATTTACCTCAAAATAACAAAGTGATGATTTTCCACAATTCAGCCTCTTTCAGGAGGCTCTTGTAGTTCCAATAATACATGGTAAGTACTATGTATTTATTATTTATATGGTGCCAGGGGCACAAAACCTTACCTCTACCCTCCTAGTATCTCCTCCTGGTCCTGAGCCTTAAATTGACTTAAGACAGATTAACAGGAGAAAAGCAGACAGATTTTTACACATACATGGGAATCCCCATAGGAAAATGAAGACTCAAAGAAGTGGCTAGGCCTGTGTTTATATACTAAGTTGATCAAGGAAAGCAACTTAGCTTTATGAAGTTTGCATTTTTATCACCAGAAAAGGGAAGTCAAAGTCAAGAGTGGAGTTCCCGTCGTGGCACTTCGGAAACAAGTCCAACTGGGAACCATGAGGTTGCGGGTTCGATCCCTGGCCTCGCTCAGTGGGTTAAGGATCCGGTGTTGCTGTGAGCTGTGGTGTAGGCCAGTGGCAACAGCTCCAATTAGACCCCTAGCCTGGGAACCTCCATATGCCTTGGGTGCGGCCCCAAAAAGACCAGAAAAAAAAAAAAGTCGAGGGTAATCTATACTAACAGATCTTAACTTCCTTTAGTCCCCCATATATTTTAATTAATTAATGCCCACAGTTGCCTCTCTTTGTTTTCTTCCTGCTGGTACAGGGGAGGACATTTTTTACAGGGGAGTTTTATGTCCTGCTTTCAGGAGTCTGACAGTTTTGGTGAAAGATTTGGTATGTACTAGGATTCTAGAAATATGCCCCTAGTATTCATACCTGGAATGGTCTTCTTAGGAAATATTATAGCATATTCTGGGAATGTAAATTATTTAACTTATTAATTGTATAATTACAATTTAACATGAAGTATGTATCTAGAAAATGTAGTTAGAGAATAAAGCACAAACTAGAATGGTACTTTTGGAGTTCCCATCATGGCACAGTGGAAACGAATCCAACTAGGAACCATGAGGTTGCAGGTTCAATCCCTGGCCTTGCTCAGTGGATTAAGGATCCGGTGTTGCTGTGAGCTGTGGCATAGGTTGCAGACAAGGCTTGGATCCACCTTTGCTGTGGCTGTTGTGTAGGCTGGCAGCAACAGCTCCAATTGGACCCCTAGCCTGGGAACCTCCATATGCTGTGGGTGCGGCCCTAAAAAGACAAAAGACAAAAAAAAAACCTAAACAACCATACATAGTCATCAGAGCATGGAGCGGATTTGAGCCTCACCACAGTCTAGCCTGAACACTCAGTCCTGAGCACACAATAGAGTCTCAAGAGACAGAACCTGGGACTTTTGTCTTTTTATCCTGAAATGCTATAGAGCTTAAAGCTCATTTATATATTGTATAGATAGCCAATGAAATAGAATGTTATAAAGCAGATTAGGGATCTCATACATTTGTACCTACACTAGCCTACACCCACGTACAGAAGAAGAGAGATCTAAAAGACACTTATATCTAAGATATTTATTCTAGAAAACCCTCTTGCATTTGACACTGCCTTAGGATCATCTGTAGGCTTTGGGCCAACTCATACCAAGACTGTTCTGTTTTTCAGTCAGCAATTCCTCATGTAAGGGAACCAGTGGACCGTTTTGTTGAAGAACTCAGCCTATCATGTAATAAATATTCTATTTATTACATAACCATGTCTATTAATCCTGAGTCTTTTCTTTCCATATAATGACACACGTTCAGTGAATAAGTGCCTCCATATTTAAAGTTGGGGTTTTTTTTGTTTTTGTTTTTGTCTTTTGTCTTTTCTAGGGCCTTACCCGCAGCATGTGGAGGTTCCCAGGCTAGGGGTCCAATTGGAGCTGGCACCAGCCTACACCAGAACCACAGCAACACCAGATACGAGCCTCGTTTGCAACCTACGCCACAGCTCACGGCAACGCCAGATCCTTAACCCACTGAGCAAGGCCAGGGCCCGAACCTGCAACCTCATGGTTTCTGGTCAAATTCGTTAACCACTGAGCCATGACAGGAACTCCTATTTAAAGTTTCTTGAGTCAGTACTGTGTCTTCCCAAATAGATGTGTGATTCTTTGAGGAGGTGTGAATAGCAGAAGGAGCAAAGGGTTTGGTGAACTGCTAATGAGACCTTGGTTAAAATCCTGTTTCTACCATTTACTGGCTATGTGACATTTGGTGAGTTATTTGTTTCTAGGAGCTGAGACCCTAAGTTGTAAAACACAGTAATGTTAAGTATGATGATGTTTCTTATGGGCTGAATTTTGTCCCCCTGTAGAACAAATTTCAAAATCCCCAGGCTGAATCCCCAGGCCCCAGTTTGGAGATGGGGCCTTTGAAGATGTGACTAAATTAAAACAATGCCGTTAGGTTGGGCCCTAATCTAGTCTTAACTGGTATCCTTATAAGCAGAGGAAATTTGGACACCCAGAGAGACAGAGACACCAGGGGGGTACTTGCATAGAAGGATATGTGAAGAGATAGCATGTGAAGAGATAGCAAGAGGGCAGCCAACTACGAGGCAAGGAGAGAAGCCTCAGAGGAAACCACCTCTGCCTATACCTTGATCTTGGACTTCCAGCCTCCAGAACTATGAAAAAATAAATGTCTGCTGTTTGTCACCCAGATAGTAGTATTTCGTTATAGCAGCCCTAGTAAAGTAATACGGTGGTACATGCCTAACAACACTTGGCATGTAGTATGCCTTTAATAGGTATCCTTTCACCTTCTTTTGTGTACTCTCTGCCCTTTAGTATGGCAGTTGGCATATAGTAGTCACCTAAATAGGTCATCTCAGATGAATGACTGAAAAGCCTTACTTTGATTTTGAAATAGTTTTCTGATAAAACATCTGGAACATGGAAGCAGTTTTTTTTTTGTTTGCTTTTTAGGGCCACACCCGCAGCATATGGAGGTTCCCAGGCTAAGGATCGCATCAGAGCTACAGCTTCTGGCCTACACCACAGCCACAGATCCTTGTGGCTCACGGCAATGCGGTGCGATCCTTTACCCACTGAGTGAGGCCAGGGATTGAACCCGAAAGCTGGTGGTTCCTAGTCTGATTCATTTCTGCTGTGCCACAATGGGAACTCTAAGCAGTTTTTGTTTTTTGAAACACTTTTAATTTCTCTTTTTTGAAGTTTGGGTAATTTCTGCCCAAGAGGAAAATGGAAATGATTAACAGTATCTTAACTTTCATATGGGTTTTATAGTTCCATCATTCTTTCTGCTTATCTCTTAGCAGTTTTGTTTCATTGCTTACTTATCTACTTTAAAGTTTCAGGTCAAGATTTATAGTTTCATTTAGTTATTTCTATCATTTTCTCACCACAGTAGCTTCAAGAGTGAAGAGAACACTATCTGTCAATTTTGATTGCCAGAGGGGTCAGGGAAGGGGGAAAAGTCCATGAACATTTATTGAATGCCTACTATGAGCCAGGTATTTTACAGATATTACCAGTGTTATGGGATTTGGTGGTATTATACTCCTATTACAGATGTAGAAACTGAAACTCAAAAAGATAAAAGTTACAGAGGTATTAAACAATACAACCAGGATTCCAGCTCAGTCTTTCAGACTAATTCTTTTCTCTTCTTCATCTGATTGTTAATACTTTTGGTCTGAGATGAAGTTTCTGTTCCTGATTTATTTGGAGCTCTAAAGAAAAACAGAACATTCTGAATTTTAGAAACAGGAAAAAAAAATTTTCTTAAATATCTACAGTCTCCTTTCTTTAGCACCGTGTTTTCCCAGTTCTTTTGTCCCTCAGGTTGAACTTTATGACTGAGCAGAAATACACTGTTTTTTGTGAGTGTTTATAAGATACTGCCAAAACTAGCTGTTTAGTTTCTTTTCATAACAATCATTAGCTTGTTAGGTTTTTTAAAATGTTTTAATACTCTTAATTCTAGTCAGATTTGTCTTATTTATTTTTATTTATTTATGTTTTTTTGGTCTTTTTGTCTTTTTAGAGCTGAACCCGCAGCATATGGAGGATCCCAGGCTAGGGATCCAATCGGAGCTATAGCTGCTGGCCTATACCACAGCTCACGGCAACACCGGATACTTAACCTTTTGGGCAAGGCCAGGGATTGAACCTGCATCCTCATGGATGCTAGCTGGGTTTGCTAACCGCCCAGCCATGATGGGAACTCCCAGATTTGTTTTATTCTACCTTTAATATCTTTATTTGGGAACTCAGAAAATATGGGTTTGAAAAAAATGACTTGAGAATACACAGAGAAGGGAGTTCCCATTGTGGTGCAGCAGAAACGAATCCTACTAGTATCCATGAGGATGCAGGTTCAATCCCTGGCCTCGCTCAGTGGGCTGGGGATCTGGAGTTGCTGTGAGCTGTGGTGTAGGTTGCAGACACACCTCAGATCCTGCACTGCCGTGGCTGTGGCTGTGGCTGGCAGCTGTAGCTCTGATTCAGCCCCTAGCCTGGCAACTTCCATATGCTATAGGTGTAGCCCTAAAAAGCGAAGCAAAGAAAAAATAAAGAATACACAGAGGAGTTCCTGCTGTGGCACAGTGGGTTAAGAATCTGACTGTAGCACCTTGGGTTGCTGCTGTGGTGCAGATTCAATCCCCAGCTTTGTGCAATGGATTAAAGGACCCAGCATTGCACAGGTGACAGCTTTGACTCAGATTCAAGTCTTGGCCGGGGAACTTCCATAAGCAGCAGGTGCAGCCATAAAAATAATAATAATAATACACAGGTTTTTTAATTAATCTTCTCTCTCTCTCTCTCTCTCTCTCTCTCCCTCTCTCTCTCTCTCTCTCTCTCTCTCTCTCTCTCTCTCTCTCTCTCTCTCTCTCTCTGTACTGCAGCATGTGAAAGTTCCCAGGCCAGGAATCCAATCTATGCCATAGCAGTAACCTAAGCCACTGCAGTGACAATGCCAGATCCTTAAAACCTGCTGTGCTACAAGAGAACTCCTAATATATTTTAAGTTATTAAAAATTCCATCTAAGGCTACCAAGAACTATTGAGCTGAGTTCCTTGGAGACAGGTGCCAAGTCTAATTTCAGTTAATATATTCATTGATTTCTTGAGGACTGCAGCAAGTAAGATGTCAGTCAAATATAAAAGGTAATAGAGAACTCTTTGAAAGATTATGATTAATTTTGATTTGGGGGGAGAAGGAGCTGTAATTATGTCAAAGAAAAGCAAAAATTAATTTATACAAGAAGGAAGAAACCAACTCCAGAATATACAACAAGGAAACTGAAAGAGTGTCATCTAAGAGAATTACAGTCTGTAGCATGATCTTTTTTATGAGATTTGGGGGTTTATATGCTTACTGCATAACCAATCAGATTATCATATTTTAAGAAGGCATGAAGGCAGAGTGTAGTTCAAAGGGTAACTGTGTCTGTCTTATATTCCCAGTCTTCACGAAAAAAAAAAATATTGAGGTTAACTAGATTTGTTCAGTCAGAAAGAAGGATAAAAGGGAGACATACAGAGCTATGCTAATTATTCTCATCTGCCATTAAGAATAGAGCAAAAAAAAAAATGAGGGGTAATTTAATTTTAAATATTAAGGAACTTAATATTAAAGAATTCCAGAATCACCTACCCTTTCCATCATCAAGCTGACATCTTTGTACTCATCTCTTTAAAGTATTGAAATAGAGTTAAATCTCTCTTGCCCCAAGACGGAGGACCATGGCAAAACACAAAGCTCAGTTCTTTTCCTGGCCAAAGGCTGTGGGAAAGGAGACCAGAAGGCTTTCAATCAAACACTTTCAGATATTAGAACACTCTCAGCAGAAGAGATTTCTTTTTATCTCAATGTTTGGGGGTTTTTTCCCCCCAGGACACTGATTCTTACTATGTGAACTTAAAGATGAGAGTTGACTTTGATTTAATTAAATCTAAGAAACAAATGAGATATGTTCATTGGGTTTCTTTTAGTTGTATCCTTCCACTTTTGCCTCTACAAAGTAGGATGTGATAGTAATAAATCTTAGTTTCTTATGTCATTCTTAGATGTTTTCAGTTTGAATTTTCCCAAAAAAAAATCATTAAAAGGGTTATTAAAGAGTACTTGTCTCTTATAGTTATTGATAACTTTAAGGAGCCAAGTATATATATTTAAAGATTAAAAAAAAAAAACCTTTAACCTTGTTATTAAGAAGACATTCCCCACTATAGAAAATTTGTAACTATTTGATTACAATAATAAAAATATTCTACTGTTTTGTTTTTTTCTATAAAATTTGAAATACTTAGCCAACGTGAATTGCTTTATCCTTATAAAACTCTGTTGAGGAAAGGCCACAGCAAACATTATTTTCCCAAACGTAAAAAAAAAAAGAGGAAATCTGTTACTTTCAACAAACAAAATACTTTTATTTCTTGCTTCTTTCAAGTTTTTTATTTTGATCCCCTTACTTATTTCTTAAATCTAGACCCCTGTTTATCCTATTAAAATAAACAAATTGGGTCAGTAACACAATCCATGCAAAATAATCTTTCTTCGCCTGGGACACCAAGAGATGTTTTAGAAAATAAGTGTCATTTATAATAAAAATGATTCTTACATAATTATATTATTATCATTATGTAATAAGATATGTAAAAATCAAAGCCAAATTCTGATTTAATTTCTTGCAATTCCCTTTGTACCCTGTAGCTCAAGTTTGTTACCATTTGTGGCTTGCAAGTGTCTCTGGCTATAAAATCAACTGGAAATACCATACATGGTAGAATGTCCATGGTAATATAAAGCTCCTTTGACGTTGTAAATGCAACCTTGATAATTATTCTGTAAAAATTATACAAAACAGTGCTTTTTTATTTCATATCTTTTGGAGAATGAAAGGAGTGATTCTTTTTTGCTTAAAATATATGATCTAGGCATGATTTTTATTTTTCTTTAATTTTTATTGAAGCGTGGTTGATTTACAGTGTTACTTTCTGCTCCACAATAAAATGATTCAGTTTATATATCTATATTCTTTTTTTTAAAACATTCTTTTCCATTATGGTTTATCATAAGATATTGAATATAGTTTCCTGTGCTATATAGTAGGATCTTGTTGTTTATTCATTCTGTATATGATAGCTCGTATCTGTTAAACCCAAACTCCTAGTCCATCCCTTCCCTAACCTCCTCCTCCTTGACAGCCACAGTCTGTTCTCTATATCTGTGAATCTGTTTCTTTTTCATAGATAGGTTCATTTGCATCATATTTTAGATTCCACATTTAAGTGATATTAGATGCTATTTGTCTTTCTTTGTCTGGCTTGCTTCAGTAATCTCCAGTTGATTCCATGTTATGATAATCCATGTTATGTTATGTCAGGTTATGTTATAATAATTCCATGTTATGATATGATTCCATATTAGTGTGATAATCTCTAGTTGATTCCACGTTGCTACAAATGGCATTGTTTTGTTCTTTTTAGAGCTTAGTAGTATTCCATTTTATACATGTACCACATCTTCTTTGTCCATTCACCTGCTGATGGACATTTAGTTGTTTCCATGTCTTGGCTTGTGTGAATAGTGCTGCTATGAACATAGGGGTACGTGTATCTTTTTGAATTAGAATTTTGTCTGGATATATGCCCAGGAGTAGGATTGCTGGATCATGTGGTAATTCTGTCCAGTACCAATTTACACTCCCAACAGTGTAGGAGGGTTCCCTTTTCTCCACACCCTATCCAGCATTTGTTATTGGTGGATTTTTTTTGATGATGGTCATTCTGACTGGTGTGAGGTGGTATTTCATTGTAGTTTTGAATTACATTTCTCTAATAATTAGCGATGTTGAACATCTTTTCATGTGCCTGTGCCTTAATCTGTTTATCTTCTTTGGAAACTTGTCTATTTAGGTCTTTTGCCCATTTTTCAGTTGTATTGTTTATTTTTGTTACTGAATTGTGTGAGCTGTTTGTATATTTTGGAAATTAAGCCCTTGTCCCTGGCATTGTTTGCACATACTTTCTCCCATTCTCTAGGTTGTCTTTTCAGTTTGTTTATGGTTTCCTTTGCTGTGCAAAAGCTTGTAAGTTTGATTAGGTCCCATTTATTTATTTCTGTTTTTATTTCTATTGCCTTGGGAGACTGACCTGAGAAAACATTGGTGTAACTTATGTCAGAGAATGTTTTGCCTATGATCTCTGCTTGGAGTTCTTTGGAGTCATATCTATGTTTAAATCTTTGAGCCATTTTGAGTTTATTTTGTATGCGTATATGGAATGAGGGTGTATTCTAACTTCACTGATTTATGCGTGACTGTCCAAATTTCCCAACACCACTTGCTGGAGAGACTGTCTTTTTCCAATTGTATATTCCTGACTCCTTTGTAAAAGATTAATTGACCATAGGTGTATAGGTTTATTTCTGGGCTCTCTAGTCTGTTCCGTTGATCCATATGTTTGGTTTTTTATGCCAATACCATGCTGTTTTGATTACTCTAGCTTTGTAGTATTGTCTGAAGTCTGGGAGAGTTATAGGAATGATTTTTAAAAGGCGTTAGTTAGTACTTCTGAATCTGACCTTTCAGACTGATCATTAAAGTGCAGAAAATTTAAGAGATTAATACTTGTTTTCAATTTGCTTATAGCATTGCGATTCCAAAGTCATTATGTTAGTGATACCTTTTGTAATACTTGGCAGTCTCTAAGATTTTCCTATCATCAAATATATTTAATTTACATTCTAAATTAGTTTTAAGCTAGCACAAGAAGAAAGAGGATCATAAATAAAACATGACAATTTGAACTTTCTCTGGTGGAACGTTTTCCTCAATCTATTGTTCAAATAGTCTTATCAACCCTTTTTTAGTGGAACACAGATGCTTTTCAACTTAGGAATGAATTGTGTACCAGTATATCAAAAGCTCATAGATCAACTCTTTGGAATTAAAAACACAGTGGTAATTTTTTAGTCTCTCACACAACAGAATATTTAACTCACAATTAGTTGAATGCAATACAGTAAAATGAAAAGTATGAAAGAAAATGATTGCGAATTTATAGTTCAGTGCTTAATATGTACCTCCTCTTTTAGCTGTAACAGTCTATGGATGTTGACCTCTTGCAGTACTAAGCAATTTAACAAAAGTTTGAGTGTATACTACATAATAAAAATACTAGCCAGCATCTCTTCAGAGTTCTCCCTGAGCCAGGCTCTATGTTCATTATTTCATTTAATCTTCACAACACTCTGATGTTGGTATTATAATTATCCAAATATAATAAATGAGAAAACTCAGGAGTTCCTGTCATGGTGCAGTGGAAATGAATCCAACTAGGAACCATGAAGTTGCAGTCAACCCCTGGCGTTGCTCATTGGGTTAATGATCCAGCGTTGCCGTGAGCTGTGGCAAAGGCCCGTGGCTACAGCTCTGATTCGACCCCTAGCCTGGGAACCTCTGTGTGCCGCAGCTGCAGCTCTAAAAAAAGACAAAAAGACAAAAAAATAAAATAAATAAATGAGGAAACTGAGGCACATGAAGTTAAGTAACTTGCCTAAGGTCTCTCACATAATAAAGGAGGAGCTGATATTTGATTCCAGGCAGTCTGCCTCTAGAGTCTGCCCTTAACCTCTAACTTATGCTAGCTTTCCAGGAGCTCTGCTGAATGCTCAAGATTCAAGGATGAACACAACATTGTCCCTTCTCCCAAGAAGCTTATGAAAGTGAGCTGAATGAACCAGAACTTCTTAGGCAGTGTTACAAGTACAGTAATATTTATATGATGCAGAGTATAAAAGGGCACATGTAGGAGTTGCCATTGTGGCTCAGTAGAAGTGAATCTGGCTAGTATCCGTGAGGATGAAAGTTTGATCCCTGTCCTCACTCAGTGGGTTGGATCCAGCGTTTCCATGAGCTGTGGTGTAGGTCACACATGTGGCTCGGATTCTGTGTTGCTGTGGCTGTGGCTTAGGCTGGCAGCTGTAGCGCCAGTCTGACCCTGAGGAACTTCCAAATGCCTCAGGTGCAGCCCTAAAAAGCAAAAAAATAAAATAAAATAGTAAATCAGTCTGTGAAATAAGAGGGCAAGGGACTGCTTAAGAAATTCTCCTAGAAGTGGTAATATTTGAGTCCGTTTAACTCTGAAATTCATTCTGTCTGAAGAAAAGATTTTCATTTGCTCTTCGTTCTGGTTATAGGATAGATGAGAAGAGGCAAGGGAACACTGGGACTGGAGCCAGGAGAGGGTGACAGAGAAAATGACCTTTCTTATCAAGTTTGTCCCAAACCAGGCTTAAATTAGTGTGTCTTGTAGGTCTTCTCACGTTGGTAAAGAGTCCCTGTGCCCTCAAGTCTGAGTCTGCAGAGATCATTAAGAAATAGAGGGGCTGTTTTGCAGGGGGCTGGATGAGAGAAGAGAAAAACTTTCTCCAGATTTCTGGAACTAGCTGGACCTATAGGAGATCAAATTTGACCTCTAAATCAGATTTAGAAGGAAGAAGGTGGAAGTAAATGAGATCTAGGGAATGTGAGTAGGTCTTTTCATTTTTATCCATCCTCTAGCCATCTTTAGCGGCAGATGCCTTTCACAATTATGGTCTTCAGAATTTATGGACATTTTAAAAATAAAGAGTTAGAACTTTTTAGAATGACAACTGTACTAATGAGTGGAAAGAAGCTTTTTTGTCCTTTTAATTTTTTCCCTTCTTTTAACTAATTGGGCCTTAAATAACTCCAGGAGATTTTTTTTTCTTTCTTTCTTAGAGGGAAAGGAGATTTTAAAAAAATAATAATAACTTTATCCTCTAGCCTGCCCTATACCTTAGAGGAAACTAGGGAGTCTAGACAGTGTCTTAGAAACCAGAGCCAGCTCCACAGTAAGTTGTGAATAAATAATGCATTACAGCCTGTTGTATTCAGACTCTGAGCAAATACCACTTTAGAGGGTCATCTATATTACATCAGATTATTACCCTCTGAATTCAGTTAGTAGCACAGAAATAATTTTATGTCAAGCCTCTTACATTTCTTATTATAATAGAATGTCTTTTCTCCTCCCCACCCACATTCTTCTTATTTATTTTGTATCAATCTACCACAACATTAGCATGAATGATTTTTCTTACTAAAACTACTTGGCCTAATGAAATATAAAACTACTTCAGTCATTTTTAGCTTCTAAAAAAGACCTCTTCAAATAAAGTAATGCCAAAAAAAGTCTTTTGTGGATGCCCCTTTTCGTTACCAGTCTCTCCTATTTACCTAGCAGAAAAGAGAAAAGCTAAAAATCTAACACTTAGGCATTTTTTTTATCTGATAACAAAAATTAAAGTTAATGAATGTTTAGGTATGTGCCAGGCATTGTTAGATGCTGGATACAGAAAAGCAAGTAGACCCTGGTTTCTGAATTTAAGGAGTTATAATTAGACTGTTATTACAGTACAGAAGGAAAAGTACAATGATGAAGGGATGCACAGAAGAGGTGCACAACAACTATTTGTGGGAGAATAATCTATACATAGTTATCTCATTTGGATTTTTAGAAGGTCCATGTGAATTTGAATATTCCTCTTGGACCTTGGGAACCTCTCTTTCATCATTTGTACAACTAGGGTAATATCCAGCTCACAGAATTGTACAGAGGATTGCCTGAGATAGGAAGCCCCCAGCAGCATGCCTAGCACCATCATGCACTTCAAGAGAGTTTGGTTTTTGTTTGTTTGTTTGTTGTGTGGGTTTTTTTAGGGCTGCACCCGTGTCATATGGAGGTTCCCAGACTAGGGGTCAAATCAAAGCTACAGCTGCCGGCTTATGCCACAGCCACAGCAACGCAGGATCCTTAACCCACTGAGTGAGGCCAGGGAGCAAACCCACAACCTCATGGTTCCTAGTCGGATTTGTTTCCACTGCGCCACAACAGGAACTCCCAAGAGAGTTTGTTGATTCATTTGTCCATGGATGCCTTTTGTGGTTTTAGTGCCTGGTGTTGGACTGCTCACCAGAGCCCCTTCCCAGAGACCACTAGTGTCTCCTGCACCTCTTGCATTGTCAGAAAAGGAAGTGAAGGGAGAATCAGCGATGTATGCTTCCTGACATCTCTGTCCCATGGCCCATCTTGAGTTCTTTGCAGCTTTGTCACCTTTAACCTTTGGAAAGATTCCACAAAATTGCCAACTTCACAGTCGTGTTGATTCAATTTTTATCCCAAGTCAGTGATCTGCAATGTATCCAACCAGAAAAATAAGTGAGATGTATTGAATCTTTTGTGCTCGAAGATGAAGTGAGATGCTTGATAATATTTTTCTAATTTCCAGATGGATACCTTGTGGTACATGATGCAGACATTAAGGAACCAAAATAGTTTCCTTGAATATAGCATTTGTCCCTTTCTTCTTAATGGCCATTGTATACACAGCCATTAATGCAAAGTTACTGCTGTCATCATTGCTAAGAATATTAATAGACATTATTTGTCTTCCTATGTAGAGGTAGTTTTCATGGATTTTCTTTGCTATTAAAAGATTGGCAAAGTGCAAAGTCAAGAAATTTTGGTAACATTTCATTTGCTGTAGTGTAGGTACCTTTGGTTATTTTTGTTGTGGTGGTAATTTCTCTCTCTCTCTCTCTCTCTCTGACATATGGAATGAGTTCAATATTAGGGTTGATTTAACAGTTGTTTTTGTCCAAGGTAATATGTCTGAAGGCTGCAACACCGGCACTAATATTGGTATTGCTACCACTGCTGGTATAGACTCTGCTTACATTCTAGTGGTTCTTCAAAAGTATGAAAATGGTTTCTAATCCATTCTCTTCAAAGTTGGATCATTACAATTTTGTATTAGCTAGCTATTATAGCATAAGAAATTATCTCAAAATTTAGCAGTTTAAAACAACAAAGATTTGACATTCCTGTCATGGCTCAGTGGTTAACAAATCTGACTAACATCCATGAGGACGCAGATTTGACCCCTTGCCTTGCTCAGTGGCTTAAGGATCTGGCATTGCCACGAGCTGTGGTGTAGGCCAGCAGCTACAGCTCCCATTTGACCCCTAGCCTGGGAACCTCCATATGCCACAGGGATGGCCCTAAAAAGCAAAAAACAAAACAAAACAAAACAAAAAACAAAAAAAACAAAAACAAAAAACACCCACAAAGATTTAGTATATCATACAGTTTCTAAGGGACAGGCATCCAGGAGCAGCTTAGCCAGGTGGTTCTGGTTCTCCCTCATGAGGTTGCAGTCACAATATCTGCCAGAACTTCAGTCCTCTAAAAGCCTGAGTAAGCTAAGGGTCCTCTTCCAAGCTCATTCTCATGGTCACGAGCAAGAGGATTTCAGTTCCTCCCTCTGTGGACCTCTTCACAAGGCTCCTCATGACATGGTCCATTGTGGGGGGAGGTGCACACGAGTGTGAGTATCAGGAGGTGGAGGACACTGGGGACTGCCTGCATATAGACACTCTGTATGTGGCCACTCGCCACCTTCCACAGGGTACAAGAGTGGCCTTTGAAGGGCTGTGTCAAGAACTGTTCTAGTGACAGGCTAGCTCCAATAGTGTCGTCTCATGAACCTGTCACCATTTCTCCCTTTACCAGTAATTGATTCACCGCAGAGGCCATCCCACCTGTTTGTCTTTCTGCCCTGGGGTGATTTATTGCAGACACCTCATTGCCTTTCTGTACCACCTGCACTGCTCCTCCTTCACATGTTCCCTTAGCTATGCTTCTGGTGAACAGAGGGTTGCAGCCTCATTCCCTTCCTTCCCAGGAGACACTTGCTTCTCAGTTGTATTCAAGCACTGTATGTCATAGTTTCTGTCTGCTTCACCAGACACCCAGCCACACATTTGTGTGATCCAGACTCTGCAAATGCTATTTGCAAATGCTATCTATTCCTGTCCCAATCCCTTTAATCTCCAGAGAAATGTGCTCTACTACCCAGCTTTTGAATTGATGAGGAAGACTCCTCTAAATCTCTAGGATTCAATTTTATTTCCCCAAGGGATGGAGTTTAATCCCTTGTATGCTATGCACCATGGTATATTGCTTCCCTTAGTGGCAAAAGTATTGGATATTTTAAACAAATGTACAGCCAAAACCGTATATTATGTTTTTGTTTCCATGCTTGTAATTTAAGGAAAATGTCTGTTAAGATCACTTTAAAATTCACTATCCATTATGAGAGTACTTTATAGATTTTTTCCTGAAATATTTTATGATCAACTTGGGAAATTCCCACTGTGACACAAAATGATAGGGTGTTTAACAGATTGCACTTTGTTGTACAGCAGAAATTGACAAAACATTGTAAATCAACTACAATAAAAAGAAATTTTTTTAACTAACAGATTTTTTTTCTTTTTTTACTCAAGATTTAAGAAATTTTGCTCTCATGATACATATTAAAGCACCTTAGTAGTAGCCTTCTGGATGTCTGAAAATTTTGGTTTCTTTGGTCTATTGGACTTTGAACTTTTAGGCAGAAGGTAGCTCTGTTTGGTTATCCCCTTATGTAATTTCCTGTTATTCACTTAGGTATAAATTCACTTTACTCAGTGATGTTAACTAAAGAAATAGAAGCCAACTCTGCTGTCCATCAAGAATTCCCCTGTCAGCTAAATTGAACTAAATTTTTCAGCGAAGTTCTAGCATTTCCTAAGTAAATGAGTATCAGGTTGACTTTGATTGAGACTGGTTTTTAAATTTTCATCTAAAGTAACGCTGGGATTTTTCTAATGTTCAGGAAATTGTGCTGGTTGGTTTACAGATTTTGTCTTATTTTGACTTTTAAAGAGCCCACGAGGGTTGTCTTTGTTTTTCTCCATGAGGAAATGTTAATTAAAACTCTCTTAGTATAACATCTCCACAGCTTATCTTAAAGAATATTGCGGTGTATTCTTTTCCCAACTGTGGATTTGAATAACATTTTTTAGTCCACTTTTAATATATGTCTTTCTGCTCTGACAGGGTTATGATAGCTAGGGGAACAATGTCTTTCATTTTCCCCATCTGTGAGGATATATAACCTCAAATGTGATGTTAATGTGGCTTTGCATTCAGTTTCTTCCAAGGAAAAATAATAAATTGTGGAGTTGGTTGATCCAGTGAGTGTACTAAGAAGTCCATTTATTTGAACGTGCAATTATTAACTCACCAAAGCTAATCAGATTTTATACATACTTTGTCAACCATGCCAGGAGCCTGGTGAAACATAATTAATTTCTAAGTCGCATAATGGCACATAGCTTTCCACTCCCTTCTAAACCAGCTTTACAGAGGTCATCCGAAAAGACCTTCCCAGTCAGGTTTTTCAGTAGTCATCATGTCCATCTGCCAGAGGGCTCAACAGGGCAGGTCCTCAGAGCAGAGTAAAAATGACATGCTTTTTAGTTAAGTGAATCCTGCTAGGCTATAATTAGTTTATGGCAAACCATAGTTACTAGATTGCTTCAAATATTTGAAATACCTGCCTCTCTCTGCCAGTATTTGCTGGTAAATATGTGAGAGAAGAATATGCGATTTTCCTCATTATGCTACCATGGCAGCGTCATTTTAATGTATTTAATTGGTTGGCTCTGATATGAAATACTGATTAACTTCCTCTCTGCCTCTGTACTGAAAATGGTGCAATAATTTTGACCTCATGTTTGTGTGGCAGTCTTCTCTAGTACTGCAGAGCAATGGACAGCTTGCTCCCCACTAGATAATTTGAGGCTTATTTTTGCCTCCCAGCTGCATAACAGCCAGTGGAGAGGAAGTGGGTATTTGAATTGTAATAAAAGGATGAAACTGAATGACCAACCAGTATTAATATCTTTGTATTCAGTGTTATATCTGGCTCTTCAGAGCAATTACCCTTGAAAGTCAGTGATCACTGCTACTTTGGAGAACCGCAGGAGATTATGGGAGCAGCTTCCTTAATAGTTGCCACTGCCCCTATCACGTCGTATTGGCCGTTCATATGAATGTATCGGGTGTTGCAAGTCTAAAAGGACCCCAAGAAGGAAGATATTAAAAACAATTTAAAGATTTAAGGCAGTATAGTTTCATACATAAAAACATTGTGCTAGCAACAGCCAGGAAAGACCTGCCAGGCAGAAATGAGGAGTTACCTGACTTTAAATGAAGACTTCGGGTTAGCAGTGAGAAAGCCAAGCAAACCATAGGCTTTGCAAGTAGCTAGAGTCATCCAAAGAAATATGCGTGAAGCAGAAAAACACGTTATGAGGCATAGGTAGCTTTATCACACCCATTCTCACAATCATTAGTAACATCATCTCATCTTACCACTTGTGTCCACCATTCTAGTCTAAACTACAGTTATCTTTTGGCTGAATTACTTCAGTTGCCTTAACTAGTCTTAGCTGTAGCCACTCTTGCCCTCCTTATTGTTCTTAGAACAAAACCTTAAACCTATACTCCTGGACTCTGTAGAATTTGACCTCTGCCTCCCCCTCCTCCAAATTCATCTCATACCTATCACTCTTCTACCTGAGGGCCTTTGTCCTTCTCCTGATTTGCCTGGAACACTCTCTTGCTCCTTTCCCTTCCCCTAGTTACCTCCTTCTTAACCCTAAGAGCTCAGTTAGACCTCATTTTTATGTTACATATTTCCAAATTACCCTATACTTTTCTTCAGATCACTTAATTGTTTAGTCATCTGATTTTTTCTTTTTTTTTTTTTTTAATTTGTCTTTTGTCTTTTTAGGGCAGCACAAGAGGCACATAAAGTTCTCAGGCTAGGGGTTGAATCGGAGCTGTAACTGCTGGCCTACGCCACAGCCATAGCAACTCGGGATCTGAGCCTCCTCTGTGACCTACTCCACAGCTCACGGCAAAAAGGGATCCTTAGCCCCCTGAGCAAGGCCAGGAATCGAACCCACATCCCTATGGATACTAGTCAGATTCGTTAACCACTGAGCCGCAACAGGAACTCCTGATTATTTCTTAAATACACATATCCAGACACTCCTTGAGAACTTCTGAGAGAGTGGTAAACTCATTATTATTCCCTTAGTGGCTGGCACATTATCTGACACAAATCAGATGCTCAGGAAATAATAACGAGCAGTCCATCAGATATGGCCAAAAGCCTGATAAACATGCACACACAAGAACACACCCTCTCGATCTTTGTCAGTGGCATCCTTATGGGTTATCTAATTAGGTATCTTTTGAGATATTTGCTTAGCTTCCAACAGTTCTCTCTTCTCCAGAATTTGTCCCATTCTACCTCCAAAACACAGGTGTGGGCTCCCGGAAGCCATGTTTGTACCTTGTGCCTCCTGCTGCTTCTCCTACCCCCGCCATCCCTTCCCCCACCTCAGCTAACTGGACCAGCAGTGGATGCCCAACCCAGGTTGGAACAATCAGTTTCCCCATAGGAAATTTGAAATTAGTACTATGGATAGTTGGTCTTTTCTGGCAGTTGAACTATAACATGCAAAGTCCAGACCCTCAGGGTAACTATCTTCTGCCCACTGTGTAGACCCATGAAGTACAGAAGAGGAAAGCTAACAGAAAACAAGGGATAAAGCCCCTGAACAGAAATGAGAGCCCTGCCAACATTATAGTGCTAACTTTCAGTCTTTTCCCTTCTGTGAGCTTGCGTTTGTCTCCTGGAGTTCCTAAATTTCTTTTTTTGCTGAAGCTAATTTGAGTTGGTTTCCATTATGTGCAACCAAAAAGAAGCCTTAATACAACTAGAAAAATTAAAAATAATGACCTCAAAACATACCTAGACTTTATAGCATAAGACTCAAGTAGTATCTGAACCTATAAAGAAAATGAACAAACTTCAGATTCAGGTGCCTTACACGGCATCACATTTTAGATTATTCTAACCAACTGCCATGTTGAAGAATCCGTGTGCTTAAGCATGCAGCGTTCCTAATTAGCTCTTTTTAAAAACTGAAAGGTGGAATTCCCATTGTGGCTCTGCGGAAACGAATCTGACTAGTATCCATGAGGATGTGGGTTCGATCCCTGGCCTCACCCAGTGGGTTAAGGATCTGGTGCTGCCATGAGCTGTGGTGTAGGTTGCATTTACGGCTTGGATCCTGCATCACTCTGACTGTGGCATGGGCCTGCAGCTTCGGGTCTGATTTGACCCCTAGCTTGGGAACTTCTGTATGCCGCAGTTGTGACCTTAAAAAGCAAAAAAAAAAAAAAAGAAAAAAAAAGAAAGTGAAAGGATACCACATAATTGAAAAGTATCTGTCCCTGGAGTTCCCGTCACGGCACAGCAGAAATGAATCTGACTAGCATCCATGAGGACAAAGGTTCCATCCTTGGACTTGCTCAGTGGGTTAAGGATCCAGCATTGCCATGAGCTGTGCTGTAGGTTGCGGATGTGGCTTGGATCTGGCGTTGCTGTGACTCTGGGGTAGGCCAGCAGCTACAGCTCCATTTCAACTCCTAACCTGGGAACCTCCATGTGCTGCAGGTGTGGCCCTAAAAAGATTAAAAAAAAAAAAAAAAAAAAAGGAGTTCCCATCATGGCGCAGTGGTTAACGAATCCGACTAGGAACCATGAGGTTGAGGGTTCGGTCCCTGGCCTTGCTCAGTGGGTTAAGGATCCCGAGTTGCCGTGAGCTGTGGTGCTGTGGTGTAGGTCGCAGACATGGCTCGGATCCCACTTTGCTGGTGTCGTAGGCTGGTGGCTACAGCTCCTATTAGACCCCTAGCCTGGGAACCTCCATATGCCGTGGGAGCGGCCCTAGAAAAAGCAAAAAGACCAAAAAAAGTATCGATGTCTCAATTTGCTTTTTAAAAAACTGAAAAATTACTTTTAAGAAAAGCAGTCTTAATTAGCTCAGTGTCTTTGGAAGAAAAAACAAAAACAACAACAACAAACCCTTTAGTGCTGAGGGATTTATTTACTTAACACATAACCTCTTTGGTCTCTGAAACACATAATTGCCTAGCCAGGGACAACTAAACTTGAATACAATAGAAATAGAAGGCAAGTTCTCTGTGTATCTTTTACCAGTGTCATCCTAAAAGAATTTAATGACTTTCTTTGATTTTCCTATGTCAGGGGAAAAACATGTATTTTCTTTCTCTTTTTTATATGAAAGAGAATGACCACTAAAATATTCTTGCCCATTAAGATACTTTGCCTTTCACCTGCCTGTGTTTGGACTACTCATTTCTTCCCAAAACCTTCAGTGAGCTATATATTTCAAACCCTCAGTCTCATAGTTTTTCTTGCATTTGTCTTTATGCTTGTCAGTCAGTTTAACCTGAAGTCTAATTTCTGTATATTATTTCACTCTCTAGCTCTCCATTTTCTGTTCTAAAAAAATGGGCGGTTTCCAACCTTATTTTTAGTATATTAAAAAATATTAACCAGTTCTAGAGTACCTAATGAGCATGAGCTCACTGCTCATGCAGTAGCTTTCTGAATGGTCAGAATTAAAATAAGATGAAACCATTTGAAAAGGGGTCAGACATTTCAAGAAGTGAGATAAATTTAGATTTGAGATCTGGAAACCAAAGAATGGAATGTGTTCCTAATTTGATAGTGTCTTCAAACTATAGTTTTTTAGTGCTTTCCAAGAAGGTAGAAATTTGAGAATATGCAACTTAACATTCAGCTAGCTCATATAGGTAAAAGCAGATATTAACCTTAAGTGTTTGATTGTATTAAACCTCTCTTACCTTCATTAAATGTTCTTATTGTAGTGTAGTAAACTTCTCTTTCAGTTAAACTGTCTAGCTTTTGTGAAGCATAGAGTTGTCGTGATAGGTTTCTTGAACAGCTGTTTTTCAAATTGAGCCACAACTGATTTTTTTCATTTCTTGCATCTGTGACATGTTCTTACAGAAAACATCAAGCAATAACTATTTTTAGTGATACTGTCTTCTCCTGGATTTAAATTAGCAGTTAACTTATAATTGCCTAACTAGGTTTTCTTTTTTTATATTTGTTCAGCATATGTGTACTTACATGATCTGAAATCAGCCTCTAGCCATGGGCTTTTTAAATCCTCCACTCGTAAAAAGCAATGTTATGGGAGTTCCTGTTGTGGCTCAGGGGTTAACGAATCCGACTAGGAACCATGAGTGTGCAGGTTCGATCCCTGGCCTTGCTCAGTGGGTTAAGGATCTGGCGTTGCCGTGAGCTGTGGTGTAGGTCGCAGACGCGGCTCGGATCCCACGTTGCTGTGGCTGTGGCGTAGGCCGATTGAACCCCTAGCCTGGGAACCCCCATATGCCGTGGGATCGGCCCAAGAAATGGCAAAAAGACAAAAAAAAAAAAAGCAATGTTACACAGTTTTATCATGCCTGTCATCATACCAGTAATATACATTCATGTAGGGTGGTTAAAAAACCCACCAGACTGTGTTGTGGTCTTGGCTTTGTCCCATTTACTATTCCCATCACAAGTTCCCCTTATATGAATGGAGACAGTCACCATTATACCTATTTCAAAGGTAATTATGAAATTCAAGAGAGTAGGAAGCATTTTGTACATTATTAGTCTTCAGACCATTTGTTTGTGTCCCATATGTAGTAACTGCAGGGCTCATAGTTTATTCTGATAGCTCCTATAGCCATATATTTTTGCAGAAGGCTAGTTTTTATAGGGAAGGAGAATTTATAATTCAACTTTCCATGCCCTGAGCATAGTTCTTCTCTTGCCCACCTCTTTTCCTTTACTTCTCGTAAACATGAAAAATGCTCATGTGTTGAGTAGAAAAGAGAGAGTTAAGAGAATTACTTAGTTGTAGTTTTTCTTTCTCATTTTTTTTTCTGTATTGTCTTTGTAGGACGTAAAGTTTTTCTTTAAACAGATGTTAACAGAAGCAAAATTATTATTATCGTTGTTTATTGTTATCATTATTTGTAGCTAACGTTTATTATTATTAATAGCAGCTAACCTTTACTGAACTCTTAGTATGTGCTAAGCAATGTACTACCATATTTCATTGAATCCAAAACTCAAACATTGGTGAGATATACCGTTATTTTATGTACTACTAAGAAAGAAAAAAATGCTATCAAGTAAATCATGACAAAAATGCTTTCTTTGCACTAAAAATATTGAATTAATGCCTACTAAAATACTCCTTTAGGCTTAGATTTTCATTATATGTCATCCTGTGCATTCATAAAAGGACATTATAAGCAAAATAAATTGTCTGAAACTACTTCATATTCTTCTGAATTTCTTTTTGACTCAGAATCATAAATGTCTGTGTTTTTCCACACAAAACTGTTCTTTGAGCCATCAAGAGCATTGGCAATGCAGCATTTCTAAAAGGAATATTCCATTGTTACCTGGGATTTTCTTCCAAGCCACTGACACTCATTTTGTAAGCCTTGACATGCTTGTACAGGCAGTGACAACAATATCATAATTACTGCCTGGCCAACAGCAATTGTAAGAAGCATACTGATTTCAGAGATACTAAAATGTAAAAAATAGGTATAATTAAGTAAATACATCCTATAAAATATTAAATAGGGTGGTTGTTTCATGTGTATTATCTAACTTAACCCTCTAAATAAAAGTACTCTTATTATACTACAAGTGAGAGAACCAAGGCTTGGAAAGTTTAAATAGATTGCTCGGGAGTTTACAGTTGGTAAGTGACCAAGAGAAACCAAACCCAAGCCTGACTGCAAATCTTGTATTCTTGCCACTGCAATGTATTGGATTTATTTATATACCCCAAGTAATCAAGATCTCTGATATGGATACAGGAAGAATATCCTAATTCTTCCAGAGAGCCAGAACAGAGAGTATATAGAGCCATATAAAGTATTTCCCAGAGGCTGCCAAGCTAGAATTTCAACATATAAAGATTAAATGAAAAGACTCCTGCAGGTATCTGCAGCTGAGTATAGATCCTACAGCTCAGACTCCTAATTTAGATGAGTGGGTCTCTGTGTTTTGATCAAAATATTCTCTTTTTTCCTAATGGACTAAAGTGTGGGTGTAATGATTTTTCACCATCTACCCTGGCTTGAATTTTATGAAAATTGATGATATGGTAGTTTTCTAATACCAAGTGATAGAAGAAGGGAAACTTTACTGGTAGGTTTTTATGGTTTTCACTTGATTGAGAAAATGTACCTGCCATTCTCACCTAATTTATCATTCCAGCATAGTTTCAGACTCTGAGTACAAATTATTTTGGCCTGCAGAGTCTGGCGTTGCCTATCTTGCCTTTATCCTCCTGTGCACTTATTGATACACCTACCAATTTTTATTGTTTCTTTTAGTTTGTTAGAGGCAAACTGAATATTATCAAGAAATTTCATATGTAACTAGACTCAGGTAGAGGACCAAATGGAGCTTCATAGCAGAGCCCACAATGAATCATGTCCTTGAAACTCTAGGGGCAATGTTAGGGCTTTTTTACCCTGGAAATAATTACCAATTCTAGAGAAGTGGCCCAGTCTGCCCTTAGGTATTTAAGAGTGTAAGCTGGAAAATGTGTCTTATGGTCCTACTAGATGCTAAAATAAAGAATTGGTAGGTGCGTCTTATAAATGAGGCAGACAATCAATCAACCGAAATTATTTATTGAGCACATGCTGTGTGACCCAGCTCTGGGTATGACACAGTAAAAAATACAAGGCATGGACTCTTCCTTCAAAAAGTGTATAATGTTATAAGAGAGATAAAGGCACTTTCAAAAAACAAAAGAAAATATAATGCAAAGCATACTCTTCTATGAAGCCTAGACCTTACCTACCATAAGATCTCAGAACATTCTGAAAAATCAAGTGTGTTTTGGAATAATCATTAGGGCTGTGAAGAGAGGTTAAATTCAAGAAAGGACCAGATAATAGATTAAAAAGGGGGACAACATCCCAGACAGGAAAAATAAGAGAAAGAAAAACCCGTATGCTTAGCATAAAGCAAAGCCCTTTCCCTAGAGCCACGAGTTTTTCCAAGTCCTTTCACACCTGGTGAAAGGCTCCATTGGAATTACAGAATGTCTAAAATTGATTGAATTCTTCTTGCTGTAGATAGGCTTTATGTTTATATTTTATTGTTATGAAAAAGCATTAGGTACCTGATCAACACAGCTTGGGAGAATTTGCACTGCATATTTTTTAAGTTGATGGCTAATTTGCCTCATGCTGGGGCCCACTAAAAATGTATATCCTTCTTGCCTCTATTAGGCAAGTTTTGATATTCTGAACATTTGCCAGTAATTGCCGTCTACTGATTTAGAGAGTTTCCTCCCATTATGGAAGTGGCAGAAGTTACCCATATTCTCATATTAAAATGGTAACAAGAAGAAATTTTTGCTTCTTTCCCCCCTCCCTTTTTTTTGTCTTGTAAATTTTTTTACCTTTATTCTGATAAGGCATCTTACATTAATTGATTTTCAGTTGTTGAGCTATTCTTCCATTTATGGGATGATTCCACTTGGTCACAGTATTTCCCCTTTTTATATGTTACTGGATTGCATTTGCTAATATTTTGTGGAGGCTTTTATTTTTCCTTGTTCAGTCATTCACTGTGATGAGGAAGGGATCAACTATGGCTACACCAAGTCCAAAGTAAATTGTATGTCTTAATTATCATTATTATTTTTTAATAGCTTTTCACACTGGCTGCTGCCTTCCACAGTTTGCTGTGCCTTTAAGTAAAATCAGCACATCAAGGCTTTTTTTAGTGGTCATTAGGTGTCAAGTAATGAACAAGCTAAATCTCCAACTCTTATGAGGGCTGATATCCTGTCAGCAGTGCTAGGACAAAAGCAAAATGGAAATATGTTGTATTTTCACCTAGACAATAGATCCCAGAGAGCTAGCTAAAGAAATAAGGAAGTCAGAGGAAAACAAACTGACACTCAGACGAGAAAAAAATAGCACTTTGCTTTCCTACCACGATTAGTCCTTGGTTCTTATCTCCTGAAACTGGAGCTTTCATATTTTTTTCCAATAGATAGTCTTTCTCTTTCCAAAACTCTTGTGATCTCATGAAAAGAAGAATGTCCTTGAACTCTGAATAATGTTGGGCCTCAAACCTCAAAGGAATATATAGTGTCAAGACTATGGTTTTTTCATATTGCTGTGATTTAGAATGAAATAGTTGTTGAAAGCAGAAATCGGATGTGATAAGATCTACTGCTTGCAGAAAGTTATCTTAGACGGAAAAAATAGCTTGAGACTAACAGGATACAGTGAATCCATGTGAAAATAATAACTTCATAGATTGATTAGAATATTAAATAGCTGTTAATTTTGGCAGAATTTGACTCATTCATATTAATCAAGGTCATATCTTAGGAAAAAATAACCACACAAATTTTGTGTCATTTAAAATTATATGAGTTAGCATATGGAAATCTTTTAGATCAGACACATAACACGTGCTAATAAGTATTTGCTATTGTACTTGCTATTGTGAATGATAGAGAATGGATTATTCTTTAGCAACATAAGGAATTTTTGCTGTGTAAGTAGAATAGCCCTTTTAGGCCCTCTCTTCTTTGGAACCAAACTTTTTTTCTTGCTTTCTCCATTGCTCCATAGCTGATTATCTACCTTTAAACAAAAAAAAGGAAGTTGATGGAATTTACCTGAGATAATTCTCTTAATAAAGGGGATCTGGTTAAGTTAGCTTTAAATGACCCCATTAAAAAAAAAAAAGACCCCATTTTAGTCTAAATTCCCAAACATTCAGAGTAAAAGTGAGCAGATTGGTAGAACTTTTAAAAACAAACTTAGATTTTATTCCGAGGATTTAATGACTTTCACTGATTGATATTGGGGAATGCATTTTAATATTTTAAGTTCTGTTTCCTTTTTTTAATGAAGAAACTATAAGTCAATGTTTAATTAACCTCTTACCTAAAAAGGAATGAGTTGCTAAATATAAAGTGAAACAAGTCAGAAAGAGAAAGATCCATATGTTTCACTACAATAAAGATTTAAACTTCTATATAGAAAACAGACTTAAAAGATGGACAAACTTGGTAAAAAAGAATTATGCTGTATTACAGAGGGCAAATATTTAATCATATAAATTAATGAGACAAATACCAGCACTGTAAATAAGTAGGGTGGAGTTCCCGTCCTGGCTCAATGGTTAACGAATCTGACTGGGAACCGTGAGGTTTTGGGTTTGATCCCTGGCCTCGCTCAGTGGGTTAAGGATCCGGCGTTGCCATGACCTGTGGTGTAGATCGCAGACGCATCTTGGATCCTGCGTTGCTGTGAATGTGGTGTAGGTTGGTGACTACAGCCCTGATTAGACCCCGAGCCTGGGAACCTTCATATGCCACAGGAGCGGCCCTAGAAAAGACAAAAAAAGTTAAATAAATAAAAATAAGTAAATAAATAAGTAGGGAAAGAAAATTTAAAAATTCAGAAGAAATAGAAATGACCTGCACACATGTTTGAAAAATCGTCAGCCTCACTACTAATCAAAGAAATACTAATTAAAGTTGGTTACCATTTTTCCTCTAGCAAGGATTTTTTTAATTATACTTGATATCAAGATATTCTCATATGCTGTTAGGATTATAGATAGATACATCTTTCTGGAAATTAATTTGGTGATATATATCAAAAGCATTAAAGAGTTCCTACCTACACTCAGTTGACAAAGACTAAAAAGTGTAATATTACCCAAGTACTGTTGGAGATATGAAGCAATGAGAGCTCTAATACATAGCCGATAAAAGTATTGATGTCATTCTTCTGGGAGATAATTGGATGTTGTCTTAATAAGTTCCACTTCTATATGTATGTATACCCTAGACATGAAACTCTTGTTGCTGTTTTACCAGGACATTGGTATAAGAATGTTCACAACAGCATTGTTCATAATAGTAAAAGGCTGACAATAATTCAGGTGTCTATTTATAGGAAAGCTGATAAATAGTGAAATTTTCAAACAACAGAAATCTATGATAGAGTAAAAATGAAAGAAGCGTGCTTATGTGTATCAACATGGGTGAATCTTGGAGTCCCCATTGTGGCGCAGTGGTTAATGAATCCGACTAGGAACCATTAGGTTACGGGTTCGGTCCCTGGGCTTGCCCAGTGGGTTAAGGATCCAGCGTTGCCGTGAGCTGGGGTGTAGGTTGCAGATGTGGCTCGGATCTGGTGTTGCTGTGGCTCTGATGTAGGCCGGTGGCTACAACTCTGATTAGATCCCTAGCCTGGGAAACTCCATATGCCGCGGGAGCGGCCCTAGAAAAGGCAAAAAGACAAAATAAATAAATAAATAAAATAAAAAAACATGGGTGAATCTTAGAAATATAATGTTAGTTGAAAAAAGCAAATCGCTGAAGAGTACATCTAGTATGATACCATTTTATAAAGTTCAAAAGCAAGGAGAAATAAATAGCATTGTTTAGGGACACATATGTTTTAAACTAAAAAATGATAACAAGACTATAGAAAAAGAAGTCCAGTGGTGAATACCTCTTAGATGAGGCAGAGGGATGAGTTTCAACTGTTTGTGCTAAAGCTTCCTCTCTCAGATTAAGGAGTAGGTTCATGGGCGTTTTTTGTTTTTTGTTTTTTTTTAATGTTTCATGACTTGCTTGCTATTATTTTGTATATATCAAATATTTCATAATAAAAACTGTAAAAGCCTATAGATTTTTTTTTTCTTTTTAGGGCTGCACCTATGGCATACGGAAGTTCCTGGGCTAGGGCTCAAATCAGAGCTTCAGCTGTCAGCCTACACCACATCCACAGCCACATGGGATCTGAGCCGCATCTGCCGCCTGTGCCACAGCTTGCAGCAATACCGGATCATTAACACACTGAGCAAAGCCAGTGATCGAACCCACATTCCCATAGACACAATGATAGATTCTTAAGTCCACAGTGGGAACTCTTTTTTTTTTTTCTTTAGCCTATAGATTTTTATTTCATAATTCTGTTTCTAAGATCAACCCAAAAATAATGATGAAAAATAAAATCAGAAAAAGTTTATCCCAGTGGTGATGTTTATTATAAGCAAAAAGTGAAATAACCTAGATGTCCAACACCACTTTTTTATATCCTGCTTTGTTCAAAAAAGTTTTTAAGAATATATTCAGTGAGACAAAAGTAAAATAAAAGTTGCTGAGAAATGAGAGTTAAAAAATGAAGGTTAAGAGAAAGCCAAGAGTAAGTTTATTATAAAAAATCTAAGTAATTGGAGTTCCTGTCGTGGCACAGTGGTAACAAGTCTGACTAGGAAAAACGAGGTTGTGGGTTTGATCCCTGGCCTCGCTCATTGGGTTAAGAATCTGGCGTTGCCGTGAGCTATGGTGTAGCATTGCTGTAGCTGTGATATAGCTTGGATCGGACCCCTAGCCTGGGAACCTCCATGTGTCACAGGTTCAGCTCTTAAAAAAAAAAAAAAAAAAAAAAAGTAAAATAATAAAATAAGTTTAAAAAATTTTTTTAAATCTAAGTAATAAATTCCTGTTTTTATTAGAAGTAGACCACAAACATGACTCTAAGCTTTTGGTAACCAGGATAAAAAAAAGAAACATGATTCTTGGTACCTTTAAGATGAGAAAACAAACCACCTTTTTTGATAGAGACCAGAGAAAATTTTCTTCCTGATTAACTGTGTGAGCAAGTTATTTCACTTCTCTCTGCTTATGTGTCCTGGTCTATAAGATAAAATAATAATAATAATACCTGTTATAGAACATTATGAGGATAACATAAGGCAAGTTTCTAGAATAGCCCCTGGAAATTTAGTAAGCACTCAAATATGTAATGGATTATATTTAATGACATTCTCAAGAGTATCCTTAAGAAATCAATGTCATGAAAGTAGATATTAAGGGAGAAATGGAGAGGTAAGCCTTGCCTCAGATAGGAAATCCTATTAACAATAGGACAGAATGTTACGAATTAATTTTCCGGTATCCTGTCTCTGTTCACTTCCTACATATTTATTGAGAACCTCCTTTATGCAAATTTTCTGTCTGGTAACATATGGCCAGGATACAGGACTTATTAAGTTGATACTCTGCTTCAGCCAACTCTGAGTATTTTAATCTTGACGTTATCCTGTTGTGTTGCATAATAAATAAAATTTGTTGCATTTACTTTTTCTGCTCTTTAAGTATGAAAGTTGTATTCTGTAAACAGAGACTGGGCCAAAGCAATTACAAAAAGAAGAGTGAGATCTAGTAAACTAAACTTAGTTAATAGCTACTAAGAACAGAACAATCATTTGAGGTACTTTCTTGAGGAGTGATACCATGGTCATAAAAGGATTAATTGTTACATTTATTAGAATTCTAACTATGCACCAAACTCTGTATTAATTTCTTTGTATGTATTATCCCATTTATTCCTTACAACACTTTGAGGTTGTAAATATTAGCTCCATTTTGTGATGTGAAGATTATTTCTTGGATGGGATGAAACCAAAACTTACCAAAACCTTGAATCCCTTTATTCTAGATCTAGAATAGTTTTCTTCAACACCCTCAGTCAGTTATACCCAGATATTTTTTTTGGCTGCACCAACTGCAAGTGAAACTTCCCAGGCCAGGGGTGGAACTCATACCACAGCAGCAAACCTAACACTAACGTGACAATGGCAGATCCTTAACTGGCTGCACCACAAGAGAACTCTGCCCAGATTTTTATAATCCTGTATTAAGTTCATGTAGCAGTCTTGTTATCTTCCTAATTTTAACTCTCAGACTGGAAAGTTAATCTTTTTCTGGTCTGTGTGATTGGTACTTGTGTCTTTTAATCACTTGACTTGCTCACCAGCATGAACTTTCTTAAAAATCATTTTTAAATGGAAAGAATCCTTGGATTTGAAGTAGAAAAATCTAGCAACTTAGTTTGGTAATCTGTAACTTCATGGTCCCAGATGCTAATGGATTGTTTTGGCCCTTCCTAAAGGCACTGAACCATGTTGCCTTCATTCCAAATTGTAGGTCTCTTTTTGTTAACCAAAAGACAGTCTTGACAGTGAAGATACATCTTATATTTAAAGATCAAGAAAATTCAGGCTCCAGACAGTTTGACTTGGGTCCCTCAGATGTCTCTTGCCAGTTGTAGAAACATAGACTTCACATTCAAACTGTGAAATGTATGTCATGCTCACTGGGTGGTTTGCAGTAGAGAACTTTGCCTATAATCATGTTACCTCTTGATGTTGGCTAGACAGTTTTTCTGAGACTCCTGGTAGTAGCAGCAGTGACATGGATGAGATCTCAAAAGCCAAATACTATCTGATTGAAAAACACAGATATATTCAGCTGAGTGACTTGAGATTATTATCATTACTTGAATTGTACAATTCAGAAGCTAGAAAAAGCCTGTGAAGAAAATTGTCATTCTGAAATACTTGCATAAGGGCAGGATTTACTCTAAGGGAGAGACAGAGTCTCCTGAAACATAATTTTGTGAAAGAGAATAAGGTTGAAGTTTACATTTGTTGACCTATATTAACCTCAGAAGTCTCTAATAAATCAAGACCCACTTGCAAATACTGATTTCTTTTTCCTTTTACTATTTTTCTACTCTTATTTTGGCCTTTATTCATAATACATGTTTTCTTCTCTTCCTGGATTCCTATCTTCCTTAAATCATTTCATCTCTAGATATATAGAGACCACCTGTCCTTCCAAAAAGCTGTTCTTTCTCTCAACAAGGGGCAAGGGTGGGTATGAGAGGCGCAGTGTGGATAGAAAGCCAGGAAAAATCTTGTGGATGGTTTTTTGGCACTTCTCTGCCCTCTCTTTGCCTGCCCTGCAGCCCCCTGGGGAAAAACAGGGAGCCAACAGCTTGTATCCATTTGAGAAAGGGGCAGTGGCACAAAAAGAAAATGCTAGGCTTGTTCGGCTCCCTTCTTAGAAACAAAGAAGCAGTGCAAATGGTGGGTGATGTGCTGGAACACACATGTTTTATGCCACAGAATGAAATTTCTTTTTTAAATTTTATTGAAGTACAGTCAATTTATGGTATTGTGTTAGCTTCATGTATACAGCACAGGGATTCATTATTTTTGCAGGTTATACCCCATTATAGATGACTACAAAATAATGCATATAGTTTCCTGTGCTATACAGTATATCCTTGTTGCTTATCTATTTTATACATAGTGGTTTGTATCTGTTAGTCCCATACCCCTAATTTGCACCCCCTTTCCTTTCCCCTTTGTTAGCCACAAGTTTGTTTTCTGTATCTTCGTGTCTGTTTTGTATATATATTCATTTGTATTATTTTTAGATTCCACATATAAATGATAGCATACAGTATTTGTCTTTCTCTGCCTGACTTATTTCACTAAGAATAAAATTCTCTAGGTCTATCCACATTGCTGAAAATGACTGTATTTTATTCTTTCTATGGCTGAGTAGTATTCCATTGTATGTGTATGGCATCTTCTTAATCCAGTCATCTACTGATGGGCATTTGGATTGTTTCCATGTCCTGGTTATTGTAAATAGTGCTGCTGTGAATGTTGAGGCGCATGTATTTTTTGAATTAGTGTTTTCATTTTTTCCAGATATATACCCAGGAGTAGAATTGCTCGGTCATATGGTAGTTCTATGTTTAGTATTTTAGGAACCTCCATATTGTTTTCCACAGTGGCTATACCAATTTACAGTTCAACCAGTATTGTACAAGGGTTCCCTTTTCTCCACATTCTCTCTACATTTATTTGTAGACTTTTTGATGATAACCATTCTGACAAGTGTGAGGTGATATTGTGATTTTGATTTGCATTTCTCTAATAATTAGTGATGTTGAGCATCTTTTCATGTGCTGGTTTAGCCATCTCTATGTCTTTGGAAATATGTCCACTCAGGTCTTTGACCTATTTTTTGATTGGGTTGTTTGTGTGTGGGTTTGTTTGTTTGTTTTGATTTGTTTGTTTTTTGATATTGACCTGTATGAGCTATTTGTATATTTTGGAAAGTAAGCCCTGGTTGGTTACAGCATTTGCAAACATTTTCTCCCATCCTGTAGGTTTTCTTTTTGTTTTGTTAGTAGTTTCCTTTGCTGTGCAGAAGCTTTTAAGTTTAATTAGATCCCATTTGTTTATTTTTGCTTTTACTTCTTTTGCTGTAGGAGACTGATCCAAGAAAATATTGCTCTGATTTATGTCAAAGAGTGTTTTCTTCTATGAGTTTTATGATTTCAGGTCTTACACTTAGGTGTTTAAACCATTTTGAATGTATTTCTATATATGGTGTTAGAAACTATTCTAATCTCATTGTTTTACATTGTCTATATGTTTTACACATAGCTGTCCAATTTTCCCAGCACCATTTATTGAAGAGACTGCCTTTTTTTAATTACTCAGTAAATTTTATCATAGTTATAGTTGTACAACAGTCATCGCAACCAAATTTTATAACATTTCCATCCCAAACTCTCAGTGCATCCCCCCACCCCCCAACCTGTCTCATTTGGAAACCACAAGTTTTTCAAAGTCTGTGAGTCAGTATCTGCTCTGCAAAGAAGTTCATTGTGTCCTTATTTTAGATTCCACATGTAAGTGATAGCATTTGATGTTGGTATTTCATTGTCTGACTGACTTCACTTAGCATGATAATTTCTAGGTCCATCCATGTTGCTGCAAATGCAGTTATTTCGTTCCTTTTAATGGCTGAGTAGTATTCCATTGTGTATATGTACCACAAAAGAGACTGCCTTTTCTCCACTATGTTCTTGCCTCCTTTGTTGTGGATTAATTAACTATAGGTGTGCAGGTTTATTTCTGGCTCTGTATTCTCTTCCATTGATCTTTATGTCTGTTTTCATGCCAACACTATGCTGTTTTGATTATTGTAGCCTTGCATAGTCTGAAGAAGCAGTGCAGGGGTTCCCGTCATGGCACAACGGAAACGAATCCGACTAGGAACCATGAGGTTGAGGGTTCCTTCCCTGGCTTTGCTCAGTGGGTTAAGAATCTGGCATTGCCGTGAGCTGTGGTGTAAGTCTCAGACTCAGCTCAGATCCTGTGTTGCTGGGGCTGTGGTGTAGGCTGGCAGCTGTAGCTCCAATTTGACCCCTAACCTGGGAACTTTCATAATGCCATGGGTGCAGACCTAAAAAGCAAAAAAAAAAAAAAAAAAAAAAAAAGAAGCAGTGCAAATGGTGGATGATGTGCTAAAACACACATGTCCTGTGCCCTAGGATCAAATAGGATGAATTTTTTCATTGTCATTGAAGTGGAATATAAGAGGCTCTTAGCAACATTTAGTAAATAAAATACAAGCCAATCATTTGAATTGCTTCCAGATGTATAATTAGAAGCTTTCTGCACTGTGATAAGTTCTTAATAACCTATGTCTTTGGCCAAAGACCCTCTCATGACCTTGGGCATTACGTTCATATCGTGCTACATGCTGTCAAGCTTTTGCGCTCGAAAATTTAGCCCTAATGCAGGCCCTTCTGAAACTACCTTCGAAGCCTCCTAGCCTTAGCATAGGAGGTTTTCAGGCCTGCTCCACATCAAATTGCAAAGGAGGTAGTAAATTTTGAAGTGGGCTGTTCTGCATGGAATTGAAATTTATAGTGTTTAATCCTTTTCAGGTTTAAATAGTAAGAATAATAATAATGAGCGAAAAAGACAAGCCTGTGTTTTCAAAGAACATTAGTAATAAAAATACTAATTTAAGCAGTGGAATTCTTACTTGGGGGTCTCCACTGGAAATTGTCTTTACTCCCTTTGAAACATAGCAGAGATGAGATTCTATGCCCCTGTGGAGAGCAGATGAATGCAGGCTTTCATCAGCCTTGAGCACGCCACTGCCACTGCCAGCACTATGAAAAGAATTTCAACCTTGAATCTATCTTGTAGGATAAAGCTTAACTTGTCTAATTCAGATATATGGAATTTCTCCACAGCTGTAACATCTCCCAGATAAGAGTAAATGAGCATCCTGAATTGTTGAAGCCTAGCCTGGAAAAGCAAGGGCCACAGCTTTGAAGAAAACCAGCTTTGGCCCGGGTATCACATTTCACTGAAAATCTGATTTAAGCATGATAGAAAATATGCTCACTTGCAAAAATTTTGTCAGTCCTCCATTTTGTTTCAGGATGATAGATAGAATCATAAATCAAAGTTAAATTTAATCCTGAAAACTTTTGGTATTGTCAAAAATTAATCAGGTTGTAGAAGTGATGGTGTGACAGACATGAAATATTGAGTGATTGAGTTAAAAAAGAGGCTTTTGCATAATATTGATGTTGATTTCTTTGGAAATAGTTTTACTTCCCACTCAAGTATGACTAAGCCTCATTGCTTTATAAGTTTATTCAAAACAGCATAATGCTGTCCTGTAAGGTGATTATGTACTACTTTCTGCTTAGAAAGAGGAAATACTGTGATACCAAGATATAGTCTGTGGATCCAGGCAAAGCACCATTTGAATCCTAGCTCTGCCATGTGTAACCTCATGTTACCTCAATTTTCTCATCTGTAAAATGGAGCTGATAATAGCTCATAGTACATGATTAGTAAACGATTGCTGTTACTAAAATGTAATTCTCATGTCTTGCTCACTGACATAGTCTGATCAGTGAGGAAACAAATTAAAGTGCATATCAACTTATCAAGTTAACCAAGGAAATAAAAATTGAGAGAGAATTTCACTCCAACTACATACTTCTTTATTTTATGTCTTGTATATAAGTCTTATCTCCTTACTAGATGATGAAGTCCTTAAGGACAGAAACTGAATCTTTTCCTCCTTTCCTCTGCCCTACAATGACTAACACACTGCTCGACAACTAGTAGACATTCTGGAAATGTTTGTTGACATGACCTTACTTAGCAATGTCTTATGTCTATAAATAGCCCTCTTAGGAGAAGAGGATTATGCCCTGCCATGTTGGAATCTGAAAGTTTCCTGGTAACAGTTATTTTCCAATAAAACCATGGGGAAATTGTACCATCTTGTAATCATTTTGCTTTCTAATTGGTTTCTGGGCCCATCTTTAGCTATTTAATTATTTATGCATTTATAAGTATCATTAACACTGCAGCTGGCACTGAGATAACTTTCTTCTCTCCATTTTTAAATGAAAATCTTAGTTTTCTGATATTACATAGATTAGCTAGAGGTCTTTTATACTTAACCTTTCCATCTGCAGATTTAAATATACTTAATGATTTTTCAGCAGCCTTGTGATAAGTAAGCATGTCTAACTGAGGCATCCTACACTGCATACATTTTTTTTCCGAGCTCTATGGATGTCCTAGCACTTGATTACCATTTTTGGGGAAACTTGAAAACACATTACTCTTTGTTGAAATCCTTAGAGGTCTGAGTGTATAACAATAATAAGTACAGGGAGTTCCCGTTGTGGTTTAGTAGTTAATGAACCTGACTAGTAACCATGAGGTTGGGGGTTCGATCCCTGGCCTTGCTTAGTGGGTTAGGGATCCTGCGTTGCTGTTGCTGTGGCTGTGGTGTGGGCTGGCGGCTACAG